>NC_136927.1:5417178-6017178 GCF_949752795.1 Hyperoodon ampullatus
CATCTTTCTCCTTCCTGTTCGACTGATTCCTCTTCCTGGGCGGCTCCTCAGCCTTGCAGGCTGCTCACAACTATTTTCTGTGAATTGTTCACAAATGCTCTCAGGTGGGTCATCCTGTCTGGCCTGAGCAGCCATAGGAGTCTGGCCACTCTGTCAACTTTACCTCCTCCCACCCGAGCCCCGCTCACAGCGCCAGTGACCCTGGAATCCCAGGAAGATGCTGCACTGAGCAGGCAGCGCAATGCGATGCTTGGAGGCCCGGGCTTGGCCGCCCCTCCCCTCGGGGGGGATGTGGCCCCGCGTGTCCAGGTCAGGGCTGTGCGGGGAGCACGTACACCCGCCCAGGACCCTCCCCAGGCCTGTGTCCATGGCTTCGGGCCACACGGCCATTCAGCTCTAGAAACACACAGAGATCCTCAGCAGGTGACCCTCTGGAGTACAGCCTTGTGGACACTGGGGACCACCCACAGCCTAGAAGGGTGAGTGAGTGAGGGGACGGACGCGTCAGTTACCCGGGAAGGACCGTGTGTCTCCCGGGCATCCCCACAGGCTCTCCAGGTGCCTGTGTCCCCCAGGAAGCCCTCTTGTCTGGTGGCAGCAGCACAGGGGCTGCCGGTTGTGGAATCCCCTGGCCACTGCCCGGGCTACTCAAATAGCCTCTTTACAACCCATTTGTCAGAGACAAAATCGCAACCATGCTCTCCTGGATCATGCCACCCTGAGGTCCCTGCAGTCATCGGCCTCTGGCTGCCCTGGAGCTGCTGAGCTGAGAGGGGTGCCCGCTACATCACAGCCACATCCCCGTTGTCCCCTGGGCCCACTCCCCATGCTGCCCACAGACCCCACTGCCCGAGCAGCCTCCGTGATACCACATCCACGCAGGAGCTGATCTTCAACAATGCCCAGAGTTTATCACAGTAAATGTTTTATGTGCAGATGACATTCAAGACCCTCCAATCAAGGCCCTGCCCTCCTCCCACTTGACCCCTGGCCCCTCTGCTAGGCATCCCTGCCTCTTGGCTTTTGTTTCATGCTGTTCCCTCTACCTGGAACATCTTTCTTACACATCTTCATCTGTTGATTTTTTTTAACTCTTTGTTATAGAAAATTTCAAACGTACATGAAAGTAGAGAGAATTGGATAATGGACCCCATGTACCCATCACCCAGCTTCACTGATTATCAACCCAGAGCCGACCTTGTGTTCTCTGTACCCTACCCAGCTCTTCCCTTTCCAGATGATGTTTAAACAAATCCCAGACGTTGAATCGTTTATTTCATCTGTGAATACTTTAGTATGAATCTCTAAAAGTAGGTAGCTCTTTTTTAATCTTCATCATACACCTTCCAAAAATTAACAATACCTAAAAAAATTACAAGAACTCCAGCCAGTGTACTCATTTCTCCAATGTCTCAATACATAAACATATATAAATGTGTGTATAAACGTAGAGAGTCACTTAATATGAATATGTATGTGTAAGTATATGCATGTGTTTGTGTGTACATACATGGGCACATGTGTATATATACATGTACATATATATATACATACAAAAAATTGAATCAGATCCAAATTAAATTAATACATGCAATTAGTTGCTATGTCTTCTAAGCCTCTTTAATCCACAGACTCTTTCTCTCTCTCTCTCTGTTTGACAATCCTTACAATTCCTGGGTTGTTTTTCCTGTAGAGTTGTCCACATTCCGCATTTTGCTGGTTTCATACACCCACGATGTCATTTGACCTGTTCCTCTGTTGTCTAAATTTCCTGATTGGTGGTTAGATGTAGAGATTTGATGAAAATAAGGTTGTGTTGTGTTTTGCTGTGTTGTGTTGTGCTGTGTTTGTTTGGCAAGAAGGCTTCATGGGTGATGGCACATGTTCCCACGAGAGGTGTGTAAAGCCCGTCGTCTTTGTCTTTGTCCTGCTTGTAGCCCCTGACCCCTGCCAACCCTCACGCCCGCCCCTCTGGTTGTTCATCGTAGCTCGTAGCATCTGGATTCCACAGGAAGGCCTCGAGGGACCCACACTCCTCCCGTCCGCTCACCCACAGGCTTTAAGCCCGGGGTCCGTTTGAGTCAATGTAAAACCTTGGACTCAAGTCTCCCCGCCTCTGCATCTGCAGTGTGTTACTCCATTGGCTTCTGTTCTAAAGCATTTTGTGGACCAGCCTGATGACAATCTGATTTTCTTATCCTTTTGAGTGACCCAGGTTTTTTTTTTTCCTGGATAACCAAAGGTGTTATGTTTGTTTGTTTTTCTTTAACATTTAGTAGATTGACTGTAACTTACGCTGGGATTAGTCATTCTTGTTCTGTTTCTCTGGGTGCTGACTGAACCTGTTCAACATTCACTTCGGGAACATCTTCTTAAATCATAGTTTTAGTGTTTGCTGTTTTCCATTGTTTATTTTCTTCTCCGAGGTTTCCTTGTATATGCATATTGTACTTTCTTTGCCTTTATTCTGCATTTATTGCTTTGTTTCACAATAGTTTCAGCACTTTAAATGCACACAGTGAAATGCACGTCTTTGGTGTTACAGTTTGATTAGCTTTGGCAAATGCAAACGTCTGCCATAACCCCTGCCCTACCAGGATACTGAGTCATTGCATCGACCTAGATACTGCCCTGTGCGCTTTGCACGAAATCGTCCTTCCAACCCTGATTCAAACAATGTTTTGATTGCTTCCACAACACAACACTCTGCTAGAATTTCATATAAATTGAAGTATTCATGTTTTTTTAATTTAAAACATTTTTCTGTTTTCCACGTTCTGTTTCTTTTAAGGGACCATCCACTGTGTTTATTCGCTCCTGTGTCCCTTCTGGCTTAGCCTTGATTTCTGAAATGACTTTCTCTTTTATTTCTAATTCTTTCCTGGGTTCTTTTCACGTCTCTTTCTAGTCTCAAATTCTGTTGCTTCTGATTATTTTCCCAATCCTGATTTACATTGTTCTTCACGATGTCTACCATTCTCTCCGTTCCTTGTAGCTCATTCTGAAACATTAGATTTCAGTTTCATGTTGATGTGACTTTCCAACACGTTCGTTGTGTAACTACTGTTACGCTGGTTTATGTAATTGTTGTTCACTGATTCGGCTTTTAATATCGGGAAGTCATCTTTCTGTCTTCAGCGATCACCTAACACAGAGCCTCGCAACAGTAAGCAGTTGACAAATATACATCTTATTGAACTGAAGCCTAGCCTGTTGTGGTCAGTGTGAGGTTTTTCACCACCTTGTGGAAAAGCTCCATCTGACCCCATAAAACCCCAAGACTCGTGGGCCATGAAGTACAAATCATAGCGCCGAAGGGACCTTAAAGCTTTTCTCCCTCAACTGTGTTATCAGTAATTCCTCTTCCACGAGCAACTTGCTAAAGATTATAGACAGGAAGTAGCAAAACTGAGGGCAGATCCCTGGTTTCCTGACTCTTAGTTTCGTCCTCTTATATCGTGACAGCCTCAAAGTAAAGAAAAGTGTGTTTCTGTACAACGCAGAATTTGTACAGCTGTGGCCTGTCTGCTTTCTGTTTGTTTTCTTTCACAGCCCCCATCAGTTTCCTTACCTGCCTGGTGTTCACCCAAACCCGTGGGTGGGAGGGCTCCCTGAGCTGTGGTTCTGAGAGAGAGAAGGAGGGAAGGAGGAGAAAGGGGATGAAGCTCAGGCACCAGGAGACCCCTGTTCATCCTCTCCCCTCCCCCAACCGCCAGCATCAGTAATGCAGCAGCTGTAGCACGAGTGACCAGCTTCCTCTGCCAGACTCGTAAAAGCAGACTGCAGGGCCTCACCTGGAGGACAAAATTGGGAGCACTTGATGCAGCCCAGGAAGATCTCTGTTCACAGAAGGCAGGCAGCATCCTCGACAGAGCGGAGGCTGTTCAAGCAGAAATAAAGGATCTAGTCAAAGGGTTTCCTCTATGCAGCTGCTGTTTCTGAATATCATGGACTGAGAAAAAAAATGAAGTATCATTTGTTATATAATATAACCGATTATATTATGTAATTTTATGTCTATTATAAAGAGCCTTGGAGGAATGGCACCATCATGGGTAAGACCCCAGTAAGCGTCGTGAGGATGCTGGAGGAGACCCCAGGCTCTGGCACGGGACCTTTTATCTCAGAGCCGCTAAACTCGGGTTTGGGTTCGGGTTCGGGTTCGGGAACGGCTATAGTCTGGGAGGAGTGCGTGGAAGTAAACACAGAGGAAATGAGCAAATAGGAATTAGGGGTTAGAGACAATGACAAGCCAGTCTGTGTTAGAAGAAATAGTATTGAAGGATGCTGAAGTGACAAAAATAAACTTCCACTCATTTCAGCCCCTTTACCTCAGATGTAATCATAATTTATCATACTCAATGTTGGAAAAATTCACTCCAAGAAGAAAAAAAAGGTCTTTAAGAATGTAAATTGTTGGGGAATTCCCTGGCGGTCCAGTGGTTAGGACTCCGCGCTTTCATTGCCGAGGGCACAAGTCCAATCCCTGGTCAGGGAACTAAGATCCCACAAGATATGCAATGCGGCCAAATACAACCAAAAGATGAAGAATGTAAACTGTTGGATATATTTGTTTTAATACTAAAAAGAAGGATAGTAAATAGCTGTAAAATGGAGCCAACAGCCAGAACTCACACTATTCACTACAGAGCAGGGCCCCTCCCTTCAAGGTGCAAAATTACTCTTGTGGTCATGTTAATGCAGATTCTGACTCAGTAGCTCCAGGTGGTCAAGACCGTGCCTTCCTGACAGAATCCCAGGTAGTGCTAATGCTGCAAGTTCTCAGCCGACTCTAGGTGGAGACTTAAGCTGCGCCTGTCTCAAAATGCCATGATTTCGACCCACTTTGAGGCTGGTGCAGCTCAAGGAGATCCGTACGTAGCGTTATTTCAATCCCATAACCCTTGAGACTGTTCATTGAGCACCTGCTGCATACCAGGACCAGAGGGGTGAAGGAACCATCGTTCTTTGGTCTCAGGCTCTGGGCAGGGCAGGGGCTGAGGAGGAGGTGACGTGAGTAGCTATCACGTTGGCAGAGAAGAACGCACAAGGAAGTATAGGAGAAACCGGAGCCCAGCTGCCGGGAACACACCAGAAAAGGGAAGGTCACTCTGGCTGAACTGCAACAGGAGAGTCCATCCAGGAGCAGGAATTTAAATAAATGTAACCAAATGTCTTTTGTAAGATACTTCGGGTCCAGGCAGGAGCTGAGTCTGAGAAGCCTAACTGAGTTTCAAGAAGGTTAGTCTGGTCTTATTGGTACATCCAGCCCTGCATGAGGGGCCCAGCAGCTTCGCTGTGGAAGGATGAAGATCAGAGAAGCTGGGTGTTTGCACCAGAAATGCCTGGATGAGCTTGGAAGGTGACTGGGTGCAGAGGTGATTCTCACACATAGGACATGCTTCGCAGGTGCTCAGAATCAGTGGTTTTAGCTCTCGGATTGTGACTGGGCCCCAGGGCCGAGGGCTTCTTAGAGCCACAGCAGCAGAGCCCATACTGTGTCCTGCTCTCGGACATGTGACACAGTGTCGCAATGGTGACACCCACACCTCCCAGTGCATATACTGCCCTCAACTGGTCATCTGTCGACTCAGTTAAACTGCTATTTTCCAATTAGTCGCAAGGGTGTCTCCTCTCTCTCCTCCTCTGCTCAGTCTGAAATTTTGGATTCCTGTAGCTACCACCAAACCCAGCAGTTATAATGTAAGAAAATTCTTAAATCTCATAGAAAGCCAGAGCACCCAAAAGCCCCAAGAGGGAATGTTTTCCTACATAACAGTTATTAATTTGCAAAGAGGAAAAGCTGTCTCCCAAAATCTTAAGCTTGGGTATCTTCTTTTCTTTTTTAACATTTGAAACCCTAGAAAGGAACATGATCTAGGGAGAAACAGTTTAGAAGACTTCTTAATTGTATCCCATATGCACTGATGTTTCTCTAAGCCGAGCACCACTGAGGCAAGGAAATTTCCAGTCTGCTTCCTGGGACCCTGCTGAAGGCCAGTGGCAGGTGTGAGTGTTGAGATAATTCTAACACAAGGAAAGAACATACTAGAATGTGTGTGTGAGATTTCCTCAGCCGGGAACTTAGTCCCTGTACAGCACTAACATGTAGGTCTTCCTATCACTTCTACATCTGTGTGGGGCGTTTTGTTTTTTGTTTTTTGTTTTTATCACATGGAAGTATTTTATTGTAAGTTATATGCAAAAGCAACTTAGGGGCTTCCCTGGTGGCGCAGTGGTTGAGAGTCCGCCTGCCAATGCAGGGGACACGGGTTCGTGCCCTGGTCCAGGAAGATCCCACATGCCGTGGAGTGGCTGGGCCCGTGAGCCATGGCCACTGAGCCTGCACGTCCGGAGCCTGTGCTCTGCAACGGGAGAGGCCACAACAGTGAGAGGACCGCGTACCACACACACACACACAAAAAAGCAACTTACTTCTTCGAAAAAATTTTTTTAAATAAAATAGATCAATATTTAAGATATACTAGACCAAAAAGAAACCTGAATAAAGATGATACAGATAAAAACATTACTCAAAAAATCCTTGAATTTATTAGAATATAAAACTTTAATGTCCCTCTAGTCAAAATTTTATTCACAAGAGGTCGTAGGTTGGTTGTTTGTTGGAAATCTATTTGAAAAGTTCAAAAACTAAAATAGTTGCTTTATTTCTTTGTTCCATTAGTACTAAGTCACAAGATCTTTGTAAGTCAACCCTCTCTTCTTTGGTGTGAGTTTTCTGCTGGGATGAGGAGCCGTGGGCCTGGGAGAGTTGGACGAACTGCTCCACTTCCCCTGTGGTCGAGGCTGGTGAGGGTAGGCTTGCCTGTGGGTTTCAGCAGGTCTGCTGAAATCATGAGTTTCTCTAGAGCGGCAGTGGTTCCAACTCCTGCAGAGTCGCCTTCATTTGGAGCACAGACTAGAGTATAGAGCTGCAAGGAGCCCACCTCTGGCTCCCTCTGGCCACTGCCCCCATGGAGCCTGTCTAACTCGGCAGGGTAGGTGGGCTCGGATCAGCGGCTATGCACCCCGGCGACCGGGAAACCCTGAGACAACCAGGGTCTGGCTGAGGAGCAGCTTTCCAGGCGTGATTTTCTTGTCTCATCTCTGTTTCTTCCTCCTCCAGGAGAAATGGGCCCCGTGAGGCAAGCGTGACCCTCAAGTGCAGCCCGCCAGCCCGACGCCCGGCCGGGAGGACAGCGCCATGGCTGGAGCCGTGGAGCAGGACAGGGGGCTGGTGCGCAGCAAGCTCGGCGAGGCCGGCAAGAGGAACGGCCTGATCAACACCAGAAGCCTCGTGTCTGAGGGCAGGGATGGCCTGGTGTCCGTGTACCCGGCGCCCCAGTACCAGAGCTGCCGGAGGGTGGGCAACGCGGCACCGGCCGCCCCGGATGGCAGCAGGAACAAGCCGGTCCAGCAGCTGCTGGACCCCAACACCCTCCAGCAGTCGGTGGAGTCCCTCTACCGGCCCAACATCCTCCTCTACTCGGAGGGCGTGCTGCACCCCTGGGGGGACAGCGTGGCGGCCGACTGCTGTGAGACCACCTTCATCGAGGACCGGTCGCCCGCCAAGGAGAGCCTGGAGTACCCCGACGGCAAGTTCCTCGACCTCTCGCCCGAAGACATCAAGATCCACACGCTCTCCTACGACGTGGAGGAGGAGGGGTTCCAGGAGCTGGAGGTCAGAGCGTGTGTCTGTCATGGGCCGTCGGGAGCAGGGTGTGGGGCTCTGGCGGGACACGAGTGCCAGGCAGAAGGCGGGGCGTGAAGCCAGTGCGCGCAAGTGCGGGGAAACCGAAGCCTTCTGGGGGCCCTTCACTCAGAACATTTGTGGAAGATGCGGGGACGGAGCAAGAGGTGAGGACCAGGACCCGGGGGGCTTCAGCAGAGATTCTGGTCAGAGAGGGCACAAGGTCACAGCCGTCGGGACTTAACGGTTGACAGTGCTGGAAGGGGGTGGGGCTCTGCTGACACCCCGCCCACAGGGGAGACCGGTCACTGGCAAAAGCAAGCAGTGGGGTGGGGGGGCTCATGGTCCTAGGGCCACACAAGGCTGGAAGTACACGTGTGGGGACAATTGGGATGTTTTTGCTGCTACGTGTGGTTTCCTTAATTTGACATTCCAGAGTGTCTACTAAGGATCATTGGAATAGCTGAAACCTGCTGGAAGAAACAGTTGGAATTGATAGCATAAGGGGCGGACAAGCTGAATGATTGCAGGGTCCCGTCTCCCGTAGGCAGGCACAGGCGTAGGATCACACGCCCAGAAACGTGCGTGTTGGCCGGGGTGTGACGTGCGGCCACCCCCGTGGAGGGCGAGGGTGAGGCTGCAGGGGTCTGAGCCCAGGAGGCCGGCGCCCAAGCCGGGGGGCAGTCATTTTGCTGCTGTGAGGCTAGAGGGGGTTCCTCTGGGACATGCATGGGAGGGAGAGAAGGGCCGGTTTCTGTCCGTTGGGAGGAAAAGACCTTTAGGAGGAAGCGTGTGGTCAGAGGGAAAGGAAGTTTGTTTCCTACTTTGATAGGTGAGAACGTTTCGTGGGTGGAGGGAAACGTCCAGGGCAGAGGATGCCGGGGTGGGGGCAGGAGTTGGCGTCCAGACAGAAGTCTGGCCTTTCTCAAGCAGTCTGCACAAGGCTTGTCTGAGAAGGTTAACAAGTCCAAGTGCTCTAGGTGGAAGAGGATGGGATGAGGGCCCACGTGGGGGAGGGTCATGGAGCTGCAGGAGGGTGAGCACCCTCAGGGCGGTGACTAAGGGAAGTGACCATCCTAGAAGAGACAGCCAGCATCGGGGGTGGGGCGGTCTGTGTGCAGGTGTGGTCAGGCCTGAGCGCTGTGACCTTCCCCGTGACGGGCGGCCACCCTTCGGGGGGGAGGCTCAGGGCAGAGCAAGCTCGGGGCTTCCTGCCTGCAAGCTGGGAGAGGCAGGAGAGAGCAAGGGAGGGTGTCTGGAGTAGACTCAGCCCCACCGCGGGGGCCCAGACTGGGGAGAAGGTCAGTGAGGTCACAGGGAGCTGATGGGCCCAGGAGACCAGGGGCGTCACGACCGGAGGTAAAACGAGAACCAGAAGCAGCTGGAGAGATGCATTTAGTCCAAACAGATATGCAGAAATGGAAAACAAAATGTGCTTTTGTAGCAAACCCTGTGAACAGAGCCCCTGAAACCAGCTGACGGGGAGTGGAGTGGAAGGCAGCTGTCGGAGGCCGTCGGGAAGACCAGCACACCCCGGGGACCCCGTCAAGGGGTGAGCTCGGGCCGTGCTGAAGTCTGAGAAAGCTGGGCGAGTGCTTTAGCTGCCATTCAGGAGCCTCTGTTCAGTGTCCACTTTTACCAAGGTCTGGGATTTTGCCTAAAGCCAAAGTGTAAGTGCTGCGTGGAGTTTAGGAAGCAGACATACAAAGACGCAATTTCAGCGAAACGCGGGAGTTATGGTGATGGAAACCCGCTGCTCCGAGAGCCTCCGAAGGAGAGGCTGAGCCCCTGAGCTCAGCGTGGGGCTCAGTTGTGGCTGCAGAGGAGGCGCCCGGTTGCACCTGGCCGGGGAGAGAGAGACCCTCCGGCAAGAAGTTTTGTCGGGGTAGGGGGTGAGGATCAAAGGGACGTCGTGAGCAGATGACACACAGAGGTGTCCAACCTAGATCTGCGGGGACAGCGAGGGGTTAGACCTGGTGGGGCCGGGAAGGCGGGACCAAGAGGACGTGGGATCCTGTCCCTGAGGACCTCACTGCTGTCTCGGGGAGACTGGATTTCAGGCGGGGACACAAACCCAGAGACTTGGAGACAGGAGGGACAGTAATAGGGTCAAGAGGAGCCCCACGGAGGGGCGGGGCCGAGACTGGGAGCCCAGCCTGTCTGCAGCTCCAGGGGTGCCTCCGTGCAGGCTCGTGTGTAGGGGATCCCGGGAGGATGGGGTGTTTCAGGTAAGGGTACATCGTCAGAGCTGCTCTGGCTGCAGAGCAGGACGAGGGGCCTGTCATAGAAGAGGATGAGAGAATCAGGGCAGCATTACAAGTGAACAGATGCTCAGGAAGTGGTACCTGCCATTGTCTGGAGAAGATAAGAAGGAAGAGTCGGGGCCTCTCTGTGCACAGAGGGTCCCAGGTGCCCCCGTTGGCCAGGCTGGCTGGCACAGGATTTTCAGCTTTGTCACAAGTTCTTAGAAGTCAGCTCCAACACATAACATCCCCAGCAGTGAAAAGTGTGGGACACTTAGTAGACTGAAAATGTAGAGGTAGCTTCTGCCTACACTGTTCCTTCATCGCTCATGTGGGCTTCAGGCCTCCCCTCTCTCTGGTCACATCCTACATGCGGGAAGTGTTCTGTTTTCCCATTCCATGAAAAAATAATAGGCATGTACGCATCAGCATTTGCTGTGTAACAAATCTCCCCCAAATTGGTGGCTTCTAACAGCCCTGTGAGCTCGTGATTCTCAGGGTCAGCATTCTGCAGGGGTCTCAGCTGGATGGAGGCTGCTCTGCTGGGCTGGCCAGGTTCCCCCACTGGCCTGAGCCTGAGAATGTGGGCTGGGCTATTGGCCCGGGTGACAGAGGTGACAGAACCACACGCCTCTCATCATGTGGCGGCCGTAGTGGGGATTCTGGGAGCAGAGAGTGGGGTGAGCAGGGAGCCAGGGCTTTTCAAGTCTCTGCCATGGAGCACACATTATATCTTCCAAAGCAAGTCACATGGCCAAGACCAAAGTCGGTGTGGGAGGGGCTGCTCAGGGTGACAGGATAGGAACATGCCAACCACAGGGCCAGGACTGCAGCAGCTCCCACAGAGCAAGCATCACTTTTTAAGATCATCGCACTGAACAGAATGAGAACAGTCATGGTCGTATTGTAACTCAAATTAAAAAAACATGGTCCGTATTGATGTGGGGCTCTTCCCAGAAGGCAGCTCTACTTCCGATAAAAGGGAAAATGTGGTTTTGATTCCTTGGGGAGTTCCTTGGCTTCACTCAGTCTACAGCAGATCGATTCTGTTTCCTGGAAATCACAGTTTTCAGAGAGCTTTGCCCTGGTAGGAGCCTTTCCTCTGCCCCCATCTCTGCCTGGACAGGCTTGCCCAGCACTCAGAGTGGAGGTGGCCTGGTCCAGATGGGTCTGCTCACCGGGTGCACATCTGTAGGAGCTCCTGCAGCTTCATTTGCCTCTGGGGCGGTGGTGCTGGCATGAGCGGATCTGCAGCTGATTGAAAGCATCTTGTGCAGAGGCCTCAGCCACGGCATTTGCCGTGCGCTGCCCGGAGAGTGGGAGCCCGTCACAGCGGAGAGTCGGCCTGGGGAGTTCCATGGGTGCACGGGGATGGAGGGTGACCAGGCAGGCACCTCGGGGGCCCTCGGGACACTCTGGGTGCACTATCCGCGGCCTCCTCCTGGTTCCCAGCTGCAGCTAAAACCACAGCTCACGGGGCCCCAACCGCAGGAAATCACGTCTCCTTTTCACACAAACAAACTCAAGCAGAGAGATTTCAGGCACAAGTAATAAAGCAGTTCTGCAAGATATAAAATGTGAGCTTAAAGTTATGAAATGAAGTGGGTGCAGGTCAGGGCTGGAGGGGCCTCACTGCATGTTGAAAGGCTGATTGTCACCCTTTTGTGACAAAGCCAAGCCTCCAGCATCCATTGGAAAGCACATGGGATGTCATCACTGGGAAATAGTGACACGGGAAGAAAGCAGAAGGCGACGCGTGTTTCTGGAGCATCTTCCTGTACCAGCCCCTCTGCTCACCCTGCCGTCTGATCCCGACAGCCACACTGGGCGACAGGCTCTCTCCCTAATGCTGCATATGAGAGGTGGAAGCTTGGAGGGGTCCCAGGTGTCTCTCCTGGTGTCAGACTCCTGTGTCCTGATGGCGATACTCTGTGGTCCCTGAACGGCTGTTTCAGACACAGCCACCTCCGCATGTCTGAGCCCTCACCTGGGCTGTCCAAGCCTTGAGTCTGCCCTCCCATGAAAAACCAGAAACCTATTGGGAGAGACAGGGTCTCACACTCAGGGTAGCACCTTGCAGAGGTCTCCTTCTCACACAGGAACAAAGCAGGGAGGACTCGCAAACATTTGACGAAAACCCCAAAGCGTGAATGAGGCAGAAGAATAGAAATAGAAGAGTGGACCCAGAGGAAACTGAAATCACTCAGAAAATAATAGGCAGTGTTTTAAACACGATCTTAGTGTCCTATGAGGATGTGAGAGGCTGCTCTGGGGTGGGGCGGGGAGGCCGGGTTTGGTTTGGTTTGTTTGCCTTGTACCTGGGCTGGACCCTCACGTGCGCTGGTGACAGAGGTGGTGAGTGGGGGGTCCTTGCCTCGCTCCTGGTTCGGGGTCAGTGCTCAGACTCAGATTAAGGACCAAGTTCTTGAGCCTCTTAATCAGGTGCAGGGAGCAGCCTTTGTCAAGACTTGGTCAAACAGGAGTTTTTTTAATATAAAAAATGGGTGTTTAACTTTGCCAAATGCTGGGAATTTTTGTCCTTTATTGTATTTATGTGACCTATTATATTAACTGATTTTCATATATTAAACTATCCTTCATTTGGGGATAAACCCCCCATGGTCATGGTGTTTGCTCCTCTTTAAATATTGCTGGATTTAATGTGCTAACAACTTGGTAAGGATGTTTATTTCTGTGCCCATGAGGGGTCTTGGTCCTTGACAACTACAGCTTTCTTTTCTTGTCTTTTTCTGGCTTTGGTGTCAGGGTGACCCTGGCCTCATAGGATGAGTTGGGAAGTGTCCCCTCCTCTTCTCTCTGAAAGACGCTGCCCAGCATTGGTACTTTTTCTTCTCAGGTATTCGTTCATATTCACAGTGAAGGCATCTGGGCCTGGGCTCTTCTCTGTGGGAAGATTTTTGATTACTGATCAGAGCTGATTTCTCTATGATTTTAAAGAAAATCTTTAGCTTTTCCTTTCTTCTTGACTCAGCTTTAGTAATTTGTGTCATTCTAGGGATTTGCCCATTTTATCCAAGTTACCTAATTTGTCAGCATAACATTGTCCATAATATTCCATTTAAATCTTCTCACTTTCTATACAGTTGGTAATGTCTCCTCTTTTCATGCCTAATTTTGGTGATTTTCCATTTCTTCCTTGCTCAGTCTAGCCAAAGGTTTATACATTTCCTTGATCTTTTCAAATATCTATCATCTGTTTCCATTGGTTTGTCCTTGCCTCTCGGTTTTCCATTTCAATGATTTTCCCTCAGATATTTATGATATTTTCCTCTCGTTTCCTATGGGCTAAATTTGCTCTTGTTTACCTAGTTTCTTAGTTATTGATTTGAGATTTTTCTTCCTTCATAATATATGTATTTAAAGCTGTAACTTTCAAACACTGTTTTAACTGCCTCCTATAAATTTTGATATGTTGTGTTTTCATTTTCGATTTAGTTCAAAATATCATCTAATATGCATTGTGATTTATTTATTTTACTAATGGGTTATTTATAAGAGTGTTGTTTAATTCCCAAATTTCAGGGATTTCCCACATTTTTCCTATCATTTACTCCTAACTTAATTTCATATGGTTGAAGAACATAGTTTGTATAATTTCTCTTCTAAGTTTATTGAGATGTGATGTGTGGCCTAATGTACAGTGTGTTCTGGGAATTGTGCCTTGTGCATTTGTGAAGGAACTTGTATTTGTCGTTGCATGAAGAACCATGAATGTTTGTTGAGTTGAGTTGGCCATGCTGTTCACGTTTTCTGTCTTTGTTGATTATCTTCCTGGTCGTTGCATCAGTTTTGTCAGTTTTTGCCTCATGTATTTTGGGCTCTATTGGTTGGTGCATGTACATTTATAATTGTTATATCTTGCTGGAATATTGACCATTTTATCATTATAAAATGCCAGTCTTTGTGTCTAATAATATTTTTTGTCTTCAGGTCTATTTTGTGTGGCATTAGTATAGCTGCTACAGCTTTCTTATTATTACAGTTTGCACGAGGTATCTTTTTCCATCATTTTGCTTTGAGTTTATTTTTGTCTCAGAATTTATAGTGTGTCTCTATAGAAAACACATAGGTGGGTCTTGTTTTTCTAATTGTCTTACAATCTCTGTCTTTTGATTGGAGTATTTAATCCATTTGCATTAACTGTAATTTTTTATATTGTTGGATTTATGTCTGCCATTTTGATTTTTGTTTTCTACATGTTTCTTGGTTTTGTTACTGTTGTTTCTCTTTTTCTTCTTACTGCTTTTTGGTGGCAAATATGCATTTGCACAGCCTCACATCAGCCTGGGATGTGAGTAGAGCTCCCCAGGCCCCTGTGGTCCTCTTCTTTCCAGGAGCTCCTTGTTAAATTCTTGAGTTATCCTGTTGTCTGCTACTTGGCCCAACCAGGACTACAGCCATAGTTTGGGAGAGCTGCAAGATTTCCAATTTGTATCTGGGACGGGAGTTTCCACCCTGTACTCCCCAATCAATTCAGCTCCTTCTAGCAGTGCAGCTTCTGGTCTCCAAGGGTAGCACCACCCTAGCAGAAATACTTCATGGCCAAGCTGGTGGTGGATTTGGATCAGCCCAGAGCAGGAACACCCCAGACTCACACTATTCTGACTCAGAATTTAGCAGTGATTTGTAAGCACACACTCCTCAGTTTATCGTTGGCCCTGGGTCAGTGCAGAGTGCCCTGACAAGGCTGTTTTGACAATTTTGTTCAGTCATTTCTCAGGGACAGGATTTGCCTGCCTCCTGGCTCTGTTATACCAGAAGTTTTGCAGGATATTATTTGAAGTGCTAGATGCATTTTCCAGCAGGCACTAGACATGGACAAGAATATGTTCAAATGCCCACAGATGGCTTGTGGTTAGGTTAAGAATTTTAATCGAATTAATTATCTTTAAATAACATGACATATATCCACTTACAGCATTAGGAAATTAAATTACTCATCTTCCTCCCTTGAGACAGTCTGTAAATAAAGAAATGTATTTAGATATTCCAGTTTCTTTGGATCTATGCGTGGATCATTCACACAGGAAATCTGTTTTATTCCCTATAGTCACATCTTATCTAGCACTGTTCAAGCTGCAGCAACCACCTCATTCTGTAAAGAGGCCTGTGGGAATAACTTCTCATCTGGAAATTAAATTTACCCTTACAAAGTAAATATTTTGAGGGCATCCTACATACTTATGATTTCCAAAGACAAATTCAAAAATATTGTGTGAAATATAAGCATGATTGGAACAGCAGTGCGCTGTTTACCGGTTTAATTTTCTATGTCAAGGAAAACTCATATAAATGTGGGACTTGCGGCATGTTTCTTACAAAATAAAAATCAATATCTTTATATTCTCATCTCACATGTGCCAGGAAAAGGCACTGGAGCATGTAATTATAGCCGTTTGATGAGGAGAGGATCTCTGAGATAATAAATCCATCTGTCATAAGAACATAAGGGGATCATTCGTCACATTTCCCTGAAACACTTTCCGATAAGCAGAAGGGTTGGGACATCAAACCAGATTTGTGTGCCAAGGAAATAAAAGCCTTTTTACTTGTTCAAGCTCACACTGATCTCTCGGCTGAGGCTTCTGAGCCCCTGCTCAGAATTGCGAGTGGGAGAGAGCCGTCCGTGTATCTGTGGCCATCTGGAACTGGAATCTTTCATCATTGTAAGACTACAATTATTGTAATGAAATCAGCTTTTACATATTTACAGGTAGCTGTGAGCTGAACGCTAACACGGTAAATGCGGTTTGAATAACAGTGAAAGGCGGGCCCATGACTTTGGTGAATCTCTTCCATACTCAATTTTGAACAAATACTAGTAAAATTTGGTTCTATACCAAACTGTGGTTTAATAACGTTTCCCCAAGCTTAGCCAAAGGTCCACCTATTTCAAGCAATACTCATGTGAACAAAACCCAGTACCAAGAGGATCCTTTGGAGTCCCCAAGGGGCAAATTTGCTCGATGGTGCATGAAACGTGTGTCCTCACGGGCCTGCTGCTAACTCCTGCGTTCAGTGACCTCCACGTGTGCAGAAAACACTCTTCATGGCCTGGAGCCCAGGGAATGCCATTTAACCTTGGCCCATGGTAACAAAAACCTCATCTCCCACCTACCACATCATAACGTCATAATGACATTATGTCATAAGAAAGTTTGTGGGAAACTATCAGCATTCAAGTGTGTCAGAAGAAGCACATCCTTTGAATTTGAAGTATTGGTGATGACCACGTCCTTTTTAAGGGAACCGTGGGAAGTGTCACCCCCATATTCTGGTCTGTTCAGCTTTCTCTCCATCCTGCTGCTCGGGAAACAATGGCGGAATAACCACAGAAATCCAGGATGAGCCCAACTGCATGACTGCCAACATTTTCCATTTTTTCCCTAACAAACCATTTCACAGCATTTCCTAAAAACAGAAGGAAAAGCTCACAGGACTGACACACAGGTAGTTTGGGTGCATTGTGAATACTGAGATGCAAAAAGAAACTAACACGGGGAAGGCGGTGCAGGTGGCTGGCACTCGTGGGCTGAAGTTAAGCTAGATTTTTGTTAACAAGAGGCATTTGGCTGGTGCGAGGATCATCAGATCGTTCAGACCGTTAGCAGGTGAGGGAGACTCCATCGATCCGGATGGAGGGCCTGCACATCCTCCTCGTGGCCCCAGGTGGTGGGTGCTTAGTGCTGATACTCACCTGGAGGAAACAGACACGGAGGAGGCAAGAAAGAGGTCTCACTGTGCAAAGTGCTGAGGATTCCTGTCGGGCTTGTCTCCAGGGAGGGTGCTGTCCCCCTTCACAGGTGGGAGGAAGCGGGATGGCCCCACATGGCCTGGCCTGGCCTGGGTGTCGGCAAGGGTCCCAGGAGGAAGGCTGTTTCCCCCTGGATAATGAAAACCACACTGCGCACCACAGCCCCGTCACTGGAGAAACACGAGGCCAAGTTAGGAAAACAGCCTTTGTCCAGTTAAAGAACAAATCCAGGGCTTCCCTGGTGGCGCAGTGGTTGAGAGTCCGGCTGCCGATGCAGGGGACACGGGTTCGTGCCCCGGTCCGGGAAGATCCCACATGCCGCGGAGCGGCTGGGCCCGTGAGCCATGGCCGATGAGCCTGCGCGTCCGGAGCCTGTGCTCCACAATGGGAGAGGCCACAACAGTGAGAGGCCCGCGTACCGCAAAAAAAAAAAAAAAAAAAAAAAGAACAAATCCACACAGCAGGACGTGCGTGCTGTTGACAGCAGTGTTAGTTGGAAAATGTTCCCTTTGCACGGTTCATCTGAGGCACCTGTAAGTCTTCATGTCGTATGAAGCAAAACGTATGCCAGCCTGCAGTGGTGCCGTGTGGACAAGTCTGGAAAGGTGAGAACCACCAGGGGGTCTGGGGGATGTCTGTGTAATCATCAAACAGGTAAAACTTGAGAAGTCAGGGAACATTCCTCAGAGTGGAAAGAAGTATATTGAGAAACAGAACACGTTGCTTGGAGTCATAACCTTACATAAGACGTTACCCAGAGAGGTCTACACTGTCAAATGCAGATGCAGGAAGGATTTAGCAGGGAAAGCAGTGGTGTTTCTGGGAGGCTTGGTGGTGGAGGGTCAGGGATGCAGTGGAGGGACAGCCGTAACTTGAGGTCAGATCCCAGAGGATACCTGTCTCTCCAGCACACCATCCCGTGCTCTGCTGGCCCAGGCTGGGTGAAATCTGGACGTGGTTCAATATGGTAGATTGTATGGGATTTTCCTCTCGTGTTTCTTCTAGAAAATAGGGAGATTTTCAAGCCTTTGGTAAGCTAGTCAATTGCTGTGTCTCCTCTTCTAGTACTTTTGCTTTGACCCCTTTGATACATCGTTAGGTAGCAGATCACCCAAACTGAGTTAAGTAAAATGCAGTCACGCGGGGGCCCCGTGAGCAGTCACCCCCCCACCCCCGTCACCTCGCCTCGCGCTCCGTCCCCACCACCTCCAGCCTCCTGGTCCCCCTTGACTTCCCAGCCCCCAGGTGGCTTTGCAGCCCCCCCCCCGGACCCAGAGTGTTCTCTCCTCCCCCTCACTTGGCTGCCTTCTCGCCAGCATCCAGGTCGCAGTGCTGAGATGCCGTTGTTTCTGTGTGTGTGTGTTTACTTGATGATTTTCTGTCGTGTCGGACACGGCCGAGCCATCTGAGGCTGAGTTTCCCAGAAGCAGACGCAATGCGAGGATTCACGAGCACGTGATTTACTAGGAAATGTCCCCTGGGAGACCAGCCGGTCAGCGGGGGAGCAAGGGGCAGGGTGTCGAGAAAGGAGGGGGTTTCAGACAAAGCACAGAGGGGGCCCAGCCTGGCCTCGGGACCTGAGGTATGGGCAGTGCCCCCATGGCCCCGGGGGCTGTGGGTGAGTGGAGTTTAGCCTCCTGGGAAAGGAGCAGAGACAGGAGCTCCTGGATGCACCCCCAAGCTCAGCACCGAGTGGGCACCTAATGATCCTTTGTGCTGATTGGTCTCTTAGTAAATGAATGACTGTCAGAGGAGCCCTCCTGGTCAGTGTCATGCTTTTTTCAATAGAAATGAAGCCAGACGCTACCTGTGTGAGCACCCAGACTCCTTGAGATCTTCCTGGTGAGCATTTATGTGACCTCGACTTTGTTTAATGAGGTGCTTTAAAAAATGTCCCATGTCAAGTGCACGGAGCAGACGCGGGACCCAGGCCTCTGGTACTTAGCGCCCCGTAGACCCTGCGGCAGCCCCAGGGCCTCCGTGTGGGGCATCCTGGCAGCAGCTGACTCTGTGCTGAAACACAAGAGCAGACCATGTTTCCCACAAACCACAAAAACAAAGACAGACCCCAAATAAGGACTAAGGAGAAAGCACGACATGAAGCCTGTTATGAACACAGCGCCATTGGCGTTTCATTAGAAGAGAGAAATCGTGAGGCCATGCTAGCCGGACAGAACCGCCCCATAACTGCAGGGGGAGGGAGGACAGGAGCCGGTGCCCTGACAGCCCTGCTCAGCCCCTGGCCAGTCCTCAGTGTGTCCCTGGGGTCAAGCGGGAGCAAAGCGCCCAGTGACAGCCATGCCATTCCTCTGGGGAGGACCAGCATCGTGTCACGGGGACGTAGTCAGAGGTGCTTCTTATGGACAAGCACAGAGAACAGAAGCAGTGACAGTCAGTTTGTCATCGTTGTTGTTTACTTGCTGAAGTGGACGTTTGTCCAGAGGTAGGTAGCAGGGCAGGTAACCGGGGACGTTCCTCACACACGACGGTGGAGAGACACCCCCCCGGCCCAGCGATGGAGCATCCCCGTGACTCCCCCTCCAAACACCTCTCCTGAGCCTGGCAGCCTCCATGTGGGCAGGTCCCGGCTGGCTGGGGTTGGGGCCTGGGCGTCTGCATTTCTGACGGCTCCCAGCAAGGCCGACACTGCAGCCCCTGGACCACACTGTGTGAGCAGTGACGACAGAGAGCTCCGCTGACCAGTGGTCCAGGCGGCTTCTAACCTACTTCACAGACAGAGAAGGTACAAGACTCACCCTTCCTGGAAACGTTTCCCTCTCTAGAGATGGGCCGCCTCTTGTGCCCCTTTGGATGCCTGAGGACCCATCTCTCCTTCTTCTAAGGATGGCCCTTAACACATGGAGACAATGCTCACCCCCAACCCTGCCCTCCCCGGGGTCCCCCTCTTCCCGGTAGGGCATCACTTTACTCTCCTCACCATCCTGGTCACTCTGAATCCCTCTTGAAATGAGTCGAGAAATGGATAATCCAGAGGTGGTCTGCCCCCTGTGAAGCAGACTGGAGCTTCCTGACCCCCTGTCTGGACCCTCCCTCCCCGAGGCCGGCCAGCGCTGCCAGGCAGCACCTGCACCACTGGCTGCCTCTCTCCGGCCCCCTCCCCCGGCCAGCCTCTTTCCATGAGTCGTCACTGCCTCACGCTTAGCCTCAGGGTGGCAGGGAGAAGGTGAGAATGGCTTGAGACCCTCTACATCTATCTTCCAGAAATGCAGCAACTGGTGCAGCTTCACAGAGGAGGCACGTGAGCTCCTTGCTGTGTAGCTGCTGGAGGCTTGGGCTATGTCCTGGCTTCGGGCCGTGTGCACAGGAGGTCAGTGTGCTCCTACGGGCTCACAGCTCTGTCCTGCGCTCCAGCTGGAACTGTCCCCCCGTGACAGCCCCATCTGCCGTCCTTAGCACGGGCTGGGTGCCCACAGGAGGCCAACCACTGACCTGCCAGCTTTGAGTCCCTTCTCATAACACCTGGAGTCCACCTGGCGGGCAGAGCATCTACATTTGGGAGGCGGAAGCTAAGGTAAGGGTGACGGGGACTTGCAGGAGAGTTTGGATGGAGCCAGCTGCCACATAATGGAGAGAACAGGCACTTCACCAAGTAGGAGATACGAATGGCAAATAAGCACACGGAGATGTTCAACATCACTACCTTCAGAGAAGTGCAGACTAAAGCCAAGATGAAAGAGCACTGCACAGCCCTTAGGATGGCGGAACGCCAAGAACTGACACCACCAAGTGTTGGTGAGGATGCCGAAGCGGGAAGGCCTCTCTGGAAGACAATTGGTCATTTTCCTGTAAAAAAACCAACACCGAACAACCCAGCAACCCCATTCCCGGGTATTTACTCTAAAGAAACGAAAACCTATGTTCACACAGAAACCTGCACGAATGCGTCACAGCCTTTATGAGTAAGAATCAAAAACTGGAATTAAACGCCCTTCGGTGGACAAACGGACGAACACACAGCGGCACCTCCCCATCGTGGAAAATCACTCAGGAACAAAACAGAGTGAACTGCTGACACTCCCAGCAGCCTGGGTGACCCTCGGGGCCTCAGGCTGAGGGGGCTGGTCGGGGGTCTTGCACTGGACAGAGCCGGTGTCGTGATTTAGGTGCTGGGCCGTGCTTATGTAAGAGGTGGCGGTCAAGGATGTGGGACTCTGTTCTATCTTTGCAGTCCCTACAGGAACTCTGTTCTATTTTTGAAACTTTTATGTGAGTCTAAAATTGTTGCAAAGGGTGTGCGTGTGTGTGTGTGTGTGTATGTGTGTGTGTGTATACACATATACATCTCTGTGACCTAGACTTAGTTGAAGAGTTTTTAGATGTGACATCACATCTCACACACACACACACAGTGAAATGTTCTATATGAATACATACATACACATATTGTATACGGCCATCTTTAATGAATTTTAATACTCTATAATTTTAATACTCTATAATACTCTAATTTTACTATAATACTCTATAATTTTAATACTCTATATTTTATATTTATAAAATATAGAGTATTAAAATTATAGAGTATTAAAATTATAATTTTAATTTTAATAAGTATAATTTAATAAGTATAATTAATTTGGTAATTTAATAATTTTAATAAGTATTAAAATTATAATACTCTATATTTTATATTTATAAAATATTTATATTTAATTTTAATACTCTATAATCTTCAACCTAGTTTCAAACTCTATAATATAATATATATTATATATATATTATATATATTAATATCTATAATATGTAATATAACTCTTCAAACTCTATAATCTTCAAACTATTCAAACTAATTTAAATACATGCTTTCCTTTCAGTAAAGCAGCATATTTCAGAACAGTAAAGAAAATTGGGAAATTAGTGATTTTTAAAAAACGGCTGGTATCTGATGACCTAGAACAGCCCAGCCAGTGCCTTGACATACAACCAGAGGTTTTCTGTAATGGGATCTTGCACAGAGGCAGACCTTGGTTTAGAAGATATTCTCATTCTACCAACTAGGGAGCCCACGTGGGCCATAGGCACATGCAAATGTGCAGGGCAGTGGCCAAGGTCAGTGACGAGGGGCCGAAGGGTGATGGGCTCTGGGCTCCCCGCTCCCAAGTTTCAGGCAGACAGCTTTCTCCTTGCTGCAGAGATGGGAGACATAGCTCCAAGGGCCTCACACTGTACAGGGGCTAGTGCCTTTGGCCAGTACCTGATGCTGTGAGAAGATGAAGGAGACGTCAAACAAGCCAGGCGGGGGATCCACAGTCTGCCCTCACTGGAGCAGCACAGACGTGACTCCCACTCAAGCCAGAGAGGCTTCTGGAGCCTAGGGTGGAGGGCAGGTGAGGGTCCGTGGAGGCAGGTGGCCGCCAGCCTCTCAGAGGAAGGCACGTGGCTCCCACCTGCCCCTCCCATGGCACCAAGTAGCTCCTGCACTTCCTTGGGAATCAGGGCCTTTCTGGTGGGTGGACGGATGGGTGAGGACAGGTAAATGGATGTTGTATCTCCATAGCTTGTTCCTGGGAGGTTCGTGCTCTACTGGGCCCTCCACCCTCCTCTCCTCTCAGCCAAGGGCAGCATCTCTGTGGGCCCTAGTGAACCACCTGCTGCCAGATTTGCCTGGGAGACCTTTGCCACCTGGGCCCCGGTGGTGGGCACACGCAGCCTCCTGACTGCTCAATGCCCTAGCTTTGTTCCAGAAGTCGCCTTGGGCTCCGCAGGTCTCTGAGCTCCTGAGGGCAAGTGTGTGACATCCAACACTACTAAGTAGCTTCTCTGTGGAAACATAAAAAGGACGAACTTGGGACTGCCCTGGTGGCGCGGAGGTTGGGAGCCCACCTGCCGGTGCGGGGGACATGGGTTCGGGCCCTGGTCCGGGAGGATCCCGCGTGCCGTGGAGCGACTGTGCCCGCGTGCCACAACTACTGAGCCTGTGCTCTACAACCCATGAGCCACAACTACTGAGGCCGCATGCCACAGCTGCTGAGGCCCGCACACCTAGAGCCTGTGCTCCACACCAAGAGAGGCCACCCCAGTGAGAGGCCTGCACACCACAATGAAGAGTGGCCCCTGCTCGCTGCAACTGGAGAAGGCCCGCACACAGCAATGAAGATAAATAGAAAATAAATAATAAATTAATTAATTTTAAAAAAAAAAGGACGAACTTGATGAAATACCAGTGTAAAATGAATTATTCATGTGTCATGAGAAGAGTGAATTTGATATTTTTTTCATTTTTCCCTGCAATGCTCACAGTGTTTCCATTAAAGCATAATGAAAAAAGAGGGGAGGGGCTTCCCTGGTGGCGCAGTGGTTGAGAATCCGCCTGCCAATGCAGGACACACGGGTTCAAGCCCTGGTCTGGGAAGATCCCACATGCCAGGGAGCAGCTGGCCCCGTGAGTTACTGAGCCTGTGCATCTGGAGCCTGTGCTCCGCAAAAAGGGAGGCCGCGATAGTGAGAGGCCCGCGCACCGCGATGAGGAGTGGCCCCCACTTGCCACAACTGGAGAAAGCCCTTGCACAGAAACGAAGACCCAACACAGCCATAAATAAATAAATAAAAATAAAAATAAATAAAACAACTTTAAAAAAAAAAAAAAAGAAAAAAGAGGGGAAAGTGTATGCAATTTTTAATCCCCAAAAGAAAGAAATTCAATTTAAAGTATACTTTTTTTCCTCTGAAAATGGCACACGTGTGAGGGGTTTTTTGACTTTTTATTTTCGAAATAATTTCAGACAGAAGAATTGCAAGAACGGTACAGAGAATCCCTATACGGTTGTCACCCGGTTTCCTTCAGTCTTAACAGTTTACCGTGGGTGCGTTACCATTCTCTCAATGTACATATGTTTTCCCGAGCTCTTCGCAAGAAAGTGTCAGACAAGATGTCCTTTTACCCCTAAATGAGCCAGTTGTATTTTCTAAAAACAAGTTCAATTATAAAAGTCGGGAAATTAAAATCGTTACAATACTGTCATCTCATCTATAGACCTTATGTACATTTTCCCAGTTCTTTCAACATTGTCCTTTATAGCAAAAGGAAAAAAAAGTCAGGCCCAGAATCCAGTTCAGGAGCCCATCTTGCATTTTCTTTCTTTTTTTTTTTTTTTTTTTTTTGCGGTACACGGGCCTCTCACTGTTGTGGCCTCTCCCGTTGCGGAGCACAGGCTCCGGACGCGCAGGCTCATCGGCCATGGCTCACGGGCCCAGCCGCTCCGCGTCATGTGGGATCTTCCCGGACCGGGTCACGAACCCGTGTCCCCCGCATCGGCAGGCGGACTCTCAACCACTGCGCCACCCAGGAAGCCCCCATCTTGCATTTTCTTGTTGTGCCTCTTTAGTCCTCCGTAATCTGGAACCTTCTCTGTCACCACCCGCATTCCCTTGACATGCTTGGAGAGTACAGGTCGGTTATTTCACAGGGAGCCCTCCCTCTGGGTCGTCTGGTGATCCTGCTGCTTGGATTCAGGTGACGGCGCTCTGGGCAGGACCGCCGCGGAGAAGACGCTTGCCTCCCCGTGTCGTGTCACTGGCGTGTCCCTGGTGCACGTGCCCGTGACCGGTGGTGACTCCATCCCGTGTTGCAGGCGGTGCCTGACAAGTGTCTCCTGACTGAGCCACGTTTCTCTGGAACTGATAAGTGTCTTGCAGGAGGTGCTGTGTGAGGAGGGGCCATCCTGCTTGTCACTGGTTGTTCACCTACGGGTCTTAACTTCCTTCACAAGCTCCTAACCCCACCGTTCCTTCTGTATTTATTAGCTGGCATTCAGCTGTGGGGAAGAGTTTTCCCTTCCCCCGCATTTATTTGTAGGCATTTATTACTTCATTTCAGGCTGGACCATTGATTCTTACTTTATGGGTTCCTGTCCATCCGTTACGGTATTTACTGTGTGTTTATTCTCACTTTGTTACAGATTTGACGGCAGGCTCTGTGTCCTTTTGACACAGCTTGTCATCCATTAGCCATTTTATCATTATTTCCTGCGCAGAGAGCTGTCCCAGGTCTGTCTTGGATGTTGACAACCCTGACCCTGAAATCAGCCGTTTCTCCAAAGCACCCTGGCTTTGGAGAAAGCCGTGTCTAGAAACCAACGTCCGGGCACTGGGTCTTCTCAGCGCCTGGGGGATGGGCACGTTGTTCCCAGGCCCTCCGGCAGACTAAGCCAGGAGAAACATGTAGCACATAGGTACATAAACACACCTGTGTAACCATGTGTGTGTACACAGACATACTTATTTTTTATCTACTTATAGATAGATAGAAACTAACATCCTCAATCCAATCCAAACAGCTCACACCACTACCACACACTCTTTTTTCACCTGCGCTTTATCCCATGCGGTGGATGCCTCATAGTTTATGTAACCACTGGATGCCTCATAGTTTATGTAACCACTCTCGTTCGAGTGGGCATTTAGGTCGTTTCCAATATCTTGCAATTACATACTAGGTTGCCATTAATAACCTTGAGCATATGTATTTTTCTATTATTGGAGGTGAATCTTCAGAATAATACCTAGAATTGAGATTACTGAACCAAAAACTCAGCACGTATTTAATTGTGTTGCATGTCGACAGATCTGCTTCCTAAGGTGTCACCAATTTGCATCCAGCCAGGCTGTGTGCCCACAGCCTAACTGACAGGATGGCTGGTTGTGCTTTTTCATCACTGACAAATCGATAGGTGAAACATAGTATCTTAGTGTGGTTTTCATTCTCCTTTCTCTGAGTGAGGATGAGCATCATTCCACCTGGACCAGGTGAGGCCAGCAGAGCAGCCAGGCCACGGAAGTTCAGGTGCTGACCCTGCACTCACGTGACTCTGAGAGTCAAGTCCTAGTTCAGACCAATCCAAACCCACGGTGCCCAAACTATCAATAACTTGGACTTTCCATCTGCAAACCGTAGGTTACCCTCTGGCAAATGTCACATAAAGGGGAAGCAAGAAGATCTAAAGAAGCGATGCAGCTGTACATGTAGCTCTTAGGTGCAGAACATCACACGTGGAAATAATGCAGGTTTGAAGCAGGGATTCACGTTTAGAAACTGGATCCGCAGGTGATACATTGACATGCCAGGGCTGGTCTCGGTTGTGACACCCACACCTGTGGTTGGTCCGGGAGGGCTGTGTCTGTGTGTATTTCCTGGTTTCTTGTCTGATGTGGGATAAGCCCTGGTCGCAGCAGTGGAAAGCGACCTGCACTCCACATAGTCTGCTGGGGGCCCCCTCCCACACCAACTCCCCTCATTCCCTATAGCTCTGCGTGTGTACAGTGCTCATTCCCAGCCCAGGGCCTTTGCACATGCTACCCCCACGTCCTTACTGAGCAAGGGGCCTTCAGAGGGGAATCACAATTTCTTGGACGAAATCTGAAGTCCAGTGAACAACCTAATTATATCCACACTGTGAAAACAAAAACATGACAGTGAAAAAATAATATAATTTCCAACAAAGATTGATTGCTTGCTACAAGCAGGTTGGTTTTACCTGATGCATGTAGTGTCATTTTAAACCAGGTCTTCTGTCTTTGAAAACACACGATGTGTATTTTTGCATTGTGCCTGTTTATTTGGAGGTAGATGGGATTCATCATCCTGGATGTCCACGTTCCTGTGTGTCCCCATCTTCTCACCCTCCCAGACATTCGCTGAGTGTGGTGGTCTTGCCCTGATTGAAGTTTTAGGGTGTCTTAACCCCCCAGTTCTTCCACAGCCTCTGCAGCAGATGCTCTGAGCCCACCCCCAAGTATCACCCCTGCAGGAAAAGCCCCCTGGCCTGGCCTTTGCCCACCTGAGGACCTTCTCTGGGCCCTGAAGCCTTGCCTGCAATGTGGGAGAACCTCTGCCCCCAGGCACTCGCCGAAACTGCCAGGAGGCAGTTCCCCGGGGGTTCCCTCTACCACATGGCCCCCGAGGTCCCAGCGAGACCAGGCTCCAGGCGCCCACAGAGGACCTGCCTTGGTAAAACGCCCTTTACTGGCTCTGGTCTGGCCACGTCCCACCTCCCCTCTTCCCTGCCAGCATTTCCCGTGGTCCTCTACCAAGAAAACAAGTGCACCCAGTCCTTGACTCAAGATCTGCTTCTGGGGGAACTAAACTAAGACGGGTCCTGAGAACGTTTTGTAGGATTGTCCTCAGGACCCCTGAGCACTTCCAGATCAGAAGAAGGACAAGTCTTAGAGGGAGCCTGTCATCGTAACCCAACCATCGGATTGAAGACCATAGCTGGTGAGAAAATGGCGTTTAAATTAATTCAGGAAAGTTGAGTAACAGCCCCCCGGTAGAATTTAGGGCACAGCGTGTTTAGATACTAAAATATGTCCCCCAGGTTCCATGTTGTTGAGCCCCCAGACCCCTCCACATCTTTGCATCTATGACCCTGTGTGAAATACACAGAGTGGGTCCCCAGCAGAGCCTGGTTTTGATTGATCTGATTCCAGGTAAAGGAGAGGCTAGTGGGCCTGAGGTGCCAGGGGAGGCTGGGTCAGAGGATTCTGCCTAGTGCTGAGGGATCTGGTCTTCCATAGCTCACCTGCCCATGGAAGACCCCCAAGTGGACACAAGTGGACCAGTGGGGCTACCCCAACAGTGCAGGTGAGGGAGTATGGCCCAGTGCCCTCCCTGCAAGGACTTCAGGGCTTACAACCCAGACAGTGGTCAGGAGGGGCACTTCCGTCTGTGGCTGTGGAAGCTCCAGGTGTCAGCAGCACTCACCCACACTCCTCGCTCCTCCGACGTGGACAGGATGTTGCACCCCCAGAACATCTGGAGAGTCTGTGACCGACACGAGGAGGATGGGGGGCTGTGTCCACCTGCCTTTGTCCTCGGTTCTGTTCATCAGCTGCCCTGGGTGAGACAGCCTTGAACCTGACCGAGTCACCGTCCTCCCACTGTGGCCCCACCTGAAGGGACGGTTAGGACCCTAGGGCTCACAGGAAGGAGAGGAGCCCGGGGCAGCGGGGCTGACTGCCCACGTGGAATGGGGGCCCGGTTCCTCCCATGCGCTCTGGGCAAACCCTGGAGCCTGGCTGCTTCTCAGGTGCTATTCTTGTCGGCTAAGGGCATTTGGGAATTCTGCATGCATTCAACACGTGTCCTGTTGGTACCTGCTATGTGCAGTCTGTGTGCTGTCCCATGTGATGGACACTGGCCACCTGTGCCACCTGAGCCCCTGGCAGGTGGTAGGGTGGCTGAGGAACTACGTCGGGCATCTGTGATTTGGGTAATTTAAGTAGCTCCGTGGGGCGGTGGTGCCTTGCTGGTCAACACAGACGTGGGCTCCGTGGGCTGAGGCCTCTGATCTTGACCCTCAGTGACCTGGTGGGTCTGACCTGCATCTCAGGGAGCTTGGGTGCTGTGCTGAGTTCCGATCCTGCTCTGCCAGCTGCTCCTTGGGCCCCTGATGCAATGTCTCCAAGCAGGGCCTCAGGGAAGCCCTGGGGGATCCCACTCCACGGGAGGACGAAGTGGGGGGGACCCTCCACCTGTCAGCATGTCTGCGTCTTGGTGAGTTTCATTGCCCAATAACCTTGCTTATTGTAGGAAAACTATACCCCAGAAATGCAAAAAGAAAAAAAAAAAAAAACACTGGTATGCCCGCCATCCAGAAGCATCTTAATTTCTGACTTTCTGGAGGAAATAAGACTTCTTCCACTTTCCACCCTGGTTTTTCCCTCAGTTATTGCAAGCATCTCTCCAGGGCAATGAATAAACATCTACGTCATCATTTTCCATGACCACGTAGAGTCCTCTGTGATTTTGCATTTTTGAAGCGGTGTTGTCGGGAACACCGTGCAGGCTCCACAGGAAATCCCGATCCCGAGTCCATCCTGGTCTCCACCCGCCGCCCCCACCCAGGCCACGCAGAGATGCTCCCCAGAATGAGCCAGCAGAGAAGGCCAGGGGATGAGGAGGGAGTGGGGCTCCAGGGAGCCGGGCAGTGGCGAGGGGACAGTGAGGACTTGAGAGAGTCGAGGGACAAGGCCGAGCCCCTGCATGCCTTCACCCTCGTGGCCGTGCTCACAGGGCTGATGTGCGTCCTGCCTGGTGCTATGATTGTCGTATTCAATCTTCCCGAGGAAGAAACCCCAGGGGACAGAGAGCCGGCTCCCTGCGTGGAGGTCATGGACAAGGTGGACTGTGTGGGCAGTGGTGGGCTGGCGGAGGAGGACAGCAGCCCCTGTACCGCTCCGCCCCCTCGTAGCGTCTGTTCCTTCAACCACGTGAACTGTGAGCGTCTCTGGAAGCGTCCACCCTGCCTTGCAGATATTCTAAGCCAATGCCCCACAAAGAGGGTTTTCAGAAACAGCTGCTGTGCGTGGTGTGTTTTCTCTACTTGGTTTGATGGTGTCTCTGTCGCCACCCGCCCCCAGGGTCCTCCTCTCCTCTCCTCTATCTGGTGGTGCGATGCCCACGGCCGCTTGTACCCACAGCACTGCCGTGGATGGGAGGGAGGTGGTACAGAGAGCTGGGCTGTTTTTGTCTGCCCTGTCATTTGTCTGAATTTTTAAACACCTATTGTAATGAAAATTGACTAGTTATTTTGGTGCCATGTAGCCACAGCTTTGCAGTTTACAGATGTGGTTCCCTTATGCTCTAAAGAAAAATCTGTGAAGATTGTGGGGGGGAACCTTTGCTTCACAGGCACGGTGGTGTCATTTGAAGCTATTTCCAAAGATGGGGGTCCACGCCCAGGCAGCCCTGTGTGGTTTGTGGCCTCAGCTCACACCACACTGCTCTCTGATTGGGGAACTTTCCACTGACCACTCTGGCCACTGGCCACCAACAGACCAGTCGAGAAGTGGTTATCAAAATCCCAGGGCCAAGGGGTACAGAGAGGACACCCCAGCTTTAGGCAAGAAGCAACTAAGGGCAGTGGGGTTGATTGGTGGCCAGACGCTGGTGTCCAGACAGCTGACAGCACAGAAGTCTGGAGTAAGTGGCCACTGGCCAGACGGTTCTGTAGTTTGGGGACACTGTAACCGCCCAGATCCCAGCAGTGTCCTTTGTAAAATAGAAATAACAAGAGAAATAGCCACAGCAGCTATTTCCAGATTTGGAGTAAGAATCCAGCCAGTCCTGGTATTTAAACCCTTAGTAAACTAAAACAAAACCAAAAAACTCCACAGAAGCCAAAAGCCTGAGCAAGTACCCACAGACAGAGCTGTCTCTTGGGTGCATCCAGACCCGTCGAATGACGCGCATCCGCTGGGGGGTCTGTCCTTCGGCTGCGTCCTCCGTGTCTCTCGGGGGCCTTGGATCCTGCCCTGCAACTGTCGCTTCAGGGTCCCCTCCCCAGACCCCGTGCAGAGGGCCATCAAGGGCAGCTCGGCTGTTGAGCCCAGCCCTGAGGCTCCGAGCGCTGTGATCCCAGAGTGGACACCGTGGGCCTCCTGGGCAGCTCGTTCTGGTGACCCTGCCTGGCCTCCTTCACCTGGATTGAAGGCTCTGGCCTCCCTGCGGGCCAGCAGATGTGCGTCTGCCCCTCAGCCCTCAGTCCCCAGGTCCCACCGAGCGAGATGCCTCCCTGAAGGCTGCTCGTTCCCTCTGTGCAGCAGTGAGGATGGGCCTTCCCCTTTCTCTTTATTGTTTGAGAGGTGATGCTGCAGAGGAAAGACAGGGATTCCGCAGACCTGGCCCAGCGGAGGGGAGGCTGCAGGGCCCTGGAAAGATGACCCCAGGGACGGTGACCAACCAGGGCAAGAGCCTGCCCTGCAGGAAGGAGCTGGTCCTCACTGGGAAGGGATGCCTGGGAGCTTGGGACCCATGGGGTGCATGCATGTGTGTGTCTGTGTGTGTGTGTCTGTCTGTGTGTGTGTGTCTGTGTGTCTGTGTGTGTATTTGTGTCTGTGTGTGTTTGTGTCTGTGTGTGTTTGTGTGTGTCTCTGTGTGTGTATGTCTGTGTCTCTGTGTGTACGTGTGTGTATCTGTGTGTGTATGTGTGTGAGTCTGTGTGTCTCTGTGTGTGTTTCTGTGTGTGTATTTGTGTGTCTGTGTGTGTGTGTCCATGTGTGTGTATCTGTGTGTGTGTCTGTGTGTATGTGTGTGAGTCTGTGGGTGTGTCTGTGTGTGTTTTTGTCCATGTGTGTATCTGTGTGTGTTTGTGTGCCCGTGTATGTATCTGTGTGTGTTTGTGTATCTGTATGTGTACGTGTGTCTGTGTGTGTGTCTGTCCATGTGTGTATCTGTTTGTGTGTATCTGTGTATGCGTCTGTGTGTGTCTCTGTGTGTGTCTGTGTGTGTCTCTGTGTGTGTCTCTGTGTGCGTGTGTGTGTATCTGTGTGTGTGTGTCTGTGTCTGTATGTGTGTGTGCACATGCGGAGGGCAGCTGGGTACTGTGTGGACAGTGCGTCACCCACTTCCATCCTGGGCCCCTAGAGAACGTCGCTGTTTGCGATTGGAGTGAGCCCATCCAAATTCACCTGTTTTCTCTCAGATGAGACACAAACAGTCCAGCAGGAAGCTTCCAGCACAGGCTGAGTAGAGGCTCTGATTGGCAGTTTTACATGTGTTTGATTAACCAAAACAGGAGGGACACCCGGGCTTGAGGCCAGGCCCAGTGACGTCCTCACTCAGATCGGAGTCTAAGGCAAGAAGTGGGCTCAGGGCAGGTCCCGGCCCCGCCACCTGCCCTGCCTCGGCCTGAAGCCAGCTTGCAGTCTCGGAACAGAGTGGACTCCAGCTCAGCCTGTGCGCTTCCCGCCCAGCCCCGTCCTCCGAAGGTCAAACCTTCACCCAGCTGTCCACACCCCATCCCAGGGATCCGTGGGTCTGTGAGGTTCAATCTCCCGTGGAACAACCCAGAGCCCATCCTTGGGGTTTTTCTCTTCCTGTGGGGGACACACACCTGCCAGGAGGGCTTGCCAGGCCTGACCCCCACTTCGGGGGATGATGGAGAGACCCCTGGTAACCTCCCCGTCTCTCCCGGCAGAGCGACTACTCCAGTGACACAGAGAGCGAGGACAACTTCCTTGTGATGCCCCCACGGGACCACCTGGGCCTTAGCGTCTTCTCCATGCTCTGCTGCTTCTGGCCCCTGGGCATCGCTGCCTTCTACCTGTCCCACGAGGTAAGGCCTCCCCGTGGATCACGCGCACGCGGCTGGTGCACCCAGGCCATCGAGGAGAGCCCACTCGGGGGCGGAGAGCCATCTGGGGGGACCGGGCAGGGGGGTGCCCAGCCTCACCCCATCAGGCCCGGGACGCATCCTCTGACAGCGGCCACTGGGAAAGCAGCGGGTTGGGAGCCCGCCCTCCACGCCAGCGGGACTGACCCCGTGTTGGGCGCGGACTTGGTACCTACTGGGAACGGAGGCAAAGCGGGTTTGGTTTTCTTTGTGAAAGGCTCACACGTAAAATAGAGTCCAGTCTTGCAGCGCCTGTGTGCTTATCCCAAACTAAGGTTCTGGAGGAAACGGCCTGTCTTGGTGGGTAACCGTGCCCTCCGTGCTTTAAGAGGGTCGATTACCAGCCCTTTTTCACAGCAAACGTCCTCCATGTGCCTTCACGGAGCCCAGGTTTTGAAAGATTTCCTCTAGCAAATGGGGAGCCTTCATTCAGAAATCATCTACATTCCCGTTGTTATTAATCAAAGGAAGATGTGTACTTGCCAATTAAAGCATGAGTTTCAGCATCACCCGTCATCCCCACCAGACGGGAGACAAAGGCAGCCCCTTCTGCTGGCCCCAGAGCCCACCGCATCCTCAGGGCACCGGGCTCCCTCTCCAACGTCCAGGGCTCTCGGGCCAACTGGCCAGGTCTCACGCTTGAAGCATTGATTCCTCTGGGCTTGAGAACAGATCCCTGGCCTCTCACTGCTTCTGGCCGTCGTCTGTACTGATTCGGTTTGTTGGGTGAGTGGAGAGTCCCTTCATGCGTGTTCCTGTGTCCCCTACCCCCCTTTCCTGACCCCACGAGGAGCAGGGGGAGGAGAGGACCCACTGGTGGCCCCCTGAGGGCAGGCACCTCTTCCCAGGGACACTGAGGGGCCCCAGAGGGCCTTCCAGGGGGACATGGTGGGGCCGCTGCTCTGAGGTCCCGTCTCGAGGATGGACGGGTACGGGGAGGGGTGATCGGGACCGTCCGGCACCGCTAGGGTTGGGTCAGGTGGCTGTTCCACGTCCAGCTTTGACCTGGAGGATCTGTCTGAGCTTCTCTTTTGTGACCTTGTCCCACACATGCCAGAGGCCTGTGCTCTGGGGGCACAAGCCGAGGCTGCAGAGCAAGACTCCGGGCTGTCAGGGGCTTGAGCAGCTGTGGGTGCAGCGAGGCTGGGATCTCCCAGACCCAAGCAGTGGCCGTGGTCGCTGCCTGCACCAAGGATTGGGACGCAGAGCGGGACCCAGACAAAAGCGCATGGGCAGATGCCCTCGATGTGCGGACGGTGTCCCCAGAAGACCCCAGGCCCAGAGCCCAGCGCCCCGTGTCAGCTGCGCCCTGAGCCTGGGTTAACGCGCTGCAAACAGGCAAGAGGGTTTCACCAGAAGGAAGCTCAGGAGGCCAGAGCCCAGAGAACCAGGGCCCAAGTGTAACGTCAGCCTCCCCCTGCATCCCAGTCTTGACACATCGAGGGGTGAAGCAGGCGGCCCACTCCCAGCCTCCCAGCCTGGCCTGCTGACAAACCCCATCACCCCCAGGGGGTGCCCGCCAAGCCAGAGCTGTGTTCTGATCGCCAAGTTGTAGAATGGGACTCATATTTTTACCATGGATTCCACAGGGCAGATACTTCCTGTTCAGAGAGATGCAAGTGGACACTGGTGTCACTTGTCACCTGCCGGCAGAGGCCAGGTGAGCCCTGGATAAGCGGGGGCTGGGGGTGGCGCGGGGTGCCCAGGAAAGGTTGTCTACGTGCCGGGATGCAGAAGTCACCCCTGGTCTTGGCTGCTCCACGTACCCTGGGGGAGGCCTGTCTCTGGAGCTGGGCAAGCCGTGCACAGCATCCTCGTCTAAAAGATGGTAAATCTAATAAAAATCCAGCCACAGTAGAGGAGACTGGCATGAGAGCCTCCTTCCCAGAAAGTCACGTTACCCTTCACACCCTAAGAGCCTCCTAGACTCGGGATGTTTAATACCTTTGAATGGGAAAGGATTCTGATCATCTGTTAACAGCAAATGAAACAGTCTCCGTGGAGGCCGCTGGTCACATTCTCGGGGGTGAAGAGCCAGCATTTTGAGGCCTGCAGGGTTGCCTTTGCTGTTGGAATAAGAGAAGGGGCTCTGGGGTCCCCGGCCCTCAGTCCCTCTTTTTCTTGTGCTGTGAGCATGGACCCCTCGGTGGACACATCTCCACGGGAACTCGCGGCTGAGACCCTGGCACGCGGGTCCCTTCAGGGTCACCGTGGTTCTGGGCTGCACTGCGGGCCCAGGAGGCTGGCAGCCCCTGGCACACGGCGCTTCAGCCCAGCCCTGAGCCTGCCAGGCCTTCTGTTCGTGCCTCTTCAGCCTGACTGTAGATGCAGGAAATCGGAATTGTCGGCACACACGTGGGTCCCCAGGTCAAGGGACACCTGGAAGGAGACATGGGATCTTTTCTCCAACAGATTTTATGATTCGAAAAAGGCCTCAAGCAGCAGTAACAGTGGTGGTAAAAGTGTCAGAGAGGTGGGCAGCACCTGCCCCTCTGGGCCCTGGCCTGCGTTGAACACTGCACACCTGCCTTCTTGGGTGGTCCTGGCCAGCAGTGTCGACACCCCCAGCTCAGTTAGAAAGGCGTGTTGTCTGGCCCACCAACCCGCTACATCACAGCCACTGTGGGGGGTGGGGCGTGGAAACGGCTTTTGAACAAGCCCTCCCCGCCGGTCCTGATGCTGCCGTAGTCTGAGCAGTTGCACACGCGTGATCTCATGGGAAGTCCGTGACAGGGCACTGCCATCATGTCACTTTGTGGCCATGGGATCGGGGTCAGTGAAGGTGATGGCGTCCTAAGGCCAGACCTGCTGGCGGTGGGCCTGGCCCCCGGCCTCAGTGTGGAGGCCTGAGGGCAGCGTTTGTCCACAGCTTCATTTTACTCCAGTGCTAAGCATTTGATCCAGCTCCCAGTGCAGGCAAGTTTTATACACTTTTGATAGAGGAAGGTGTTGTGTGTAGTTTTGGTGGGTCCACCCCGAAAACGATGCTCTGAATGATGTGGACGATAGAAAGGAACCCACATTTGCTGCGCGATGGCTGTGAGCTAGTTGATGTGCCCACTTTATCTTATTTAATCTTGGCAATGAGTCTGAAAGGTGGGAATTTATTATCCCCATTTTATGGATGAAAAGACTGAAGTTTCAAGGGATTAAGTAACACAGAAATCGGAGAAGTAGCAAGTATGGATACATGATGCAAATATCAATGCTTCTAACACTTCAAATCCAACTTCCTGCAATATAACTTTGACTTTTATCTGCAAACAAAAATAGAAGCACAGTTCTCGCTTCTAAGTTTTCTGTCCCCACCTGCTTGGAGCGTGTTACAGTGAGGAAGAGAAGCCTTCTAGACGGCATTGGGCACCTACCTGGGCACCTTCACCAGCGGGGCAGGTGGGAGCTTGAGACTGGAGCTGGAAGACCCTCCCTGACTCCCCAGCCCAGCTCCGCTGCCCCGAGGCCCTGGGTCTGGAGCTTGCGCTGGCAGGAGGCCTGAGGGCTCTGTGCACTGCGTCGGCCTCAGGCATCTTCTACATTTGAGCATCTTTTATGTCTTGATTTCATTTCCTAAAATGTTTCTTAACTGTACTATTATAACTATAATTAAATGAGAAAAGGGAATTAAGGGTCAGATTATGAATTTTATGAATAGCACCAGCGTTTCAAAGTATTCTTTAATATTTCCTAAAGAATCTGTAGCTGTCTTCTGCAGAAGGGTCACTAGTGGTATCATCAGAAGCAGAAATCTATATTTCTTCTACAGAGACTGTGTTCCACTTACAACAGGAATGTTTTTAAATTAGAAAATTGAAGGCTGGGTTGAGGAACTTAGATTTTCTGTCCCTTGAGTTCCCGTTCCTTCCAGCACCGACAGGAATTCGCCCTGGCTCTTTGCGTGAGTGGCCTAGTGCAATGGGACAAACAGAACAAAGCCCGTGGGAGCCTTATTCAGACTCAGGAGTGGCATCGCCGTGTGAATAAAGGGTGGAAAGCCCCGGGCCTGGCCCTTCGAGGGGCTCGCCAAGTCCCGGCTTCATGTATGTCTGACGCGGAGACCTGCACACCCGTGTTCTGTTCAGTCATTTCGTAAAGATGAACCATGTGGCTTATAAACGTGGCATCTCTTGAGGGTGTCCAGGCCCAGCTGAGAGGAGTCACCATGACTCAAGATCAAGTCAAGGGGCTTCCCTGGTGGCGCAGTGGTTGAGAGTCCGCCTGCCAATGCAGGGGACACGGGTTCGTGCCCTGGTCTGGGAGGATCCCACATGCCGCGGAGCGGCTGGGCCCGTGGGCCATGGCCGCTGAGCCTGCATGTCCGGAGCCTGTGCTCCGCAATGGGAGAGGCCACAACAGTGAGAGGCCCATGTACCGCAAAAAAAAAAAAAAAAAAAAAGATCAAGTCAAGCTGCTAAATGCTCTGGGCACGCGCCCTACGCAGGGCTGTGAGCAGCCAGCACGAACCCCTCCTCCGCTGGGCGCCCTGGAGACAGTGCCGCGCTCCCTCTTCTGAGCTGCCCACCAAGGAGGGGCTGCCACCAGTCGTAGGCTGAGGGCTGCCCCCAGGAGGAAGCAACAGAGACAGAGGTGACCTGGGGGGCCAGGGAAGACAGGGCAGGGCCGGAGAGTCTTGAATGCAAACTGGAGTCGGTCTATTAACTGAGCGTTTTAAGCCAGAGAATAAGGGTGGGAAATACAACAGCATGAAGGGTGGTCAGAGGACACTGCACGGAAGCAGCATGCTCTGGAACAGAGTGAACTCAGAGCAGAAAATCCTTTCACAAGGAAGCAAGCAGACACGTGTGTCAGGCACTGCGGGGCCTCTGTGGATTTCTGCTGCACAGCCTCCGGGTTGCATGAGACAGAGGCAGCAAGACGGGCCGTTCACCTCCCTCCGCCCTCCCATCCGCCAGGAGCTTAGTTACAACAAAGCCTTGAGTGGCAGATGCCTCAGATGTTTTTAGGAGCTGTCACCTGTCCATCTCTAACCATTCATCTCACCAGATAGACCGGCATTTCCACGTTCTCCTGGCTAAACCTTGTCACAGACAAAGACAGATTTTTGAAATGCTCATTTTTTTTTCCAAGTTGTGTGCTTAGAACAGGTGCCTTACATACAACTGGACCCCGTGTCCTCCACACACTGAGTGGTGTGGTTTATAATCATCCATAGGTCTGGAGGAAATGTTTGATGTATGTCACCATGTACCTCTCTTGTCCTCAAGTTCATGATTCTCGGATGCCCCCTGATTTATAGTAAGTTGCGTCTGTAAGCACTAGAGCCGATTCAGAATTAGCACAAGACCCAACGTCATACGTGAGAGTCACGGGTCCTCTAACAGGTGGAGTCATCATCTGGTTGAGCAGGGTGACTAAGTACTAACGCCACGGACTCTGCTGGAGTCACAGAGGAGGACCTGGCAAAGCCCGTTCCAGCCCCGGGAGGTGTGGAGAGGCAGGAGCCATGGGACCACCTGGGAGGAAAGATGCTGCCAAGGGGGCGAGGAGGTGGGAGGGATTTGGACGAGGCCCGCCTCCCCCCAGGGTCATGGTGAGGGAGCGGCTGGGCCGCAGGAGCCCCGCCAGGCGCGGGACTGGCACTGACTGTGCAGAAATGGACTACAAACGTGACTAGAAGGATGGCCCAATATATCAGATGGATATATTTTCACCTGTATCCGGAAAACATGCAACGCAGCTTAATGGTCGTGGAGCGATGCCCCTCCCCCTCCCCTCATCCTTCTCCCTCCTCCCCTCATCCTTCTCCCTCCTCCCCTCATCCTTCTCCCTCCTCCCCTCATCCTTCTCCCTCCTCCCCTCATCCTTCTCCCTCCTCCCCTCATCCTTCTCCCTCCTCCCCTCATCCTTCTCCCTCCTCCCCTTCTCTCTCCCTCCTCCCCTCATCCTTCTCCCTCCTCCCCTTCTCTCTCCCTCCTCCCCTCATCCTTCTCCCTCCTCCCCTCATCCTTCTCCCTCCTCCCCCTTCTCTCTCCCTCCTCCCCTCATCCTTCTCCCTCCTCCCCTCATCCTTCTCCCTCCTCCCCCTCCTCTCTCCTTCCTCCCCTCATCCTTCTCCCTCCTCCCCCTTCTCTCTCCCTCCTCCCCTCATCCTTCTCCCTCCTCCCCTTCTCTCTCCCTCCTCCCCTCATCCTTCTCCCTCCTCCCCTTCTCTCTCCCTCCTCCCCTCATCCTTCTCCCTCCTCCCCTTCTCTCTCCCTCCTCCCCTCATCCTTCTCCCTCCTCCCCTTCTCTCTCCCTCCTCCCCTCATCCTTCTCCCTCCTCCCCTCATCCTTCTCCCTCCTCCCCTCATCCTTCTCCCTCCTCCCCCTTCTCTCTCCCTCCTCCCCTCATCCTTCTCCCTCCTCCCCTTCTCTCTCCCTCCTCCCCTCATCCTTCTCCCTCCTCCCCTCATCCTTCTCCCTCCTCCCCCATCCCTCTCCCTCCTCCCCTCATCCTTCTCCCTCCTCCCCTCCTCTCTCCCTCCTCCCCTCATCCTTCTCCCTCCTCCCCCTCCTCTCTCCCTCCCTCCCTTCCTTCCTCCTCCCTCACTCCCTCCTGCCTCATCTCTATCTCCCTCTCCATATGTGTATTTGATATGCTGATTGTAGCTTCTGAGAGCTGTTTTGCAACTTCTGGATCTAAACAATTCTGTATAAATATTAATGATCCGGTGCAGGCAAGACAAATCAGATTTCTGATCTATTTTTCTTCGTCCGGAATGCATGCTGGAGTTGAGTCACTGATCGCAGCTTGTTTTGGTGGATAGATGAACAAATGCATCATATCTGTTCTGTTCCCTGGAGTGTATTTGATGGATTTTTTGCAGTTATAGTTTATGCATTGTGTCAGTAATTAGTATCTTGATTTTGTGATTATTTGTCTGGAGGAGAGAAACCCGTGCGTTGATTGTCCAAGGGCAGAGCCCACACAGTGTCTGGGAATCCAGAGTTAAAATCCCAGCGTGTGTTACATTCTTCCCTCTGGCCTCATGCTCACCTCAAATTACGTTTGCAGATGCGTGATCTTTTTGCTTTTAGATGATGTATCTAAAGCTCTGAGGACATAGCCCCTAAAAGCATGGTTGGTCTTTACTTTCACATCTCTTCTGAGATTGAGGCGCTGCACAGGTCCTATGACATCCCGAGGACCAAACAAAAGGTGCAGTCCCAGGAGCTCCTGCTTCTGTGCAGTGGCCCGTGGCTTCCATGGCCGTGCCTCTGAAGGCTGAGTCCAGCCTGCCCAGAGCCTAGACACACTTAGCTGAACATACCCTGGTCCATGACAGACACCAGTCTCACCACAGGCGTCCCTGGATGCAGCCACGGGGAAGGCCAGGCCACTGATCCATCTCACTGTCTGCAGCACGAAGCATCACCTCACAGGCAGGGCAGCACCTTCTGTGTCTGGACTCACAAGTATAGTGATGCCAGCAGAACATAGAAATTCGGGAACAGTTGTGATGAGTCACTGGTTGATGAGCACATCATAGATTCTCGTGGGAATTAGGGCCATTTGGGGTACATCTCAGATGTTTTGATGTTGACAATAATGAAATTTAAGTCTTTCTCACTGAGAGACCCCTCACTGGACTACCTCACCCATGGGGCCAGCTAGCTGTACATGGGAGTCAAAAGTACTGATGACATTACACCTGCACCTTGGTTGTAAAAACTGGTGCAGTGAGAGGACGGGACCCTGGCTCAAGACTCTGGTGGGCTGGTCTCAGCAGGGCCCCTCTTTTCTTGCTTCCTTGATGAGCTTTGGCATTTTCTGGCACTTGAGAGTTGCATGAATCCCAGACATAGAGCCTAGAAGATGCTGAATTTAGAGCTGGAAAATTACCTTGAGCACAGCATGTACTGTGACCTGCAGAGCATGTGTGTAAAGCTCCTCATCCTTATTTTTCCTTCTCTCCTTTTAGACAGGGGATTCTTCATTTCTAACCTTTGATTTTATTTAAATGATTGATACATATAAATAGGAAGGAGTCCTTGAAACACAACTGCAGCACGTGTTTACTTTGGTCTGAGCTTTGCGTTGTGGTGATGTCCACACACACACGAGGGCAGGGTCGAAGGAGCGCCACGTGCTCAGCATGAGCTGGTCGGGGAGAGCTGTGGAGCCGGCTGCCTCCAAAGTAATTCAAAGATAAATGATGAAGCAGCGAGTTCTTAGATGCCACGATGCAGATTGCTTAGGGGATGCAGGAAACAGCAAGACGTGTAGGCGGAAAGTATCCTTTAGAACTGGCCCTGCGCTGGGAGACAGCAACATGCAGGTGGTGAATTTGGCCCTGGACCCTTCCCATCCCCCATCCCGGCTCATCCATGGTTCTCCAGGAAGTGCCACAGTTTGGGTCCACTTTGGCCCCTCTCAGTCCCACGTGGACAGCATCACCCCTCGAGGCCCCAGCACTGCCTGCTTCGTCCAAACTGAGTGGAGGTTTCAAAGCCAGCCTGAACCCCAGAGCTTCCCCATTACCCCCATTCTGCCATCACCCCAGCCTCCGGCCACTCCTGCCTCCCTCCAAGACCACCACCCCCATCCCAGGCCCGCACTGCCCACCACGACCAGACTGGGTCTCTGGGGGTCCCATCTTGGTCACCGAGAGCCACAAGGGCTTCCAAGGTGTCCGGGATGGTTTACAGGCACAGAAAGTACCAAGAACAGCCTGGCAGTGCTTTGTGGTCCTCCCGGGAATCTAAACACAGTGGAGATGTGGTAAGTCCATCTTGAGACCCTGCCCCTAGAGCTCAATTCTAAAATGATTCTCTGCATTCCTGAGATGATTTTGCATCATTGTGCCTGGTCCTCAGAGGTGTATAAAGTGCCTTGCGTTCCTCCGGAAATGACATGCAGGGTTTGAAAGCCAAAATGGAGCTTGTAAGTGAACAGATCTTCATGCAGAGCCATCTGCGTCCACGTAAGGATCCCTGGGCCTTGCCCCTCAGGGGCGCTGGGAGTGCGTTTGTACCTGTCCCATCGCACAGGGGGCAAGTGCTGACCAGACCTGGGAGCCTGAGTCGGCAGCAGGGAGCCTGAGTCACGCTCTGCCCACAGAGGGTACAGCTGATCGCTCTGGGTCTCAGGCTGATTTTCAGGTAATTGGCGGGGTGTCTTGCAAGGCCCGATCAAAGTGAGGTTTGATTTATTATGCGTGAATGTTGGATAGGGGGTGGGGCCCAGAGTTCGGCTGACGCTCTGGAGTCTGAAGGTGGCCGGAGCCCCGAGGGTTGCAGGTCCCCTCAGTACATGTGGCCACTCTTCCCGAAGCTGTTCTGTGGCATCCCCGGAGGCCGGAGCCCGGGGTGCAGGGAAGCACCCTCTGCAGCTTTGCCTCCCGGAAGTGTGTCTGTCCTGCGGCTGCAGCTGCAGCAGGGGCAGGAGCTGGCGGCTCAGCTCCGTGGTCAAAGGGCTGCTTCTGTCCTGGGCCGGCTCTCAGGCACGGTTCCTGGAGGAATGTCTGGAATCTGCTCCCGGGCCTGGACCTGCAGGTGCTTAGGGTGTTCTGGACACCTCCATTCTTGGCCGAAGAGCCTGTCATGAGAAAGGCCAATTCTTTCTGAAAATTCTTTGGTACTCCTTTGTCACCACCTGGGACCAGGGAGGCCCTGAGTATCTGGGTTCATTTCCCCAGAGGGCGGCCCTTCCCCAGCAGACAGGAGCCATCTGACTCCAGCTAAGGACTTGGGGGTGTGGGGGTGCTGTCTTTACTCAGGAGAGAGAACTTAGCCCTTTGGCACCAGGACAGAATCACATGTGCCCCCAAACACCCCGCCATCTCATCGGGAAGACCGTGACTCTCTGCCGGGGCCCACCTGCTGCCCTGGTCTCCCCGCAGGCGCGGGAGGAGATGGGACGCCCCGGGCCCGACGCAGGCTCCCGGTGAGCTGTAAAACCAAAGAACGGCCCGGCCTGGGCAGCAGGACATAAAAGTGCTCTTGACGCAGCCTTCACTAACCTGCAAGATGATTTACTTTATTTCCCAGTAACTTAACAGAATTCAAAAGCCAGGGGAAAGGCTTAAAACAGAATCCGCTTTAGCTATGTTTCTAAATATATCTAAACTCAGAGCTCTTCCGCCTCAGCTCCCAGCATAGGATTATAATAATCGTTTGTCATGGTCAGAAAGCTTGGCTGAAGGGTTTCAGCTCATGGTGGTCTGTGGATGGAGCGCGTTGGCCACGGGGGCGCTGCAGTCCGGCTGCATCTCCAGGATGTGGTGTTCGTGGTGCGTGGCCTGAACAGGGGTTTAGTAAACACACTCTGCTTGGTTGGCATAAAGACAGAGACAGGGGAGCGGGTCCAGGAACCAGAGGCCTGGCCAAGAGAGCCCTTCCCCAAACCTCCTGCTCTTCTTGGCTGTAAAGAGGCGCTGTGAGAGGGGCTCATCTAAGTTCCTAGGCTGAGATTCTGTGGTGATCAGGACAACGAGTCCACTGAGACCTCAGGAAGCAACGAGGAAATGGGATGAGGAAGGGCTGCTGGCCTTCGGGAAACAGTCAACCCTCCTCCGTCCTTCTTGGAGGTGGTCAGGGAATGAATAAGACAGACCCACGGTCAAAGTCCTAAGTGACAAGCTGCTGTCAAGGAGGAGTCCGGCTTCACCCATTTAAATGCTCAGAATAGAGTTCCTTATTACACTGAGATTAATGTAACCCAACGGGCATGTCGGGGAAAGCAATGAACAGAAGGTAACAATACCTTACAGCCTGGATCCTCAGATGTTGCAGCAATATTGCTCCCAAGGACTTCTGTCGTCTAGAAGTTAGTGGTTTATTGTCAAAGGAGTTCTTCCAGTGGCCTCCTTTCATAAACGAAAGCATATAGTCGAAATCAGCCAATGAGCTGTACGCATTTATCAAATCCTTAACGACGTTAGTATCTTAAGTAGGTGAGGCAACTTCCTCGCTGATGTTTTAACATCTGTTTCATCGGCCACACCTCAACACCCTAACTCCGAGGCACAGAGCTGGGAAGACACCTCCATGGGGACAAAGCACGAGGAACCCCGATGAGCCCGCACGTCCTGCTCGGAGACCCGCCGAACTGACTCCTCCCCTCCAGGGTCTCCCCTCCCGGGCGGCTGTGCGGCAACACAGGACACAGTCACCCCCACACGCCGTTCCTGAGATAGGCACCCACTTCCACCCACCTTCACCCCCGTCTCCTCCTGTCCCCAGAGTCCTGGACGTCCTTTCAGCCCAGGGAGCTCGGACACCTGGATCGTCTTGCCCTCCCTGCCCCCCTCCTCTGGGGGGATTGCCTAGACCCCACGAGGGCAGGCAGGCCGTCCGGGACATCCACGGGCTTGGTGGGAAACGGGTTCATCATGATTTTCACCAACTTCTCACTGAAATATAGCATTTCTCCTGTTTGTGAGCGTGGCCACCAGCCCCAGGGGAAGACTGTTTACCTCAGGGGAACCAAAGGGCTGATCCTGGGGGAGCCAGAGGGGTGGTCCTGGAGTGGGGCTGGAAAGGTGGTCCTGCAGTGTCTCTGCAGGTCAGAACGCTGGGACTCGCTGGCACCAAGGGCTCAGCCTGTCTCCTTCTCTTTCTGGGGTCATTTCTGACCCACAAATTATGCTCCTACCAGCCCATTTCTCTGCCAACCCACAAAGCCCCAAAGAGGAAACGACAGCATCCCAACAGCAGTTTCATTACGTTTATATTTTACTCTCATCTTTGAAGCTGGAAAAAGATGCTCTGTATTAAAATGTTCCTTCCCGCTGTGCATAATGCTAATGTCCTCCACATAATAAAGCTAAGGGAATATTTTACACGCGGAAAGTAGCCGCAGTGACCTTTCTCCTTTGTGAAAGAGTCTCTTCTTTTCCTCTTGGTCCTTCCCCTCGTCCTTTGCTCTTTTTTTCCCCCTTTGCATGTCAGCTCTCAGTCCCCTATAGCCAAGTGACTGGGCTGTCTTCCAGAAACAACAGCAAAGAAAATTATCAAAGGACACGGAGGAAACAGACACACTTCTTTCCTCCAGTTATGGCCTCTGCAAAGTCCTAGATTCTTGCAGGAGGAGATTGAGACCTTGGGACGTAGCTGGGAGTGCAGGTCATACCCCAGCCCAGGGCCCTTGTCTGAAGCCCCCTGTTACTTAGAACTGCCAGAGGGCCTAGAGGGAGGCTGTGGTCTTGAGTTTATCATTTTTTCCAGGTTTATTGAGGTACAATTGGCAAATAAAACTACATATTACACTTCTAGGAGGTGATGAGAGAAATAAGACAGAGGTTGGCCTGCTTGTACCTGACATGAAGGTGGGACCCACCAAAAGGAATTGTCTGGAAGGGGTGGGAAATACGGAAGAGCAAAGTTCAGACTAGTCTGTTGTTTCTAACTCCCCGGCCAGAAAGGCACTTTTCTCCTAGAGATTTTGCTTGTTTCTTACAATGGAGAAGAAGGTGGCAAGAATATTGAGGCTTCCAAAGAGACAGACACACACAAAAGGGGCCCAAGACAGCTCTCCCCTTCCCTTCTCTGTCTGCCCTCCGTGTGTTCCCATCCACAGACGATCTCATGGGAGCTGGTCTTTACGCGGCATAAACGGGCCATGCATGTGCGTGCACACACATGCACACACACACAATTTAAGGACCTTACCCATACCTTGTACTTATTTTTAATGTTTGTAAGTCAGATAAGTATCGTGTTGTCACTGTATAATAGTATAGCCCTTACTGGCTACAATAATTTCATTAGCTTATCAGACTACAAATCTCCAGGGATAGAAGGATCGTCTCCTAGACAGTGACCAGAACACACCTTATCCCAAATCGCATGCAGTGTGACCCAGCCTCATTTTCTTGTCTAACTTCACAGAGGGTAGATTTTCCAGTTGAGCAACACTGAGGTAGAGAAGGAGTGAACCCGAGCCTCCTGCATTCAGACCCTGCAGGGGCCAAGGAGCACCATCAAGGTCTGCACATGAGGAAACTCAGGCCCTGTGTCTAAGCGGACTCCTTAAAAGTATACCAAGAAATAAGAGGTACAAACCCCAGCCTCCCCAGAGAAATGCCCTCAGACTTTTACGGAAGGGGTGAATCCTGCTGCCTTGGGGAGCAAACTCTCACAGTCTCCCCGTACTTCCTCCTGCTTCTGCAGTGGTAGTGTTTTGCACACCACACCTGCTCCTGGTTTTCTGATAAACCTCTGTGTTTTATTTTGGGTGCTGATCCAGTTATTCCTGCAAAGAAAACTGCCCTGAACCTAGTGGCATGAAATGACCTTTTCATTGTGCTCATGGTTTCTTGGGCTGGGATCCGGGAGGCGCCATGGGGAAGGCCTGTCTCTGCTCCTCAGTGTCTGGGGGGGTCACTCGAGCCTGGAACATCTGCAGCGTCTTCACACCCATGTCTGGTCATTGATGCTAGCTGTTGGCTCGGACTTTACCCAGAGTGAGCACAGGGGCACCCAGTACCTGGCCTTCCCATGTGGTCCCTCCACATGGTGGCTGGGCTCCCAAAACAAGTGTCCCAAAAATACCAGGGCAGATCATGATACCTTGTTATGACCCAACCTCTGAAGCCACACAGCATCACCTCCGCCAGACCCTGCTGGCCGAGGCCTTGGTAAAGGTCTACCCAGACTCATGGGAGGGAACATAGAGGTCAAGGATCTAGAAGAATATGAGGGATGGAAAACACTGCAGCAGCCATTTCAGGGAAAATATAATCTGCCACAGCTGCATTTACAGGGATGGAAGAAAAGTAAACACGTAACATGTTTATATTATTAGGTTCATTGGAAAATGAATAATGAGAGAACAACTTTCTTTCCTAAATACTATATTCAGAAAGAAAATATCAAATTAACAAAACTTCTGAGACCTAAAAGGCCTTCTAATAGTTTATGATGTCATGACATGATTATAGTAAAAAGTAAAGGGCATTTTTATTCCAAAGCTATTATACTTATCAGATGCACACTGGCACACATGACAATGATGATAAAGACATTGCCTAGTGAAGAAAGAAGTGCTGAGAGTCTTGCAAACCTTCAGTTAGCAAAGCAAACAGCATTGTGATGGTAAGGCTAAATGACAGCATTAAATATTCTAAATGATTTTTTTTTTTTTTTGCGGTACGTGGGCCTCTCACTGTTGTGGCCTCTCCCGTTGCGGAGCACAGGCTCCGGACGTGCAGGCCCAGCAGCCATGGCCCACGGGCCCAGCAGCTCCACGGCATGTGGGATCTTCCCGGACCAGGGCACAAACCCGTGTCGTCTGCATCGGCAGGCAGACTCTCAACCACTGCGCCACCAGGGAAGCCCTAAATGATTTTTAAAATAAGCTAAGTTAACATATTTCTTCAAATATCTACAGCCTTACAATATGTGTGTGTACAGGAGAGGAACAGAAACTACCTCAACAAAAGAGACCCACCTTAAAGCACTTGTTAATCTCCAACATTCGTCTCATTTGTTATCCTAAAAGCAAAGTGCTGCAGGGTGGTCTCTGGCAGGCTTTTGATGGGGGCGGGGGGAGCAACCCCACTCTGGAGGAGAGACAGAAAGACCGTGGAGTTCATCCCTCTTTGTGGAGTGCAGCCCTGGCCCACTGCTCTCCAGTTAAAAGACTTAGAGGGTCACAGAGCTTCCCCTCCCGCATACCCTTCCACCATGTGAGTATAAGCTTCCAGTATGATAACAATGCATGTGAGCTGGGGGACATGAGATGTATGCTCTGTTTGAGGCAGTACACAGGGAAGCCCCAAAGCCAAGAGGAAAGACAAAAATAAAGACATTCGAAGAGGTACCTAAAGCTACAACAAACATCAAACGTGCTCCACTTCTTGACAGCTTAACATAAATTCTCACACTAAAGGCCTATTTACTTCAATATCTACTGCCCTATAAAGATGTCTTTATTGCAAGGCATGCTAGAAGTCAAGAAAAGTCTGAAGAGACAAAGCAATCATTAGAACCAAACTTGATTATGACTCAGATGTTGGAATTATCAAAGAGAGGATTTAAAACAACTGTGTCCAATACGTTAAAAGCTCTAAAGGAAAAGGTAGACAACATGCATGAACATCTGGGTAATGTCAGCAGAGAGATAAAAACTGTAAAAGAAATGCTAGAAGTAAAAAACAGTAACAGAAATGAAGAATATTTTTTTGGTAGACTTGACACAGCTGAGAAAAGCATCAGTGAACTTGAAGGTGGCCCAAAAGAAATTATCCAAACTGAAACACAAATTGAAAACAGTGAAAAAAAAGAACACAATATCCAAGAACTGTGGACTGCAAGACCACAGGAAATGGTGTAACATAACATGTGTAATTGGAATACCAAAAGAAGAAGAAATATTTTAAGAAATAATATCCAAGTGTTTTCCAATATTAGTGACAGACACCAAATCACTGTTCCAAGAAGCAGAGAGACCATCAAGCAGAATTCAACAAAAACAACAAGACCCAGATGTATTATATTTAAACTGTAGGAAACAAAAAGAAAATTTTGAAGATTCTCCAAGGAGAATAAAACAGCTTACCTACAGAGAAACAAGGATAAAATTTATGGCCAACTTCTCACCAGAAATCACACAACTAAGAATGCAGTTCAACTCAATCTTGAAAGTGTTGAAAGAATAAAACAAATAAACAAAAACCTGCCAACCTGTGTGTATATCCAGGGACAATATCCTGAAAAAGTCAAGGATAAATAAAAACAATCTCAAACAAACAACTGGGGGAATTCACTGCCAGCACACCTGAGGTCTAGAAAAATATTAAAGTTCTTCAGGCAGCAGGAGAACGATATGGGTCAGAAAACTGGATCTACATTGATAAAAAAGAAGAACAGCAAAAAATGAATAAATAAAAATGAGATGTAATCTTTTATTTTTCTTATTCTCTAAAAGATCGCTGTCTGTTTAAAGCACGAATAGTAACAGTGCATTGGGCGATTAGGGAATATGTAAAAGTGAAAAGTGACAACAGTGTTGAAGAGGTGAGAGGGAGGATTTGGGAATATTCCATCATAAAGTATCGGCACTACACTTGAGACAATATGGTGCTATTTGAAAGTAGGCTTAGCAACTGAGATATATATTTTAAATGGAAGTATAAATGATAAGGCAATAGAGGAGAAAAAATGGAATCACATAAAATGCTCGATTAAAACTAGAGAAGACGGGGACTTCCCTGGTGGTCCAGTGGTTAAGACTTTGCCTTCCAATTCAGGGGGTGTGGGTTCCATCCCTGGTCAGGGATCTAAGATCCCACATGCCTCGCGGCCAAAAAATCAAAACATAAAACAGAAGAAATATTGTAACAAATTCAATAAAGACCCTAAAAATGGTCCACATTTAAAAAAAAACAAAAACAGAGAAGGCTGAAAAGAAAGAAAATAGAAACAAAAGCAACAATATACAAAGATGGTAAATATTAATCTAATTATATTAATAATCATTTATATGTCAGTGGTCTGGACACACCAGCTAAAACACAGAGATTGTCAGACTGATTTTTTAAAAAATGAGACCCCACTATATGTTGTCTACTTATAAACTATATACTGTCTACATTTAAAGAAACCTGTATATAACGCCCAGACAGATTGAAAGTAAATATTAAAAGTAAAGATATGGAAAAAGATATACTATGCTAACACAAATCAAGATAAAGCTGGAGTATCTTATGTTAATGTCATACAAAGCCGACCTTAGAACAAGGAATATTATCGGGGATAAAGAGGTGTGTTGCATAATGATAAAGGGGTTAATTCTCCAAGAACAAATAACAATCATAAACATAAAGTGCATGCACTAACCACAGAGTCGAGATATGAGGCAAGACTACAGAATTGAGAGAAGAAATAGATAACAGTTACAGTTGGAGACTTCAGCCACCTCTGTCAGTACTTGATAGATCAAGCAGACAGAAGATCAGTAAAGATATAGATGACCTGAAGAGCACTGTTAATCAGCCACCACTGCAGAATACACATTCTTCTGAAGAGCACAGGGGGCATTCACCAGGATAGGCTGTATTCTGGGCCAAAAAAACAATCCTTAAAAATTTTAAAGAAAAAATACAAAGTACATTCTAGACCACACAAGAATTAAAATAGAAGTCAGTAACAGAAAGATAGCTGGGGACTTCCCAAATATTTGGCACTTTAAAAATGTACTTCTCAATAACCCATGGGTCAAAAATGTCCCACGGGAAATTTAAAAATATTCTGAATTAAATGAAAATGAAAATAAAACATCAAAATTTGTGGGATGTAGTTAAAGTGGTACTTAGAGGGAAAATTGTAGCGTCAAATGCATATATTAGAAAAAGAGCCTAATATATGCATTTGATGGAACCTAAGCAGCCACCTTAAGAAACTAGAGAAACAAGAACAAATGGAGCTCGACATGGAGCAGTGAGTCAGGGTGTCCTGTGCTGACATGGTCACAACACCCACTAGACAGGTGTTATAACTCTGCTTTAGGGAGGAAAGTAAAATCGGACACTCAGAAATAGCGAGCAAGTAGTTCAAGGGCCGAGCGAGTTCCCCGTCGGTGCTGGTTTGAGCAGGTGTGCCGGCCCCTCTCCCCGCCTCCCCCCAGGCTCTCAGGGACGGAGCCCGGGAACGTGCCCCTGCACCAGACAGGCCTCTCATCCGCCCCATCCACACCCTGCCTTTTAAATAAACGACTTATCTCAGACCAGTTTAGCTCTGCAGAAAATGGACAAAGGGGTGCACAGCTGGCGGCTTCCCTGAGCCCAGTCACCCACCAACCCCCATCGACATCTCACGTGGGGCTCGTCTGTCCCCCAGGTAAAGGCCAGTGTTGCTGCACCATTGGACTCTACGTGCTCTGTCCAGATCGCCTTAGCGGTTGCCTGATGCCCTCTTTCTGCCCCTGGGTCCCAGCCAGGATCCACGCAGCACCTGGCGGTCAGGCCTCCTCGGGATCCTCTGGGCTGTGACAGCGTCTTAGGCGTCCCCCATTTCTGATGACTTTGACAGCTGTGAGGAGACCTGGTGGGGTACGGTGTGGGATGTCCCTCTATCGGGACTTGTCTGATGCTTTCCTCCTGCTTAGACTGGGGTTATGGGTTTGTGGAGGAGGAGCATGGAGGTGCAGGTCAGTGCTGCGTCCCGTCAACATGCCCTGTCACTGCGGATGCTGACCCTGGTCGCCTGGTTGTGGTCATGTCTGTCGGGTTTCTTCACGGCAAGGTCACTCTTCCTCTCGCCGTCCATTCCGTCCTCTGTCCTAGGAAGTCACTGCACAGCCCACCCTCAAAGGCTGGGACTTGTGCTTTACTTGCCTAAGGCCGGAGGACCTACATAGATTATTTGGAATTTGTCTATATGGGAGATTTGTCTATTCACCCCAGTGAACTGACTCATCCAATCATTTATTTATATCAGTATGGACCCTTGGATGTTTATTTTACACTTTGGCTTATAATCCAATACTACATTATTTATTTTGTCACTTTGGCCATAGGCAGCATTTCCTGTGTCCCCCTGACATGCCCCCATCCTTTTGATCTTGGAGTATTTTTCCTTTTTTGTACTATAAAATGCCGTCCCAGGCTCATCTTGTATATTACCTGCCTGAGTCCTAAAATCAGCCACTTCCCCATGGAGTTCTGACCCCTTTTATTGGAAAATGGTTTTAGAAACCACTATCTGGGCACTGGGTGTGCTTGTTGCTACTGGGGTGTCATTGATTCTGTGTTTGCTCAGTAACAGAGCTAGGAAATAGGAAATATACCTGTGTGTACTCACATGTTATTAGTTCTATATGTAGAAATACATTTGTCTACATCTTTATATATAGAAATATTTCCATATGTATAATTATTTTTGTATTATACATCTGTGCCTGTATGAAGCTAAACATGAGTTCATACTGATTAGTCACAGGGGAAAACCAAGGCAGGCTTCTCTCCAACAGAGCCCTATGGCCAGCATAGGGGGGAGAACTGAGCTGTGGGAACATAAGCACTGGGCGGGGCCTCTCAGGAACCGCGGGTCCTGGAGCTCCTCTAACCTCAGCTGGAGGATGGAATCAAGGTCACTCAGGCTTCTGCACAGGATGGCACAGGGGCCGTTGCTCCTACTGATGTTTTTGTTGTGTTCCCTACAAAATGACCTTGATGACAGGGGCCCTCAGACACCATCATGGGTAATTCCTCCCCCCCGCCGCAGTGACCCAGGCCAAGGCCAGGTGAGGAGGCTTGGTGCTAGCACCCAGGGGAGCCTGTGTTCCCATCGGGTTTTACCCAAGCACAGGGGGTACGTTTGTTTCATAGCTGATCTGTCATTCAGACCTAACTCACAAGATTTATTTTTTTTTTCATGGCTTAAAATAGAAGGGTTGCTTTAAAAGGGGGAGGGGAGGTCATAAAAATGCTCCTGGAACTAAAGCGCGTAAGGAAAGAAGCGTGCATGTGGGTCTGAGTGAGCCCTGGCCTGAGAGGCTCTCCCTCCTCCCCATGGAGCCTGCTAAACCACCACACGGCCCCCTCCTCCAGCGCAGCCCCGGGTGCCCGTCAGCACACAGCAAGCGGTAGACAGTCATAAATAAGGGAAATAAGCTTTGCAATGATGCAAAGAAATGTAATCCAGCCCGACAGATATTGGTGCAGGAGGAAAAATGAACCATAAAATACCCAGAGTGCTATAAATTTCCAGAGAGATGGTTGTGGAGGTAGAGAGGGTGTCTGTCACACTCCTCAGGGGCGGCGGTCTGGCGCCAGCCTTTGTGTTTTGCCGAGGCCATCCCGGCTGTGCCGGGACCCAGCTCCTCGACCAGAGTGGGACCACGTGTCTGTGGAAGACGTGGATGTGGACTCCTCCGACCTTAGCGATTTCTGCCCCTAAAATAAGCGACCATAAGAAAAACAAAGCAAGGGGAATTCTGTGGCCATCCAGTAGTTAGGATTCAGAGCTTTCACTGCCGGGGCCCAGGTTCGATTTCTAGTCGGGGAGTTAAGATCCCGCAAAACAAGCGGCTAAAAGAAAAAAAAAAAGAAAAACAAAGGAGGGATATATTGCAGAGAAAGTCATGTTTTTCCTGAAACTCAAATAACAGTGGGTATTTTACAGCCAAAGGAAATGAGGACTTTGGTAAAAGCTTGTGGTAAACTCAGTCCAGGACCAGACCCCGGGAGCATTGTCTCCCGGGGGTCAGGGGAGGTGTCCCCCAGCAGGGATGGAGCACAGGGCCTTGCCACATGTCACGGAGGCCTGGGGCCCAGCATCAGCCCCTGATAGTTTCCAACTGCGAGGGATGCCAGTGGACCCCGACCAGGACGCCCACTCCACAGCCCGGGTCCAAAGGCCCCCCTTCATCTGCAGATTTCATGGGCCTTGCCTTCTCACAGGGTCACCCCAACCTCCTTCATCTCCACCTGACACTGAGCTACCAAAATAAATTCACAGGTAAATGCACAGAGGCAGGTGTGTGTGGAGCAGTTTCCCGGGCGTGGGGAAACCCCCCACCCCCCAGCACTGATGCCTGAACCGCCCTGCAGGGTTTCCACCTCCTTTGGGTTCATCCCGCCCACCACACCCCAGGCTTCTTCTCCTCCCCGCTCCCCGTGGGACTCTCTGCCCATTTCTCCTGGGTCTGTGCTGCCCACCATGGTGGCCCCCAACGTTTGGCTATTTACGTTTATATCAATTAAAATTAAATGATATTAAAACTCACAGTCACACTCACCACATCCCAAGTGCTGAGTAGCCATAGGTGGCTCGTGGCCACCACGCAGGGTGGCACAGATTAACTGCCTCCATCGTGGAAGCGCTCCCCTGCCCGGCAGCCACCGGCCACCCTCCTGGCTGCTCTCTCTCCTCCTTCCTGGACTCCCGAGGACTGCGGACCCCTCCCCTCCATCATGCAGGCACCACGTCCTGCCCAAACTGGCCTCCAGGTCCTTGAGGGTGCCTGGCAGAGCCACCCCAGCAAGGAGCTGTGGTTGTAAACGCTTCCTTCTTGGCTACGCCTGATGCATATCGCTCATAGACTCTGCGTTAGACCCGCGATTATCAGCCGAGGGCTTCCTGGACATGGGGATGTTTCTGACCAAAGCGTGTTGCCCTCGAGAGCTGGAAGGAAAGGCCGCTGGGCCTCGGTCATTAGTTCACTGAGTGGTCCTGCGCGGAGCCCGCGAACCTGCGGTTGCAATGCTCCGTGGTGAGCCTGGGATGGAGACTTGGGGGCCCCGGGGGCCTCCCCCCTCAGGGGGCAGGGACAGCCCCATGGACGTATAATAGATGAGTTAGGGGTGAAAATGGTGTGAAGGACGATCCAAAAGGCCCAGCAAATGCAGAGGCAGCGAGCAGCGTGCAGAGGAAGCCGGCTCTCGCGCACCGAATCTCACCTGCATCCGTGTCTGTAGGGAATCAGCGTCTTCCTTCCCTTTTCTCTTACTTTCCTTCTCTGGTTCCGATATCAAGATTTTACTAATTTCACGAAATGGGTTTCTCTATTCTTTATAGATGGTTCCTATGTGTTCATTTAACTCTTGGTAGAATCATTTCTAAAATCATCTTAGGGTATAAAAGTAAATTTTTTTTAACTGTGTTTTCTTCCTGTTACTGACCCTCCCCAAGGACACCACCAATCTGGCTCCTTTGCCAACAGTGTAGATGACTTTGGCCTGTTTCGTACTCTACGCAATAGACTCCTGTGTCTGGCTTCTTCTGTTCAACATCATGTTCCTGAGGTTTATTTCATTACCGTATTGGGTACCATTGTCATTTATCCTTTTACTGTGGTTGGGTGTTGGGATGACTTCCAGGTCGGGGCTGAGATGGTCGGTATGGCTACGGACATGCTTGTAGGTGTCCTTGGCGCACAAATGCATCCTTTCTGTTGAGTATTTGCTGGGAGTGGAACACTTGCATCGTGTGTGTGTCTATATGTCCAGCTGTAAGCAGTGTTGCGTTTCCCAAGTAGTGACAGGAATTCACGCTCTCAGCAGGACCAGATGAGGGTGTGGATTTCCACTGTGTCTCTCTTCCCTTTGAGCCATTCTTGGGTGGCAGATAGCACTGTTCTTTTACAATGTACTGGGTGGTGTATGTCTGAGCCGTTCCTGGGAAGGAGGGGTGTGGTCTCTCCCCACCCCCAGGCTGCCACCATGGGGTTTGCCACTTTGGGGTGAGGCATGGCGAGTGGAGACAGATGGGGGTAGAAAAGTCTACCCACTCACATCACCATGGGGGCCTCATGCCTGCAAAGCGTGTGCAGCTCTCTTCCTCATCCAGGCATTTGGCGGGTTCTCTGCAGACCCCACACACACACTCACACACTCTGCATCCTCCACTAGAGTTTGGAATTTTCCTCGGGGGTCTGCTTACCCCTCCATTGGGCTCCGTCGGACACAGTCTAAGACAGCCCAGGCAGCCTGCGTCTGCCCCAGGAAGTACCCACTTCTCCCCCGATCGACGGGAGGGCTGGCCCATCCCCACCCCGAGAGCGCTGACCCCAGCTCCCACTCTGACGCTGCTGCCCAGCCCACCCCCGCCTTCTGGATTGTCCAGGTGGGAATGGTCTCCTGCCCTCCATGCAGGGGACACATCAAGACAGACGCCCAGTGTCCTGTCGGAGCTGCTCTCAGTGGGACTGAATGGGGAGGCGGCGCCTACACCCCTGGTGGTGAGAACCCGGCCTCGCGTTCTGGTCCCTCAGATCCCCTCCCCGCCTCCACACACCCGGCCCCTTGTCCCCTCGGGGGGCGGGGCGATGGAGGGCTTCAGAACCTCTAATTCGGTTCCTTCTCGTTTTGGAAATTGGCAAACGCGGCTGTGCGGCCCTGTCGCCATCCTGGGCCGTTGTCTGTCGTGATGTCAAACCTCTAGCTGTTGCAAGTGAGCAAAGGAAGGAAGGAAGGAAGGGCTGGGGGAGGAGTAAGGACCTGGGCCCCCGCGAGCCGAGGGCCAGACAAACCTCTCAGGTGAGCCGGGCCTCAGGTGGGAGGGAGGCGGCGCGCACTGGGAAGGGGGTGAGGATGGCTGCAGGTCGGGGCCAGACTGGACGCACCAGAAGCACCAGAAGAAAGGGGGCCTGGCATCTGTCAGACCGGGAGACGAGCCTGCTATGAAACCAGCCACAGAGGGAGGAAGTGTCAGAGGATAAGGGCAGCCGGGGATGTGAATGTGACTTCGTTCCCCTGCAAACTGGTCATTTCTCACCCTAGAAACCTGCACAAAATGAGCTTGAAATGTGTCTGAGGACCTTTCCGACTTCTGATGCCTGGCTCCTCTGCCTGGGTGCTTGGCCTAGTGGCCGTCCCAGCCTCAGAGGCTGACGGGGGCAGCACCTGGGCCGGACCTCACGCCGTATCTGGATCACGGCTCTGATGGTCAATTCTGGCCTGAGCACATTGGTCCCAGCTGTGCGTTCTCTATTTATATGATTTTTATTTCCTCCATTTAAATAACACTTCATTCAAGGGGTGGAGTCAGTGTTTCCATGAGCTTTAGCACCAATATTTTACTTTTGCTCTTGAATTTAAGGTTGGGTTTTCTACATAGCTTTAAAACCAGGTGAGTGAGGGTAGTTATTTACCTAAAGAACCAGAGTGCATGTTTGAATGTGGAATATCCCAGTGGGCTACGTGTGAGCTCAGCACGTCCTGGGTGGGTTGGAGGATGTTTCCCCAGGTCAGGGCGGTGGCTGCAGGCAGTCCCCAGCAAGCGGTGTCTCGGGGGCCTAAGCACTCCCTGACTCTGACCTCCAGCTCTTCGACCTGAGTTAAGACTCTCTCCCTCGCCTGTGACTTATACTCCAAGTAGCGTCCATGAGGGTGGACAGCACACTCTCTGGGTCCCTCTGAGCCCCGGGCGCACAGAAGATGCTGCTCAGAACCAGGCCAGTCACCTGCACTTTCTGTTTTCTGAGCAAAAGACCTCAAAAAAGAAAGGAACGAACTTCACTTGGTGATCTCTGGCCAAAAGGGCGGGGAAGGAAAACCAGCCGCAGGGACATTCCCAGCCTGGGGGGAGTGGGACGGCCGTTTGCAGACAGGGCCCGAGGGGCTGTCCAGTGACACACACCGTGCCACTCCCTCTGCCCAATGCGGCAGCCCTGGGGTCAGCCTCTGGGGTCACAGAGGACACATGGACAGAAAGCTGCCTGTGGGGACCCCCTCAGGATGAGCTTCAGCGGGACCCCCATCTGTCACTGCCCCCAGGCTGCACCCCCCGGGATTCTGCTCTTCCTGGAAGGGGGGTGGGCACCCACTGTGTCGTCCTGTGTGTGCATCCTTCTTCACAAGAGTTCCCTTTCCGCTGTGCAAACGTCAGCCAACCCCCAGCCGCAGCCCCGCTTCTGTGCAGGGGCCCCAGGAGCTGGTCCCCAGAGACCGTGAGGCCAGGCCGCCATCTGGGAGGGGACCCTAGGTGGACCCGAGGGCTGCGGGGCCGCGAGGAAGGAGTGGGTGGGTCCCGGTAGGGGGACGCTGTGAGCTCCTGCCTCAGCCCATAATGCAGCCAGGACGTCAAGAGACTGCAGCTCAGGCCCCTCCAGGCCCAGGCAGAGTTACCCACCGAGGGGCTCCCAAACCCCTAACCCCGGAACCTGGGAGAGGTTAGCGGCTTGTTCTTGATTTAAGCTGCCCGGCTGGGGATGATGTAGGTCAGCAGAGGACAGGGAGCCCACCCGTCAGGAGAGAGGACGGAGCGCCCGGATTCAGTCCCACACCCGCGGGGCAGGCCGTCCAGGGCGGCCCTCGGGGAGCCCAGCCGATGCAGGCATTATAAAGCCCACCGGGGCTTCCAGCCACTGAGGGTCCCGAGTGCGTGCATGGACCCAGGTGAGACGAGCAGCCCTCGGAGTTGGGAGCTCCCCGCGGGGTGCGAATGCCCAGCCCGGCCTCCCGGTCTGTGTCTGTCTATCTGTCTGTGGCTCCTGCAGCAGAGCCCCGGCTGGGCTGGGGTTGGGGGGCCCACCCTCACAGAGGCTGGGGGCCAGCAGGGAGGGGCCTGGAGAGTTTGGGGTGAACTCAGCTGAGACGTAGTTACTATTGTCCTGGGAGCTTCCTGCTCACGGTCTCTTCACTCCGCTTCATCAAAGATCGTCCACAGGGAACCCCCAGGCTCACTTCCAAGCCCAAAACTTGGGGAGGAGGACATAAAACTGGCCCTCAAGAACCAGAAGTTAGAGGAAAAAATAAAAGGACACGAGCGGACCGGAGGCCCTTCTCCACCCGACGTCTCATCAGGTCGGGGGCAGAGCTGCGGAGGACGGAAGGCCATCTCCTAGTGACCCCTGAGTCTGGGACCTCGGTGTCTGAGTGATCAGGATGCCACCCCCCATCCTGCCCACAAAAAGTAGAAACACTCAACAGGCATGGAAACGGGATCCGGGGAGAGTCCGGTTTCTGGAGATGGGTCCTGAGGGGGTCAGGACGTCCCACACGGGGAGTGGGCTCTGCCTTTGCCCTGAGCACCCCGCCCTGCCAGGGGTCAGCCCTCCTCAGCGCCCCGTGACGCTCCGGGGGCACCTGCCCTGCTGGCCTCCACCCTCATCTGCCATCAGTCAGGGGGGCATCAGCCGTGATGTCACAGCTGGATCACATGATGGTCCCCACAGCCTGGGGCCTCCCTTGTCGAGGGGACAAGGAGGAGGGGGCTGGCAGTGGTGGCGGTGGACTCCAGCACAAGACGCCAAACCAGGGCTTCCCTGGTGGCGCAGTGGTTGAGAGTCCGCCTGCCGATGCAGGGGACACGGGTTCCTGCCCCGATCTGGGAAGATCCCACATGCCACGGAGCAGCTGGGCCTGTGAGCCATGGCCACTGAGCCTGCGCGTCCGGAGCCTGTGCTCCGCAACGGGAGAGGCCACAACAGTGAGAGGCCCGCGTACCACACAAAAAAAAACAAAAACAAAAAAACCGCCAAATCAGACACAACACCCGAAACCTCCACGTTCCCGTCTGCCTCATGACCCCGAGGCAACATGAATCTTACTAAACACCTCGCTATGCAATCGGGTGACCAGAAATAGAGGCGCTGGTCTCACGTCGAGTTATTTCACTGGTGGATGAATTTTCCGGCCCCGCCATGGCAGGGAGGGGGCATCGGGCACGCAGATTCCCGCGCCGCCGGCTGACGAGTGGAGTCTCCACTGAAGGATCTCACGCCTCAGGCTCCTCTCCGGGTAACAGACCTACCGTTTCCTCCCCCACACCGCCGTACCCTGTAAGGATCAGAGGAGGTAAGTGTGAACACACTTTAGAAAACTGTTCACGTATCTTTACCGGACAGAAGGGGGCCGCTGAGCTGTGACGTCCCCGCCCTCGCGTCCTGGTGCCCGAGACCCAGGACTCCCGTGGCTGGCGCTCAGCTGACAACTGCCGGCCTGGGTATCCCTAGGGCTTCGCTTTCTTTCCTTTAAGCTTTGACTGCCTTGCAGGGCAGGGGGGAGCAGTGGTGAGCGACAGCCCCCCACCTTCCCTGCACAACTCCCCCTCGGTGAGTCCCCTCTCGGTTCGCCTTGCTCACTTTGACCCCCTTTTTCCTCTCCCTCCTCCCGCTGCAGACGAACAAAGCCGTGGCCAAGGGGGACTTTCACCAGGCCAGCACCAGCTCCCGGCGGGCCCTCTTCCTGGCCGTGCTGTCAATCACCATCGGGACCGGCATCTACGTGGGCGTGGCCGTGGCCCTCATCGCCTACCTCTCCAAGAGCAACCACCTATGAGCCTCCCCGGGCGCATGCGCACGAAGAGCCTGGGCCAGTAGTGTGCGGGGGCAGAGGAGTGGGGCTGGCAAGGGTGGACACGCAGGTGGACAGTGTAAGTCATCGCCAACGACGCCATAAAGCCCTGGGATCTTCTGCCCATGGATTCCTTTTGTTTTCACCCTTTCATATCGTTTTCACAGCACTGTGCAGAGCATGGGACAGATGGGCACTGCTAACCCTTCTAAATGGAAGCTCCGAAGATCTCGACCCTCGCGGCTGTCTCTGGATGGATTCTGGTGGATGAACGCTGGTGCCAGTGCCCGGAATGCCATAACGTTAGCAATAGACAAACAGGAACATGTGTTTATTTTTATGGAATATGGTGCAACAGGCAGAGGGCAGGGGACACGTGCTCTTCTGTCTGTGGCCCCACCTGACTCCTCTGGCACTGTCCCCCAGTCCATGTGCCTTTCCTGCAGGAAGGCAATGGGCTGGGCGGCAAGAGAGAAAGGGCAGCTGCTGGCAGGACCCCCAGCTGTCACAGCTCTCCAGAGGGGTCCAGCCCTGAGAATGCAGAGCCAGAGTCGTTCCCAGGCCCAGAGTGTCACTCCCTCCACGCTGTCCCCAGCCTAGGGACGTCAGGCCTCCTCTGGAACGTGTCCATACTCCGCAGCCACCACGCGGCAATATGCAATCCTGGGGCCTCGTTGACCTGGGGCCCGGGGCAGGCCGGCCCCTCCCCAGACTCCTCCCAGAAGGACCCAGGTTTTCTCCAGAAACTCCAGGCCAAGGGGCCAAGACGCCCCCTCAGTGCAAGGACGAGCGCAGGGGGATGCTTCTACACGCCTGCGCTGACATTCACCTTGGTGATGACAGTGACACTAGTGATCTTACAGAGGACACGAACATTCTCTGTCAACTAAATGAATAGCTATTTTCTTGTCATTTTTTTTAAGTGCAACTATTGCTTCATGCTGCTTTAGTTATCAGACGAATGCTGAGAAATACGTAATCACAGACATTTTAATACCATTTCATTGCTGTTTCACGAGTGTTCATTGTTTAACAAAAGTTACCTTTTAGCTTTTTTGCTTAAGACTTTTTTTCTGATTAATATCAACCCTTGGGCTTCACTAATACCTTTTCCTTGTTGTTAAAGTAGCTGCAGAGCCGCCAGGGCTCAGCTGCTGAAGCAGTAGCAGGGGGTCCTGAGGTGAGAAGCACAGCATCCCCAGCTGCTGACGTTCCCACTTGAACACATTAGTAAATATTATTATCCCGACAGCCTCAGTGGACACAGAGGCCGTCTCTCTAGGGCAGTGGTTCCACCCACAGCATTTATAACCTCCCTGCTGCCTGGGTCCCAGCCCCAGAAATCTTATGTGATTGATCAGGGGTGCAGCCTGGTGATTACAAAGTGCAGCAGAAATTAAGAGCCACTGTCCTGGAATAAGGACTCAGGTTTGATCTCCTCACTTGCCTCTCTTCTCCTCGACCTTAAACACTTAATATCCTGAAAATTATTAGCACTGCTTTCCTGGGTCAAATCCAAGATCCATCAGGCACTTGCATCTATGGATGCACCAAAAACATGCTCTAAGCAGGACACAGGGAAGATGCCCAGACATCCTGGGATGAGTCAGAGGAACCTGGTGAGAGAGGGCGGATTTGGAACCAAACAAATCTGGGTTTTAGCTGTGTGATCCTGGGCAGGTGGGCGCACTTCTCTGGACCTCACCTCTAGGGGAGGGTGACTGGTGAGGCTGCCTCTTTGGACAGTCGGTGAGTGCAGCGGGGAGGCCAGGCCCGGCTGCGGGCATGCAGAGATGGGTGGTCACGGTCACTCAGGCCCTGAGGGTACGTCCACTGGCTGGTTTGTGCCTTCCCATCTATTCAGCCCAATCTCTTGGGTTTATTCATTGTGAGCCATTGTGTGAAATGGTCTTTATATGTGTCCTAAATTGTCCATTTTTAGTTCAAGAGGTGCCCAAAGTTGCCTAGCTTTGGATTTGATTATGTCCTCTCCCCCATCTCCTCCGCCACCATCAGGGGGCTCTATGCCAGCCCCTCTGGGTTCCCGCTGGACCTCCTTCCCGTCTCCCCCTGGCCTCCGTTTGAAATGTTTAGCCCTCCCCCATATCCTCTCGGCTCCTCCAGGCCTCCCCAGGACCTGCACCACAACCACACGTGGTGCCTCGTGGCCATGAGTGTGCAGGGGGTGGGGTTCAGCCTGTCCGAGGACAACCGACCGGCCGCGTGCGGCCCCGCAGCTCACTTGACAGGTGGACACAGTGCGGCCCAGCACCGCCACCTGCTCGGCCTCGTCGGGGAGGTGCCTCTGTGGGCGGCCGCTGCCCACACAGCATCTTCGAAGTGTTTGGGAGCCACCGTGCTCCCCCCTAGGGCCACGTTGTCCCACTGTCACTGCAGCCGCCCCAGACGAGGCACCACCTAGGCAGGCCCTGCCCCAGGCCCAGTTTTCCCACACAGTTCCGAGAGCCCCGGCAGGTGGCAGTCAGAGCCGAGGGTGAGAGCAGGTAACTCGCCCGGCACCACCTAAGTGTCGTCTGGAGAGTGAGGACGGCCCCGTCCGGCACCCACCCCCCAGGCCACAGGGTGCCTGGCGGAACCGCAGGCACAGCGTCCGCTTTGCACCAGCTCGTTGCATTCTCGTCAAAACACTTTCTGCAGCGGGGACCCAGTGCCTGTAATTTCTCCAAAGTCACGCTCCCCGGAAACAGCAAAGTCAGCTGCCACCTAGATGGTCAGACCCTAACCCGTCACCCCCTCTTACGGCACGTGGCCTCAGCCGTGGTTTACCAAAACAGTGAGGAATCACATCTGCGCCCAGACGTTAGTGGGTCAGGACTCTTAGGGACCCGAGAGGACTTTGGTTTATGTCCACAGCCAGTCTTTGCCAGTGGGTGGTGGAGCGAGTGGGGAGGGGTCCTGAGGCAACCTCCATGGAAGTGTCATCTTGGCAAAGGGGGGTGTCTGGTTCCTCTGCACAGCAGAGGTCCGCCCACATCCTTGCAGACGCCACATGCTGCCAGGCTCCTGCTGCCCTGAGGGCCCTCTCTGCCCCTGCTTCCCTGGGCATCCTGCTCCACCAGGTGTCACCCCCCACCAGGTGTCCCCACTTGCCCAGCTATTCCAACTCTCCCCAGGGAACTACCCCGGGTCCCGAAGAGAACCCTGTCGGGGAGGCCACATCCCTCAGTCACTGTGCCATCAGCGGCTGCCAGAGATGCCACAGACAGTGGGGTCCCACAGCTGCCTGGGAACTGGGTCCCACTGACGGCAAAAACCAGGGCAGGGTGTCCCTCACCCCTGCCACTCACCCTGTGCCTCTCCGGATGCTGGAGGTCACCTCTCATTCAGGGCAGCATCCGGGTTTAACATCATCCGTGAGCTGCCTTCCCATAGGCCAACAGCTGCTACCACTTCCGGACACGAATGCCCAGTGGCCATGACACTGAGCTGCCTTTCCAGGGCCCCTGAGGCTTCATAGGACCTCCCAGGGGCCCCTGTGGATTGGCTTCAACTCCAGCCCTGAGAACAATTTTGTGTCGTCCCCTCAAAGTCCACCTGCCTTTGTTGCCATGGGTGTTGACATCTGTTGACCCAATTTGCCAATAAAGAGTTAAGTGTAGATTCAGACCCTGAGCGGACACTGACCTCTCGGAAACACACCTGTCCTGTCTCTAACCAACTAGAGGCCAGGCTCACGTCTGTGATCTGCTGTCAATGACCTTGGGAGCGTCGGGTGGAGCCGGAAGTGGTGTGCGGCTGTGGCTGTGATGTCACCCCCTTGACCTCTTGAAAGCCCCTCCCTGGTCTTCAGAATGAGCTGAGCTGCCCAGAGGGGGTGGGGCCTCACCCGCTGGGAATCTCACCTGAAGATTCTGTTCCTGGTAGCAAACCAAGGGTGGACGCCAAACAAACAGACAGCCGGGGCCTGCAGACGGCTGGCTTCCCGCCAGACAAGCATGAATTTGTCATCTCCCTGACCCGCGGGAAGGGGTCAGAGCTCCACGTGGGTGAGGATGGACAGGGCGTTTAAGGAGCTGTGGGAGTGACAGGTGGGGCCCACTGCAGCCTTGGAACAGGCTCCAGGGTCAATGACAAGGGCACATACAGCTGTCCCACACAGCGGGGCATGGTGACCCCTGGGAGCGGGGCTCCCTGTGGGTCTTCGTAGCAGAGAGGGTGTCTTGAGTGAGTCACAGGGCAGGGAAATCACAGGGGTCTAAAGATTTTCCCACTTCTGCTGGATGGAAAAGACACACGGCAGGATCAGGAAGGGTGGTTGGGGTAACGGGGGAAGAATGTGGGGTCCTCCAGGGAGAAGCCCCAGGTGGACACATCCCAAGGGTCAGGGGGCCCGGGCTCTCCAGGGGGGAGCCGTGCATGGCCTGAAACGGCTCAGGCTTCCCGCCTCCACCAAGCCCAGCAGCAGCATCGGGATGGCTCTGGCCTTTGGCCGAGGTTCCTGTTTGCCGCTGCCCCAGGTCCTGCCATGCAGGGACACCGAGATGACTGTTCCTTTAGCTGAGCACTGCCCAGTGTCCTTGTCACCCAGAGGTGCACTCCCCTCCAGCAACCAGTGAGCTGGGGCCACACTTACCTACCAGACAGACAGGTTCACGCATCTGAATGCAGCCTCCACTGGGCACTCGACTGACCAGCAGAGATGGATTGAATTCACAGTACTCTGTAGGGGCCAGTTAAGTGCCAGGGAGGGTATCCATTGCCCCTATGGCCTCTAGGGGGCTGGGCACTCATGACGCTCATTATGGAGACCAGGGCCCAGCTGTCGGCGCCACTCTTGACGGCATCAGGCACTCGCCGCCCCCCGCGTGCCCTCGGTACGTCCGCAGCTGCTGTGGGACACGTCACCTATCTGGCCTGGTCCCGAACAGTCGCGTGCATTGGCAGGAGCCTGGAAGACTCAGCCCCCGTTGGAAGGAGACTCTGCAGGAGCCGCTGGGCTGAGGCTTCGGACAGTCCCAACAGGGGCGTCTAACTGTGAAACACGCTCCAGGTTGTGTGTGAGGCCCGGGTGCACCCGTGCGTGGAGTACACGCCCGTCTTCCCCGCCTCCTGCTGCAGTGTCACGGCCCTCAGGGCCACGCCACAGGGCAGGTGGGCGGTGGCGTGGAAGGGGGAGCATCCCTGCTCCAGGAAGACGCAGGAACCACAGCAAACCACAGCTCCCAAGTGTGGGCACCGGCAACCCAGGAAGCCCACCTCAGCCTCTCACTTGCTCCGTGAACCGAGGCAAGTTACTCACCCTCTCTGAGCTTCTCACTCACCTGAAAAGCCGGGATGATTACCTGCACTTATTTCAATGCTGCTGGTATGCTGCACACGAGCCCCGCACCTGACACTATAGACCTGCCCAGTATCACCACATCCTCACCCGGCGCGAGGCCTGGACAGTCGTAACTAGGCTTGTGTATGTCACTGGTCCCCTGTGAACCTGTTTCCTCTTCTGCCATCCCTGGTGGTGCTGCTGTGAGGGTGAAGAGGAAACACTGAATGACGGCCTGTCGTGACTGGTTCCTTCCAGGGAGCACCAGGGATCCTTGGGCGTCGCAGAAGGAAGAGGTGCCGGTAACTGCTGGAGGCGCCTGGAGCTGAGAGCAGAGCTGCCTGGGCGTCGCATGGGCCAAGGGACTGACGTGAAAGCGTGGACGGCCCTCCGCTCGCCAGAGCCCTGTGGCCACGGCAACCCTCATCAGGGTTGATGATCTGAGGATGATTAAGGAACATTTAAGTTAATTAAGAGTCCAAACATCCCGCGTCCAGGTAGGGCCATGGCTCACACGTGCCCCCTTTCCAGTCTCTCGGGCTCAGCGCGGGGCGACTGCTGGGCTGGAGGCGGGCCCTGCGGGCCGAGGCCTGGCTCTGTTCCCAGCCCCCCAGCGCTGGGGGCGTGGGGCGCGCTCAGACACCCTCTTGTATGAACACGCTCCCCCCGCGCCGTCCCCTTCCCTCCTCCCACCCCATCCTCGCGCCCACCCCAGCTTCTGCCTTACTCTCTAAACTGTCAGCACGAGGGCATGCTGGTGCCCGCACCCCTGTCTCCAAACAGAACATGTTCTGTTTGAACCAAAACTGCGCAAAGAGAGAGTACCTTTTAGTCACACGAGGACGTGTGACAAGTGGAAACAGAAGCCAAGCCCCGAAACCTCCCTCAGGTGATGGCAGTGAGCCTGGGTGTGCAGGGCCCCAGGTGGAGCCCAGGGACCATGGGGCTACACTGAGGAAGCAGGCAGGGGCTCTCCAGGCCTGTGCATCTTCAGTGGGGTCACCCAGACCCCAGGCTCCACCGGGGAAGCTGCCCCCATGGCTCTGGCCGGGCAGCTCTTTGTGGAGACGGGGTGTGAGGGCAGGAGCCAGGCAAGTCGGCACCCCTGCGAGTAGCAGCGCCCAGCCCAGGCGATGAGGCTCCCTGGGAGGGCAGCGCCCAGCCCTTCCTCCAAACCCAGGCTGCAGTTGCTCCCCACAAGTGTCCGTCCTGCTCGGGGTCCAAGCCACATAAGTCTCCTTCCCACACGCTAGGGTAACAGAGCCGCCAAGCCTACAGCCCGGCTGTCCTGCAGTGAACGCGGGTGAGCGTATTTCTGCCGACATGACCAGAGCCAGGGGCTGAGGGCTCAGATGGGCTCCCGACACGGCTGTTTCCCATTCCCTTGGGGAGTGCAGGGCACAACACCCTTCACGCCCAGTCCCCACCCCCATCAGAACCACGGTCCTGTGCCCTCCGCCCAGTAAGGCCTGCGACGTGGTCTGGCCTCCGCTGTGGACCAGACGGCACTTTGTGCCTGGAGGACTTGGCCTCACGCTCACCTTGGAACAGTGGGTGCTCAGGGCAGATGTCGGAACCCTGTTTGCAGGAAGTCACGGAGGGCTTCCTGAAGGAAGGGGAAATCGGAGGAAGACTCTTGGGGCGTTTTACAGCCTGGCTCAGGGCGTACCACTGAACCCTGGCCTTGGGAGCCACGTCTGAGCGAGGCACTGAGGAGTTGCAGTCACAGAAGCCCCTCCTCCACCCCCGAGTTTCATCGGAGACATGACCGGCTCCTTGGACGCAGGAAGCAGAGGCGGGCTTCAGCCTTCCCCACCCAGCAGGGCTGCTAGAGACCCCGGCCTGTCCTCCTAGCAGAAAGGCCTCAGGCTCGCTGTTGGAAGGCCCTTGGTACAGGGAGGCCCCCTTGGCTAAGGGACGAGGTTGAAGGGAGCCTTGCCCCTTGCCTGGTGCCAGCTGCACGATGGAGCCTGACACCAGAGCCCTGGCTGCAATCCTGGCTGCGTGGCTCCCCCCTACCCCACCCCCCGCTTTCTTCATCCTCTGCCACTGGCTGGGCTCCTGGTCAGAAGGAACTGATGACCCACCAGCAACAGGGGGCCCTTTGTTGCCAAATCCACTTCCTCCCCTGCCTGGAGCCTCCAGCCATCCCCCTCCACCTGCGGTATCGCCAGGGCCCAGGTGGGCCAAGGATCGTCCAGGACACCCCGAGTCCTCCGTGGGACAGTCCCCAGCCCCAGCCTGTTCAGTCCCGGCCCAGCAACATTGTCCCTGAGTGTCCAGCTTGTACAACCGCTGAGGTCACCTCTGTAAAACGGTGGCCTGGACGATGAATTTCTAAACGTGACAGCACTGAGATGCGTCTGTCCCACGTGCCCTTCACAGGATGCGATGCTGATGATGGAGGCTAAGCCACCTCTCTCTCCTGGGGTGTGGCCTCCACAGGGGGCCGGTCACCTGCCACTAAGGAGCTGGAGACCACATGGAGAGGGCTGTGCTCATCCAAATTCCTGACCCACACACACACGGTCAATAAACACCGTTGTGTAAAGCTGCTAAGGTCTGGGCTGGTTTGTTGTGAAGCCATGGTAACTGAAACAACAGGTGTGTCTCCAAGGATGGCTCTGCTTGGGCTTGGGGCCTTTGGGGATGCACTGGATGAGGATGTGATTACAGGTGGGGGGCGCGGGGGTGCAGCTCATCCCAGGCTCAGCTGGTCCCCCTTACATCACATCTCTTGGTCCAAACATAACTGGGGCTTTTCTTGGGTGGCTTTAGAGTCCCCGATGGTCAACAACAGCAGAACAGCAAATGTGCAAAACTGAACAAAGGGCAGGAGAGAGCGTCCCTGTGGTGGCAGGTGATGGGGCACAGAGCACTGTCCCCCAATCTCCTCCAGGCGGGTGTGCCCCCCAGGGAACCCCTGGAGCCAGCCTGTGACCCGGCACCTCCCGCCGACCCACCATAAGGCCCTCTGGATTTGGGGGTGAGCTCGGCAAGTAGCAAGGCACGTGTGAGTGAGAAATGAGATGCAGAAGGTCTCCCAGCAGGGATTCATCAGACAGGATACCCTGTAAACACATTGCAGAGTATCCATCCGACAGGGCCGCCGGCTCTTCAAAGCCTGGAGGTGTCCGAGCCCAAACGCCTCTGGGAAGCGGTCTGAGACTCGTGGCCAAGGGCACCCGAGGCTGCAGGAGTCCCGCCACTTTATTGGACACAGGCACACGTTAGTCATTAAGGAGAGAACAGCTGTAGAGAAGCAGGTACCAAACCGCTAATGTGATCCTTTCTGGGCAAAATTACAGAGAACATTCTTCTTATAACTTAGGAAATTTCTCCCTAAGCAGGGGAGTCTGCCTTTCTAAAAGCCTTTAAAATATTCTCAAAATCCCAGCTTCCCAAATATATATAAATAATAATATATGCAATATATTAATATATCGAATAATATAACATAATATACTATATTTTATTATTTATATATTTGGAGAGCTGGGACTGTATATTACATATTGCTTTATATAATATATTAATGTTATAATATTGTGTATTATATATTTATTTGGAAAGCTGGGGTTTTGAGAAGGTATTAAAAGGCTTTTAGAAAGAAAGACCCCCTTGTTTTGGTCCCTTTTCCAACCCCAGAATCTCGGGAGGAGCAGGACTGTTATGGTCCGGCTCCTGGAGTTCATCCTGCCCAAGGCAGGTCAGGCTGCTAGACAGGGCACTCAGGCCCTCCAGCCCGGATGCCCGGCCAGGGCAGGAACACTTGACCCTGTGACATCCCACATCACCACCAGAGAGAGAGGAAGGCAGCACAGTGGCACAAGCGGGAACTGGGCCTGGTCTCAATTTTGGTCCCTATAAAGCACAGCCTGGGACAACAGCATCGCTCTGACACAAATGCACCTCAAGGACGCAGCCGTGAGGCAGGGGAGCCGGAGACCAGGCCAGGGGCCGGCGGCTGGGCACAGGGCACAGGCCTCCTGGGACTTCTTTGGGACCACGTGGCTTCCATCTCCTGCGGATCAAAGCTCACCCACCACGTGCCCAGGTCGCACCATCTGGAACCCAGAAGCAACTGCGCCCTCGCCTGCACCCACACAGGCGGACCCCGCCGCCAGGTGGCGATAGAGCTCCAGGGAGAGACCCAGGCTCATAGCTCCGTGAAAAGATGCTGGCGCCAGGGATCTTCCCTAGGGCCAGACACCCCACAGAGACCCTGGGCGCCATCCGTGACATAGGACCCGTCCTGGCCCTGGGCGGGAGTTTAGCCCTGAATTCCTTCATCCCACCTGCCCGGGGGGCTGTCATCAGGAGGGGAGGGGGTGTGTGCCAGCCGCCCCGTGAGCAGGCACCTGCCTGGAGGAGCAGCAGCATCCCCTTCCGCAGAGGCACCGCACAAGAACCCCGCTCCCCGACCGGGCTTCTAGGGCTCGGACAGGCTCGATTTAGGGAGCTGGGTGTTAAACTGTTGGTGGCTTGGAGTCTGCGGTGGTCAGAGTGTCTACACTGCAGAAATGAGGAGACGCTGCAAATCAGGGGGTTTTGTGGGTTATTTCTGTTCCACGTTGCTGGTTCACAGCACACCGCTGCTTGGTACCATCAAATGTCTTTACTTCTCAGATTAAAGTAGGAAGGGTGGGCCTGGAACCACTTGCCAAGACTGCAGACGCTGTGGTGTCCTGAGACGTGAAGAGTCTCCGGTGCACCCCGGTCCCCGGCTCAGGGTCGGAAGGGCAGGGCCTGGGCTTGTGTTCTGACCCACGATGGGGGTCAGTTCTGTGCAGTCTTCAAGGAGGCACCGGGACAGCCTTTCAGTTGCTGGATCCAGCGGCTCAGAGACATTGCGCCCTTGCCATTGTCCCCCCTCCCCAAGGCTCCTCTCAGGCAGTCACTTTCCTGGTGAATACAGTGCCTCTGCGTTGACAGTGAACAAAGACCTCTTTGACTGACTTTTTTCTGATGACTGCCACATGGCCTGGAAACGTACGCTGGTAGTTGGGAACATGAGGGCTGATTATTCCGTGCGTGGGGGCAGTGAGACCTTCAGTGGATGAATCACTCCCTTGCAAAAGTCTCCAGGGAGACCAACATCTCGAAATACATTTGCGTGCAGACGGTCACGACCCGCTCGCAGCCCAGAGCATGGCATCCCCAGGACTCATGACCCAGAACCCGAGACGTGAACGTGCTCGTGGAGCACCTGGAAATCGCGTGGAGAGGCAGGTTCTGATTCGGCAGGGCTGGGGCAGGGCCCAAGGTTTGGGGTTTTTAACAAATGAACAAGCCGCCCCGGCATGTCAGTGTTGCTGGCATGGGGACCACACTTGAATCATAAGGATCTTTGCTACACTGTACCTCAGAGTCCTTGTGAAGCAGTCGGAGCTCTGACTGCATTACAACGACAGCATCATCACTCTCGGTGTATTTATTTCCTGCATCTTCTCCCTTTCCTCAAGGTGCGTCTCAGCTTGGACCTCTGGCCCTTGTCTAAGCTGCACAAGACACTTCAAAACTTAGCGGCTTACACAACAATAAAGAATTTGAGCCGGGGCTCAGCTGGACACTTCTTCCTTCCAATTAGTGCACACTTGGGCCGCGGGGCTTCAGCCAGGACAGCTGACATGGCTGGGAGTGGATGGCACAGAGCTCTCTCCATCTGACCTTCTACTGGGCAGCTTGGGCTTCCTGATGACAGGTGGCCTCGAGCCATTGTCCCTCATACATGGCAGCTGGCTTCCACGTCGCAGAGTCCCAGGAAGACAAACCCCAACATGCAAGCACTTACCAAGCTCACACTTGCTAATGTCCCACCCTAAACAACCGCCTGGCCAAGCCCCAGGTTAATGGGGCGTGAGGTCACCATGGGGGCCACAGAGACAACAGTCTGCTATGGCCTCTGACTCTGAGGCCCTTGTTCATTAGTCTCCAGATCAGTTCCCTTGGAGAGTATTTCACCAAACGGCTCCTTTAGGGGAGTCTCGGATCTTTGCAATTATCATCAGAGAATAGAATTCAACTACACTCAAACACTTTAAACAGTTCATCAGAAGTTCAGACACCCTCATTGTTATGCAAGATTTGCTTGCTTCAGTCATTACATTGAAAATTAATTAATTCTCTTAGTCGTATTTTTTAATGGAGGATGAATTTAATTCTTAGCAGAAATATGACAAATTTCTGCTAAAGACTGACAGCTGTGGGCATGCATCACTGTTCCCATTTCAGAAGCCATTCTGCCAAGCCAACTTTATTATTTCGTGGTAAAAGAATGGGTTAGGACCGCCACTGGCAAAAAGAGACTTTGGGCCACAAGCCCGGGGTATTATCACTGCCAACAGAGTACTTGGCCAGTGGGACATGCGGGGTCACTACAGGAGACCAACATCTACACACCAGTCAGGACACTCAGCACCCTCAGATGACATCTCAAGTTTTCCTCAGCCTTGTATCTGGGGGTGTTTTTAATAATAGGCACACGGAGACCTCTTTGGCATTTGTGAAACTATTTTTCCCCACTTTTTTTCATTAGAAAATGACAAGCGCATGGTAAAAATCAGCCAGATGGATCAAAAGGATGTGCAGTGGAAACTCAGCTTCTTCCCACCTGCATGCCCAAGTGCCCAGAAAACAGTGGTGCCTTGTGTGCATATGTACACAGCTTACGGCAGCAGCTCCACACACTAAATGCAGGTGTGCACCGGTGTGCCATTGCCCCTCTCACAGCCGATGCTTCTTGAGGGTCATTTGAACGACTGCTCAGCTTTGGACATGGCCACCGACCTGTTAGTTTCCTGGGTCTTCTGGAATCAATCATCCAGTCCCCGTGAGTTTTCAAGTTTATTTACATAGAGCTAAGCAAAGTATCCTTTTCAATTTGAATGTGAATGTTTTTTCTGCATCTGTGGTTTCTCCACTTTCTCATTTTGAATTGTCCTCTTATGAGGCTGAGTTTACTGCACGTCTGTGCATGTACATACATGTGTGTGTGGCAACGCACACATGGGAGCTTGTCAGTATCCACACACGTGTGTCTTCAAGTCAACTTGAGATTATTTTTTACTTCTCATTTTCTGTTTTCAAATTCACCAGGTCCTGCTTTTATTGTCCTTAATTTCCTGTCTTGCCTTTTCTAAGGACAACTTTGTTGTTTTTTCCTCTTTGCCCAAACTGAACGCTCACTTTATTTTTCTTCATACTTGTCAACAATTCACCAGGAAAGCCTTCTCGTTCTGGGTTTTTCTTTGTGGGAAGCTTTTGCATTACCAATTCAATCTCTTGTTATATAAATTTATTGATCTTCTATTTCTTCTTGAGTGAGTTTGGGCAGTTAGTGTCTTTCTAGGAATGTGTCCATTTCATAGAGATCATCTAACGTGTTGTCACACACTTACTCACAGTGTCCCCTTACAGCCCTTTTTATTCTGTGTGGCCCACAATAATGTCCCCTTTTCATTCCTGATTTAGGACTTTGTGTCTCTCTTGTCCTTTCTTGATCATTCTAGTTACAGGTTTGTCAATTCTGTTCCTCTTTTCAAAGAACCAATTTTGGGTTTCGTGCCTCATTTTCTCTGCTGTTTCTCTGTCCTCTATTTCATGTATTTCCATCTATCTTTATTATTTACTTCCTGCTGCTGCTCTGCCTTTTCTAGTTTCTTGAGATGAATGGCTAGGTTATTGACTTCAGATATTTCTTCTTTTTTAATGTACGCATTTATGGGTATAATTTTCCCTCTGACACTGCTTTCATGGTGTCCATAAATTCTGGTATGTTGTGTTTTCATTTTCATTCATCTCAAAGTATTTCTCAATTCCTTTTGGTTGTTTTTGACCTATTGGTCATTTAGGAGTGTACTGTTTATTTCCCACACTTCTATGAAATTTTCAAATTTCCGTCTGGTATCGCTTCCTAATTTCGTTCTATTGTGGTCAGAGAACATACTTTGTATGATTTTAACCCTTTTAACTGCACTAAGACTTCTTTTGTGGCCTTATATATTGTCTACTCTGTGGCATGTTCCATGTGCTTGGGAAGGATGTGTCTTCTGCTGTTGTTGGGTGCCGTGTTGAGATAACATTGTTTCATGGCATTGGAAGTTTATTTGCTGATGTCTGTCTAGCTGTTCTATATGTTATTGAAAATGAGGTATTGAAAATCTGCCTGTTTTGCTTCATATATTTGGGACTCTGCTGTTATCACTGTTACATCGTTTTGATGGATTTTCTATTTCATTATAAAATGTACAATTTTCCCTAGCAACAATTTTTGACTTAAATTCTATCTTGTCTGCTGTTAGTACAGTTACTCCAACTCTCTTTGGGTGGCTATTTGCAGGCAATATCTTTTTTCATCCTTTCCCTTTCAATCGATTTGTGTCTTGAAATCTCAAATATGTCTTTTTTAGTCATCATATCAGTGGATCATGGTTTTTGTCCTGTTCTTCCATTCTCTGCCTTTTAATCGGAAAGTCTGGTCCATTTACAAACCCGCCTTCCCCACTGGATTAACGGGAGGAGAATCCTTACTTTACCTTCTACCCACGAACCACAAACAATCTCTCATTCTACTCCTTGACAAGGTATCTTCAAGGGAAGTAACGTTGACCATCACGTTACCTCTCTGGGCTCAGCTTCCTCCTCTGTAAAATAAGAAGTTGGAGGGCTTCCCTGGTGGCGCAGTGGTTAAGAATCCGCCTGCCAATGCAGGGGACACGGGTTCGAGCCCTGGTCTGGGAAGATCCCACATGCCGCGGAGCAACTAAGCCCGTGCGCCACAACTACTGAGCCTGTGCTCTAGAGCCAGCGAGCCACAACCACTGAAGCCCGCAAGCCACCACTACTGAAGCCCACATGCCTAGAGCCCGAGCTCCACAACAAGAGAAGCCACCACAAGGAGAAGCTTGCACACCGCAAGGAAGAGTAGCCCCCACTCGCCACAACTAGAGAAAGCCACGTGCAGCAACAAAAACCCAATGCAGCCACAAAAAAAATAATATATTTATTAAAAAAAATAATGTGTATTTTAGGTATAATTTATAATATTTGAAAGTATATTTAAAAACATTGTAAAAACTAATATAATCAATTCATATTTATTTTATAATAGATTGTGAAAATAAGCCTAAAGCCTGTTTCTCATTATTGGATTTGTCATTATGCAGTATCATAATGCCAAATGTAGGAAACATTATTATTTATGAAATAGTACCTGTGATAAAAGCCTTGAGAATAATTAAGAATAATCTATTAAAATCATAAACAGCCTTATCTACTTTGAGACATAATGACCAAAGTTTCTTTTTATATTTAAGAAAAAGAGAAGGTGAAAATGCTAAAAACCTAAGGGTTTGATGGTTAGGTTTTTGGTGGTTGCTTACAATTTTATTTTTTGTTAATGAGAATAGGAATCAGTAAATTTAGTAAATACTTGTTTTGATAAAATGAGGACTGACTATAATTTGAATAAATATTTCACTCTATGATTTGAAAAAATGGGTTTCAGCTTCCTTTAGAATAATGCACACAAAATTGTAATCAGCCACAGATGTAGAGAACAAACGTATGGACACCAAGGGGGGAGGGGGGTGGGAGGTGGCTGGTGGGATGAACTGGGAGATTGGGATTGACATATATACACGAATATGTATAAAATAGATAATAAGAACCTGCTGTATAAAAAAAAATAAATAAAATTAAAATTTTTTAAAATTATAATTAGCAAGATTTAGCTTATGTTTATATTGAAAAAAATGGTTATTCCCCACCCCAAATTCGAAATACATTGAAAAACATAATCTTATTAAGCTGTAAGCATCACTGCTCTGGCTGTTCAAAGATACTTTTCTTTCTGGCCAAATGACATATCCAGATGACAAGCATTGCCAAAATCAGGGAGAAAGCTGATACTTTTAAATTCATGAAAAAAATTGATTTCAATGTTTCTTACTGACATTCTCTCTGCTTCACGCCCACGGGACTGTCCCCCAAGGGCAATGCTGCCTTTGGCTGTAGTCTGCACCAGCCCTGCGCTCCACTGCCTACATCTCTGGATGCAGACCCTCCCAGCACTTCTCCAGACCGAGAGGGTTTCATGTGGGAAGGGTCCCTGCGCTCACCTGCCGTCTTCTGGCGGCCCTGTTTTCCAGAATAGGAGAGATGAGGGGCCAGTGGGCACCATTAGGGGGGAAAGGGACACGGGTCCTGCGTGTCCCCTGATTGACTAAGGAGGCCAGCATGTGGACACTGAAGATCTGGAAATCTCTCCCCTTGGTCTGTGTACCCCAGGGTGCAAGCGCCCAGGTGAGAATTCACATCTGCTGCTTATCCCCAAATTAACATTGAGTCCACATTTCCCTCCGGCCCATGACTTTCTCAGTATCTTACTCAAGGCCCAGGCAGCATCCAGGAACTCCTGAGTCACTGTGTATTAAGCCCCCACCTGCTAAGAGGCCAGGACAACCCCGTCCACCATGGGCAGGTCTGGGCTTGGGGCCCGGGGCCCCCCAGCTTTGGGAAAGAGAGGTGGGCACACCCCCACCTGGCAGGGAAAGCTCTGAGCCCACAAACAGCCTGGATCTCCAGGCCTCGAGTCTCCGTCTCTGGGGAGGCCAGGTGAGTACCCTCCCCCTCCGTGAAGGCCACTCAGTGCCCCAGAAATCCTCTCTCTTGCCGCTAAGCAGCTCCAAGCCTGTCAAACTGGAGTCTTCTCGTTAATCACTCACAGACTTTCATCTCCACTGGTATTTGCTATTCGTTAGTTGAATAATTAGATATAATTAATAACCTCATGCATTAGCATCTTTGCAACATTATGGGTGTCAGGAGCATATAGTTAATTAGAGGTTAATGTTTTTTGGCTCCAAATCAGATGCTTAAGTTGTGTGTTGGGGAAGCATGAACTGTGTCCCTTTAATTAATTTTGCAGTGTTTCTGGGGTCTGGAAAAGCAGATTAAAAAATCTACTGATGTCTTGGGATTTGGTGGTTTAAGAGAAGTTCCCAGAAAACCACACTAACGTTGTGTATCAACATTTACTGAAAAACCTGCTTTATATGGGACTACATGTAAGCCACCTTTGGGGACACAAAAATGAGTCAGATGCACACCCCAACTTTATGCCTGCAGCCAGGAAGATAAAATCGGCCAGCACATGGGTCCCTGCAGTAGGAAGTAGAGAGAGACAACGGCCGTGGCCAGGGGGCTGAGCTGCTCCAGATTCATGGTGCATGTAATCAGGGGATGGTGGCTCTTTTACCAAGGTGACCCTTTAATACACCACTAAATTCCTGTAATGAAATTTTCAGGTCAGGAAAAGAAACGCTTTGTCAAGGCATTAATCATGATTTTGGACTTAGAAAACATGGCTCTTAAGGGAATAAATGATAGACACAGGCTGTGGGAGTTGCAGGGAAGATGAGGATGTCTCTGCTTGAACATGTTAGAACTCTTTTGATTGCAAGCGAGGGCTCCCCAATTCGAGTTGGCTTAAACAGAAAGAAATCAAAGGTGCTATGGGCACGTAGCACTGAAAACTCCAGGAGTGGATATCAGGCATGGCTGCCTCCAGGAACTCAGTGTCACTGGGAAGCTCTTCTTGTGTTCTCCCCTTTTTGGATGGGGGAGGGTTATGATTCCCTCTGTGTTGGCATTTTCTCAGCCAGGCTCTCCCCACGTATGGCCAAATGAACAGGTTTAACTCTCTGCCCCCTTAGCTACTCCAGGGATAACAGTGGTGGCAGTGATGCTGAAAGAGCTGACATCTATTCAGTGGTCAGGGTACGCTGGGCAGCAATCTAGGTGCTGTGTGTATTGACTCCTTTAATCTTCAACTCTTGGAAGGGAAGGGGGGCATGTAATGGGGTGATTAAGAATCTGGGTTTAGAGCCAGACACTTGGGTTACATTCCGAGTCTTCCTCTCATGTATGTTTGAATTTGAATCGTGACTTAACATCCACGCCTCAGCTTCATCATCTACACAGTTAATGCCTTGTTTAGAGAGCTGTCTGGTGGGGCCAGATGAGGCCACCTCTGCCAGTTCTGTGACCCAGGCTGGCCCGTGTGTACTTAACAAATATTGGCTATTCGCTTTACCAGTTATTTGTAACAATGATGACAGGGATCATGTGTCCATAGCAGCAATCAGCTCAGACTTTTAAAAACAGGCCCCGTGTCAAATCTTCCATTTAGCTGTCCCAGAAATTTTAATCCAATATTTTGAAATCCAAACAGCATCCTTCAGACAGACCTTTGAACTGGGGAACCACACGAAAACCTTTATAAGACATGTTCCAGGGCTGGGGTCAGGACCCCAGCAATAGAGTCACGTTCCTTGGGGCAGCCACCACAGCTGACCACCTGCTGTTACAGCAGATATTCGGGAAGTCGCTTGGTGAGGACAACAGCCTCTCTGCGCAGGTGAGGAAGGAGCCCAGCCCCGGGTCCCTGACTGCGAGGGCGCGGAGCCCGAATCCTAACGCTGCAGGGCCAGCGGATGAGACACAGCCCGAAAGCTCCCGTTCTCAGTGAACACAAAGCAACAGCGCTGGTTCCCCAGTATTGGCCCCGCTGTGCAACCCCATCCTCATCTCGCGAGTATAGTGAGGACGGTGCTGCCTATTTTCTCCGCTAATTTTCCTGGGAGAGTGCTCCCTCGCCACAAAATGGCAATTTAATGGCTGTGTCTAAAGGAGAGAAGCAGCGTCACAGCCAGATGCAGGCAGGTCACAGGGCTTTGTACAGATTCCGCCATTCACGTTGCAACATGCAGGCTGGGGCACTGGGGTGAGACAAGTACAGGAATATTCCTGTCCCAGGAAAGAGAGATACTGATAAAATGTGTCTGGCTGCACGTGGAAGCAAGCGTGCTTTATTCACATTAATGCACTGAAATGTACACCGGCCAGGACACTAAGCCCGGCTATCCCTCAGCTGCCATCCCCAGACAGTCACTGCCCAGCCAGGCAGCTGGCCGCTCCAAAAGGCTGCAGATCAGCAGGCAGACGGCACTTGGGCACTATCTCGAAAGATAATTGGACATTTGCTTAGTGGCCTCAATTTCTATTTCTAGCTCATGGATGCTTTTTCTGGTTTTTTCCTCTGTTAAGAGACAACAAGAGCACCCCTGAGCGACAGCAGGGCAGCTCATGACGGCCACACCAACGCCGGCCACCTGGAGTGCTGCGGAGAAGGGTTCTGAGGCCGCCCGTGCGGCAAGAACATAGAGTGAAAAATTAGCAAACCCCCGGGCTGGGGCCTGGCGGTCTGGTGAGGCGGGGATGGGGGTGTCCATCCACCAGCCGGGGTCCGGGGTCCGGAGGGCAACATCACTAGGCTCTGGCCTGGCATCAGAGCCCCTAGCTCAGCCCCAGACTTCTCCCAGTGTGGCCTCCGCTGGTCTTTTCAGCTGCCACCCCTGGACTCTCTGAGGACCCCTCGGGATTCCTGCAGCCTCCCCCAACCCCGGTGCAGGCCGGGGTGGGGGGCGGGGTGGGTGCTGGTCTACATGGAGCACCTTACCCCTCCCACCCCTCAGCCCCCACGCTCCTGGGGAAATGTCATGCCCTTGGCTGATCAAATAAGGAATCCTGGGCTTCCCTGGTGGTGCAGTGGTTGAGGGTCCGCCTGCCAATGCGGGGGAAGCGGGTTCGTGCCCCGGTCCGGGAGGATCCCATGTGCCGCGGAGCGGCTGGGCCCGTGAGCCATGGCCGCTGGGCCTGCGCGTCCGGAGCCTGTGCTCTGCAACAGGAGGGGCCACGCGTACCGCAAAATAAATAAATAAATAAATAAGGAATCCGAGCTGAGTCTGCCTTGCGTGGGTGCGGGTGTGAGGGCGCTGTGGGCGGAGGGCGCTCCCGCCCCCAGGACTCCCCCTCGGCTCGAATGCAGCGAAAGCGCCCCTTGCTTCCCCGAGATGAAGGGACCACGAGGCCCCTTCCCTTCCCCCCACCCCCGGACTCCACGAGCAGGGACGCCAGGGTCACGGTACCCGTGTCAACTCCATCCCTGAGCGGCGCCCGCGAGACGCTGATTCTCAAGGGTTCCTTCCGTCCTGCGGGTTGACGGCTTCCCAACCAGTCGCCATCGGCATCCTTCTAGAGCCACGTGTAAGCAGCGCGGCGCCAGAAGGCCCCCGACTGGGGTCTCCCGACCGTGGAGCTGGGTCTCGGCTGCCGCGGGGGCCTCTGTCCCTCGCCGCCCTGCCCTCCCCAGGTTCCCTGCAGCTGCCGGGCTGGAAGCGACGGGGGGTTAGGGTTAGGGGCGTCTGATGCCCAGACTCACAGCTCTTGGAACACGCAGAGGCAGGACGGTAACTGGAGCCACGGGCAACGGGAGGTGGGGCAGCTGCCCCTCCACCGTGGGTCCTAAGGCCTCTCTGAGGGGCCGACACCCCAGTGCCTAGGCCCTCACCTCTGCCCCCCTTTTCCTCCCTACCCCCACTGCCTCGTATCCCTGGGATCACACCTCCAACCCCCATAAAAGGTGAAAGCAGGCTCTGTATGTCTCAGGCACTGCCTGCTGGGGAGACTTGGCCAGGATGCGTGAACCAGGAGGATGACCTCACACTGGTCACCATCCCGCTCCCACCAGGAGCAGGGGCTGTGACTGCCTGGCACCCCTGTCCCTGGCCTCTTCTCTGTGCTGGAAACAAAGGACAGGACTGTACAAAGGCAAATCTCTCCTGTTAGGATAACATATGGCCTGTCCCCCCAACTCCGTTTCTCCAGAACCCATTGTTTCCCCCACCCCCCGGAATTCCAGCCCACACCAGTTCAGGGTCCAGCAAAGAAGCTGCCCAAAACCCCAGGAAAGAGGAGACAGGTTTGAAAAGGAGTTGATGAAATGGAATTTAGATCATTCATTTGAATGTTAAATCACGAAATTGCAGAGAACTCTGGTTATTTTTATGACATACCTTGGGAGCTGAATATTTTGACATATTAATCAGTTCTCCAAAATGGCATTTACATCAAAATTTTGCTTGCTTTTGTTGAGTTTCTGTCTTAGCTGTTACAGTTTATCTCCTCCAGGCTGGGTGAGGGAAGGATGCCGTGGATGACTTGGGGCCCATCTCCTGGCTTCCTGGGGCAGCTCCACCCCATGAATGGGAGGAACTGTCCATACCCTGGAGGAGTTCCTTGGAAAAGTTTCCAAAAATTCTGGTTGTTCACACCTTGGGGCTGACAGTAACGCCCAGCATCCCCTGCAGCTGTGGACCAGGAGCAACACTTTCCGAGGCTGATGGAGGGGGCCACCTGGTCACCCGGAGGTGGCCCGGCCTCGGCAGGGCTGGCAGGACCCACTGCCATGTTCCCACCACAGCGCACATTGCCAGGGGAAATGAAGGTCGCCCACCAGTGTTCTCCTGTCACAAGAAGCCCGCCAGGCTGCCACCGTGTGCAGCAGCCACAAGAAAAGCTCACGTGCTCACGTTCAGAGGGGTCCATGGATCGTGTGCCTCTGTTTCCCACTCAAGTTCAGAACCAACAGAGTCACACTAATTACCAATTTCAAAACCAATTGAGACACATCAACTGCCAATCTAGTCGTCAGAAACCAGCACCACCCATCCTGGAGATGCAGCCAAGATGCGAGGTGCGCGGACAAGCTTCCGCGTCCTGAGCCTTGGAAGAGGCCCTTCACCACCAGTGACAGGAGCGCTGAGTGCACAGCCCTCGGCCTGGGCAGGGTGCCCTGTGCTTACCAGCCCCTCCCTGCAGGGAAGCACAGCCCTAAAACCAAGGCAAGAAGGAGCCGGATTCCTTCTCCCTACACTGTCCAACCCCATAAAGCGCCCCTCATCACCGGGGGAGGAAGGAGCAAGGGGGAAATGAGAGGCCAGAGGTGTTGCTTTCCTGGACGGAAACGTCCCAAGTGAGGGGTGAGGGTCCCACCAAAGAGCCCGTCTCGCAAGGTTCTTGTTCTAAACAACCCTCTGCTCACGCCACTTAAACCGGATCGCTCTCTGTGGCCTAAAGCAAAATTCCCTAAGGTATTTCCCTCAGGAGTACCTGTTTGCACAGTGAGGTGACCGAGTGTGTATACTTAACCAAGTCCCCATGCCTGGGGACAGCGCATGAGAGCCACCACCTGCCCCCAGCAGACCGCAGCTCAGCGCAGAGACGGGGGTGCTGAGGGCTCACAGTTCACACTGGCCCAGTTCACACTCCCAAGTGTGATGCCAGCAAGGAGCACAGAGGGCTCCTCGCTCTGTGAGGACGGGCTGTGTTCCCAGCCCCCCAGCGCCCACCTGCGTGGCGCAGGGGCCCTCAACCCGAGGCCACAGTCACCACACTGTGTGCGTGCACAGAGCCATGAGGGTGATGCTCGCAGCACCCGGGCTGGGTCTCCCCAGAACCAGACCCTGAGGCAGGACGTGAGGGCAAGAGGCTTGTTTGGGAAGACATGCCAGAGACGCAGCCGGAGCAGATGGGAGGCGGGACGGGGAGGACAGCAGCCCACCAGGCTGTGGCACTGAGTGGTCAGGGAGGGGACGTGGGTGGCCTCATGCTTCCTGGCCCTGTTCTGCAGAGGAGGTTGGGCAACATAGCAGTCACTCTCCTGGGCAAAGCAGCCATTCCCACCGTGCTCACCACGGCCAGGGCAGGACCCCGTCCAGACCCGCTGCCCAGAGCACCACCGTCCACTGCCCTGAACTGTCGGCCGCTGTTTCCCCCCACACGTCTGCCACACCAGGATCACGGAGCACGGAGCCGGGGAGGCGTCTGCACTTGCTGTTGCTCTGCCTGGACGGCACCCCTGTCCCTCCCTCACCCTCCCTCCCTCCATCATCAATTCTTATCTCCTTCCTTATTCTTCTTGCTAGAACTCACCAGTTCCCAACAACCTGTACCCTGTTCTTATTTGTCTTGTCCACAGTCTTCCTCCTTTCCCACTGGGATGAAACTCTTCATAGACAAGGATTTTTATCCATTTATCTCACCACTTTCTCCCCCAGCACCCAGAAAATTTCCTAGCCCACAGGAGCTACCCAACATATATTTGAATGAATGGATGAACTAGATCCAAACAAAAGAAGGCAGCTGAATTTGCACATTATCAAAGGCCAACTCTTTAGCCCAAAGGAGGAAACCATAGGGATGCATTTCAACACCAGCTGCAGCCCAGCGAAGGCATGTCGTGTCCCAGCCTCTGAGGGTCTCTCCATGCGCAGTGCGGTATGAACAAGCCCTTGCCTCAGAAACACCCACAGCCTCGGTCCCTAGCCCAGCGGTGGGGACAGTCCCTCACCTCTGGGCTCCAGCCACCACCCTCGTCCACAAGGGAGTCAGGCAAAGCCTTTTTCTCCAAACTGCTTCCAGGAGCCCCGGGGTCTATGGAGCTCCTCTGCAGGGAGTGTCCAGACATCCTGCCCTCAAGCCCCTGTCATCACTGAAGGAGCAGGAACAGAACCACTAGTGAGGACGGCTGCACCCATCACACGCTGTGCACCTGAGGGCACGTCACAGGTCCCCTGGTAGCCCCACAACAACCCTGTGGTTTGGGGACAATTATCACCCCACTTGCTCACGAGAATAAGGTCTCAAGAGTCTTACTCTACACCCCAAACGCAAGGAGAGCTGGCCTTGCAACCACTCCTGTTGGATCCCAGGGCCGACGCCTGTGACCGTCAAGACCCTCCATGTCCCGCTGGGCCCCTGACTGGCCCATGGGGCCTGGAGTCCAGCACGGCACTGGCCCTACCAGGGACTCTGTTCTGGGGTCTGTTCCCACCCTGCCTCGGACGGGCCACAGCGTCTGCGATCCCTGCCGGGGGCATGGACACCCCGCCCCACACCTCTCCCCGTGTGAGAGCTGGTGCGCCCACCCAGGGCTGAGCACGACACCTGAAGGGCATCCAGGCACATGCCCTCAGATCATGGTTTCTCCAGGTGGACAATTCCCCCCTTTGAGATGTGACAGAGCCCAGGGCGGCCGTGCAGCTTCCATCCCAGTGACGGGACAGATTTGGGGAGAAACACGTGCATCTCTGTGGATTTGAACTTCAGGAATACAGTTGCTCCAGGGTTTCCACCAAACATAGGCTCCTTGGGTGCAGTTGTTTACGTTGGCACTTTTGTAACAAACCATGGAGCTCCGCCACAGGCTGGCTTCCACCTGCCACCGCCCTCTCCGCTGCAGAAAAGACAGAAATGTCCAGAGGCCCTAGGGTGGCTTCTGAGCCCCAGCCCAGCCTGGCCACTTCCCACCCAGGGGCCTCTGCTCTGTCCCAGGTACCCTTGGCCTTGCTCGTCCTGGGATGACCGGGGGTGCCCTCCCTGCTCCTAGCTCTCACCCCACCCCACCCCGTTCCAGTTGCCAGTGCAGCACAGCAGCCATCCAGAAATTAATGGTGTGAAGCACTGCTTCATCATGCTTCACACCATTAATTTCAGTATGGCTGCTGTGCTGCATTAGTAACTGGACTTCAGAAAGGGCACAGCAGGGACAGTTGTCTCTGCCCTAAAATGTCTGGGGCTCCTGAGCCCAGGGGGCCGAGGGTCATAGGTGCTGGCAGTGGAGTCTGGCTGGCATGAGCTACAGAGGTAAGGGAAGGCCCCTGGCAACATCTGCTATGATGTGAGTCCTCAAACCTAAATTACAGACCGCGTGCATCGCATCGACGAGACGTGAGAAGGATGGAAGGACTGTGACAGCCGCGAGTTATAGAGCAGCTGGTGGTGGGGAAGCATATCAGCCAGAATTCAGTGCTCGTAAGAATTGCTCCGACCCAGAGAATTCACTGGAAGGTATCAGAAGCCCATAGGTCCAGGGGCGAGGCTGAGGACAGGCCCCCCGGAGACAAGGAGAAAGAAGACTACTCACTGCAGTGGGTGATCTCTCCCGGCTGCCATCACTGGGGTGGATATAGCAGCCACTGTTGACTCAAGATGCAAACACTGTGGAGGGAATAACTGGCAGCTTGGCCTGAACTGGCCCCTACGCTGGTCCCTTGGAGAAAATGTAATTCCCGAAAAGGAAACCAGGCTGTGAAAGGACGGGGAAAGGGATGCAAGTGCACACAGTGAGATGAGACGGAAGGAAATTCCCGCTGGATTCCAGCTCCGTTCTTCCTGCCACACACCCCCCAGACACACCACCACCTCCCCCGCGCCAGGCCCAGACCGCCTCTCCGTGGAAAGATCTCGGGATCTCTTCCCCAACGAAGCACCTAAACACTTGTGGGCAAATATCCGAATGCCAAACAGTGCTTCGTGTCTCTCCTCTGAAATGAACAAAGCAGTTCCTGCAATTTTTGTGCTTGCAAAGTGTAATACAGTCTTTGTTTACTGAGGTATTTAAAGATTGCTCATTCCCTCCAATCTCCTAATAGTGCGAATTCTCTTACTGCTTTAAATAGTTTATAATGTATTATTTTAGATTTTCAGTAACCATATTTATTCAGCAGTTAAGGCCGCTACTGCTGCCAAGTGATTTTGAAAAATGAGTGTGGAAGGCTAGAACACTGCAGTGCTTGTGCTTGTCCTAGTCAATGGGAATGCAGATCACATGGCTTTATCCCAAGCCTCTAGTCCCTGAGTCCCCCGATTAACTGGAAGCACAGACAAGATACTTGTTTCCCATCTAAATAGACTCTGCTCCGTACTAATTCCCAAAGATTTTACACCGGTCACCATGTTCCCAAACTGTCCCATAAAAACAATGGCACCTAGGGTGCCCTGGCCACAAACCCCAGCTCTCCTGGCTCCTGGCACATCCACAGCTCCCCCTGCAGGCCCTGGAGACCCTGCCTGAGGGCTTTCCTATCGTGGGCTCCGGTGGGAGGTGACAGAGGGTGGATCCCCAGAAGGAGCCCTTAGCCGCCTAGAAATGGGGATTGGAGGGAGACAGCCCAGCTTCTGGGCCCCTCAGTCCCTGGGCTGGGACAGCTCTGGCAGAAGGGAAAGTCAGCTCAGGAAGCCAGTGGCTCCAGCGGGCATCCACAAAAATCTTCAACCTGCGTTTTAGGTATTTCACAAGGGGATCTTAGATCAAAGGGTACAGGAAAGCGCTGCCAGGTCCCATCACAAGTCCCTCCAGGGGCAGGAGTGAGGGCTGCACTGACCGGCCGATGCCTTGCTGTCCCCTCCCTCACTTCCCATCCCTCCATCCCAGCCGGCGGGTCCTGGTGTCAGGACCCACCACCCTCCCGGGGTCTTTGTTCTTGAGGCTCCTGGAAGGAAAAAAAAATAAAATTCTGTTCAATCCCCACTATAACCTGTCCTTGCAGGAGCATAAAAATAACTGCTTATTTTAAACACGTGACCAATCCACTGCGGCAGCAACTCAGAAAATCTGATAAGGTGATAATGGAAAATGTGTCACGCATGAATACCCATTTTAAAAACACACATGTCACACTTCATGTAAAGGTCAAAATTAATGTTATGTTGAAGACATTTTTCAAAGTACAATTATCTTGACTCGTGAAGCAAACCAAATTCCTATTTGGTTTACAGTCTCGGTTTTAAGCCACACACGTTTCACCAAGAGGGCCTCACCCATCAGACTGAAGGCTGAGTTAACGCAATATTACAGGACCTTGTATCCCCCAGCCGCTGTCCTGGTCCCCGCTCAGCTGCCTCATCCTCCAGGGAGAAACCGGTGCCCCTCCTCCGCCCGGCCCCACGTGTCCCCTCCACGCTGGGCTCCGGAGCCTCTGGCCTGGGAGCCGCTGGCCACACGTTCTGCAGCAGCGAGGCATCCCCACGGCACCGCAGGCCCACAGATGGGGGCTCGGCCACTGACAGGGGTCCAGCCGGGGGACTGTCCTCCAGAGACGGACAGGACGTACTTCCCTCTGAAACGGTGCTCGGGGTCGGCAATGGGGGAGCTGGTGAAGAAAGTAAGGACTGTTTTACCCTCTCTGGTTTCTAAAATTCAAGTAAAACAAACAGGCAATGAGCCCAAAGGCATAAGAAATTGTGGATTCCCTTCTCGAGAGAAGAGGCCGGCAGAGATAAACCAGGAAGGCGGAAGCGAAGGATGGTCTGGACATCTGGCCCTAGGGACCTTCCTGTGCCAGGTAAGTGGAGGAGAGAAGACTGCAGGACACCCCTGGAGCCTAGAACCTGGTGGTTAAACGCAAGTGGGTATCAACGCAGGCGGCCCAGGGATTCTGAAGACCAGCCCCCCCGGCGTCCAGACCCTTGGGCTCAGGGACTCTGTCCTCTGCTGTCCCCCAGTGTCTGGAACAGTGCCTGCAACAGAGCAGACATGCCAGAGGTATTTGCTAAATAAGGAGCCAACAGAAGCAGCCGACCCTACAGGAGCAAGCCTTCTGCCTGCCGTGGAATGAGTAGCAGACAATTCTGGGGCGCACGTCCCCCGCCACCGGTACCTACGGGTGGAGAAAAGTTAGACAAGTCACCTTGAATCCATTAGGGACATAACAACCTGCTTCATGGCACTACTGTTAACCTAGTGTGGATCATCCCTGGAAAAGCTGTTGTAAACCCTAACATGTTGTGCAAATGAGCTGGTGACGATGATGGAAAAGGCACAGCAGGTGTTTCAAGCCGATTTCAAACAAATAAAGGCTTAAGTCCAAAAAGACAGAGACAGGACAGATTTCGATGTAGGGAAGATTCAGGGAAAAGACCAGACCCTGTATTTAGGAAGAGCCCGGCTCCACGCCAGCCCATGACTGCCCCCGCTCAGGACAGTACGTCTCTGGAGGTCCAATGTGCCATTTCAAGTGAACCTGCCAAGTTTTTAATCAGATAATCGTTCCGTGGAGTAAAAGCCAGACTGGCCTTGAAAAGGCTGGTGTCTGTCACCGTCTCGCAGGGCAACCAGCGATGTGCTTTGCTGAGCCTCTTGTGCCTCTTGTTCGTCGGTGCAAAGGGAGAGGAGGAAATGAGCTCGGTGCTTTTCTAACGTTTTCATAGCAGAACTATGTTTTCAAGCAAAGCCCTGCACGCACTGAAGTCAAAACGGCTTGTCCACGGAAGGCACACATGCAGAAATTGTAAATGGGCACCTCTGATACAGTGAGACCTTTCCCCCACCCACCCTAGCCCGGCCCCTTCGGTGTCGCCCTCCCAGGACCCGGGAACACATCCAAAATACCCGAGCGAGATGACCCTCGGGGGTGCTTTCCTGCTGCAGAAAATCTGGGCATATGTGACCCCAACCAGCAGTTTTCCCATCTGCCCGTCTGTCCTCTCTCCCAGACACAGTCCTCGATTTCTTTGGAAATATGTCTTTTACTGCCCTTGTTTGAACGAGACAGCCTGAATGTACACGCAAAATCAAAGGTTAATGATAAAACCTCTCCGGAAAACATGCTGCTTGAACGGCCACGAGCCCCGGCTCCAGTGACTGCATAGATCCTTGTTGGGTTTTCCTTTTGAAATCACACATGGTGCAGCCACAGGAGCCCAGGGCTGGCCGCCTCCCAACTCAGAAACGATTCCAGCCATCTGCTAATGCCACCTGGCTATGGGGGCTTCCAGAAACACGTGCTCTGGGTCGTGACCAACATGCAATAAGGTCCTTCTACTGGACAAACACCCACCGGTGGTTTGTATGTAAAGAGCAGGTAAGTGTGTCCGTTTGGGGCGCCTCACAGGGGAATGAAGTATCCCTCCTCTTTATTGTTTAAGACATCATCCACCTAAATCTTTGTACCTGCTATTGGTTTATCTTCCCCAAGAATCAAGTATGAGCATCAATCAACTCAGCCTTGGGGACCATCCTCACAGTTGTCCACTAGCCTGTGTCACTGTGGCAGGTGAGGTGGATGGGCAACAATTAGATAAGAGATGATCAGCGTCTCCCTAGAGAAGACCAGGGTCACCTCTTTACTGTGTTCCTGTGGCCAAAGACAGGTGGCACCCAGGCAAGACAGAGATCTCCCCGTGGGGTCAGCCCTCATTGGCAGCCTCTCCCCTCCCACCCACCTCCCCCACTCCCTGCCAGTCTCACCTGGGAGCACTTCCTTAGAAATCACCTGCCCATGAACCATCTTAGGGTCTGGTTCCGGGGCCTCCTCTCTCCTCAGCCACTGAGGGTCAGCCTGGGCTGACGAAGCTTATGGAGACTTCCAGAAACTGTATCTGCGTTAGGGGCGTTGCACCCATGGACAGACACAGATATAAATCTTCTCTCTTAGTTTGGGCCTGCTGGTTATGGGGACAAGCTTTTCTGTCCAAAGACTAGCAACAGCTGTCTTGTCATGTTTATCAGCCCCTGGAAATTCCAGTGCGTTCCCTCCAGCGAGGGTGACATGGCAGACACAGGACAGAGGCAGAGAGTGGAGAGAGTATCCAGGTCAGCCTGAGAGATGTGCCTAGTCAATGGCCATCCCAAGAGTAAGGGTGGAAATCAGGATGGGCGCAGGGCAGGAACACTTGGTTTACTGGGGAAGCAAGCCTCATCTCATCTTATTTGGGTCCTTAGGGCAGGATGCTGCATTGTCCTGCCCCCCAGGGGTTTTCTAGGCCACCAGAACACCCAGAGGGCTGGTTAAAACACAGATTGGGAGACCTCAGCCCAGAGCCTCTGATCTAGCAAGTCTGGGATGGGCTCCAAGAATCTGCATTTCTAACAAATATCCAGGTGATGCTGAAGCTGTTCTGGGGGCCCTACTTTGAGAACCTCTGGGCTACACCAGACACTCTTGTAGACCCCACCTGGAGTACCGTTCATCGCAGCCCATGACTCTTATTATCTGCTCAATCCTCAGGTTTCCTGAGCAGAGCAGAAATTCCTGGGTGTTTAACACAGGTCTCCATTCTTAGGAGGACATACTCTACTGAGTGAGTGAATGGCCTCAACACCCAGGCCCTGGGGGGACCCACTCAGAAAATACACTTAGCACATACAAAGAGCACTGACTGACTAGTCACCAAGTGCCAGGCACCGTACACCAGCCATCCCTTAAACCCCATAGCAATCCTACACCGTAGATGTGAGAACACCCTGTTTTCACAGATGAAGGAACTGTGTCTCAGAGAGGTAAGTAATTTGACACAGCTAGGAGGGGGCAGAATTGGAGCTGAAATCAACAGTCTGACTTCCAAGCTTGTACTCATAACCCTTACACACTAACCCTTATACTCTGACCCCTACTCCATGACCTCTAGACCCTACCCCTCTACATGACCTCTATACCTTAACCCCCTACACCATGACCCCTACACCATGATCCATACACCATGACCTCTATACTATAACCCCTACACCATGACCTCTACATGCTAACCCCTATACCGTGACCCCTACACTCTGACCCCATACCGTGACCCCCTACACTGTGACCTCTACACTATAACCCCTATACCTTAACCCTTAAAACATGACCCCTACACCCTAACCGCTACACTATGACCCCTATACCATGACCTCTACACTATAAGCCCTACAACTCCACAGACACAAATCAAGAGGCTGCTCAAGCATCCTTCTCCTGGGAAGACTTCCCTGAGCTCCCTGCCACCTGCAGCCCAAGAGGAATTCACTGTGCATCCCTTCTGAGGGGAGTTTGGGTTCTGCTGGAGAAGTAGGGGTGGTGGAGGGAGGCAGGGGCTGGCCCCAGGGGAGCCCCACAGCCGCACTGTAACACGGCATCTTGTTCTAAAGGTCAGCCACTGCAGGGCTTTCCACATGGAAGCAGGATCAGGCACCACATTCTGGACTCCCTCAGCCTGCAGCCTCCAAAAGCAGAGTCTGAGTCAAGGGCGTGTGGGGCTGTGATCCCAGGAGCAGGGGTGAGGGACGGGGTGAGAGAGGGAAGGGGAAGTCCACCTCGCTGCCTGGCCGCAGCTCAGGCCCCCAGACACTCAATCGGGGGGGCACCGGGGGAGAAGTCTCATGACCCCCCTCATCTACCCCTCGGCTCCCTGGAAGGCTGACCTGCCCCAGATGTCCAGGTGGGATGTGTGGGGGCCACATGGGTCCAGGATGTCCCTCACTGAGTTATCAGAGAAGGACCGAGCAGGACAGCGGTCCCCAACCTTTTTGGCACCAGGGACCGGTTTCGTGGAAGACAATTTTTCCATGGACAGCGTGTGGGCATGGCTCAGGCGGTAATGCGAGCGGTGGGGAGCGATGGAGGCGGCAGAGGAAGCTTCACTCACTCGCCCACCGCTCACCTCCTGCTGTGCAGCCCAGTTCCTAACAGGCCGCGGACCGGTACCAGTCCACAGCCCGGGGGTTGGGGACCCCTGGAGCGAGAAGACAGAGCCAGGCCGTGTCGGGCTGTATGAGGCTGGTCGCAGCCTGCAGTAGGACAGGGGCCGGGAGGACCAAAGGGGTGCCCAGGAGGGTCCCATCCCAAGACCAGCGGGGACAGGGAGAGAGCCCAGGCATTGCCTCTCCCCGAGCAGGCCACCGAGTGGACAGATGTGTGGGTGGACAGACAGAGGTCCCAGGTGGATTGTAGAAGCATGAAGAGGAGAGAATAACTCCCTACTGAGAGAGGCCTCGAAAAACCAGAAACGACTGAAGAGAAGGTAAAGACAGCGTTGGACCAGAGCTTCCCCAGCTTCTGGAATTAACATATTTCTCCACATTTTTCTTGCCGTCAGTACCAATTCACCACTGATTTCTGCGTCCACCTACGTCATCCAGTGAAGAGCAGGACGAGGGGTTGAACAGGGACGTTAAGAAAGAGAGAGCAAAAGACTTGAGCGGAGAGTTGACAGGAGATTACGTGAAAAATGGCAACAAGCACAGTAGAGAAGCTAGGCGTCATCATGACCAGGAAGCGCAAGTTAAAACCACAGCAAGGGGCTTCCCTGGTGGCGCAGTGGTTGAGAGTCCGCCTGCCGATGCAGGGGACGCGGGTTCGTGCCCTGGTCCGGGAAGATCCCACATGCCGTGGAGCAGCTGGGCCCGTGAGCCATGGCCGCTGAGCCTGCACGTCCGGAGCCTGTGCCCCGCAACGGGAGAGGCCACAACAGTGAGAGGCCCGCGTACCGCAAAAAAAAAAAAAAAAAAAAAAAAAAACACAGCAAGATTCCACCACACACCCCACCCCCCCAGCACAGAAAAACAGACTGACATTGTCAAACGCTGGCAAAGTGCCGACCAAGGGGAGCGTGTGTCATTGGGAACGTGTGACAACAGCACCACCTGGAAACTGACACTTTCTGATAAAGTCGACCCCCTTTCAAGGCTGCAACCTGACATCCCACACCTGGGCGTTTACCCAAGAGAAGAGAAAACCTGTGTCCACAAACAAATGTGCACAGGCTGTTCATCACCACGGAGGCAACTCAGAAACTGGAAGGAGGGTTCGGACCCAGGCCCCAGCGTGGATGAGGCGGAGCACAAAAAACACCACCACCTGTGAGGCTAAGAACAGGAAAGCAAGCTGTGCTGAAAGATCAGAACGGGTGTCCCCGGGGTGGGGAGCAGGTCTGGGGGTCTGAGTGGGAAGGGTCACGGCGAGACTCCTGAAATGAGGAAAATCTCCTCTGTCTTGTCTGGATGATGCTTACACAGATGTATGAAATTACAAAACGCATCAGACTGAAAGATCTGTGTATTTTACTCTGTGTAAATTATGTTTAAAAAACGATGATAAATGTGGGCCCCAGCCCGACAGTACTGGTTCCCTTCCACGGGCACAGACATGCCAGGCCCCTGGACTGGGTCCTGCCGACGAGGCAGGGAGGTTTGCGTGGTGTTTGCCCGTCTGTCTCAGGTCCCAGAGCAGCAACTTCAGTTACTGTGTGAATAAACAAAGTCAGGGTCACGGCATTCCCTGGATTCAGCCCCACCCTGCTTTATAAATGCTCCCACCCATTTCATACTGAACTTTCCAAGTCGTTAAGTATCGACCCCAGGTCTGATGGCAGGACCGTCCATCCCACTGGACAGGCAGCACCCTGTGCTGGGGGAGATGGTCTGGATCAGGGTCTAGAGGCCACACTGCCCACATCCAGAGGCAGCTCTGCTGCTCCCTGGCTGAGGCCCCTTCACTGCTCTGTGCCTCGGTGTCCTCATCTGTAAGGTGGGGACAATGTGGGTACCTACCTCACAAGGCTGTGGTGGGGGCCAAAGGGGACCATTTCTGCCGAGTGCTTAGTGGGTCTTGCTAACCATCAGCCAGTAACATTTAAGTGTTTCCTCCCTGCTGGGCACTTCGTGTCTTTCCAAGTTTCTATAAACAAGACTGCAGTGAACAACTGTGATTTTACTTGTTCTAAAATATTCTCTAAAGACACATTCCTGGAAGTGGAAACCCTCTCCCACAAAGTGCAAAGTCACCTTCCAGAAGGAGTCTTCCAAGTTCTGCTATGAACAGGAAGATGAGACAGGTCCCGTTCCCCATACCCATGCAAGACTCTGTGTGTTTATTTATTTATTTTTTTGGCTGTGTCATGCAGTATGTGGGATCTTAGTTCCCCGACCAGGGAATGAACCCGTGCCCCCTGCATTGGGAGCACAGAGTCTTAACCACTGGACCGCCAGGGAAGTCCCGACTCTGTGTGTTTATACTTGTTTGCAAAGCTTTCCAATTGTTGGCAAAAAATACTTCCTCATGCTGCCTTCCTTTTCGTTAACGGTGTTTTCCATCATGAACTGACTGTCTGGTTGTTGTTTTTTTTTAAGATGTGGTGGGTAGGAGTTTATTAATTAATTAATTTATGTTTTGCTGTGTTGGGTCTTCGTTTCTGTGCGAGGGCTTTCTCTAGTTGTGGCAAGCGGGGGCCGCTCTTCATTGCGGTGCGCAGGCCTCTCACCATCGCGGCCTCTCTTGTTGCGGAGCACAGGCTCCAGACGCGCAGGCTCAGCAGTTGTGGCTCACGGGCCTAGTTGCTCCATGGCATGTGGGATCCTCCCAGACCAGGGCTCGAACCCATGTCCCCTGCATTAGCAGGCAGATTCTCAACCACTGCGCCACCAGGGAAGCCCCTGACTGTCTGTTTTAATCTGCACATACACAGTACCTTTTGTGGCTTTACTCCACATTCCTATCTGGGTGTTCACCCATTTAACACAGAAGGACTCTTCATGTACGACACGTATTACCCATCTGGAGGATACCGTGTGACTTATTGTCCAAATCAGGGCACTGAGTAAGTAAAAGGGTTGCAACGGATAATGACACAGGACAACAGGCATAAACCAGACTCTCTGGAGTGGATCGGGGCTGTGGCCATCTAACCATCTGCCTCTCACTGCAAATGTTCCTGCTCTTCTGCTGACCAGGGCTCACAAGGAGCTCCAACAGCCCAGGAATAGAAACCGTGGCCGCCACCACATGGGCTCCTGGCTCTGGCCAGCTGGGCTTGCAGCTGTGCCCTCACCAACCATGCTGAGCTCCCCGCACACGAAGCACTGGGTCAACGGAAACGCTCAAGGAGAAATGAACGGCCTTCCTCTGAGATGTCACGCAAGCCCAGTGGACCCGCAACCCAGACGGATCTCCCTCCTCACTAAGTCACCCAAGCTAATTACAGGGGGGTTTGCCGAATGAGCTACCGATGTAATGTCCCCCATCTCAAGACAGTGCCTTGGAGACAGCCACCAGCGTCTGAGAGCAGAGAGGGCTCACTCCACGGACAGGTGCGGGACAAGCCCCGCCCAGCAGCTCATCGAGACCCTGCTCTTCCACTGATTTCGTGGTAGGGAGTGTCACGTGGAGTCTCTCTTGCAGGGCACCCCGACTTGGCAGAAACTCCAGCCAGGTCTCTCTCTACCGCCGCCCCCAGATCCCCAGGGTCGTCCCTGGCACCAAGCTCCAGCAGACTTGGCTCCTGGCCGTGCCTCCTGCTGTGTGGGGACCACAGTCCTTCTCCCCAGGCTGGGGGACCCCTGGTTCTTGCTCAGGGAACCACAGGGAGGAATCGGGCTCAGATCTCCCACTCAGAAGCCTCTCACTGGCTTCCTAGTCATCTTCTTGTCAGGGGTGTCTTTAGCGTCTCCAGAGCAGAACATGCTTTAAAATGCACTTCAGGGCTTCCCTGGTGGCGCAGTGGTTGAGAGTCCGCCTGCCGATGCAGGGGACACGGGTTCGTGCCCCGGTCCGGGAAGATCCCACATGCCGCGGAGCGGCTGGGCCCGTGAGCCATGGCCGCTGGGCCTGCGCGTCCGGAGCTTGTGCTCCACAACAGGAGAGGCCACAACAGTGAGAGGCCCGCGTACCGCAAAAAAAAAAAAAAAAAAAAAAAAAGCACTTCGTCTTTACAGTACAGTTATTTTCAATGATAAGCATTACTGTAGCGCTACAGAAATAAAGACAGTGTGGACTGGCGTGGGACCTCGCACAGCACCCCTCCAGCGCCGAAACCCAGACGGCTTCCTGTTCCCAGGGAAAGCGTGAGCTGTCGAAGAGCCAAGGCCGTCTTTCTGTTTCACAAAGCTGGAGACCAAGAAAGGTGAAAATGCCCCGAGCACACTGACTTAGTGTTTATTGTTTTGAGCCGACCCCTCAGGAAGGGCCTGCACCGAGTGATGGGGTGGAGGCCGCACAGAACCAACCCGGCTGGCACGACGGAGGAGACGCTGGTCCAGCGGGCCCACGCCGCATGCCTCCCCTCTGACCACAGGAGCACCTCTTGGAACCTTCCCCGCCCACCCACCCAGGCAGCACCTCTCTCCAGAGCCCTCTCTCCAAGGCCCTCCCGAAGCCCCTCCCTGCCTGCACTGGGCCAGAGTGTCCATCGGGAGCTCAGGTCCCTTCAAAAAGGCAGCCCGAGGCTGAGCGGCCTTCTGACCACAGGGGACCACGGCTCGGCGGGGGGCATCGACAGCTTTGTCGGGGGAGGGGGCCATCATGACCACCCTCACCTGCAGGAGGAGGAGGAGGGGCGTGCCCCCCGCCCAGGGCCAGGGCACTGACGCTGCACCGCTGCCCGGGTCCTGGTGGACGGAGCAAGACAAGGTGAGTGGACCGGCAGCCAGAGGCGATGGGATGGGATGGGGTTTGGGGGCGGGGGGCAGGGCCGGGGGGAGGGGTTGTAAGTCCCAGGAAGGGCACACTGAGGATCCACACAGGGGCAGCTGCTCCTCACTTCTGATCAATTGTGGCCTCGTCTGCCCATCTCACGGTCTGCGGGACACGCAAACTGAAGGAGAAATTGTTTATGCCTGACTCACAGCTTTTTAACCTGTGAACCAACCATAGATTTTCCTTGTCAACAAAATGTTTCCTTGTTGGGTCATTTGTAGAGACATGGATGGACCTAGAGACTGTCATACAGAGTGAAGTAAGTCAGAAAGAGAAAAACAAATACCGTATGCTAACGCTTATATGTGGAATCTAGAAAAATGGTACAGATGAACTGGTTTGCAAGGCAGAAATAGAGACACAGATGTAGAGAACAAACACATGGACACCAAGGGGGGAAAGCGGCGGGGGTGGGTGGGAGGTGGGATGAATTGGGGGATTGAGATTGACATGTATACACTAATATGTATAAAATGGATAAGTAATAAGAACCTGCTGTACAGCACAGGGAGCTCCACTTCGCTGTACAGTAGAAACGAACGCAACATTGTAAAACAACTCTACCCCAGTTTTTAAAAGAACAAACTTTTCCTTGCCCCTGGCTAATGTAAAAGAAGTTAGCTGCTCAGTGCAGAGGCGGTTGGATTTCCACGGCCTTCTTGGTTCCGGGCCATCCTGGCCACACACCCTGCCCCCGACAACCAGGCCAGGACTGGCGAGGTCGAACGCCCCAAACTGGGGCGAATCTTGGGGAGCATCTAAACCTGGAACCCATGTGCTGCTGGGCAACAGACATCAGAGCTTCAGACTGGGCTCCCACGCGCCACCCACACGCCTTCTCTTCCCTTCTAATTTGCCTGCCAGTCTTTGAAAATGTAATGTTTAAGAAAGAGGAAGTAAAAGATTTTAACCACTTATACCATTTCTCTAAATTCCTCACCATCTTTCCACAAATAACAAAGAAATTGTCCTGTGATTTGGGTTGAGAAAGTCCCTGGCAGAGAGCAGGGGTTTTTCTGACTCCTGTTTTCCCCTCAACACAGTGCGTCGTCTAAGCTTCCTTCCAGTTTAAAACTCTTCCAGGGACAGGAAAGGGCCCGAAACCACAGTCAGGTGGGTGCGTCCAGGACGGCCAAGGCACATGACCTGTGACCTCTGCCGATACACTCATTCAGGGACCTCATGACAACGAGCACTGCCCCTCGAGCAGGTGGCGTCTTTGTGCCCCACACACAGAACTGGGGGGCGCTGAGCTGCAGGCAGGAGCTCCCAGGGGTCAGGGCCACACCCGGAGGAGCCGCAGGGCCCTGCTTGGTCAACAGCCCCGCCAGTGGGACCGCACCATGGCGGCAGGGGCCACAGGACTCAGAGGGCAGCACATCAGCCAGGCCCCGTAGGCCAGAGTCAGACTACGGATAACCAGACGTGAGGTCGTGCATTTGAACTCAAAGGATCAGTCATCCAGGAATGAGATGGCAGAGGTTTGAATTGTCGGCAGTTCTGATGGAAAAGTCCTACATTTTGAGCTCATCACAAGCTTAATATGAACCAACACTGTGATGTGCTGTAGAGATGCTAATTAATAAGCTAGGACCTCGTCAGAGGGCTTCCAGAGAATTTCTATGGCTACTCACCCCCGTGTCTCTCCCTCCTCCCTCCTGAGCTCTGACGTGTTTACAACTGTCTGTGAGACCTCCCCACCTGAATGTGCCCAGACCCCTAAACCTGAACAATACTCACCAACATCCATTACCCACCCAGCACGCCCGTCACACCTGCGGCCTGTTTTCCGGATCTCCTGGTGGCCCCGGCATCAGCCCCTGAGCCTTGTCTCACCTCCGTCCATGTCTCTCCCTCACCTCCTGCCAAAGCCTCTTCCCGGGGAGCGGCTGCCACCGCCCTCCACCTCCCCTCGGCTCAGCACTGGCACCTCCTGCCTGGACACTTGCTTCCCATCTGGCCTCTTTTCCTTGTCCACCAAAGAGCCTTGCAGAACAATTTTACAAAATGCACCTCTGACTGTTATCACATCCCTTCGTAAGGCCCCAGCTCCTGTAGAATAAAGTAAAAATCCCGTAGCCAGGTCCCCGGGGCCCCGGGTGATCAGCACCTGCACGTGTCATCTCGTCCACCTGGAGGACGTCCTGCCACGGGCCACACTTTCGTCCATGCTGGACTCTCATGCAGACAGTAACTCAGCCCTTTCAGCCCCGTAGTTCAAGACCTGGCCTGAAGGTGAACTCTGGAGCGTCCCCTGGTCACCCAGCCCCGCTCCCAGATCTCTGCCCTCCTCTCCAACCGCATGCACTTCACCGTGGTGATTTTCACACTGTGTAATGAATCTCTGTTTACATGTCACTCTTGGCCACGAGAGAGCAGGACACGAGAGTGTCCTGTGTTTGTAACTCCAGCATCAGGCTTAGAGCCTTCAAATGCCTGCTGAAGAAAAGAAATTAATACATCCATACCTAAGTGCATGGATGGATGGACGGATGGATAGATGGGTCCCACCCCCACTCCATCCCTTTGCATATTGCATCTCCCCCTGCTGCCTACACCAGGCATCTTCTCGGGTGCCATTTACAGCAGCAGGACTGTCCTTCCAAGGCCAGCCCACGGCCCCCCCACGTGCGAGCGTGCCTTGGGGAGGGTTTCCAATAAGATTCGTGAAGCAGAGAAGCCTCTGGGCACAACAACACAGCCTCCGGAGGGGCTGCTTCTGGAGCTGAGGCACCACCTGCCAGAGGAGAAGGGGGCCTTTCCAGACAGGGAAGTGAACCCAGGACCAGAGAGGAGTCGTCATGTGTGTCACCTCTTGTAGGAACACAAGCCCTTGATGGAAAAGGGAGCAAGGGGCCTGCCACCCAGAAGAGGTGACAAACAAACCTCCTGAACACTTCACAGCTGTGACTGCCACGCAGCCCCGACAGTTCAGCTGGGTAGGATCCCAGATCCTTCATAGTGAAAGGAGGGAACTTTACTGACTGCGAATTAACATTTACCCCCTTTCAGAGCCCCTGGCAATGGAAGCAAAGGTTCTCATTATACGCACAAGACTTGAAATACACGGGCAGTCAGAGTATTTTATCTTTCGAGAAATATTCAAAGGACATGACACTCTAGTCTTGGGAGCTCCAGCTACCTGAAGACACCCCGGCAGACCTTAAACGCCACGTCTGAGAACGCCTTCCAAGGGTGGCAGCCGCGTGGGATGCCCCTCTGCCCTGCTCTTCCCCTCTTCCTCATCGTGGCTCAAAGGTGAGAGTTACCTGAATTCCGGTTGAAGATTTATTACACCAGCTACCAAGAGACTTTTTACGTCAAAGCTCTTTGTTGGGTTTTCTGCCCTCCTGGCAAATCAGAGAGGCAAGAAGACACCAGTGGAACAGATTAAGAGGTGAAATATTTTCAAAGAACCTTTATTATATTGCAAGGAGAGTTTCAATCTAATTTAATACACAGTTCAGGGTTTCTGGTGGTCTTGGCTTAATAGTTACCCTAAGTGAGGGAAAATGAGTATAAAAGAAGAGAGAAAGGGAAGGAAAGAAATAATTTAACTGCCATTAGAGTACTGCTATGTGGCCATGTTACAGATGAGGAAACTGAGGTTCAGAGGCGTTTTTTAAAAACTAACCCAAGGTCACAGAGCTGCTGAGCTTTGATGCCAGGATGCAAGCCTGTGCATCGGCAGAGGGGGTGAAGTGGACTGGACCCCGGGTCTACTGAGGTGGAGGGTCACCCACAGGCACCCAGCGGGCAGAGGAGTTGGCCTGTCCAACACAGAACCTGCCAGAGAACAAGGCCGGAGGTCTGCCTTCCCGCAAGGGGGCACTGAGCCTCCCTGATGCTGGACAGAGACTTGGGAGCTTTGAAAAGGGAAGGAATCTCCCCCAAGAAGACAACACGCCCAGGGCTTTGGGGATGGAAGTCACACTGCCTCTGTGTGGAAAATAAAAGCTGAAAATCCAGGTTACAACAGACCTAGATTCACAATCTCCAGGCTCCTGACAGAAGCAAACGTATATCCTTTCTGGAGGTATTTTAAATTCAGGCCACAAAGAATCCCCACAGATAAACTTGAATTTTTTTAATCGTGATATGTATGAGGAAACAAACCATTTCAATCTAGAATCAACAACAACAACAAAAAGTGAGGAGAGAGGATTCACTGAGAAAATGAAAGGGAATTATCAAATTCAAAAATATAAAGATGCTTAATATGCTGAAACAGATAACAACCAAAGGAACAAGAGACTCTCAAAATTGGCCATATAGTTTTAATAAAGTACAAAGTGGAATTTCTGAAAATGAAAAATATAATAATTGAAATTTAAAACTCCATGGGTTGAACAGCAGAATAGATTTAGCTGGAGAGAGAAATAGTCAATTGCAGAGCAGAGCTGACAAAATTACACAGAAGTCTCACCTGAGAGAAAAGAAATGCAAAATAAAGAAAAGCACTAATAGTGGAAATCCTACCAACAAAGATAACGAAATAGTCCACGTTCTGCAGTGAGACAGCCACAACTGGTGAAAAGTATTTTTAAAGAATAATAACTGTTTTGAAGTCTCTGGAAACCGCCCTAAGGGCAGAGAGCAACTGAAAAAATATTTGTGCAAGAAAACCTACTAAATCTCAGTGAAAATTGTCAGAATCTGTAGCTCTTGAGCCACCACCAACTCCCTCCCCTCCCCACCAGCTGCCTTCCAGAGGGCTAAACCTTTTGCCTTCTGTCTGACAAAATTGGTTTTGCATCAAAGGGATATTTTGAGAACGGAAAATTAGAGGTCAATCTTTTTCATAAGCATAGACACAAAAATCTTAAAGAAAACATTAGCAAATCCAATCCAGCAATATATGTAAAGGGTAATAGCATGTCCAAGTTGGGTTTATTCCAGAAATGCAAGGTTAACCTATCATTGAAAATCACTTACTGTGTTTCACCACATTAAAAGAATAATGGAAAAGTACAAGGCCATTTCAGCAGGTGCAGATAAGTATTTGGTCAAACAGCCACACACAGGTGGGGGGACACAAGGGACCATAGTGGGGCTGACCTGGATGATGGTGACATGGAAGACCCATCAAGTTGTAACACAAACTGGGCACGTTTCCAAATGTAAGTTACACTCAATTTGAAAACCTTACTAAGAATGGTGGCCCAAATTTTCTCAAAACAATTAAAGAAATTAAATAAGAAGTTAAAATCTGCTCACATACGAAGCATGACAGCCATTCTGACAGGTGTGAAGTGATACCTCATTGTGGTTTTTGATTTGCATTCTTCTAATAATTAGCAATGATGAGCATTTTTTCTTGTGCCTGCTGGCCATCTCTATGTCTTCTTTGGGAAAAAAAAATTTCTATTCAGGTTTTCTGCCCATATTTGATTGGGTTGGTTTTTTTTTTTTGAGGTCGAGTTGTATGAGCTGTTTATGTATTTTGGATATTAACCCCTTGTTGATCATCATTTGTAAATATATTCTCCTATTCCATAGGTTTCTTTTTGTTTTGTTGATGGTTTCCTTTGCTGTGCAAAAGCTTTTAAATTTAATGAGGTCCCATTTGTTTATTTTTGCTTTTATTTCTTTTGCCTTCAGAGACAGATCCAAAAAATATTGCTATGATTTATGTCAAAGAGTGTTCTGCCTATGTTTTCTTCGAGGAGTTTTATGGTTTCAGGTCTTACATGTAGGTCTTTAATCCATTTTAAGTTTATTTTTGTATATGGTGTTAGAGAATGTTCTAATTTCGTTGTTTTACATGCGGCTGTCCAGCTTTCCCAGCACCACTTGCTAAAGAGACTGTCTTTTCTCCATTGTATATTCTTACCTCCTTTGTCGTAGATTAATTGACCATACATGTGTGAGTTTATTTCTGGGCTCGCTATTCTGTTCCATTGATCCATGTATCTGTTTTTGTGCCAGGCCCATGTGGTTTTGATGACTGTAGCTGAGTAGTATAGTCTGAAGTCTGGGAGGATGATTCCTACAAACGTGTGTTTAATTAAAAATCAGTCACCCAGGATGCACCCAAAGATTTGTGCACAAGGAGGTCTGTTACAGAGCTATTTATCATCATGCAAAATTACAAACAACAGGCTGCTCAGATAAGTTACATGCAACAGATTACTCTGCAGTGTAAAAATCACATTTTCATGTGAAAAATCAGTTGAGCTACACATTTATGGTGCGTGCACTCTTTTGTGTATATTATGCTTCAATAAAAAGTTTATCCAAAAATTACATTTTTAAAGAATACTTAATGACATAGTTAAATGCAGATAATATAATGTTAAGTAAGAGAGAATTGCATACATAATAGGAGCCAAATTTTAAATACATATAAAATTTAACATATATATTATATGTATATAAATGTATGTGTATCACTGAAAAAAATTCACAAAGCTAGTGTGGGAAATTATCTGAGGATAGTGAGATTATGTGCAAGTTTGCAAACTTTGTTTCTTTTTCTTTTTTTATTCCTTTGGCCACACCACGGGACATGCAGGAACTTAGTTCCCTGACCAGGGATCAAACTTGTGCCCCCTGTAGTGGAAGCACAGAGTCTTAACCACTGGACCACCAGGGAAGTCTGCAAGCTTTCTTTTGTTCATTATACTCTGTGGTATAATCATTCAAATGTTCTACATAGAGCATTATTAGATGGAGAGAGGGAGGGAGGGAGGGAGGGAAGGAGAAGGAAAAGAAAGAAGAGAGAGGAAGGAAGGAAGGAAGGAAGGAAGGAAGGAAGGAAGGAAGGGAGGAAGGGAGGGAGGGAGGGAGGGAGAGAGAAAGAAAGAGAAAGAGGGACTTCCTTGGTGGTCCAGTGGGTAAGACTCTGAGCTCCCAATGCAGGGGGCCCGGGTTCCATCCCTGGTCGGGGAACTAGATCCCACATGCCACAACTAAAGATCCTGTGTGCCGCAACTAAGCCCCGGCGCAGCCTAAATAAATAAACAAATATTTTTAAAAATAATAATAATAAAGTGCTGTACTTGTGCAGGCCCTGTGCTCTAGGTAATATTTAAAAGAAAAAAAAAGAGAGAGAAAGAAATTAACTTCATGGAGGCCCTTTCACTTGACACGTGGACATGTATGGACAGTTGAAATGCTGAAAGGCTCAAACCCTAGTCAAATAGGTTTTGACGCTTTGAAAAGCATTTCCGTGCTTTGGTTGCCTGGCCCCAGTCTCCACAAAGCACCCCAGAGTGGAGGAGGAGAGAGGGGCTGGGCGTGCTTCTCCTGCTCTGGACGAGGCTGTGGCCCTTGCATGCACACCACTTCCTGGGCTCTAAGGGCTCCCTCCTTCCTGGGGTGCAGACGCCCTGCTGGTGGTCGGGATGGAACCACGCCACACCGAGGCTGGTGGTGCCGGTTCCACAGAGGCCGGAAGCTGGTTCTCCAGCCACAAAACCCACTCTCAGGAAGAAAGGCTCAGAGACAAGCTCAGTCACCATGGAGGGAGGTTCAGATTCAGTCAGGATGAATCTGATCCCGGCGCGGGTAGGATCAGTCCTCTAAAAAGAAACCACGTCCAGGACACTAGGGCGCAATTACAAAACTGAGACGGTTCCTATAAAGCCAGCCGTAATCAAAATCTTACCCAGAAGCTGCGCACTGGATTCCCAAGGAGCTCAAGCGGCCACAAGGCCTGTCGGCAGGGCCTGAGGCTGGAGGAAAACACGTGGGGAGAGTCACATCCATTTCAAAAGATGCGAAATCACTGAATGAGAACCAAAGATCTCCTAGGAATTGGTTTGAAACACGTCATTTGAGAAGGACAAGGTGAAGAGCAAAGGAGAGTGTTGAAGACAAAATGGGGAGAAAGAGAGAAAAAGAACACTTCTGAAAAGCAAAGAAATCTGTAGATAATCTGTGCAAGTCAGTTTTTTTTTGTTTTTTTTGTTTTTTCGGTACGCAGGCCTCTCATTGCTGTGGCCTCTCCCGTTGCAGAGCACAGGCTCCAGACGCACAGGCTCAGCGGCCATGGCTCACGGGCCCAGCCGCTCCACAGCATGCGGGATCCTCCCGGACCAGGGCACGAACCCGTGTCCCCTGCATCAGCAGGCGGACTCTCAACCACTGCACCACCAGGGAAGCCCCCGCAAGTCAGTTTTTAAGATGAGTTCATAGAAAAGCACAACTGGGCTGCAGGGGGATGAGTAAGACTGTCATCGCCCATCAGACTGACATACACATTAAGTGACAACAGCCAGTGCTTGTGAACGGGACACAGAACCTCACCCACTGCTGTGAATTCCCACAGTCTTTGGGAGAAGAATCTGCCAGACCTGTCAAGTCTCAAAACTACACACTCAATGACCCAACAATCTCGCACTGGGAATTTATCCCACAGGAAAAAGGCAGCAGCTTCCAAGGCCTGTGACACGGTGAGGTGGTGTGACAGCTGTGTGCTCGGATCCCAGCATTATTTGAGGCAGCAAGAAACTGGAAACAACCTGAATTCCCAGCAAAATAAAACGATAAAAGTCTTTAAAAAGAGGAGTTAAATAAACCATGGCACATCCATTCTCTGCAATATTAAGCAGCAACGAAAAAGGTGTCAGATCTCCATCTGTGTTGCCTCCATGGATGAACCACTGTGCTGTGACGTGAGAAGGCCAGTCCCTTGGTGTGGAGTCCAGGCCCATCTAAGTGAAAAAAAAAAAGGGCAATCTCACGTGGGTCTGTTTGTAGCGTGGAGAAAGGTGAAGGAGGATACAGGTGAGGCTGCCAACGCCAGTTACCTTGGGGTAGGCGGGGGATGTATCATGGGAATAATGAAATTTTTTACTTTTTTTTTTTATTCAAGTATAGTTGATTTACAATTTTGTGTTAATTACTGCTGTACAGCAAAGTGATTCAGTTATACATATATATACATTATTTTTTACATTCTTTTCCATTATGGTTTATCACAGGATATTGAATACAGTTCCCTGTGCTATACAGTAGGACCTTGTTGTTTATCCATCCTATATATGCTGGCTTACATCTGCTGACCCCAACTTCCCACTCCATCCCTCCCCCCAACCCTCTCCCCCTTGGCAACCACCGGTCTGTTCTCTATGTCCATGATTCTGTTTCTGTTTCATAGATAGATTCATTTGTGTCATATTTCAGGGAATAATGAAATTTTCTAATTGCAAAAACTAAATTTACAATCCCAGCTCAGAGAGTCTATGTACATCTCAATTACAAAAGTAGAAAGCACTCATCAAGATGAAAAACTTCTGCTTATGAAGACAAGCCCCAGACCAGGAGAAAGTTGTGTAATGTGTATACCTGACTGTTGATTTCTACCCAGAAGATATAAAGAAATACAAATCAATAAGAAGACATGCCAATTTAAGAATGAGCAAAAAACATGAACAAATACTTCACAAAGTGAATTACACAGTTGTCCAATAAGTAGATGAGAAGAAGCCCAACATCATCAGTTTTCAGGAAAATGCAAATGAGAATCTCAAGGAGATGCTGTTGTGCACTTACCATGATGGCTAAAGTTCAGGGTTGACAGTATCAAGTGCTGACAGCACTGCTGCTGGGGGTGAAGAACGGTCCGGCCAGAAAACAGCCTGGCAGTTTCTCATGAAATTGAACACACACTACCCAACGACTCAACAATACCCTCCAAGAGAAACAAAAACAACAACCACACAAGGGCATTATGCAAGAACAGTTATAGCAGCATTTTTCATGGTGGCCAAAGCTGGGACAAAATGTAACACACGTCAACAAGTAATGGACAAACAGAGGGGAACCCTACTCCTCAGTAAAAGGAAAGGAGACACTGACACACAAACCACAGGGTTCAACCCCAGGGACATCACCTGACACAAAAGAAGGGGGATGGAAAAGTCCCTCGTGCAGAGCTCAAGGTGGCCAGTCTCTGGGGACCAAATCAGAACACGGTGCCTGGGGAGCCGGCAGACTGGTGCCAGGGCTCAAGGGAACCCGGGGCTCCATACCCGCTTGTGTGTATCTGCGGAAGCTCTTGGAATCATCCACTTACGATCTTACATTCACTGCATGTAAATATTACCTCAATCAAATCAAAGTAGCAAGCCTCAAAGATCAATGTTTGGATAAATTTGGATTTGGAGCCAAGGGGAAGCCAGTGGCACGGGGATGCAGGCCTGGCAGGCTGGGGTGCCCCCATCGTGCAGACCTCCACCCCCTCTACACCCAGGAGTCATGGTGAGGTTGGGCTTGTCATCCCCCCAAGTCCTTCTGGTTCTGTGGGCAGAGAGGCAGGGGCTGCGGGTGTGGGTGGAATGTGGCAGGTGGGTGCTGCAGGGGCCACAGGCTGACAGTGTCTGTCCCCTGGCTCCCACCCTGAGAGGCCAGGTAGCCACGGACCCCAGACCACGAGCCAGTGGAAGTCAGCGGCTCTGCATACACCTATGGCCGTGAAGATGCCCCCGCACCTGGCCATCTAGGGGCAAGATTCCTGCCCTCACCTTCAAATGGAGGGAAAGGGAGCCGGAGGCGGGCATGACTCGCCCTCCACCCCGCAGCTTCCAAACTTAGATCAAGACTCGAACTTGAGTCCCAGACCCCACGTAGCCTTCAAGGGCATGGCCAAGGTTATATCTCCAAGCTCAGCACCTTGGCTTCTTTTTTTAAATTAATTTTTATTGGAGTATAGTTGATTTACAATGTTGTGTTAGTTTCTGCTGCACAGTAAAGTGAATCAGTTATACATATACATATGTCCACTCTTTTTTAGGGTCTTTTCCCATATAGGTCATTACAGAGTATTGAGTAGAGTTCCCTGTGCTACACAGTAGGTCCTTATTAGTTATCTATTCTATATATAGTCGTGTGTATATGTCAGTCTAAGCTCAGCCCTTTGGTTTCTGATGCAACAAGTTCTGACTCCCCAGAACAGAAGACACCCCGCACTCGCCCCCGCCATCATCTCTGACGGAGAGGAACTGCCCTTGAGCTGAAGCCCATAAAGCAACTCAATCCACTCCCGTCTTCCCAGACCACCGGCCTTCATGACGGCGGCTGGGAACATCTGTGTAAATTAGTCACGGGGGAGCCTGTGGGCTGCAGAAGGTAATAAAACATATTGACACTGGCAAGAGTTAATTAAAGCTTTTACAAGAGTTTGCTCATGGAGGGCCTTTGAGTTCAAGCCAAACCCCAAAAGCCTGGAGAAATTAATGAAATTCACACACATCCCCAGCCTGGCCGTCCTCGTAGGTAGTAATAAGCTATCAACAATTAGCACAAGTTTACTCTTTCTTTAATGACTTAACTTGCAACAGCAGAGTGTGAAAGACAGCATTGTGCAGTCCGCAGAAGAAGGCAAAGGCGTTCTCAGAGACACACACTTGCCTGCTTACAGAACATTTTACTTTGGGTGGTGAGAAAATAAATTAAGCAAAGAAAGGTTATTGGTGCCAAGGCCCATCCAGCTGTGATGATGATGCCTCTCTGTGGGGACTCAGCCAGGATCCCATCTCCTGCCGGTCGGTGGAGCCATGGACAGCCAGGCATTGAGGAGAGGCACAGAGGCCATTGGGGTGGCCGGCGGCAGACCTGCAGAGACATGCAGCCTGAAACACACCCAGACAGTAGTAAGTCGCCACCCTGAAGGTGCCCGCCCCACGACCAGCAGCCTGGGCGTGCCCGGGGGCCCAGGTGAGGGGCTGGCCTGGCCTCCCTCGGGGGTCAAACAGTGGTACCCTCGGGCCAGAAGCATGTTTCCATACCTGTTCCAAAAGGACACCCAAGACTCTAACTAAGCAGTTATTTTAGGGATAACTGGATTTCCACTGAGCCGTGCAAACTTAAATCAGTAGTTCTCAAAATGGAGCCTGGATGAGCTGCATCAGCCTCGCCTACGGTCTTGTTAGACCCACACATTCCGGGCCTGCCAGAGGCTGGGAAGGGCCCGGCCCCGGGCTCTAACCTCCCCATGGGTTCCACCTCTTGCTTCCCTTCAATGCCTTCTTTTGAAGAGTCACACCTGGGAGAAAGGGAGCCTGTCACTGGGCCCCTGGCACAGAAGGGAACCTGGTTCAGCTGGAGCAGTGGAACTGGGTTGCAGCAGGCAGCAGGTTTCCTGTTTCCAGGGGAATTTAAACTGAGGCCACATGGTCACTGGGCAGCATGGGGTCCCCAGGATTCAACATCAACTGAAGTGCAGCTACTCTGTAATTAATGTGCAAAAACAGCAAGAGGAACTGAGGGATAATGGGTGGATGAATGGATGGATGATGGATGATAGATGGATGGATGGATGGATGGATGGATGGATGGATGGATGATGGATGGATGGATGGATGATGGATGATGGATGATGGAGGGATGGATGATGGATGGATGGATGATGGATGGATGATGGATGGATGGATGGAGGGATGGATGATGGATGGATGATGGATGGATGGATGGATGATGGATGGATGGATGGATGATGGATGATGGAGGGATGGATGATGGATGGATGGATGGATGATGGATGATGGATGATGGATGGATGATAGATGATGGATGAATGGACAGATGGATGATCGATGGACGATGGATGGTGGATGGATGGATAGATGGATGGATGGATAGATGGATGGATGATGGATGATGGATGATGGATGGATGGATAGATGGATGATGGATGGATGATGGATGGTGGACGGATGATGGATGGATGGATGGATGGATGGATGGATGGATAGATGGATGGATGATGGATAGATGGATGATGGATGGATGGATGATGGATAATGGATGGATAGATGGATAGATGATGGATGGATGGATGATGGATGGATGGAGCCAATGTAGAAAAAGTTAACTGTGGCATCTAGGGGGTGGCTTGTGAATGTTCACAGAACAATTCATTCAACTTTTCTGAAAAAGCTTGAAAATTTTTCTACTAAAACGTTGTGGAAGAAATCAAGTGAGAACCGACTTTCATGACTGTCCCTTTCACCCTGGATTCGTGGTTCTGTGACACCTGCACCCACCACACACACGACATGTAAGTCCAGCCAGCCCTGGTTCGGGCTGGTCCCAGGGGTTTCAGGAGGGTAAACACCTCAGCAGATTCACCTGCACAATTAAAAATTCACCAAGGATGGGACAAAGGCAAGGGAGGCGGTGAAACCAACCCTAGCTCACCACACAACTTGGAGTCGGGAAATTACAATCTGGAAATTTTACACGAGGGCTACGGAAACTAATGGCAGAAGGAAAGCCAGTGAAATGGGTTATCTGCATCAGCATGGAGCCAAACGAACGAGGCCCAAGAGTTACAGACGCCCGAGGGAAGGTACGCCCGGGTGCCTAATTAACAGCAATAAATGGGACGTCAGATGCCAAGGGGGACCGAGGCAGAGAAGCCACAGTCGACTTAAAAAAAAAATGCACAATGTGCGAGTTGCGAGCTAAGTTTTATTTGGGGCAAAATGAGGACTGCAGCCCGGGAGACAGCATTTCAGATAGCTCTGAGAAACTGCTCCAAAGAGGTGGGGGGAAGGTCAGTATATGTGTGATTTTCACTCAAGGGGAGTACATGCAATCAAGCACATATTTTTTTTTACAGGTTTCTGCTAGGCACGAGAAGCAGTCGTCACCAGGAAGGATTTTAGTGCTTTTCTAGATATGAGGAGATACAAGAATTGGGCTCATAAAATCTGCTCCTGAAAATATGTATCTGCAGACCTGTTCTGCCAGTTTTTCCCAGATCACAGAGGGCCTCCTTTCTGCTCTCCACCTGAGCTCCTTTCAGGGGGTGTTGAAAGTCAGCAGCTGCAGCAGCACCTGATGTAATCCTTGTAGAAGTAGGTGGCAAGTGCCAACAGCAAGTGCCAATTTGTAGTTGATACCATCTTCGTGCATTTAAATCTGCAATCATTCCGTGAAACGAGGAGGGACGCAGGGAGGAAGACAAGCCTGGGCCGTGGGGCGGGCGGTGTGTCTGCCTGAGCTCTCGTGGAGACCCAGCTGTGCTCCAAGGTCTAGCTGGGCCCCCAGGAGCTTTGAAGATGCTCATTCCCAGCCCCACACCCAGATCCACAGAGTGAGTGTTCACTCAGGAACAAATGGTCTGCATTTTTGCCGAGTTTGTGGGGCTATTCTAATGAGAGGCCCCCGTAGGAACCAGGACCCCACCTGGAAGCTGCCGGCGGCCGGAGGCAGGTGCTCTCAGTGCCCGGCCCACATCGCAGTGGCTGGCGGGGTGGCCGTGCTACTGGGGGGACACTGTGAGCGCCACCTCTGCCTGAGGGCTCTCTCCAGCCGCCCTGAGGGCTGCTCTCAGCCCACCACCCAGCACCTCCCCAACCTCCAGGGGCCTGGCTCTGAGATCCCCAGCTGCCCAGCAAGAACCTGTGCGTTAGCCCACCTGTACAGTCTGTGTCCCCACCCACGTCTCCCGGCGTGGAAATAAACAAGGACCACCCAGAGGAGAACAAGCAAAAGCTATCTCCCCTATTCAGAGCGTGAGACAGCAAGGGAACTCAGCCACTGGCACGTGGCAAGAGACGGACGTGCAGGCCAGGGAGGGGGACGGGGGAGGCTGGAGGCAGGCAACTAGAAGCGGGGCATCCCGCGGGCCTGGCTGGGGGCACATTCGGCTTTCTTCTCCGGTTGATGCTAAGTTGAACACGGGGACAAGAATTAGGGAAGCTGGCAGTTCCTGACCAAGCCTGACCGTTGGGATGATTGCAGCAGAGGCTGTGGTCTGGCTTCCTGGGCAGGTGCAGCAGGGAGTGCCATGGTCACGTGTGGTCTGGCTGTTGCCCACGAGTGCACGTGTCTCACTGGGACCCCCCCATATGCCAAGTGCTCCAGCCACTGTCTCAGGTCTGCTGGAGGGGCGGTACTCAGCGTGAGACCTTCCTGAGGAGGATGAAGGTAGGCGGTCTGTGAGATAGCTGAGCCGAGGCCCCCAGAGGCCTCAGCAGCTCTTGGCCCACCACCTTGCAGGGCCATCCTCTTCCTGACACCCCCTGGAGCAGACGCAACAATGGCCCCAGAGATGCCCACATCCTAAGCCTGAAACCTGTGACTATGGTACTCTTCAGGGAAAAGGGACGCTGCAGATGTGAGGAAGGACCTCGAGGTGGGGTGATTACCCAGAATACAGGGGTATGGCAGGGGGCTAAATGTAATCACGTGAAGCCTTAAGAGCAGAAAACGCAGCTTTAGTCGGAAAGAAAGATGTGAAGGGGGAAAACAGGTCAGAGAGCTGCCTCGCCTCAGCGATCAGCAGCCCGTGTCCCTGTGCTGGGGTCCCAGCAGGTTCCAGCACCCGACGTGCTGCCCTGAGCCTTTCCCTCCTCATCCTCCGGTTCCAGAATTTCCAGGAGTTTCCAGAGCCCCAACTCCAGACCCTGACAGCCCTTGGCTGTAAAACCCACTCGAAGAGAATGCGGCCCATGGAAACTCAGCAGGCGGGTGGGGACGATCCAGGTAGACACAGAGTCTAAATCTGCACGCAGCCCTTGGCTCTCCAGTGCCAGGTCATAGGTCACTCTACTGCCACTGTCCTGCAGCGTGAGGCTTACAGGGCCACTGGACAAGGGCCTGGCTGGCAGCGGCAGAGCCAAGTTCGCTGTCGGCACCAGCACTTGCTCCCCTTGAGCAAACCTTCCTAGGCTCAGGTGGCCCCAAGAAGGACCCAGAGGTCGAGGACCACACGATGAGGCTGGGCCGGCACAGCACAGCTGTCCTGACGAGGAGCCCGACCCCCACCAGCCTCTGCTCACGATGCTCCCTCTGCTTTCACCCCTTCCTTTCCTGCCGATAAAACTCCTACCCCGTCATCAGAGCTCAACTTAAATATCCCTTCTGTGGAGATAGGAGGGATGAGTCCCTGGAGAGCAAACAAGATGGTGCTGGAAGAGCGGGGGCCCTGCTGGGGCGTGAGGGCAGCCGAACTCTGGAGCGGCGATGGGCCTGCAGAGAGGTGCTGCCTGGAGCCCCGGGGGTTCAGGCTGCCCCTGGGAAAGGGCGTGACCCTCCCCTCGGCTGGAGGACGAGCACCAAGGTCCCGCTGTGGGGCCGGCGGTGCCCTGTGCCCACCAAGCAGTCAGCAGAGGGGGCAGCCGCGCCCTCAGCCCCTGCGGGCTAGCCCCCGGGTCCCAGGCCCGGGCCTCAGCCACCCTCAGGGCGGTAGAGACAGCTGTGCAGGCTGAGCTCCAGTCTCCACGAGAAGCCACTGCCGCAACATGATGTCGTGAGTCGCTGTCTGGGTGACACAGCGGGAGGCCAAGCAGCCCAGCCCTCGTGGAGTCCCCAGGGGAGGGGCAGCATGCAGCCCACCCAGGCGAGCAAGTATCAGGGCCCCTGGGGACGCTTCTTACCCGCACAGCGTAAGGGCAAGAGGAGCAGCGGAATCTCGTCCCGTCACACCAGGTGCTGCTCCAAACCAGGACCCGGGGCTGGCCGGTGTGGTCAGCTGACCAGGCTGACCCACCGGGGCCCTGAGCTGAGAGCCCCCGGATCCACACAGAAGAATCACATGTAAAGAGCCGGCAACTCTGTCCTTCCAGCCAGGTTACCAGACCAAGCAAGGGTTGGACTGCCAGGTTTAGCACATAAAAATACAGAAAATTTGGAATTTATAGAATGAATGATTTCAGTATAAATATATCCCATGCGATATTCAGGATGTACTTATACTAAAAATTTATTTGTTGTTTCTCTGAAATTCATGTTTACAGGGTGCCCTGTATTTTAACTGGCAACCTTAGGTAACGGGTGTCAGAAGCCAGGCCAGGCCTTTACGTGACCTCTGGGCAGAAGCCACAGCACTGAGACAGGTAAGGCAGGTTGTGTGCAGTATCCAGGAACCAAGCCCCACTGTGCCTGTGGCACGTGAGTTCAGCTCCACCTGTGGATCCGGGCTCCCGTCACCACTGGAAAGGTTCTCAGCTCTCCTGGTCAATAGCATTACCAACTTCTCCAGCCTCCCAGCTGGCAAGCACATACCCGATACCGACCCAGCCACAGACTTGTTTCCCATCTGTCAGTTGGGGCCTTTTATGCTGAGGGAAAGGAAAACAAATCTAGAAAATCCAACTAGAATGGTCTTAAGCAGCAAGAGACTGGATGGGAACTCATAACTGGAAAATCTAGCAGCACATGAGCTTCAGGGTAGGTTTGATCCAGGGGTTTGTTCCCTGCCACTCCAGGGGCCACCACACCGACAGCCCCGCTGAGGTCAAGTCCAGACACGGCACCAGCATCTTAGGGTGATTCCAGGCCCAGCCTGTGGCTCTTCCCAGGGATGCCCCAGACCCCATGGAGATGGACATGCCAACACATGCAGCCCCCCACGTGCAGAATGTGCGATCATGACGGATGGCTGCGGGCGGCACGGGGCGCAGGAACCCCACCCGCAGAAGCACCAAGATCCCCCAGGAGGAGGCCCAGCCTGGGGAGAGTGAAGAGCCCCCAAGCCGAAGATTTGCAGGGTCCCTCCCACCCTCACTGAGAACTGCATTTCCCCAGAGAGGGCCCAGGACTGCTGAAATCCATCACCAGGACAGCAGATGTAGGGACGGAAACAGGGGTGGGGGGGTCCCAGAGCAGAGGAGGAAGCCCCCAGCCCCCAGCGTGGGAAACGCCGGGCGAGGCCTGCTCGTTTCTTGGATCACGGCGCCACCGTGTGGACAAAGTCTGCTCGCCACCCAGCAGCTCTTGCCAGACCAAAAAAGCACACTCCTGCCCCTCGACTCAACCACCGTGGACTTTAGAAAATAAAGTACACGCAGGGCGTAAGGTCTCAGAAGCCCATCGGATAATCCTCTACCGGGACAACCAGTTTTTGTGCTTCTTCTGTACATTGTTTGGGTGCACAAAAGTCACACACACACAACCCTAGACTCCTTCCAAGGCCCCCCACGCTCCTGCTCTGCAGGGCTCGGTGATGCTTTTGCCAACAGTCGTGCTGGACAGGATGTCGGCTCACTCGGGCCACCATCAGGGACCCCCATGGCCAAGCTGGCATCTGCAGGCTGGCCGGTGCCAGCGTGGCCGGCACAGACAGCCCCAGGCTTGGGGCCCCAGGCCGGGGGCAGGGGGGTGGGGGGTTTGGGGGACAGGGGGCAGGGAGTGCAGGGCAGCGGCCGGGACCACAGCGCTGGGCCTGGGCCCCAACTCTGCGGAACTTCCCGCAACTTCTCACCCCCTTGTGCCTCAGTTTCCTCGACTGTCAAATGGTGTGGGGATTTGACACACAGCAAGTGCTGGAACATGCCCTCTCACCATCACCGCGGCTGTCATCAGAACGAATGCAGCAACACTTCTGGCAGAGCCCCAGGCTCCCTGGGCCTGGCTGTGACCAAGACGGGCTGCACGAGGCAGGAAGCTCGGGACCTGGAAGCAGCAGGACGGCTCAGGGTGTCTGGTTCGCTCCTTGGCCGGCGGAGGACAGCCTGAGAACTGGACGGCTCCGGCCAACCAGCAGGGGGCACAGTGTGGAGGCTGAAAGACAAAGTCTCCTGGGGGGTTTGTGAAAACAGATTCCTGGGCCCCACTCATAGAGCCTGATCATGGGCAGGGCCTGAGAAGCTGCATTTCCATCAAGGGCCCAGGGAGTGCTGACTGGGCACTGGGCAGGGGACCACACTTCAAGCAGGAAAGGGTGGCAGGAGGGGTGAGTGATGAACAGACCCACCAATGAGCGAGTGGGGCTCAGTGCAAAGCCCACAACCCCCAGCAGGCCGAGGATGGGGCAGAAATAGTACACGTACACACCTACACACAGTCACACACGTGCACAGAGACACAGACACACAGACACATATGAACACACAGACTCGAAAGCAACGTACACTCTCACACACAGATACATACAGGCACAGACACCTGCACAAATGTATGGGTCAGTGGTCTCCAGAAAATCAAAGGCAGTAGGGTGTGTGTATGTATGAAGAGATTTATCACAAGGAATTGGCTCATGGGATTAAGGAGGCTGAGAAGTCCAGACCCAGGACAGTCCGAGTCTGAGTCCGAAGGCTGGAGAAGACCGATGTCCCAGCTGGAAGACAGGCAGGCAGAGAGGATTCTTAGTTCCCGGCCTTAGTTCTATTCAGGCCTTCGACTGATTGGACAAGGCCCACCACGCAGGAGGGCCGGGTGCCTTAGTCAGTTTATTGGCTCCAGCACTGATCTCCTCCAGAAACACTCCTCGTGGACACACATGGGATCGTGTTTGACCAAATGTCCGGGCCCTCAGTGGCCCAGTGGACACATAAAATCAACATCACAACATACCTACAAAACACACTCACATAGACTTATACACGTCTGCGTGTAAGCACATACACACCTTTCATTCACACTCAGAAAAACACACTTCCACATGTTCACATTTAGACACATGTAAAGACTGGATGCACACACATACACAGGACACATGTACACAGTGCACACATGCACACTTCCCCGGGGGCCCGTAACGCTGCTCTAACCCCAGTTCCTTCCTCCTCTCTGGGCCTCTGCTCGCCCTCAGGCCTGGGCGGCGAGGTGGACCGTCACCCACATTCACAAACAGGGCCGAGGGCCGGAGACAGTGCAGTGACAGGCAGGTCCCATAACCGCTCTGAGCTCCCCAACCCCCGGAGCTTCTGAAAGTGGGAATGAGCCACCGCACCGAGGACATGCAGGAGTGACCGCCGGCTCCCGAGGTACTGCAAGGTCAAGGCCGTGTGCACAGGGGAAGCCCAACGCCTTGCCATGCCTGGTGGAGGGCACAGGCACAGTGGCCATTGACATTCACGACATCCCCAAATCCTCAGCATAACCTGAGGAACTGAGGCTTGGAGACCCCCACCCAAGGTCAGCCAGGTGTTCAGAGGTAGAGCCTCAAGCCTTTTGGCTCCAGAGCTCCCACTCCTAACCGTGGGCCTGGCCTAGAGGTTGGGCAGAGTGCCGGGACCTCTAGGCCAGACACTGTTCCTCTCCTTTGCCAGCTCTGAGCCAAAAAGGTTCAAGGATCCATCACTCAACAGCAAATGCTGTTCCTCACCCGGTTCCAGGCCTGGCGATGGTCATCCTCTGAACTGCAGTCTGCACCCTGTTTTCCTGCTACTTCCCAGGGAGAGTCGCCTAATTCATGCCAGCAGGAGGACAGACTCCTGCAGTGGGTCACTCAGACCCCAGAACCTAGGCCTGAGGAGTGTACCCTTTGGAGAAGGAACCCCAAGTGCGTGTGCTTCTGAAAATCCCTGCTCATTTTTCTGCTGCAATGTCTCTTCCATGTGTTTCAAGGGTAGAAAATCGCAAAAGTTTTGCTTACAGCTCTCACCTCTTCCTCCCCTCCCCTGCCAATAATCGCTGTTTGGAAACTTTTACAAAGGAAGCGGTTGAGTTTGTAGCTGCAAGATGTGGAGATGAAGAGCAAGAAACCACCACCCGCACCCCAGGCAGGCGGTTCGCGGGGCGGGGCTCCCCCAGCACCTCGCTGCCGGCGCCCCTGCTCAGCACAGCCCTGTGTGCAGCCATGCGTCCTGCCGGGATTCTGCTGGTCGTCTGTGGCCTCGTCCTGGGTGCCACAGGGGACCCTTCCCGAGGTAAGAGGGGGCCTCCCCACTGTCCAGGAGCCGTAAGCTTGCCCCCCAACCCCGTTCCCAAGGCACGTTCCAGGGGACCTCACAGCAGCTGCCTTTGTGGGGAGCAGGCTTCGGCAAAGAGGGGGACTGGGGGGGGATCTGGGGACCGGGGACGTACCTTCTGTCACTGGCCGCTCTGCAAGTACCCAAGGGAGGCCCGCCCCGGCCCCTCCGCGGAGACAGCGCACAGGGCAGCGGTCAGGCCGTTTCTATTTGATGGCTGCTGCCCTGTGACTTGGCTCCGAGGAACCTGTCTTCACCCTCCCAGCCAGGCCAGAGCTGGGGGGAGGGGGAGGGGAGCCGCCACCTGTAGGCCAGGAAATGAGGCACAGAGAGGTCAGGCGACTTGCCCAGTAACACAGCCCGTGAGCACCTGCCCCCCTGCGCACGAGGAAGCTGGCAGCCGGGGCTGAAGTGACCAGCGGGAGGTGGAGGGTACAGCCCCCAGGTAGCAGCTGGTCTCTGCCCTCCTCCCTCTTTGAAGAGGTCTGGAGCCTGGCCACGGGTGACCAGGTCGGGGGTGCCCAGGCAGGTGCCCAGGGGACAGCCTGAGCCTCTCAGTCCCTGGAGGTCACAGCCTCGGGAGTGGGTGACACCGCCTGGGGCTCTGGACCAGCTCAGGCACCATGGGGACGGGACATCCTGCCTCTGCCCCTCCCCCAGCCGCGGTCTTGGCTCGCACCACGAAGCCTCACGGGCCCTCTCCTCCGGGAGCTGTCTGTCCTCCTGGGCCCCCGTAGTGCCCAACCGAGGAGGCCAGGCCAGGGAAGTGGCTGGACGTTCAGACCTGGGAAGTGACTCCCCCTGAAAGCCCGAGTGAGGGGCCCGCCGTCCCCACTGCACTGGGATGTAACGTTCGTGCCCTCTGTGCCGCTCTCCTAAGCTGCTTCTGCCGGCCGCGTTTCCTCCCCTAATAAGCGGGGAAGCAGGATTGTGTGGGGAATCCTGGCCCAGGAGGCGCTGGACGCTGGCCTCCTTTCCTTGGCAGGACTGCCTCCCCTCTGCTGGGGTTTGGTGCTGGACCAAACCCTCTCCAACCCAGTCCCGCACCTGCCCCCTCGGGAGGTGGAAGACGGCCTGCCCTTGACACAGCCCTCTGGCTGGCCTGGCCCTCCCCCGTCAGGCCTGCTCTCAGCCCCACAGCCCAGACGGAGGAGGGTCCAGAGTCCAAGCCACATGCAGAGGCCTTGGGACCTGGAGCCTCTCTGAGCCTCAGTCTCACTGTCCATGAAATGGGTAAACCACTGCACCCCTCAGGCCCTGGAGGCGCCTGGCTGCGGTGGCCCACGGAAGGCAATGCCCCAGGCCTGGGGAGGGGGGCAGCCGCCCGCCCGCACCCCTGCTCCTGAGCCTCTGCTGGCAGCAGCCCCTATGCCACACAGATCCATTCTGCTGCCTCCTTCAGATGACAGGTGACGGCCCCAGCGAGGGCCTCGGGCTCGAGTGAGTGGCTTGGAGGCCCCCGTCTGGGTGTCGAGAAGAGACAGCTCAGCCCCAGACCCGAGTCCGCCCCTCAGCCCCACGGCCTTCCTCTGAGAACAGATCCTAGAGCCTTCCCTGGTGGGAGGCCAGGGGCCCCGAGTGTCGCCACCTGGGCACCTGGTTTCTCCCCACCCCTGGCGCTCAACTACGCTGACCTGAGCCCGGCAGCCTCCCTCCCCAAGCCCTTCAGAACCTAGGAAATTGCTACATCGATTTCTTCTACCACTTTTCCTTCGGTTGAAAATGGAGGCCCTTTTTCAACCTGACTCTCATCTCTCCCGGGAAGCCCTCCCAGTCGGGCTCACAGGGGCCCATCTTCCCATCACATGCTGCCTGGCAGGGTCTGGGGTCCAGCAGCCATCGTCACCAGTGGCAGGACCCAGAGATCACCCACCACAAGGGAGGCCCACGCCGGCCTGCATCCCAGGGCGGGGGATGGGGGGAACTGCTGCATCTTGGCGTGAGGGCCACTGACCACCCTCTGCATTCTGAGGTTTCTTTTTTCCAGTGGGGACACCCATTTGCCCTCAGAGCCCCACTGCAGCCATTTCACATATTTGATAATCATGACACTACGGCATGTCCTCTATCGACAAGATCTTCCTATGGATAGTCTCCTGTATTTCCACCACAACCCTGTGGGGTTGGTGCCATCATCACCCCATTATACAGATGAGGACGCGGAGGCTCAGAAAGGTCAAGCAGTTTCCCTAAGGCTGTACAGCCTTTGAGAGGCAGACTCGGGACTCACTCTGGGCATGTCCCAGTGGATTAAGGTGGGGACTAACCAGCATCTTGTTTGTGCCAGGGGACACCTATGCTCTCAAAACAACGGGGCTACTCATCAGTCAGAGCCCCCAGAGCACAGCCGGGTGGGTGTGGCCCCACGGAATTAAGGGCAACCACCGGCGCACTGAGTTCTGGTGTCACGTGAGGGGGCGAGGCTCGGAGTGAACCTCCAGGTGGGCAGTGGACACCAGCAGCCCGCCCTCTGGGCACAGTCCTCCTAGTGTGCACTCCAGGACCCCACCCGTGACATGACAAGGGCCCCGTGATGCTGGCAGGGAAGCAGCCACCACGAGGAGAGCACCGGGGACACGGTGGGGCGGCCTCCAGTGGGGGCCTCAGTGTTTGGCTCCTGGGCACCCCGGTTCCCTTCTCGGGTCCCCCCACCTCCCAGCCACACACAGGACCCTCCTGAAGCAGGAAGGGGTGGGGAGCCCCAGCCGCCTGAGCAGCCCTCTCTCCCTTCCACACCAGGGAGGGAGGGGCTGCGTGGCCGGAGGCACTGGACTCTCCGAAGGGCCCAGCACCCCTACCCGGCTTCGGTGCATCCATGGACGCACAGCCAGCGCCCCAGGCTCCAGCGCCTCCTACGGGACATCATCCCACGTCTTCCTTTTTCAGAAAAGCAAGTTGAGGGACGTTTACCAAAAACATTTGCTGCTGGCTCATTTTACCAGCTGCTCTTTGTCAGGGAAGTTGCTGTCCTCTCCTGGGACATTTGCTGCATGTCTGGTGGTAATTGGAGGGCAGACTCCATCCTCTTTAACCCGCACAGAAACAGTTAACTGTTGCCGCAACCCAAAGGGCTGCTGACCATGTCCCCCAAGCTCCGGCCCCACTTGCTCAACTGTGGATCTGCCTTGAACCCCTCGATGTTTGTGAAGTGCCCACACACTGGTGGACGGAACCGAGTGCCCCAACTGGTGAGGGCAAGCGCAGAGCCTGGCCACCGAAATCAGTGCGGCCGGTGTCAGTTCTGAAGAAGAGGGTGTAGGGACAGGACAGGACAGGAGCTGGAGTAGGAATCACTTGTGATTTAGATGGAAAGTTACGCCTTTCAGCAAGAAACGTCAGAATGTTTCCTTGACGTTTTGCTTCCCGTTCTGATCACAGGAGAGGAGAGACTCCTTGACTCCCTTGAATCGGGTTGAATCAGGGGGTGTCAAAGGGGCCTGGGGTGATTTCACAGAAGGGGGTGGCCGGGAGTCCAGTGGTGCAGCCTGAGCAGCCCAGGGGCCTGCGGGATCCCCAGCCGTGCTGGCTCCTGGAGCAGGTCCCGGCTCTGCCAGGGCAGGTGGGAAGGATCTGCCAGAGGCAGGTCCCGCACTGGCTCCTGCCCACGCTCTCGGTCCCAGGGCCAGCTCCACCGCCCAGGTCTGAGACGACAGGGGCTCGCATTTCTGCCCCGGAGAGTCTGCTCTGGCCCCAGGAAAGCTGGGCCTCTGCCTTCCTCCCTCCAAGCCTTGCGCCCCTGCACACTGTGCTCGCCCGGTGCTCTTACAACTGTGCATCCGGGCGCGGCAGGAGCCCCCGCTCAGTACCCAGCACAGCGCTGCTGTCACCCTAATCTTCCCGAGTCTCCAGCCCCTCATCTCTTGCCCAATCTCTTGCCGTCTTGAGTCATTTTTTTCAAGACCAGCTGAAGAGCTACTTCTCTCCCAAGAGCAGTAAGGGGCCCTCTTCTCTCCTTCCTGACTCAGCCCGCCCTCACCAAGGGGTCTGCCTGCCTCCCTCTTCCCAGTGCCTTTCTGGGCCAAAGCCTCCAAGCCCCGACAGGCAGGGGATGGGGGAGGGAGTCCGGCTCATTTGGAAATCTCACTTCTCTGCGCTGCCCGGCCCCTCCCCACCCCAGCGTGTGTGATAAAGAGTGTCTGTTCCTCCTCACAACCTCTCCTTCTGGTTGTCCTTTCAGTCCACGTCACCACTCCTTCTGGTTGTCCTTTCAGTCCACGTCACCAGGCCACCACCGGCCACCAGTGTGACTCACGTCCCCCCGTGGCCCCCGCACCCGGCCTGCAGCTAAGGGCGGTCAGGTCTCCCTCGTGTTCTGCTCTCTGCTCCCCCGGCCCATCTCCGCGCCTTCTAACTGGTCCCCACCCCCAGCTCCCTCTTTGAACCCCTTCTGCCGGATCACTCTCCCGCCCCCAACCTGGAGTTGCCCACAGCACCCATCGAGAAACACTTCTTGAGAGAAAAAGAGCACGGCTTTCACACCTAGGTTTAACCCGCCCTGCACTCCTGTGAGGCCTGTTCCCTCCCTGTAGATGGGACCACGGCCAGCCCCGGGGTGGGGGGACCCCTTGGCAGTGGTGGGAGGGGGCTAGCTGGCTGGGGCCCAGGGCCCCCGGCTGCCTGTCTTCTTCCAGAAAGAGAGCCCCTCTTTGGGCTTATTCTGCACCAACCTTGCCCTGTGGATGTTCTGAAGAATCACTCCGAAAATAGGTTTGACTTTTCAACTTTTTTAAATTAAAAATGGGGTTTTCCTGTTTGTTTAGATAACTCTGCTGATGAAGCCTCACTTAACTGAAGCCTATATTTCAGGAAATGTAGTTAAAAATAAACCAACCTCAAGTTTCCTACAACCTCTTTGTAACTTTACCAAAATCGCTTAGGAATTGACATCACACGTTTGGCAGAGGCATTCATCGGAGGTTTGGCCTCACCTAGTTTCACTTCGTTATTACAATCATGTTAAGTTCAAGAGAAATTAAATGTAGTATACTTTATTTAAAAAACAGGTAGCAGTGGTTACCTTTGCAACACTGAGAGCGAGCTCTAATGTTTCTGTTGTACTTTTCTGTGTTTCTCGTTTCCTACCAAACAAGTAAGCTTATAATCAGAAAAAGCAACGTATATAATTTGTACAAAGGAAAAATAGCCGTGGATATAGACCCACAAACACATGGGAGACTGGACCGGCCGCCAGGTGGTCCTTCCCGTCTGCTGTTCAGACTATGCTGACAAGCAGAAATCAAGCTGTTTTCCAAGCAGAAAACCACACTGGACTTCCTGTCGTCAGCAGCAGGCCAGCAGCCCTCCCAGCACCAGAGGTCAGAGCCACGGGCCCAGGGCCCAGCCAGCCGACCAACCCAGCTGCGGCGTCCAGAGACCTCAGCCACGGCTCAGCCCAGAGTCTGTGGGGACATCGTGTGAGGGCCGGATTACGGCAAAGGAGACTCTCAGAGACGTTGGGGACAGAGTTTCATGGGGGACGAGCAACCACCTCACCTGCTGGGAAGCTCTCATGGGAGTGGAGCAGGCCTCCCAGCTGAGGGGGGCCTCACAGAGCTCCAGAGCTCCATCTCGACCCAGGGACCCAGCTGGGGCCCACCTGCCAGGAGGGGTCCCGCTTGGGCGGGCATTGCCAGCCCCCCTTACAAAGAGGCTGTCGTGAGCGCCAGCGGCTCACCCGCAGGGTCGTGGGCCCTCCGCAGATCCTACCCAGACCGGACCCACGCCTCCTCTGCTCACTGCCAGAGCCCCCTCCACCGCTCCACCCACCTGGAGAGGAGACCCCTCAGCGAGGCCGCATAGGGCCGGCTCTGGCCGTCCTGGTTCTCGCACCCAGTGGGGGTCTTCTGTGCCCACTGCCACAGCAGATGTCCAGATGTCCAGTTCTGAGGAGAGCTCTGTGCAGACCTCAGGCGGTGGTGGAACCAGCCTCCTCCGAAAACCTCGCTCTAGGCTGATGGGCTCACTGACACCCTGGCAAGACCTCCCCACTGAGTTGAGCTGAGCTGGCATCCGCCGTGTCTCACCCTCTGCTGTGACCCGCATACAGGCCGGCCCCCAGAAGAGGTCCCAGCGTACTGGACTGACCCCGGCCCAGGCTCCTGGACACACAGCGCGCACAGGCCATCCTGCCAGGTGCCTGGCTCCTGACCCAGCAAGCCCACTGACTCTGAGCCCCACCCCCAGCTGAGGTGAAGGTCCTCTCAGTCCATCAGCCCTGTGGCTGGGGGGCCCTGTCTCCAGCGGGACAACCCCGTCCAGCCCCTGAGGAACAAAGCCCCCAAGCACTGCCGACCTCACACCACTGTTTTCCTCCCACGAGTCGAGACTTCTTCACAACCAGGGAACCATGTGTCCTCAAGATGGCGGGGCCCACACCCAGCACCCTGCGTCTGCAGTCCCAGCGAGTCCCCCGTGAGGAGGGGACCCAGGCAGCACTGACCCCTCCCTTCCGCACACAACGCCCGGAAGCTCATCCACGAGTCTCTACTTGCTGTGGCTCCAGCGGGTCCACCACGTGCTGACCCCACCCCCACTGAATGCACCACAGGTGCTCCCCAAGGTCACAGCCAAGGGAGGCAGAGTGACCTTCCAGGGCAGCGGACCCTCCACACCGGCCAGGACGCAGCTGATCCCCGATGCAGGCCGTGCACGAGGCGCGGACCCCACGCTCCACGCGACTCAGTGAAAGAAAACAGCTGAGCTGGCACCAGGGGGTGGGTCAGCTCCGGGTCACTTCCGGCACAAGATGATTTCAGGAGAACCTGGGGAATTCTTAGAAAGGAGAAGTAATCCACAACCCTAAACCTTCTTCCCGTTCTCCCTCCCCCTCACTTTAGATTTTAATATAGAAGTAGTCCGTGACCACTGCAGCAAAACTGAGAAACACAAATTTGAAATCAAGTCACCCCTGAGCCACCAACTAGAAAAGCCACCACCCATCTGCTGCCCAAAGACCCCAAAGGAGGCAGCACACGGGCGCCGCGGGGACCTGGCAGTTGGGCGGATTCGGTCGAGAGTCCTGGGGGCGGAGGACAGCCTTCGAGCACTTCCCCTCGGCCACCTGCTGGGGACAAGCTGAGGGGTCGAAGCCAGAGGGTGGCCTCAAAGGCCAGGGCCGACTCCTCGGAACACCACGGCTCATCCTGACAGAGGCTCCAGGCCTGAGGGCGGGCAGGGGCGTCCAGGCTCCTGGAACTGTTGGAAACAACCTGGGTTCTGAAAGGACAGAACCCAGGGACACACGCGGGCAGGGACAGGACGGGACCACACCTTATCCACCTCTGCGCCGCCCACCGCACTGGCCCTTGGCTGAGGACGGGGCAACCACGGGGATGGAGGGCAGACGCACTGCGGGGCGAGAGATGGACGGGCCGGCAGGGTACACGGCCAGGGGAGGGGAGAACAGGCCGGGTGGGCGGATGGGCCAGGCGCCACGCTGGGAGCAGAGGCAGGAGGCATGATCCCTGGACCAAGCACCGCCCCCCCAAACAGTAACATTCTTGTCTGGTTCTGTTTCTCGTCCAGATTTTTGCTCCCAGATCCTTAACTCGGGTGTGAAGCCAGGATTTCCCAAGACTATCAAGACCAACGACCCGGACGTCCTCAGGGCAGCCAGACACAGCGCCGAGAGCTTCAACAACTGCAGCAATGACGCCTTCCTGTTCCGGGAGTCGCACATCAGCAGAGCCCTCGTCCAGGTGGGGTCCGGGCTCAGGACTGCCCAAGGCGGCCAGAACCGGACCGGGGCCACCGGCGTCGGGCACCGAGGCCGGCGCCGTCTCTCACTGAACCAGGCTCCTCCCAGGCAGCACACAGGGAGGAGGGCGGGCGAGGGCGGCTACCACAGGCCACAGGCTGCCCCGCCACCCACCTTCAGGGCTGCCTGCCTGCCGGGCTGCCCGCAGGCCACTGCTCCACGGCCCCAAAGCACTTCCGGCCACATCCCCCAACCACCGCCCCGTCCCTGCAGGAGTGTCACACCCTGCGAGGTCCCCAGGCTTCTCAGCGGCCCCATACGAGCAGCTCAGTGCTCCCCCTCCCACGGGGACACCACAGGGCAGCCAGGCCTGGCTCATCCTGGGTCCCGAGAACACAGGTCAATGAGGGTACAGGACACAGTCAGTGACAGGACGCAGCCACTCTCGAAAAGCAGGGGCCCGGTGCAGCCAGTCAGCAAGCTTCGTGGTCACTGACCGGGGAGCTGGCCCTGGGGGGAGAGACCCACAGCCCCGAGGATGTGTGCTGCCTGACACCACCCCACATACTGACTCACGATAACAGTCACCCCTGGGCACAGGACTGGGGGGTGACTTTATTATCTCTCTTCTCTTTGGTAACTGCAAACTCTCAGAGCAGGATGCTGTCCCTATCATGGAGGGTGGTCTGCGTGGGTGTAAGTAGCCAGTGTCAGGACTCCAGGGGCCCAGACCCGGGGACTGGGGTCTTCAGCCTCCACCGTCTGCAGGAGCGCATGCCCGAGCCTGGGGGAGGGCGGTGGGCCCCCAGCTCACCCCACCTCTCACCATGTCCTGGACCCAGTGACCCAGGCCCGCCCTCTATCCCCTCAGATAGTGAAGGGCCTGAAGTTCATGCTGGACCTGGACATCAGCAGAACCAGCTGCAAGAAGAACAGGCACTCGAGCCTGGACGACTGCGGCTTCCAGACCAACCGCACCCTGAAGCAGGTAAGAGGGCTCTGGCCTCCCCACCGCTCACCACCCCCCAGCCACCTCCGCAGCCTCGTAAATCACCCTCGGCACTGCTCTACCTGCGAGGTTCCTGATCCCACCCCTGAGCAGCGCCCACGTCCACCCCTGACACGGGAGAGCAAGAGGCAGCCCCCCAGCACTTCCCAAATGACACCCCTCCTCGCTCCCACAGGCACATCTCCAGGGAGTAAACACTGCAGGTTTGGAGGTTGGGGGGAGAGCAAAAGAAAACTTGTACATAATTGAGAAATTTTATATACGCACACAGGGAGAGCAGATGTGGCAAAATTTGGTAATTTGTAAACACATGTGTTGAGTATATATTTTTGAATTACTCTTTCAACTTTTCTGTAGGTTTGAAATTTTTCAAAATAAAGTCAGGGCAGGGAGTGAATTCTTCAGTAAAGAAAACAAACATGCACATGTGTGGGCGCACACAGACACGCACACATGTGAGCACACAAGCACACACGTGTACAAACACACACACACACACCCACCCGCCCGAGGCAGTGGTGCTGGGAACCCCCCTCTGCGGCGGGTGAGGTCGCCTTGGCGGGGTGGGAAGCCTCCGTGAAGGGGGACCCTCAGGCCACCCTCGTTTCAGACTCTCAGCTGCTACTCTGAAGTCTGGCTCGTCCCCTGGCTCCAGAGCGTCAAGGTGCCTGTCCTCCGCTGTCACTGATTCCCGCCTCCCAGCTCCATCCCTGCTGTCGTGGGCCCTGGGAAACAGCATCTCCTGAGAGCAGAACGGCGGGTGCCAGGGGTCAGTGCAGAGCAACCCCACGGCTGGATTGAACACATCAAGTCTCCTTCCAAACTTAACTGGTCTCCCCGACGCTGTGCGCCTAGATTCAGGGTCTGCACAGACAGGGCGAGTCCTCCAATGGGGATTACATGGGTTCTCGACCCCGAGGGGCCCTCCCACCTCACTGCCCTGGGGTCCCAGGCCCTCGAGGAGAGCCCAGAGGGCCATCTTTCCATCTGAATAACCGTCCCAGCACTGGGCAGGGACCAGGCATCAGTGACGTCTTGGGTGAATAGTTAGGAATAAACCTGAATAAAGAACTCATCACCTCGAAGCAATGCCTGCTGCTTGACCTGCTAAGGGGAGAATGGGCAAGTCAGGAGGCCCCCTTCCCCCCACAAAGCCCTGGGGGGCCTCGCCACTGAACCCCCAAGGCCCCCCACCTGCAGCTGCACTGTCCTCTGCGCATCCCACCCCCACGTTCTCTGCTGCCTGAGGCTCGGCAGCTGCGCCTGGGCAGGTAGGTGGGCAGGGACGGAGCAGATCCCACGGCCCGGCCCGGAGAGGGAGGCGGCGGTCGGGGGGGACTTGCTGGGCGGGGGCACCGCTGTGGGTGGGAAGGCGGGAAGGCGGGAAGGCGGGAAGGCCTTCGCAGTGGAGGTGGCACAAGGCGAGCGGGAGCAGGGGACCCAGACGCCTGCACCGTGAGCCCGGGCGTCCTCGTCCAACTACGGATTAGCGCAAAACGTGCTGTCACCTTTAAAAGAACGACTCGGTAATTCACAGGAAACAGAAAATGTGCATTAAATTCGAACAGCGACTTAGCTCGCTGTCATAAATGTGACAAACGCGAACCCCCAAGTGAAGTTCCTCTGGCTCCTGCGGCGATGAGAGTCACGGTAATTCCACAGCCGCCTCCATTTCTGCGGCCCTGACTCACTTCCTGGTCACTAATTCAGGGGCAGTGGTGGCCACTATGCCACGCGATGCTGGACTCGTTCGAGACTCTGAAGGCCCCTGAAGGCAGCCCTCTCGTGAACACAAGCAAGTTCAGTCCCTGCTTGACCCCGTCCGTCGGCAGGACAGCAGGCATACCGGGGTCCAGCACCAGGGCCAGACGCTTCAGGACACACCTGTGGGGCCCCTGTGACTGACGCAGGGGACACAAGCTCTGAGATCCCCTCAATCCTCACTTTCAAACACGCACCAGAGCACAAGGCCAAGTGTCTCCTGACAACTGTGAGACCAACCGGACGCTGCCCCACAGGCCTCACATGGTGTGAGAAAGAGAGGTGTGGCGGGGGGGAGCAGCCTGGCACCCCTGCCCCCAACTCCCCCTGTGCCCGTGACACCGTCGCTTACCACAGGGAGTGGATGTCAACCAGTGGTGGCCTGCAGTCCCATGCTGCCACCCGATTCTACCTGTTGTTTAACACTTCCCAGCTTTGCTCTAAGAGGGAAGGATTCTGACAGTGGGAAGCTGCACCTGCATCTCAGTCACTGTCACTGGGAAAAGGTCAAGTTCAGGACACAGGATTCTAAGACATACAGTACCAGAATTATGACCAGGAAGAAGAAACCCTTGAGGTCTCAGACTGACCAGAACCAGTCAAACTCCCGACAGACAGGCCTGCCCTGCTCTGTGTTCCAGAGCCTCCCCGCCAGGCCCTCCGCCCCTGCTCACCAGCCGTGCAGACTCTGGGATCCAGCTTCAGGGCCTCCACTCCAGATGCAGCCCAGCCCGCCCTGGGTTGCAGACGGGCCAGGCCCTGAGGAACGCAGCGACCCAGAGGACCACCTGCAAGGCTTAGCCCCGCTGCTGTCCCACCTCGGTGCCCGGGGACATAGGCACCCACAAGCCTGACCCCTGGACTGGGCAGCCACCCTGCCTTCTCGCCCCCAGCCACCTGTGACCCTAGGCAGGTCCCTCCCCAGCCTCGGTTCCCCCATGAGACGCGGCCACGTCTCCTTATATCACCAAGAGGTCAGTGCACATGAAAACTCAACACGGCAAAGGCTGATGACAAAAACCTCAACGCGGGGCCTCTGTCCTATAAAAGGCAGCAACTGAGTCCTGATGAAGTTTTTGTAATGATGACAAAGCAGCACACAGTGAATGAATCACTTGATTTAATTTTAAGATCACGTTAGTAATTCCCATTAGAGCAGATCCGTTTCATGTTTACAACAAAAACGTATCATATATTTAAGCCTAATGAGGCTGTATTTTGCACCTTATCATGGCAAGTTACCAGATAAAACACAGGAAATGACACTTTGAGACAGAAAATCAACATCTGAGTCAAAACAAAAAAAAGCCACCTTTGCTGAAAAGTGTGAAAAGCTACCAGCTTCTCTGCACTGAGAGCACAGCCCTCAGTTCCCAACCAAGAAGAAACGTTCAGGGTCAGCGCGCTTGGGCTGTGTGTTTTCGAGGCAGAACGGTCAGGTTTCACCTTACTATTCCTGCAGACTCGATACATGGGTGCACTGTTGCCTGTTAAAAAGCATTTCCTATGAAGTTACATCACCTGACAGGACACGGGTCACATCACGGCCATGCAGCCAGTCTGACTCTGCTGTACGCGGCTATGCGTAAAGCTGGCCCCGAGCAGGCAACTCGGAATGAGCCCCCATCAGACCCTGACTCTCTCCCCTAAAATGGCAGGGAGCAGGGAGGGGAAAGGAGCTATGAACCAGCACAAGACACAAACGGTTCAAGTCTCACCACGATGTCGGCCATCCTTGATGTTCAGTGTCATCCCCTAGTCAAAATACTGTCTTTTCAAGTTACAAAGACAATTCCAGAGACACAATCCCTGATGTGTTCTCACAAATATGCAGGAAAGGAAGGAGCAGACATCAGCTCCATCTTAGAGAATGGAAACAGGAGAGCAGTGTCATGTGGACTGAGTCAGCGTGGGGGGCAAGCGGCCACAGGGGAGGCCCCGAGCAAATCTAAACATGACCCCAGCAGATCGGCCCTCACGACAGGTGGAGGACAAGACCTCACTCACTGTTAAAGTAGATGAAAGCACAGAAGAAATTCCCAGGCAACACCATCAAGAGGTTCATCCGCAGAAAAGTCCATTTAATTATCATAATCACATGGATCACCCCACAACCGGGACCATGTGTGGACACACCCATCAGGATACACAGCAGCGTCAGGCTTGTAACACTAGAGCAGACGCAACCCCAGCACATGCACAATTCACACCTGGGTCTGGGGTGAGGAACCAGGTGTGTGAACAGGACTCCGGGTGCCCAGCGCCCACCTTCACTCCCCATCCTCTGATCCACACGGCAGGCTGTCCACGGAGAAGCCAGTGAGTCCTCTGAGCTGCTGGAATCAACGTGCTCTTCCTCCACACACACCCAGGTCCTTGCCTTCAGAGCGCTGGCGGGGCCAGGTGCAGCAGGAGGGTGGGCGCCACGGGAGGGTGGGCGCCACGGGAGGGACGCCCAGGGCCGAGGCTCGGGTCTCACTTGACTCTGGGGAACGTAGCCGTGCCCTCTTCGCCTGCACAGCCCATCCGCGGCTTCACACACGTTTGCTCTAAGCTCTCCACGCCCTCCCGGAGCCCCTCCCACAAAGACAGGTATCACCCATTTAACAACAAAGACATCGAGGCTGGCGGGACACAGCCAGCAGCAAAAGCGAGACGCCAGCCAACTCACCCACAGCTCCATCCCCACACCTGAAGCCTGTTAAGTGCACCAAGTCCCCGGGGCCTAAAGAATCACTGCACTTGGGAAGGTTTTTAAGAGAAAAGGGCTTTATGTGGACTCATCTTCCCCACGGCAGATGCAAGGCCAAGTCCAGGTAAGGGTGCCCCAAGAGGCTGCACCACACCTCCGCGGACCGGCAGGTGCCGGTGGGAAGGGTGTGTCCACGCACCTCCTGGCCCAGGGGTGGCGCGCAGGGCAACGACGGGCCTAAGCAGACTGCAGGCTGAGTCTGCAGAGGAAAGGGGACCTAAAGGAGCCCAGGTACAGGTGCCCGTCACGCTCGTGCACCTCGCTCACATAAGCGGCCACCTGCCCATCGGGGTCGTGCAGGCTCCTCCGGAAGGCCCCGCTGTCACTGAGCTCCAGGACGAGGCTGTACCGCGGCACGAACTTCATCACCGTCTCCTGGCTGAACAGCTGAAAGGGAAGCACAGTGAGAGGAGAGCGTGACACGGGCCACGTGGAGTCCCGCAGGACGGGCACCGTGGCTCTTGTCACCTGCTGTGCACGTCCCACCCACCCTGCCCCCCACCTCCCCACTGGCTCGCTTCTACACGGCACTGCAGCTGCCTTTTTAAAATACCGGCACACCCCACGCCTGAACAATTCGGTCAAGAAGTAGCTTGTGGAGCCAAGCAGGGTAGGTGCGTGCAGGGGCGGCCCAGACCAGAGAGTCGGTCTGAGCAGGGAGAGTCCACGCTGGAGAAGAGAGAGGGCCATGGCTCCAAGCAGGGTGTCAGGGCCCAAGCAGGGGAGATGGTGTCCTGCAGCAGGGTGACCTGGCACAGGCCATGAGCCCTTGAGAGGTAAGGCCCCTGCACACGGCTGGGAGGAGGGAAAAGGGCTAGCATGGGTGCTAGAGCCCTGGCCGGGGCCATGTGATGCTGGGGCCACATGACAGCCGAGCCACATAACAGCTGAGGCCACATGACAGGGGACGATGGCTACAGACAGGAACAACTGGGGAATCTGATCACATAGGTGTGAAGGAGCATGAGACCCAGGTTTCTCACCCTTAGAGAAGGGAAGTACAAACACAGACGGTACGAAAACTGGCATAAATCCTGTGGTACTGGACCGGAAGCAGAGACACAGCCTTACTTACGGTTTTCAATTTAAAGAAACAGATGAAGACACATAAATGTAGGTGTGAGGGTCTGTGCACGAACACGTGTGCATACACCCCCAGCTCTGTCACGAGGGCCTGGGAGCAGCGACCCCCCCCCCGTCAGTAAGCACACTTAGCACCTGTCCCCTCTAGGAGAAGCCGGGCTCCCTGAGAAACGGCTGATCCCAGAGCGGGGCAGGGAAAGAACGAGAGGAGCCTGAACAATGGGCAGGGCCAGGAAGCAGGAACTACTCCAAGAACGACCGGGACACATGCAAAGGTCAAGGGGCCACACGGAAGGGGCTCCCACTGGCCACAGCCGGACAACGTGAGCGTCAAAGTAAGCAACGATGGTTAACAGATCATAATCACTGATAAAACCATCAACCCCGAGATCATAATGACACTAACTATCCCCACAAAATACTTATTAATTACAAATGATAAAGAGTAACTTCACAGTGGAAACCCGGCAGCCACCAGTGGATGGGGTGACGGGCACTGCAGGGACAAGTGGACACCACACACCTCCCGACAGGTCACGCTGAGGGCACCGGAGAGGCACAGCCTGAACCTGACCGTGAGAAACACCAGGCAGCCCGAGACAGGGACGTTCTGCAGCAGAGCTGACCTGGGATCCTGAAGGTCAGGTCTGGGAGCCGCTCCAGGCTGAAGGGGACAAGGAGAGGTGGCGACTAAGCCAGCCCGACCCTGGGCACAGTCCCATTACAAAGGACACCCCTGGGCCACTGACGAGCCTGAGCTGGGTCTGTGCACCGGAGGGTCACCCGTATCCGCAGGACATCCTGTCCCAAGGGGGTCATGCCTGCTATAGGAACAGCGCTTGGAGCATCCGGGGGCGACGGGTCAGCCACCCGCCTGCAAACAGCTGAGGGAAAGACGTTCTCTGTTCCCTTCCTGCTGCTTTTTAGGTGTGCTGTTGTCTCAAAACTACACAAAGAAACTCCTCAGAGACTTCAACAACACCCTGAAGAAACTCTAGCCTCCTTTTCAAGTCTGCAAGGCCTGCGGTCCCTCCCACCTCCCCCCGGCCCCAGACCCACCGTCTATCTCCCAGCCGCATGACGACGCCGGGCCACTCCTGCCCAGGACGCCCATGTCCGGGAACACGCCCACCCCGCTGGCCCTTTCTCACGCACGGTCTTGGCTGCTGATGCAGACACTGTTCTAGGCGCTGAGGGTAAAGGAGAGAACTCGACAGAAGAAGCACCTGCTCTGATGGAGCACACGTCCCACCAGGGCAGAGATGCATCCTATCAACCAGGGGAGAGATGCAATCACCACGGACAGAGCACATCCTCTGACGGGTACCAGCTTCGAGCACTCACTATACTCAGCTAAGGGCAGCATCTGCATATTCTCATTAAATTTTTCCATCACCTGATGAAGTGCTATTATTCTTCCCACTTGACAGATGGAGAAACTGAGGCAGAGAGACCACGTCCCCTGCCCAGGGCCCCACAGCTGGTCAGGCCTTCCTCAAAACCCTTCTCCTTGCCCACCCTGCCATTCTGCCCCCTCCAGGCCCCAGCGAACAGATGTTAACTCTGCAGCCGACGAGGTGTCACGTCTGAACAGTGACCTGCCGAACTCGGAACAACACTGAAGGCCGTGGGCCAGCCTCACTGAGAAGGTGCCCGCAGCCCTTGGCGGGGCCCAGACACAGGGCTACGTGCCACACAGACTCAGCAACTGCTGCGCAGCACCTTCCAGGACCTTAAGTCTCAAACAGTTTAGTATTTGCAGCTAAGGACATGGGCGGAATCCGATGAAGGGGGTGACGAGGCTCCGAGGAGGCGGAAGGAAGCGGGGCGGGAGGAAGCGGCGCCTGCAACCACTCAGGGAAGAGCTGAGCTTGCTGGGGACGGGGTCTGGGGGAGAGCGGAGAGCAAGAGGGACAGGCAGGGCAGAGGCCCCAACAGGTCACGACGGGGAGGGTGACGATAAAAATACCCAGACAAGGAAACCAGGAGAAAAAAATAAGAGGGCTCAAATGTTTACATTTACGTTACAAGGCAAAGAATAAAATACGTTTTAAAGAAGTCATTCAAAGCACCAAATACTATAAGCAGAACTAGAATTTCCAGAGCTTCCATAAAGGTCAAAAAACCCGTAATTAGATGCATTTTCATTTTGTTTTTTGAAATTAATCGCTCTCATAGTTACCTTAAAAATCATTCTTTTAAGATACGGTCTCTCAGATAAGAAATCCAACATGGAAAACCCAGGATTGGAGCGAATGGCCGACATGCCGACCCAGTAACCCCCGGAGCTGCTGGCTCGGATGTTGTCTGGGAATCCAGGCAAGTTCTCCACAAACAGGTCGGCCCCTCCCTTCATCAGGCCAGACACGTAGAACCTGAAAAATTCGCCCAAGCAGGCAATGAGTGGCAGCCCCCCAACTGAAGGAAAGATTTTAGCCGAGCACCAAATTGGTCTTGGTCCCAATAACCGAATGGACACAACTGTAAACCCGTCCATCATGAACGCTGGCACGGCTGCTCCAAGAAGCCCTCAGAGCCCTGGGCCCACCCCGCGAGAAGCAGGTGCGGGAAGCAGGGCCGGACCAGGCCCACCAGCAGGGAAAAGGGCCGAGATCGCGGTCAGCATTCCATCAAGACTCTCCCGGCCCTTAACACGCAAGAAGGCTGAGGAAGGCAGAGGGAAGGTGACTCTCTCATCACACAGGACAGGCACCCGCTGCATCCCAGGCTCTGAGCTGACACCTCACAGCCACCCAGCCCACAGCTCGGTGGACCTGACATCAGCTCACGCACCTCCTGATCCTCGCCATGGTCAATTCTGCCACCAGGACAAAGTCCTCCGCAGGAGAGAGCTGTACCCCGTTGGGGAACCGCAAGTGGTCCAGCAAAACCTTCACCTCCTTGGTCTCGGTGTCGTACTCCAGCAGGCTGCGGGCACCAACAGCAGAGGTCACACAGGGTGTCTGGGGGCCCCTGCTGGGCTGGAGCCCTGCTTCCGGTCTGGGCCCTCGGGCCAGGGCCTATGGAGGGGGCCTCGTCCTCCAAGGGAGTAGCAGGGCCCCCATCCTCCGCTCAGACCAGTTCCAGGCTGGCCCTGCAGGCCCATCCCTGTCCAGGGCAGACCCAGGCACCCCCCTCCGGACAAGCCCACGGTCAGCTCTCTCGCTGACCTGAGCACTGGTTCAGCACCAGGGAGGGCCACCGTGGCTGCAGCCTCACAGGAGTCCCCTTAAGAGGTCGCCTGTGAGGTCTCCCCCGGCTGCGAGACCACACCCTCAGACAGCCTGGCCATTCTACCTTCATTTCTCCAAAGAACAAAGTGAGAACATCTCGCTGTTTCACCGTGTCCGCCCCCTGTTTCCAGGAGACAGTAAGATCCTCCCTTAAAAGTACTAGGCTCAGAAACACCCCAACAATTCCTGGATGTAATAAGCTCTGCGAAGTCACCCTGCCTGTCTACGGCCTCCCTGAGGAGAAGACCCAGAAGGAACACTCACCGGCCATCATCCGTCCCCTCCATCACCAGCAGCAGATAATCTCGTCTTTGCCATTTGCTGCTAGAATCCGTAAAATAAATCTTCCTCCCGTCCCGAGTCACTGTAAGATCGTTCACGAAGGACATTTTCCTCCCCTCAATGGGTGTCTCGGAGGACAGCAGCAGTTTTACTTCACCTGAGGGAAGTGGCGGGGGGGGGAGGAAAGAAGGGAAGGAAGAAAGAAGACAGAAGTGGGGGAGACTTGCTTGTTTCTAAGAACGTGTAACTCAATACTTTCAAAATATCCATCGGCCTAACTGATTTACAAGGAAAAACTAAATGAGCTTCTCCGTGTCCTGACAGAAGATTTATTCCTTCTTACAGTAAAAATCAGCGTTTTCCTTTCTTTCTATTAGGTGATGAATTTTTTTAGACCAGCTCCACTAAAGGCAGAATCCCCCCTCTAAGGATGAGGAACTCCTTTTATCAAGACCAACTGACTTAAAAATCTGGTAAGAATCTTAGGCTAAAAAGGCAATTTTCTGTTTGTCTGCTTGAGAGAAATATAGAATGTTCACCTCATCTGCTTTTAAATTTAAAAAGCAGGAATCGTAGTAAATCTTTTTAGATTGTAGCACAAACGTTCAAGGAGCGCTCAGAGCCTCCCACATGTAATCCCATTTGAACCCCCCACAACTATCCCACAAGGCAGGCACTCCCGTCATCCCTGCCCCGTGGGTGAGGAAAGCATGCAGAGAGGCTGAGTAACTCTCACACAGCCAGCACCCAGCCGAGTGGGGGCCGCCCGGGGGCCACGATGGCAACCCCTCCCTCAGCGTGAACCTCCCGCTGAAGCGCATACAGCAACGTTGTAGCACTGATCGAGGTGACATCGTGCTCAGTCGGGGGAGAGAAAGAGGAGAAGGAGCTGGAGGAAGGAAAAGACAGAGAGGCAGAAAACAAACAGCAAGACCAGATGCAGAGAAATACACAGAGAAGTAAAGATAGGAAGAGGAGCCTAACATCCTCAAAATGAGTCCTTCTGAGATCCTGTGGCTCAAACACAAAGGCCAGGGGAAAGGAGGGAATGGGCCAGAAGCAGGCATAAGTGAGGAGCCACACGGTGTGAATACTGGCTGGTATCTGCAGGGAATATTTTCAGTTCCATTCAGTGAGTAAGAAAAACATCAGCGTCTCCAGTAGACTGTACTGAACAAATTCTACTAAATCCATTTATAAATAAATGCACATATTGTTTAAAAGATCGGTAATCATCATAGAAGGAAACAAGTTACTGTCACTTACGTCTCCAGGGATTTACTTCAAATAGCCCTTTGTATGCATCAGCCACAAAAAGGGTCCCGTTGGGCCCGGCCCGGATGCCCAGGGGTCTCCCACAAGCAGGCTCATCATCTCGGGTTTCTAGGGAAACAAACAGACAGGAATCAGTGGTTGGTCCAAGATTTGTGGCCCCTCAGTGTCCAAACAGCTCCTCCACCCCGTCCTAAACCTGCATCACGCTGCAGAGAACAAAACAGACCATGGCATCAGAGACAGACTCGGCCCTCTGTGTTCCAGCCCCCCTAGAGCTTAGGACAATTGTCCAGCATGTCTAGAGGGACCACCCGAGAATCTGGATGTGGACATAAGCACAGCAACTGATACCCAAGAAGCAAGTTCACATCAGCATCCTGAGACTCAAACGGTTAACTCAGGGACGTCAGCAGACACAGGCCCCACTCCCAAATCCCCCAGAACCTCAGGAGTGGGATTTAAGCCCAACAGCTGGACCCGAATGCTGTGCCCATCCAGGGACATGGCGGGGTCCCTCCACCCGTCATAAAGGGAAAGCTCCTATTTTACTGCTTAGATCCATTCTCCTGTTCTACTACCTATACTCTTTTTAAACCTGTGGCAGAGCATATTTATTGCTGGGCACTCACTGCAGGGCACTTATCACAGAGTGCTTACTGCAGGGTGCTTACTGCAGAGTGCTTACTGCAGGGCACTTACTATAGGGTGCTTACCACAGGGTGTTTACTGCAGGGTGCTTACTGCAGTGTGCTTACTGCAGTATGCTTACTATAGGGTGCTCACAGCAGGGTGTGCTCCTCAAGGTGTATACTGCAGGGCACTTACTGCAGAGGCACTTGTAGGCAAAATACGGAGTGGGAAAAAGCAGGTTAAATATCCAAATGTAGAGTATGAGTCCCTCACATAAAACCGTGTGGGTGTGAGTATCCATGAACAGAAAGAAATCTGAAAAGTTATTCATTAAATTGTTAACAGTTACACCTGAGAAGACTCTCTGAGGTGTTTTACTTTCTTTTCCGCGTTTTTTGCATTTCACCATAAAAATGCATCATTTTTAGAAAAACATTCTAGCTCTTAAAAAAAGATAACAAATAAGTCTGGGAGCTACCAGTTTTTAAACAGTGAGTTTCTAAAAGCTGAGCGACCTAAGGGTATTTCACTCTGGATGCAGGGCTGAGGTTCCTGAGGGGCTAGTGCAGGAATGCGCTCCAGCACGTGAGGAACAAAGCCCAGCACCTCCTGCAGCAGCTCTGGGGTGTGGGGGCCCGGCAGGGCCACGGCCACAGCTGGATGGGAAACTGCAAGCACAGGTGGCAAATGAGGAGCCCAGGCAGCCTCTAGCTGGGCCGTCAGGCTCTCCTCCTCCAAGGACCTGACTTCTGGGGAACACAGCTCCTCCTGGCACCCTCCTGGGTGCCTGGAAGAGACACACGTCAGGGGTCACTGACTTACTGCATGGGCCTGAGCCAAACCGGGCGATGGTCTCTACTTCACCGTTTTCAAGTTTTACGACTCGGCCATCTGCTGTACCAGTGAACATTACATCTGTTTAAAGACAGGAGGGAATAAGGGTAGTACTGGGTTAGCCTAAGAACTGTGCTCTCACAACCTTCTGCAACAGAGGCGGCCAGTCTGTGCTTTTTATCTCCAGAGAGGAAACGGCAGTTTTGAAGATGAAGGCAAGTGGTGTCTGGGGACAAAAGTCTTAACACGTGCAGCGATAAACCCCACGGGGGCCTCAGAACCAGCATGGCCGTGATCCTGAGGCTGGATCCAGGGCACAGCAGACACCAGTCAGGGATAAAAACAGGATTTTCTACCCTCAAAGAAGCGGGGACCCTCGGGCTGACACTCAGCACTCGGGGCTGTTCACGTCTGCTTCATGTCAGTGTCTGCTGCTGAAGCCGATTACACCCAACCAAAGGGAAAGAACTGCTAGGAAGGCCCTCGGTGTAAAATTAAGTGCTCACTTCAGTAGCACATACACTAGAACTGGAACCACAAAGATGATGTGCAAATTCATGAAATGCTCCATATTTTTAAATGTATATTGCAAACTCTAGGGCAACCACTAAAAAAAGTTTTTAAAATAAGTATAACTGATATGCGAAGAAAGGAGAGAAAAGAGAATCATAAATGTTCAGTTGAAACTACAAAGTCAGAAGGAGAGTGGAAGAGAAAATAAGAAATAAAAAAACAAAGGCAATGAATAGAAAACAGTAACAAATATGGGAGATAGAAATCCAACTACAGTTAACCCTTGAACAACCTGGGAGTTAGGGGTGTGAACCCTGTGTACAGTCGAAAGTCTGTGTATAACTTTATGGTCAGTCCTCACATCCTCCAGGTCCTGCGTTCAAGAGGTTCTGTATCGCAAGGTTCTGCACCCGTGGATTTAAGCAACTGTGGATCGAGTAGTGCTGCAGCATGTATTTACTGGAAAAAAATCCACATGTAAGTGGACCCACGCAGTTCAAACCCGACTTGTTCAAGGGTCAACTGTATATCAATTATCATTTTCAACATCAATGGTATAAAAACCCCAATTAAAAAACAGAGACTGTCAGAGTGTATCAAAACCCAACTATATGCAGTCTACAAGAAACCCTCTTTAGATATACAGACACATACAGATTAAAAATGAAGAGAAAGATATACTACACTAACACTCATCAAAAGAAAGCTGGAGCAGTTCTATTAACCTCAGAGCAGCTGCAGACCTAGGAACACAATCAGGGATAAAGAAGGCCTCCACGTAATGACAAAGGGTCGACTGTCGAGAAGACATAACAGTCCTTAACATGTATGTGCCTAAAAACAATCATCAAAATACATGAGGCAAAACTGACAGAACTGCAAGGAAGCAGATGAATCCATGATTAGGGGAGGAGACCTCAGCATACCTCTCTCAGAAATGGACAGACACTGATGGACAACAAGGTCTGACTGTACAGCACAGGGAACTATATTCAATGTCCTGGGATAAGCCATAATGAAAAAGAAAATGAAAAAGAACATATACATATGTGTAACTGAGTCACTTGGCTGTACAGCAGAAATTAACACAACACTGAAAATCAGCTATACTTCGATATAAAAAAAATAAAAATAAAAAAGAAATGGAAAGATTCTGCAGACAGAAAATTAGTAAAGACACAGTTGAACTCAACAGCATCACTGATTAACTGGATATCAACTACCTCATCCAAACAACAGTAGGATATATATTTTTCTCAAGTTCACATGGAACATTCACCAAGACAGACCATATTCTGGGCCACAACACACACCTTAACAAATTTAAAAGAATAAAAATCATACAACGTCTGCTCTCAGACCAATATGAAATTAAACTAGAAATCAATAACAGAAAGAGAGATGGAAAATCACAAAATACTTGGAGATTAAACAACGTGCACTTCTAAGTAACACATAATTCAAAGAAGAAACCTCAAGAGAAATTAGAAAACATTTTGAACAAAATGAAAATACAACTTATCAAAATTTTCTGGCTTCAGAGAAAGCAGTGCTTAGAAAGAAAGTTGTAGCATCAAAGGCATGTATTAGAAAAGAAAAGACCTAAAATCAATCATCTAAGCTTCCATCTTAGGAAACTAGAAAAAGAAGAGCAAACGAAACCCCAGGTAAGCAGAAGAAAGAAATAATAAAAATTAGAGCAGATATCAATGAAATTGAAAACAGGAAATCAATAGAGAAAAATCACCAAAACAAAAGCTGGTTCTTTGAAAAGATCAATAAAATACTGGGTTGGCCCAAAAGTTCGTTTGGGTTTTTCCGTAAGATGCTACAGAAAACCCAAACACACTTTTTGGCCAACCCAATAAATAATCCTCTAGCCAGGCTAACAAAAAAGAGAAAAGATAGAAATTACCAATATCAGAAATGAAAGCGGGAACATCATTATAGACCCCATGGACATTAAAAGGATAATAAAGGAACACTATGAACAACTCTATGTCCACAAATTTGATAATGCAGATGAAATGGTCCAATCCCTTGAAAGACACAATCTGCCAAAACTCACACAAGAGGAAAAGAGACAATTTGAATAGGTCTGTATCTATTGAGGAAATGAATCAATAATTAATAACCTTCCAAAACAGTACCAGGCTGAGATGGGTTCACTGATGAATTCTACTAAACATTTAAGGAAGAAATGATACCAATTTTCTATAATCTCTTCCAGAAAACAGAAGCAGAGGAAATACTTCTTAACTCATTCTATGAAGCCAGCATCACCCTAATACCAAACCCAGAAAAAGCCATTTCAAGAAAACTACAGACCGGACTTCCCTGGTGGCGCAGTGGTTAAGAATCTGCCTGCCAATGCAGGGGACACGGGTTCGAGCCCTGGTCCAGGAAGATCCCACGTGCTGCGGAGCAACTAAGCCCGTGCGCCACAACTACTGAGCCTGTGCTCTAGAGCTCGCGAGCCACAACTACTGAGCCCACGTGCCACAACTACTGAAGCCCGCGCACCTAGAGCCCGTGCTCCGCAACAAGAGAAGCCACCACAATGAGAAGCCCACGCACTGCAATGAAGAGTAGCCCCCGCTCACCGCAACTAGAGAAAGCCCTCGCGCAGCAACGAAGACCCAACGCAGCCAAAAATAAATTAATAAAAATAAATTTTAAAAAAAAGAAAACTACAGAACAACATCTCTCATGTACAAAGATGCAAAAATCCTCAAGGAAATATTAGCAAATCAAATCCAACAATGTATAAAAAGAATTATACACCCCAACCAAGTGGGATTTATCCCAAGTACGCGAGGCTAGTTTAGCATTTGAAAATCGGTTAAGTAATCCACAATATCAACAGACTAAAGAAAAACTACATGAACATATCAATAGATGCAGAAAAAGCATTGACAAAAACCCAACACTCATTTCATGATAAAAACTTTTAGCAAATTAGGAGTCGAGGGGAACTTCCTCCACTTGATAAAGAATATCTACAAAAAACCTACAGTTAACATCGTACTTAATGGTGAAAACTAGACGCTTTCCCACTAAAATCAGGAACAAAGCAAGGATGTCTGCTCTCACCACTCCTTTACAATACTGGACTGAAAGTTCTAGCTAAAGCAATAAGACCAGAAAAGGACATAAAAGGTATACTTATTGGGAAGGAGGAAATAAATCTACCTTCACTTGTAGATGACATGATTGTCTATGTCGAATATCCCAAAAGATCAACAACAACAAAAAAAAAACCCCTGGAACTAAGCAATTATAGCAAGGTTGCAGGATACAAAGATAATATACAGAAGTCAATCAGTTTGCTACAAACCAGCAATGAACAAGTGAAATTTGAAATTAAAATCAGAATACCTTTTACACTAGCTTCCAAAAGAATGAAGTATTTGGTTTAAATATAACAAAATATGTACAAGATCTAGATGAGGAAAACCATGGAACTCTGATAACAGAAATCAAAGAACTAAATAAAAGGAGAGATATTCCATGTTCATGGACTGGGAGATTCAACATTGTCAAGAGGTTCTTCCCAACTTGATCTATAGATTCAAAGCAATCCCAAGCAGCTATTTTGTAGATATCCACAAAATGATTCTAATGCTTATATGGAGAAGCAAAAGATCCAGAATAGCCAACACAAAAAGCTGGAGGACTGACACTACCTGACTTCAAGACTTACAAAAAGCTATAATAATGAAGGCAGTGTGGTAATAGCAAAAGAAGAGTCAAATAGATCAAAGTAACAGAATACAGAGCCCAGAAATAGATCCACAACTCATCTCTAACAAAGCAAAGGCAATATAATGAGGTACAGATGGTCTCTTCAAACAAATGTTGCTGGAACAACTGAACATTCACCTGCAAAAAGATGAACCTAGACACAGACCTTACACCCTTCACAAAAATTAACTCAAAATGGATCACAGACCTAGATCAAGTAAAACACAAAACTACAAAACTCCTAGAAGATAAAAAAGGAGAAAACTTAGTTGACTTTGGGTGTGGTGATGACATTTTAAATATAACACCAAAGACATGATCCATGAAAGAAAGAACTGATAAGCTGGACTTCATTAAAACTAAAAACTTCTGCTCTGAGAAAGACACCATCTAGAGAATAAGAAGACAAGCCACAGACTGGGAGAAAATACCTGCAAATGATGCATCTGACAAAGAACCTGTATCCAAAATATACGAAGAACTCTTAAAACTCAACAATAAGAAAATGAACAATCCAATTTTAAAAATATCCCAAAGACTAAAAGAGGCACCTCACCACAGAAGATATACAGATGGCAAATAAGCACATGAAAAGATGCTCCACATCATATGTCAGCAGGAAATTGCAAATTAAAACAGCCATGAGATACCACTTCACACCTATTAAAATGGCCAAAAGCCAGAACACTGACAACACCAAATGCTGACGAGGATGTGGAGCAAAAGGAACTCTCATTCATTGCTCGGGGGTAATAAAAAATGGTACAGCCACTTTGAAAGACAGTTTGGCAGTTTCTTATGAAACTAAACATACTCTTATCATATGATCCAGCAATTATTTTGGTATTTGCCCAAATGAACTGAAAACTTAAGTCCACAAAATAATTTGCACACAGATGTTTACAGCAGGTTTATTTATAATTTCCAAACCCTGGAGGCAACCAAAATGTCCTCCAGTAGGTGAATGGAAAAATAAATTATGCTACATCCAGACAATGGAATATTATTCAGCAATAAAAAGGAATGAGCTATAAAGCCATGAAAAGACATGGAGGAACCTTAAATGCATATCAGTAAGTGAAAGAAGTCAATCTGAAAAGACTATTTGCTGTATAATTCTAACTCTAAGACATTTGCAAAAGGCAAAACTAAGGAGACAGGAAACAGATCAGTGGTTGCCAGAGGCTGGGGGCAGAGAGGGATGAAGAGGTGGAGCACAGAGGATTTCTGGAGAGGCAGTAAAAATTCTCTGTATGATACTATAATGATGGGTGCATGTCACTAAACATTTGTCCAAACCCATAGAACGTACACACCAAGAGTGAACCCTAATGTAAACTGTGGAATCTGGTGATGATGATGTGTCAATGGAGGGTCATCAATTATAACAAATGTACCATCTTATGGGAGATGTTAATAACAGGGCAAGGGGCTTCCCTGGTGGCACAGTGGTTAAGAATCCACCTGCCAGTGCACAGGACACAGGTTCAAGCCCTGGTCCAGGAAGATCCCACATGCCGCGGAGCAACTAAGCCCGTGCGCCACAACTTGAGCCTGCGCTCTAGAGCCTGCGAGCCACAACTACTGAGCCTGCGTGCTACAACTACTGAAGCCCCTGCGCCTAGAGCCCGTGCTCCACAAGAGAAGCCACTGGGATGAGAAGCCCACATACCGCACGAAGAGTAGCCCCCGCTCAACACAACTAGAGAAAGCCCGCGCACAGCAACCGAAGACCCAATGCAGCCAAAAATAAACAAATAAAATAAATTTTTTAAAGTAATAATAATGGGGCAAGTAGGGGGTAGGGGATATACGGTAAATCTCTGTAACTTCCCCTCAATTTTGCTGTGACTGCAAAACTGCTCTAAAACATAAAGTCTATTTAAAAAATTAAAGGATGTTCATCGGCACCTCCTGAGGCTAGTGCCTCCCTCCACTGTCAGCAGCAGTGGGTCCCTGGGGCCTTCGTGCGGTTCACACCTGCAGGGGGTAACCAGGAACATCACCAAAGGACAAGCAGCTCCTTTAAGAGAGAAAAGGGAGGCGTGATGACAGAGCAAGATGAGGCATCAGGCCAAGTAGAAAAGACAAGAAAAGCATCCTCTGAGAGATTTTTTTTTTTAAATCACTATAACTCCTCAAAGTTCCAGTTTTAAATGTCAATACTGGCTTTTTTTAACCAAAAACACAAAATCTGTGAAATTAATAAACATCAAAATCTTTTTAAGAGAAACATGAAGCTCTATCACGAAGTGCCCATCCCTCCTGAACAATTCTGACTTTGCCAAAGAGCAACCACCAACTGCAGAAACACCCAGTCCTCGGGCCAGCCAAACAGTAGGGCTAGGAAAGAGGGGCTGGTCCACAGCAACAGAGGTGGAGGCGTGGGCCTGACAGGCCTTCGGAAGGAAACAGAAGCACACTGGCCGCCCATGCCCACAGCCGTTCCACCGTGCTTTGGAAAGACGGCCAGTGAGCAGAGGTAAGAAGTGGCTGGGAAATCCTCACATCTCAACCCTCGGCAACCTTTTCATTAACTATATATTTTTTGACTCCTGAGCTTAATTCTCATTCTAACAGACAGAAAAGACCTGTTCCAGGTTGCTACAGACTCAAGAATTAGAACCAGACCCTATTCCAGTTCTTAGGTTTGGGCAAGTTTGAAGCAGATGGTTACCCTTAAATGTACCCACCAAAGTGAGCTTTAAAAAAAAAGTGGAAATATTGAGAATACTTCCTGTTTCTTTCAAAAATGAAATCTACACAAAGACAATCTGTGCTAGGAACGTCCTATCAAGTAACACCTACCCAATGTGATAAATGAACCGAACACCAATGTTTGTCCACATTTTTTCCTTTCTCCTTTCATTTTAAAGGGTCCAACAGTTTGAGCAGAATAAAATGCTTCACAGACATGAACTCAAAATCACCCAGCACTAAAATGGCCTGCAACTCGGAGAGGTGAGAGGCTCCCGCAGGGCATCTGGTAGACAAACATGCGCACGACCGCAGCCAAGAAGGCTGCCCGGGGCTCCCCACGGAGCTGCCCCCACAGGACCCCACTCAGGCAACAGACAGCGCCAAGTCCCAGGGGTCTACTTACCCCCGATATGTGCTATGGACTCTGGCCCAACAAGCTGATTTTCAAAAAGCCTTTCCGCCTGTCGTAACTTCGTATTTGGTTGCAGGACACCAAGCAAGAGCGGGGGTTCTTTGAAGCTGTAAAATAACGCAATTATAGGGATTTGTCTATAAAAGTACATGAAGAAAGTATTTACGGAGGACCTACAAGGACCTACACGCATAACTCCCCATTCTTTGACAAAGCGCACATGTTCCAATAACATCCTTAGTTGCCAGAAGCACAAGTTAAGAAAAAGAACTTCCTGGGATATCAGGAAAGGTCACAGCACAAAAGAACGTAAGCGTGGCTGACGCAAGAACTCCGCACGCGCAGCCACCCGAGGCCACCGGGTCTCCGCCCACCCATCCAACCTGCTCCACCCTGCGGTTCACACACCCAGGCCTTTATCCTCCCCCGGGCTGCCAGGCCATCCGGGTCCAGCTGGGACGGAGGGAGCCGAGTGGACATTTCACAGTGACAGCCTCACCCCCCGCTCCAGAGAGGACAGAAGACGGCTGAGCCTGGCGCCACAGCCCCAGCATCCGCACACGCGCACCTGTCTCCCGCCTGTCACTCTCGGGGGCCCCCCAGCTCCCTCTGGCCCGGACCCCTCCCCGCACGCAGAAGCAGCCCCAGGAGCTCTCCCCTCTCCATCCACAGGCAAATACGCCATTTCTCCCAACCCGTCAGCAACTCCTGCTGATGCCACCTGTACACGTCAGGTCCTCTGCTGCCAGCCTGCTCCACGCCACCATCTTCCCTCCCCACCTCCTCCCTTGTCCCCCACAGTCTGCTCGCAACCCAGCAGCCCACCTGCACCTTGGGAATCACAGTCAGATCACGGCATCCGCCCCTCAAACCCCTGCAACGGGCCCTCTCCCCTGGAGCCAAGGTCTTCCATGAGCTCCTCGCCCTCAAGTCCGGCCACAGCCTCCTCTCCTCCCCTCACTCCGCCTCCCTGCTGGTCCCTGAGGGCACCAGGCACCTCCCATCCTAAGTCTGCTGCCTCCTCCCCATCACCTTCTCAGTGAAGCCTGCTCCCACCACCCAGTTTAGCATCCAACGCCACCCCCAGAAGCACAGACCCCACCCCACTCGACTTTGTTGGCAGCACTTTTCAGCTCTCACTTCTCTATGTCGACTGTGTGTCCCCACAAGAACACACGAGATCAGGGATTTGCTGTGTTTTTTCCCTGTTGTATCCTGAACACCTGGCACCCAGGAGGCTCCCGGGGAGTACCGTGGGAGGGAGGGAGGAAGGGGGGAGAGCTCCCACTTCCCCCCCACTTCGCCCACCAGAGTGGGACAACCAAGGCGGGGTGGGCGGCTGGGGGGTGATGATGTGGGAACTCTCCACCCCCATCCCCCTCCAGGCAGAACTCTTCACTCCCCTCCGCCCCCTACTCAAGACACAGCACAACTCCCCCCAGATTGAATCCCCCCGCTTCACCCTCTGCTGCCTCCCAATTATGGCTTTCTACCTGCTCTTCAAAAACACACTCTTGGGTTAACTAAGGAGTTTTATTTCCAAAGGGGGAGAGCAGGACCATGACCTGCAACACACCTGGGTTCAAACTCTGCCCGGGAAGGTCACACCTCCCGAGGTGCAGGTACATGTGTAAACGGAACAACAGACGACCACACAGAGCAGGGGGAGGGGAGCCTCCCCTGAGACTCAAGCTCCCTCTGCCCACGTGGACGCTGCCGGTTTCCCTACACTCCGGAAGTCCTCAGGGAACGGCTGCAGCATCAAACTAGTCAGTGTATCAGGCGCTGTCCCTGCCCCCAAGGAGCCAGAGCAATCTCCACGGGGAGACAAGAAAACATAGGAGAAAATGCAAAGGACATGCAAAAAGGGCCCCCAGGCCCGCCACTGGGCGCAGAAGCATCAGGGAACAGCAGCCCAGGAGGCCCAGCCCAGCACCTCGGGCCGGCCCAGGTCCCATGGACTCGCGTGAACTCGTTAATTGTTAACTCCTGTTCACTCGTGCTGCTCCCCCTAACTTCAGTCACCACTTATGCTGTTTCCAATTTTATCCTGTGTCTCCCCATGGTTCCGTCTGATCGGGATCACTCTTTAGTCTTCCTTCTGAGGTGGAACTGAGGAAATGCCCCCCCGACTGTGAGCTGTGAATGTGTCTCACAAGCATGTGGCCAGGACACGGCCCATGGGCCCCAATTCAGCAGTGGTCACCGCAGCCTCCACCCACCACTTTGTGGAAGGACTCAGCTTCCATCCAGAAAGGAACAGAAACATTATTTTTCATAAAAGGATAGGACTGTTTCTGCCATGTTTAAACCATATTTTTCAGTTACTGTAAAATTTAACATAAAAAACAGTGTTTTAAAGAAGAGATTTTTGTGGCTATGATTTAAAAAACCAAGAGGAATAGTAGTTTTTCTAGCAACTGAAAGCTATTACCATTATTGTCAAAAGTATGCATTTTATTAGCCGAGTGAAACTGTAAAACTCAAAGCTAATAAATAAATAGTAGCAACAAAGTGCTACAGGTGGTCAGGGATGTCAGGAGCAAACAGAAACACAAAAAATAAAACTCAGGCAAGGCCCACGGGAGACCTGCAAGGGAAGGAGAGAGACAGTGTCCCATGCCCCCTGACCCCTTCAGGAGGGAGACACACTGGGGTCCTCAGAGATGCTCAGGAAACCTTTGAGCCACCCCACCCCTCTGGTTCCACGAGCAGACGCTCCTGTGCAGTGAGGACCACTAAGCTGACGCAAGTTTCCTGCGCCCGTGCCAACCACAGGTGACCACACCGCTGTGCTCCCATCTCTCCACATGTGAAATGTATCCTGGCGTACACTGGGCAACACCCTCCAGGAATCGGGATGTCACGTACGTCGTGTCCACTAGTCCCCAATCTTCCTAACAAAGAAAAGAAGGCTGCTGTGCACAGCACGATCTGGCCAAGTCTGGCAGCCTTCCCGGTGACCCTGCTCCCTAAGGACTGCCACCAACTGCATAACAAGCCACGCTGGAAGGGTCGCCCCTGGTCTCGCGCCCTCTGGGTCTGTCTGTCCTCTGTTTTCCTGCATCCCCTGCAGACAGAGCCCCCAGGGCACCTCCGCGAGCCGAGCCCCACCAGCACTGAGACTGCACCGCTCGCCCTCGTCGGTGGGTCTCCCCCTTCCTTGTTCATTTTGCTCTGAAGGGAGTTTTACAAAAGTCCTGTTTGCTGCTGTTATCAGCACTTTTCCCCAAACCCCCGATCGTTCCCGTTCTCACCATCTGCCAGCCTTCTGCCTTCGTTCTGGCTTTGGGGGCCCACACATCCCCAATGTGGGAGCCAGTCATTCCCTAACTCTGAGCCCAGGAGAGGCCCGTCAGCCACACCGGTTTCTCTGGGTTTCTCCTCACCCGGCACACCTACTCCACAGACAGGGCTTGCGCTGCACAACCTCAAAGCCTTCCTGACCTCGCTCCCCTCCAGGCTGTCAGGACTTCACACCTTCTCTCCCCGGATTTCTTCACCACTCTGCACGAAAAAGGACCTCCACTGAGATCACAGGTCTTCGGTCACGGAAGCTCTAACCCTCCCAGACCTCCACTGAGATCACAGGTCTCGGTCACGGAAGCTCTAACCCTCCCAGACCTCCACTGAGATCACAGGTCTTCGCTCATGGAAGCTCTAACCCTCCCAGACCTCCACTGAGATCACAGGTCTCGGTCACGGAAGCTCTAACCCTCCCAGACCTCCACTGAGATCACAGGTCTTCGGTCACGGAAGCTCTAACCCTCCCAGACCTCCACTGAGATCACAGATCTTCGGTCACGGAAGCTCTAACCCTCCCAGTCCCCTCAGATGCCGGATGCTCACCTGCGCCCCGCTGCCTCCTCTCTCCAAGGCCAGCTCCCCAGCCCAGGTTTGGATCCCCAGCTGTGGACACAATTCATGCTCCTGCCTGGCCAACTGGATTATCCAGAAAGGCCCAGGCAGTTTGCATTTGGGGCAGGCTTAGCCGCATCCTTCTACACAGTGAGGGGGTCGGCAGGAGGGAGCCCCTTGGAGAGGGTGCCCAACACACCACCCACTATGAAGCCTCAACTCTCACTCACAGACCACCAACGTGTTATTCAGTTGTACCTGTTAGATTCTCTCTATACTGAAACAGGGTTCTTTGCGGAGCACAGGCTATGGACGCGCAGGCTCAGCGGCCATGGCTCGCAGGCCCAGCCGCTCCGCGGCATGTGGGATCCTCCCGGACCGGGGCACGAACCCGCGTTCCCTGCATCGGCAGGCGGACTCTCAACCACTGCGCCACCAGGGAAGCCCTGAAACAGGGTTCTTATCTGAAGCTTTTAAGTCTTACATGAACTCACTCATAGTAAACTTCAGACAGCCTCATCACCCTGGGCGGTTCTGAGGGGAAACAGGAACTTACTGAACCACACTGCACAGCCCTTGATGTCATAAATAATCACACCAAGAGGAGCCTGGCTCTGCGTGACTGTAATTACAAATGTGAATACATTCACAAGACCCTGAGGTGTATACTATTTTTTCAAGTTATAACGGACTGCATTACCCACAGATCCCCACTGATAAAGGGTAACTTAGGAAAAATAGAACAGTAATTACAAGGTTTACTAAAAATCAGCTACTTATAAATCCTTATTCCAGCAAACGTATTTGTGGCTGCTGAACAAATAGCACTTATCAATTTAAAAAAAAAAATCAGTTACTTAAAAAATTTAAAGCGGGCAACTTGAACTTAACCTTCGTTTATGTGTGCTTTTGACACTTCAGATGAATTCAGGTTAATCATCTCTAATACTTAAGCTTCTCTTGTTTGGGATTTTTCTGGTTTTTAATTTTGCTTTGTATAGTTTTGTTTTTGAAACAGTAACATGGATAACACTGTACAACATCTAACTTAACATGAAACACAGGCACTAAAGAAATCACAGATCTCTATTTCCCATAATAACCTACCTTTCAGAGCAGGTTGGTTTATCAGTCGAGAAGTCATTTCAGCCCATTTACTATATTTTGTCAAGCAGCACCCCCAGCCCCCCAAGTTGTGCAGCAGCTCACCTGAGAGGCTGTGGGTCTATGGGAGAGTCCAGCAGCATCATGGCACCAAGCAGGGGGACGGTGAGGAACACAGCCAGCATCAGGAAGGTGGCTCGGAACACTCTGCCGCTGAAGGAGCTGCCAGAGACAAAGCACAGGAAGGCACTGGGCAGGGCTCAGGCGGACTGGCCGCAGTCTCGGCCCTCTGGGCAGGGGCAGCCCTCCCACCTGGCCTGCCCGCCACCACCTCCATGTCAGTGACTAAAGGTCAGCACTGTACACTCCATGCCTTTGCTCTTTTGTTAACCTTTCAGCGTGTGGGACACTCTTCTCGGTTATTTCCAAGGTAGTCTGCTAGGCTGTATCTTGGATCCTCTAGCAGAGGTTAAAAGCAGGCAAGCCCAAAGAACTGATGGGCACAAAGTGACAGAGGAGAGAGTGGCGCTGAGGCCAGGAGCCACCCTCATCCACAGGGAAGACAGCATCTCTCAGCCGCCACCTCTGGCCGCCTGGACTCAAAGAAGCAACGCTCAGAGACAAACTCAAGAAGGAAATAGGGCTTCCCTGGTGGCGCAGTGGTTAAGAATCCGCCTGCCAATGCAGGGGACACAGGTTCGAGCCCTAGTCCGGGAAGATCCCACGTGCCACAGAGCAACTAAGCCCGTGCGCCACAACTACTGAGCCTGCACTCTAGAGCCCACGCGCCACAACGACTGAGCCCACGTGCCACAACTACTAAAGCCCACGCGCCTAGAGCCCGTGCTCTGCAACAGGAGAAGCCACTGCAATGAGAAGCCCACACACCACAACAGCCCTCCCTCGCCGCAACTAGAGAAAGCCTGTGTGCAGCAACGAAGACCCAACACAGCCAAAAATAAATAAAGAAATAAATAAAATTAATTTTTTTAAAAAAAGAAGGAAACAGAAGCAGAACGTCCTGAGCATCCAACCCCAACCATTTTGGGCATTGCACCTCTAAGAGCTCAAGAGGTGACCCCAGCTCTTCTGCCTGGGAGAAGCCTGACAGATACAGACAGTTAGAGAACCTACAAGATCACACCTCCAGGCCGTCACTGCGAAAGCCGTGGGGAGACCTGACAGTGCCCTGGGACCTCTAGCGAAGCGTGTGGACAAATGACCACGGGGGACTGAAACCCCTCTCCAACAATCTTCACACACATCCTCACTCGCCCATGGACCAGGGAGCACGTGAAGCCTCCTGCTAAGAAATAAACAGCCCAGGATCACTGTTTCCTTGCATCATCGTATTCAAATTCACTGAACACCTGCAATCAAGAGTAACTTACAGCAACTTAAAATCATGAGCTCCTAAAGTGGAAAATCTTTTTCTATCAAAAAAACTTGACTTGAAAAAAGTCAGGACTCACACTTAACAAAGCAACTTGACGTGAGGGCAACGTTTCACTTGACTTTTGACAAGATGGTTTCAATGAAGAATGCAGAAATGTGGGGGCCTGGGTGCCTGCCCCAACTGTCCCAACTACAGCCACGCCACTTCAGGTGAGCTGCTGCACCCCGAAGCCCACGGTTCCCCACTGTGACTCGGGGTTTGCGGCAGAGTAACCTCAAAGTCCTACCCGGTTCTGAACACTCACGATTTTAATAAGCAAATAAAGCAGAAAACAAATCATTCTGCTTCTACTGGGGTAGGTGGAAATGAAAGAATGACACAGTGCCCCCTGCAGACACATGGACAGCATGCTGAAGTGCTTGAATCCTGCCCTCAGTCTAAACAGGAGGAACAGACTGTCCTTAGAGCTGCCAGGAGGAACGTGGTGGCCCTGCTGATACCTTGGTTTCAGCAAAGTGAGACTGTGCATGACTCCTGAGCCCGAAACTGTGAGAGAATCAATTTGTGTTGTTTACATTACGTGTGTGGTTGCTTGTCATGGCGGCCGCAGAAAACTAATAGGTTTATTTATTTATTTATTTTACTTGATTATTTATTTTTGGCTACATTGGGTCTTTGTTGCTGCATGCGGGCTTTCTCTAGTTGTGGAGAGCGGGTGCTACTCTTCATTGTGGTGCACAGGCTTCTCGTTGCTGTGGCCTGTCTTTGTTACGGAGCACAGGCTCTAGGCGTGCAGGCTTCAATAGTTGTGGCATGTAGGCTCAGCAGCTGCGGCTCGCCAGCTCTAGAGCACAGGCTCAGTAGTTGTGGCACACGGCTTAGTTGTTCCGTGGCATATGGGATCCTCCCGGACCATGGCTCGAACCCGTGTCCCCTGCAGTGGCAGGCGGATTCTTAACCACTGAGCCACCAGGGAAGTCCTAATACAGTTTTCTAATTAAACTAAATCTGTTACCTGGAAATGGGGCGCTGCTATAACGAATACCTAAAAATGAGGAAGTAGCTCTGGAATCGAGCTGTAGGTGGAGGATGAAAGAATCATGAGGATCAGGATAGAAAAGGTCTAGATTTCCTCGAACTGACTGTTGTTAGAAACACGGACCTTAAAGACTCTGCTGGCAAGGGCTCAGGACAAAGTGAGAACAGACTGTGAGCTGAAACACGGACACGGAAGGCACTGCTGGTGAGACCTCAGGAGGATGCCAGGACAAGGACCAGACCTGGAGGAAAGCAGACCTTGTCATGCGGCAGCAGAGAGCCGGGCTGACTGTATCCCACAGTGAGGGGGACAGCACACCTGTACCTGATGAGCCGGGACACCTCCAAGCAGAACTGAGGTGCACCTGTACCTTCATGCACAGGGGACAGTGCTGACCTTTGACACTTCCCTTTTGCTAATGAGTATCCCAAACTGTGCCTATTTTCCCTCTAATAACCTCCAAAAAGCGAGTTTTGTTCCTAACCCCCTTTTCACATGGGGTTGAGGACGCACCCCCCCCAGCAGATGAAACGCCGAGTTGCCAGGCTCCTGGCAGAAGACAGGTGACCAGGAAGGGAAAATCAGGCAACCCCTCCCTCCCAGGCCGGTCTCCAAACCCCATTAGCCTTCTTCTACCATGACTGACTCACGTGGTCAAGGGTACAAGAACAGAGAGCATGCAGTGCACACGTGGCACAGATCAGCACTGACCACCAGACAACACAGCAGGCAGGCACGACCTGAGAGTTCTGCGAGGGGCAAGGAGCAAGGGCCCCGAAAAGGGTGATGACAAAGACGGTGAAAACAAGAGGTGCCACGCAACGTGCTCAGGAGGGTGACCGGGCGGAACTGGACCGTCTGCTCCAGGACAAGGGAAGCGGATGGGGCACGGTGGCCGGCGCACGGCCCACTGCCAGAAGGACGAGACCGAGGGCCAGGTCTGACCCCAAGCCCACAGTCCCTGCTAGCAACGCCACCTGCCAAGGACAGGAGGAGACGCCTGGACCTGGAGCCTGGAGTAGCGTTTGAAACACTGCACAAGCTGACTGTGTCTGCCCTTCTGGGCGTTGCGGGTAAATGGAGCTACCGGTGTGGCCTCTGTGAGCCTCTCCCTACGCTCAACACGACGTGTCCAGCTTCATCCAAGCTGCAGCACATGTCCGCACCTCCTGCCCTCTGCAGCTCAACACCACCAACGTTTATCCGCTCGTCTGCTAACGGACACTTGGTGGGAGGGGAGACAGGGAGTGATTACTTAATGGGAACAAGGAGTTTCATAGGATGAGGAAAAGTTTTGAAACCACAGTGGTGGTTGCCCAACACTAAACATCACTGAACTGTACACTCTGAGGTGTTTCCCTTTATTTTATGTGAATTTCATCTCAAAAAAAGTTAACGGGTGATGAAAATATTCCTAACTTAGACTGTGATGACTGTTGCAAATCTCTCTGAATAAACTAAAAACCCCTGAATTGGACATTCTAAACTGGTGAATGATGGTGTCTGAATTACATCTCAACAAAGATGTCAAGAAAGTAAACAAAGTCAGTGACCAACTCTGCAAACCGCCCGTCCACAGGCTAGGACATGCATCACTGACTCGGTGCCCAGTCTGTCAGCGTGGTGGCCACAGCCAGTGTCTGCACAGCAAGAGAGCATCTGCAAGGGCGCAGGGCAGGAATGACGTGGTCCTGTGGTTCCTTTAACAGTGGAGTCCCAAAGGGCGGGCCACACGGCACCGCACAGACCCTTCCTTCTGCAGGGCCCCCACAAAGAAGGACGGGCCGTCCTGCAAAGGGGGCTGATGTAACCCCCCTACCCCCGGCCCCTGCTCCTCAGGGGAAGCTGCCTTGTGCAAACTCACCGACGAAAATGGCGACACTGGCCAAAGCGCCCCTTCCCCTTTTCCTTGCCGAACACGATTCCACATAAAACAGATCCTTCCCATCTGGCTCGGACTCTATGTTGTTAACTCTCCTTTTCTACACTGTTGTGTACATTTGAAAATCTTAATTTAGGAATGTGATTTAGAGCCGGTGGCAGCGTGCTTGAAGACCTGGTTGCCCCTTCCTACGACGGGGAAAACGAGGAGTCCAGCCAGGACAGAAGGCAACTGCATACAGCTAGAAAGGCGGCCGGAACTCAGACAGAGGCCTGTGTCCACACGGCCCATCCTTGCCGGGGACCCAGCCAGCCCCCTCTTACAATCAGAGTATAAAGAACTGGAGAAGAACTTGGAGGCCATGAAGCCCAGTGCTCCTGAAGGGGGCACCTGTAAACAAGGCCCAAGATTCTGTCTGGCAGGTTCAAGGACCCCAGTTGTGTCTGATGTGCGGCCGGACACCGCTGACCTGATCCAAACCCCTCCCCAGTGAACGAAGTCCATCAACACCCTGGCTGACCACTGGCCAGCCCCTTTGGAAAGTTCTGCATAGGGTCAAGTTTTATTTAGAAACAGCAGCTCGGCCCCAGGCTGTTTACTTCCTCACTGCAGGCTGAGACACATTAGCTCAAAAGGCCCATCAGTGCCAAACTCCAACTTTACATATCCAATTACTTTAAAAATAGCCCAAACAAATTTTTAGCCATTTAGAGCCTGCCTGCTTTGCATTCTCTGTGAAACCTTACCAGACAGCTATTACCCATCGATAAAACAACCTGGCCACTCCCACCCCACTCCTGCCCTTGGAGCTCTCTGACCACCTGCCTTGACCCGGGAGCCTTTCATCCCCTCCCCCATGAGATTCTCCCACACGCAAACCGGTCAGTGTCACCCACGAAGCTCACGTGGCTGCTGCCACCCCACAGTCACATCACTTTCCTTCATCAGCCCCAGCATCCCTCAAACCCGCTACGTAACACCAAAAAGGGACTGAATTTTTAATTTTGGTTCATTTTAATTAATTTAGACTTAAGTAGCTACATGTGGCCAAGTGGCTGCCACATCAGACAGCACCACCTGGGAGCCCACAAGCATTTAATGACCACCTCCACACACGGCAGGCATGCCAGGCCCCATCAAGTTCCCGCCCTCCGTGCATCCTGGTGTAAACACGGCCCACCAGGGAGTGACAAGCACACAGGGGAACAGTACAGCAGGTCGGGCAGAGGGTGGGGAGGGCTTGAAACCCATGAGCTCTGCCCAGAAACTTCAGGAGAAACCACTGAGCAGAGCCATGCAGCCGAGGAAACACAGGACTCAACGAGCTCTCGGCACAGGCGAGAGCTGCACTCCCCTGGGCACGGAGCCTGTAACTGCTGGGCGCACAGGTCCTGGGGGTGAGGTCGGAGGGCTTCCCACCCAGGCCCTGGGCACATGGTTATTTTAGCCCAAGGTTCATTAACTCTCTGGCAGGCCCGCCTCACTGCCAGCTCCTGTGAACTCACAGTCAGCCACACTTCTGCCTCTCCTGCACGGCTGCCCCCACCGCACACCTGCCCTGCGTCCACTCCAATAAAGGACCCTCCACTCATCCGTACCGTTTTCACCGACAAAGCGCTGCACATGCCCATCCTACTCTCCTTCCCAATCTGGGCTGACACATCCCAGAAGGCCAGCAACTTCCCTCCCAGGTGCCACCTGGGAAACCGACTTGTTTGCCCCAACCTCTCTACACCTGCACCCTGAAACTTCCTACAGTCTCTAAGGCAAGAGAGCGATCACAGTGACGCAACAGGATTTGACAACTACCCTCGGCTCAGCAACGACTTACAAAATCCTGTTGCGGCACCAGCCAAATGTGGCAGAGGGCATTCTCTAACCCCTTCTGCACACAGGACATCAGGGCCTTGAGTCCCGGACAGAAGTCCTGACCAACAGATTCAGTGAGATCAAAAAAGGCCTGTGGGGCTTCCCTGGTGGCACAGTGGTTGAGAGTCCGCCTGCCGATGCAGGGGACATGGGTTCATGCCCCAGTCTGGGAAGATCCCACATGCCGCGGAGCGGCTGGGCCCGTGAGCCATGGCCGCTGAGCCTGCGCGTCCGGAGCCTGTGCTCCACAGCGGGAGAGGCCACAACAGTGAGAGACCCGCGTAACGCAAAAAAAAAAAAAAAAAAAAAGACCTGTGATTTTTATGGAAAACCTGTTAGGCCCAAACCCAGGGGAGACTGGAACCCAAGGTGCCAAGTATACCTGGAACCTCAGAGTCACACACAACTCTTCTCAACGCTTCTCACTGTCCAGCGGCCAATTCTCTCCTTCATTCATTTTCATGTCACTTGTGACTCCATTCCTCTGTAACTTTACATAAACCACGTCACGCACAGAGACCTCAACGACCTCACCAGGAAAACAGAGCTAATGCCACCTTTCATGCCAAGAGTCAGGAGACTGAGCACGGTATCGTTCAGTGTCCTGTCCACCGAAATCTATTGTCCTGTTCTGTTAACTGAACAGCATGTCCTTCAAGGCTTCCTTTATTCTGTTCAGCACGTCTAAAGTTTACTCTATCATCATCACATTTCTACTTCCTTCAGATTCCTTTACTTCACCCATTATACACAACGTTTTCCCGTCTTAGGGTGAACCCTCAACTTTTAAGGTAATCCAAGATGACAATCAGACGAACTACTAGAAACCACCACAAAAGAAGTGAAAAATAGAGAAGAACTGCATGATAAAAATAAGAAAAAAACTAAAGAATTACAATATACACATACGAAAGAAAGTGGGTGACGGGAAAGAGAATGTTACAAAGATACAGAAGAAGAGCAAAGAAGAGAAAGAGGGAAACACAGGAAAGCCAAGAAAATGTCTTAAATCAACACAGTGCAAAAGGCACCCAGGGAAAGACCAGCAACAGGTGAGGACTTTGGAACATTCAATTAACTCTACCATTAAGGAAGAAACCCCCCGAGAAACTGAAAAACTTGAATTAACCCTGCCCCCTGCCCTGGGGCCTGGAGTGCCTGGGGGAGCCCAACTGAGAGCTGGGCCCATCGAACGAGTGCCCTTGGGCACTCTATGCCCTGCACCTCCAGACAGACCCAGGCCGGCTGCTTGCTGGTCTCCTGGGCATGAGCGTGTAAAGACTCGGTGTTGGCACAGTTTCTGGAGCACAGCACTGCCAGTCCGATCATGTGTGCTCTAAAGGCTCCTAAGTCATCACCAGATGATTGCACAAACACCCACAGTCAAAAAGGTGTCCAACCTATCCTGGTTTGCCCAGGGTCAGCACTTAAGAGTCCCACGTCCTAAAGTCCAGGGCAAACCAGGATAGCTGATCACCCTACAGTAAGGACTATATACGAAACATAAATCCAACCTTTCCACTGACCTCGAGACATATTATTAGAAACTCTCCATGAATCTCCTTTCTAGAGCCCAAACGCTCTGCTATGTCTCTTCTTCAAATGTGTTCCTCTCATTATCATCAGGGAATAAGTTCGGTCTCTCTCGGCAAAAGCTGTCCCGCATTCAGTATGTACCACACCCGCTGGCACTCCAAGAAATATTCCCAATATTTCTATCAACATATACGTCAATCAGTTCCACACTTTGAGCTTGGTCTGTGTGGGGCCTCTTGGTTCTTCCTAAAAATCCAAAGTTAGGACACTCAGAGCATAAAGTTAAGAGGAGAACTTTAAGAATTTTAAAGGCTTATGCTTCAGTTTTTAGCTAACAAAGCAAAGTATATTTAAATTCCGGAAGGTCCCTATGCATCTCCGTCCCTACCAGGAAAATGTGCAAGCCTGGACCCTCACAAAACCTGCCCAACAACGTCCCTTCGGCTCCCCGTTCGTCCTGAAGGCGCGGTAAGAAAGGCAGGTGCGGAGGCCCTCTCCGCGCGCCCCGGGCTGCTCCGCAGACGTCCCCCCGGGAAAGTGCGGCCGGGCCGGGACAAGGGGGGCCCGGGAGCCGGGCAATGACCGAAGGGCCGCAGGTGCACCGCGCGGCGAGAGCCCACTTCCTCCCGTGAAGCGAAGCCCCCGGGGACTAAACGAGGCGCTCGCCGCTGTCACCGCCTCGGGGTCGCGGTCCCGCTCCGGGCCCGGCCTACCTGCCGCCCTTGGCCTCCGGGACCCGGGCATCGTCCGTGACGACCTGCGGCCGCACGGGCCGGCGCTGCCGCAGCCCATCCGCCTCGCTCATGGCGCCCGTGTGCCTGCTGCCTGAGCGCCCTTCCCCCTGCCTACAGCCCGGCGCGCGGAAGTGACGAACAGGCCCCGCCTCCCTCCTCGGCCGCGCGCGGAAGTGACTGGGGCCCCGCCCCTTCTGGCTGCCGGGGCGGGAATTGCTGCAAGGCGCTTCCCAGCGAGTCCGAGCCAGCGAGCCATCCCGGCAGCGGCTTCCGGTGTCTGCATCGCCGCGTCCTCGCCCGCCGTCCCAGCCTTTCACGTCCGGTCTGACCTCGAGGCGGGGCCCACGAAGAATCCCGTGGCCGTTTCCTAACCGATGGGGTTAAGCGGAAAACGCGCCGGAAAAGGGCAGCCGGCCGTGTTCGCCGTTGTGTCGGTCACAGCGACGTTCGGCGGTTTGTAAGCGTGTGGACGGAGCTGTCGCCAGGAGCGGCGGACAAGCCGAGGGCCGCGCCCGCCGACGGACCCGCGCGATCTCCTCCCGGAAGAGCCGACTCTAGCCGGTCGTCGTGAGACACTTTGGTGTTTTAATGAGGAATTTTGCCGAAGGAGACCAACGGGCTCGTAAGGGCGTCCAGCAGATGACGCAGCTGAAGTTGTATGGGAAGACACTGGGAGGAGGCTTTCCTGGCAGAGGAAACCGGCTCCTGTTACTGTGCAGCGTCTCCAGAAAAGGCCACTCAAAATGAAACCCTGAGAATCGATTTTCTTGCTACTAGGCAAGGCGGTCGCCAGGCCAGTGTGCCACGGCCTTTCTGGGTGCTCGAGGGCACCGGACTCCCACCCAGCTGTCTCCAAGAAAAGCTCGGAAGACCCAGCGTGGGGGAATGAAGATTCCTTGTGTGAATCCAGGTCGGCAGGGCCCCGGATTATAGTTCAGGCCTTGGCAGCATCTTACTTCATTCCGCGCGGGATGCAGCCAGTACAGCTGCTCTGCCAGGGATGGGTTTAACAGCGCTGCATGATCGGCCCCTTCCTGCCTGTCTGGAGTATCCCTGCCCTGAATCCTCTGTTTCACACACTCAGGATTGCTTGCTATTTCTAATTCTGCGCCTCCCTGCCTTGGTCCTTATTGTTGCTTCTCTCTGTAATAATGCTTTCCTTCACCTCCTCCTGGTCAGACCGGCTTTATCACTCAGGACCCACTTCATTTGCTGAAAATCCTTCCCCTGATTTCACAAGCAGGACATCTTCCTTGTGTCTAAGGCACTTTCACTGGAGTCATTTGTGTTCCATGCCAACTGAAAACAGCCAGGAACATGGCTGTACAAGAAAATAACAAAAGGTTTATTCAACTTGCTGCAGCAAAGGAATGCACCAGAGGACACGTGAGTCTCCTCAAAACAGGGGTGTTATGGAAGGGTCCTCGAGGGGTGTGGGGCTGTAGTTGGCCATAGATGGTCTTGGCAAGGATGGGTCCGAATTTGTAATCAGGAGAGCCACTGGAGGGGTCGGTGGTTTTGTCTTGGAGCACGTACTCTGCATGAGCTGAGTCACGTGTGTTGCACGGCATGGTTTAGTCCTGTTTTTCTGTTTGCGTGTCATGGTCAGGCCCACTTTGCTAGCTGTGGTTTCTTTCCTTCTCAGTCCCCCCACCCACCCTCCAGCAGAGCTAACACCCCGTTCCTGGCAGGGGGGTGGGGCCACTATGATTGGTTAGATCAGGTCCCTCAACCTCAGTGGTGTTGACAGTTTGGGCCAGATAATTCCCTGGAGGGAAGGGGGGGTGCGGAGCTGTCCTGTGCACTGTAGGATGTTTAGCAGCATCCCTGGCCTCCATCCACTAGATGCCAGCAGCATCCCACCTAGTCATGATAATCAGTAATGTCTCCAGGCCTTTCCAAGTGTCCCATGGGTTAGACCAACCAGAACCCACTCCGCTCACCCTGAGCCTGTTCCAGCGCTGCTGCTTCCCAGCCACTTGTTTTTAAGTCACCTGTGCCAGGAGGACCGTCCCAGGGGTTAGACGCCATAATCAGAGTCTTGAGGCCTTCACAGTGTCGGCAACTGGACTGAAAGGCATGACATGAGGGTGAAAATAAACACGTTTGCCAGGCAGCAGTGGCAAGTGCCCCAGCTGGTCACTGTGATTCGTGTTGCCCCAGGATGCTGTCACTCTTAAAGACAGGGGTTCTCAACTTTAGCTGCACATTAGAATCATCCAGGAAGCTTTGAAATATCCTGATGCCTCAGTCCTATCCCAGAAATTCCAATGTAATCGGTCTGGGGTGTGGCTTGGGCATGGGTAGTTTTAAAGGGTCCCCAGACACTTTTTCTTTTCTTTTTTTTTTTTTTGCTGCGTTGGGTCTTAGTTGCAGCACGCAGGATCTTCATTGCAGCATGTGAGATCTTTCACTGAGGTGCGCGGGCTTCTCTGTAGTTGTGGTGCACGGGCTCCAGAGCACGCAGGCTTTCTAGTTGAGGCGCATGGGCTCTCTAGTTGAGGCGCGCGGCCTTAGTTGCCCCGCGGCATGTGGGATCTTAGTTCCCCGACCAGGGATTGAACCTTCTTCCCCTGCATTAGAAGGCGGATTCTTTACTACCAGGGAAGTCCCTCCCCAGACACTTTTAAAAGGCGAAGTTGAGCATCACTGCTTAGAGAAGAAATAAGAAATAGAGACATATATACAGCATTCCAGTTTGGGGGGGACAGGGGTCTGAGTCCAGTGTCCCTAAGATTGGAGACCAAGAGAATCACCCCACCACCGCTTTGCTTTGGGAGCCTCGGAGACTGCCTGCGGGAAACATGGGACAGGCAGCTCTGCGCCACGAGGGGCTGGGGGGACTCAGGCATGACCCTGAGGGCCTGGGACCGGAGGGGCTGTGACTTGTCAGGGGGAACACAGATTATGATGAGGAACGGGCTGGGTGGCTTCCCACATGCAGGCAATGTTTCCTATCATGACCTTGACGGGAGTTACCTGGGTGTTTGTTTATGTCAATTTGTTAAGCTGTACATTTATGTTTTGTATACCTTTCTATACATGTTTGTTATATTTCATCCCCAAAAAATGTCTGAAAGAAAGCTGTTAACTAGTTTGAAAGCTGTCTTTGTCCAGATCACTTTCTTAAATTGAAATAGAAGGAAATGCATTTAGTGCTGGGCTTGATCAGTGATCCCCGAAACTGGACCAGGGCCTGGCCAACTGTGCAAAACACCTGGGAATTGTTGAAAGTCCAGATTCCCAGACCCCAACCTCCCAAAGACACCACATCCTGACACCATCACCTTGAAAGATAGGATTTCAACATGTGAATAGGAGGGGAGGGAGGCAGGCATTCACGCCATTGCAGGGGCCGAGCATTCCTTTTGATCCCGTGGTGCAAAGATGGGCGTGGATGTCCATTTCAGTCTTGTTTCCAATGTAGACAAATTGGAATCACCTCAGGTGTCCATTAATAATGGTTAAACAAACGCTCAAATTCAGTGGTTTGCCATATGCAATCAATACAAGGAATAAGATGGGGAGATACTTGCATTATACTGGGAGGGAACAAACAAGTACAAAGTAATAGGTAAAGGGCCTCAGTCACTTATGGGAAATGCTTGGGCGAAGTGGATGTTGGAATTGAGAACCTTTCACATTTAAGGAACATTATGCATGACTTTCTGTTCGTGTGACGGCAGATTAGATAACTGAGATTCACACTGGCAGTGAGAACAATGCTGAACGAAATACTTGAAACATCCGCGTGAAGACACTGGCAAGCCCAGCATGGTGATCAGGTAACAGAAAGGACAGAGAGAGGCCCAGGAAGGTGAGCCCAGGGTCGGGAGCCACTTTTTCCCCGAGTGCATTCGCAGGTCCAGAGGAGGAAGTTGAGAGGCCAGCCAGTTCCGAGACACATGTATAGGATTCCTCGTGAGTCCTGCGAGGTCGGCAACGGTTGCCACGGTGTTAGTTTCCCTCCTTCCCTGTTTCTCACCCATCCCTCACACTTGTTCCTGGAATCACATTCCTAAGTAAGAACAGGGAGGGCTGCATAGAAGCCTTTATCTCAGGCTCTGCTTTCAGGGCAGTCGAGACCAAGGCAGGAAGAGAGACCAGAACATGAGAAGTTCCAACATATGGGATGTCTGCGTCCTCAGAAAAGAAGCGAGAATGACAAAAACTATATTTAAAGATATAACGAATGATGGAGATATTCCCAAAATTGATTCAGGTGGACATCAAGCCACAGACCCAAGAAGCCCTATGGAGCCCAGGCAGGATAAATAAAAACAAGTCAGTGAAAAATAATACTGTGGAACCAAAGACAAATGGTTTTCACAGACCAGAAAGGATCTGTTTGCTTGGTTTCACCCTGTTACACAGCAGAAATTCCCAATGATGAAGGAAAAGCCTCTAACTCAGATTGGAGGTCACCACCCTGCCTCCTACCCCCGCCCCCACCCCAGAGTCACCACCTCTGGGAAGGCTTTCTCTGGGCCTGCACCTGGGTGCTGCTGTCCCCGGCCCAGATACCAATACAGAGGCCAACAGTAAGATGCCTTAAAAATTATAAAATTAAATTAAATGTAGATGTTCCCCTAAGCTCTCCCAGGAGGGGATCTGAGCATGGGGGTCAAAGATGGAGTCAGCTCCATCCAAACCCAGCTCCGCCACCTTCCCGCCTCCTCTACCAAGTGGGGCCAAGTGTCTGCTCAGGAGGCGCCGTGGGGATGAAGTGGGCTGGGCAGTCGAGCACCGGGCGGGGCCCCTTTGCCCACTGTGCTCAGCAGCGGAAGCATTTCTGTTCCGACACTGGGTATCGTGAGGGCTGGAGGCGGGGGCAGGTCAGTCTGCGAGGACTCGAGTTAATTTCACTCGAGTCAGGCCGAGGCAGTGGGGTGAGAATTCACACTACCTTTCCTGCACCACAAGCTCAGCCGCCGTGGGTGAGCCGGGACCAGCATGTGCCTGAATCACGTCGAGATTTACCCTTAGGTAAACGTGCGGTCACATCACGACGGTCTCTGAGTTCCGCCTGGTCCCTTCGCTGCTTCCACACCATCCGACATCCGTCTCTGCTCTGCATTCTGCTTCTTGGCCACTCCGAGTTGGGTCTTTGTCAGGACTTTTCAGCCTTGACAGAAGATCCGAAGCAGGAAGTGAAGCCTGGGGCCGGGGTGGGCAGAGGCAGCTGGGCCCCAGGCAGGCCCTGCTCGAGGCTCACCTCCGCGTCCTGTCCTCTCTTAGTGGCCTGATGCATCACATGGCCAGGGACTGTGATGCTGGGAATGACCTTCACAAGCCCCCAGCAGCCAGGAGACAAGATCAGGGTGGCTTCACCAGAAGGGGGTGCTGCGCAATTGAACTTGTTAAAAGCGTCTATAGCCCTCTCCTGCTGCCCTGCCCTGGGCCAGGCTATTCTGATAAGAGGAAAGTCCTGCTGTGACTTCCCAGGCATCCAGAGGCGCAGATCTGGGTTGTTCCCCGGTGAACCGCCTTTGTAAATTCAGCATCCTCCACAGCCTCCCTCCCCACACCTGGGGCTCAGGATGGACACTCTCCCCGGGACAGTCCAGCTCCTGCTCTGGAGGAGCAAGCATTTCTTGTCCCGCCTCTCAGGGCACCAGTTCAGTGCGTTCTCTAAAGCCTGCATCTCATCCACTGAAGGACACAGAAACCCTGCCCACCCCTGGGCAGGGGGTGGGTCGCAGGCAGGCTGAGCTGCTCACCTGTGGGGTCTGCAAGGGCAGCACTTCCTGGTTGTGGTTTTGCATCCTTGTTCTCTGTACTCTAGACCAGCACCCACGGCCAGGGCTCCATGTGACAAGGGGGTCTTGTGTCGTCCAGTGTGGTAGCTCCTGGCCATGTGGCACCTGAGTATTTAACTATGGCCACTGCCACCAAGGGACTAAGTATTTTATTTTATTGGTTTTTTTACTTATATCTAACTAGCTACCTGTGATTAGTGATTGGCCAGCACAGTGGCCTAGAGACAGGTAAGTTTACCAAATAACAGTCTAAGATAGGTGAGCGCTTGTTGTGTATTTCCTCCCCATAAGACAGTGAATTTTTTAAGTGTTCTCTTTTGAGTGAATAGGTCTCTTCCAGTTTTGTTCCAAGGATTATATTCAACAACAAAAAATAGCATTATTTGATCAAAAAAATCACCACAAAAAAAGAAGAGAATGAACAAAATAAAGCTTTATTTGAACAGCCCTGCAGGTCATTTTGAGGCACTGGTCACTGTCCCAGTTTATAGCTGTTATTTCATAAGTAGCGCCCTAACCATAATCCGCCAAGTCCAGCAAACTGCTACCGGTACAGGTGGTGAGAGCTGCCAATCTGTGTGCTACAGCCAAGGCCACCTGTCCTCACCTTGTCACCGAGAGGCCAGCACAGCCACGTATGGCGGGTATTGAGCACTCCAGGTCCCCGTGAACACCTGCACAGCTGCAGGGTACCGCCCTCTGTGGGGTGCAGGTTGAGGCAGCCCTCCCTGTCCTCCAGGACCCAGCTCAGCAGGCCACCCTCCCAGCACTCCACAAGTGGTCCCTCTCGTGCTTGGCTATCAATAGGCACTTTGCAACCTAATGGTCGACGTTGTCTTGCTAGGTCCAGAGAACCCAAGGCACATTGGAAAAGGGAGAGACCTGGCTCAGAGTAGGGCGGTAGGGCAGTTTTCAGGGACCCAGTTCCGGCTGCATTACTGAGTCCCTGGCTTCCCTGAACAGCCCTAGGCATGGAGCGCACCAACTGGCTGCTGAGTGTCCAAGGCCGGGGGGAGGGGAATGTTTCCAGACTGCAAGCTGCAGAACAACATGTGACCGGAGCCCTTCAGAGCTGAAAAGTGAGCCCATCCCCACAGGTGCTTTTAGCAGTTAAGTTTCATCACACACAAACCAAGAGAAGTGGAAACATACACCAAAAACAGATGCTGTGGGCTTGAGAGATTTCAAGATGGCTGTGTTCAGACGGAGGCACAAACATTTCCATTCGGATTTCAAGTAGGCCAAACGGTACCCAAAAGTGCACCCTCCAAGCCTCCACATTTCCCCAAGAGCGGAGGCAAAGAAGGAGCTTTCTCTAAGTGTTAAGAAGAGTGTGTACAAGTAAACCACACATTGCACATATGTGTTTGCACCATTTTTCTTCTAATATATAAAAGTATAAAAATAAAATTTCCACCTTTCGTTTCTAGAAACACCTGGAGGAAACATGACTGCTTGTAGTTTCCAGTCACCTGAGCAGGCACAGGGGCTCCACCTCCCTGTGCTGTCGGGAAGACTCGGGAACGGAGGTGACGGACTTTTCACCGGGAAACCAATTCAGGGCAAGTGGGAGAAAGCTCACCCTGTGTGAGGACCTGTCACGGGTCCCCACGTAGAGGGAAGGCAGGGACTTGGGGCTTCGTGTGGAGGGCAACATGGGTTCCGCTGGGGCGTCTAGGAACAAGCCGACTCGGGAGCTGTGTTCTAGGAGCCTAAATTCGGGGCCTGGCTCAGGGTCTCGGCAGAGCCATCGTCACTGGGCGGCCCCCCACTTGTCTTTGTACTCCTGGTAGGCGCTCAGTATCTCCGTGATGACAGCGGGGTCCTCCAGTGTGGTGGTGTCCCCCAGGTCCTGAGCTCTGCCTGTGACGATCTTCCTCAGGAGCCTCCGCATGACTTTTCCAGACCGCGTTTTTGGAAGACGTTTCACTACCTGGCAGGGAAGGCGCAGCATTAGACTTTGGGTGGTGCCCAGACTCCCAGCCTATATCCGATGGCGTTGAGATGAGGAGGGTACTGCTCAAGGGAGGACACCCCTCTCCGGGGACCTGACAGGAATGGCTGACGTGCAGCCCACCCCAGAGAAGAGCGGGGCCGTGGCCTCTGGTTTTATCCTCCATCTGGACCTAAAGCTGAAATCAGCCATGGTCAGGGGTTTAGTTGAGCCTCCACCAGGAGGCTCTCCCCTACCCAGGTGGACCTCACTGCCGACATGCGTTTCTCGTGCCCACTACACTGGGGGGCTCCCAGGTGGCAGCAGAACCAGGCATTCTCTGGGCACCTTGTCTCCTCCCCCAGCCGGGGCTGTAGTTGGCTTTTTCTAACATAAGAAGCAAGGGGTACTTAAGAGGAAAATGTCTTGCTTAGTGTTTGAAACTTAGTCTTTGACATTTTCCAACTACAGGCATCCAACGTCAAGGCGATATGTTAAGGGCTGCGTTTGGGGCCTGTAACAGTGGCCTGTCTTTTGCAAGAGTCCAGTTAACTTACGGGGAGTTCAGATGAAGCTCTGGTCACCAGGCCGACAGTCTGACCTTGTATGGCACCGAGTGAAGCTGGGCCCTCCTGCCACCGAGGCCCAGCTCCCAGCCAAGGAAGGAGTGAAAAGCCAGCAGGGCTGAGAAGGTGGCCCAGTTCCTCCTTGAAACTGACCCCAGCACAGGCTCCCAGGCAGGGTCTGGCGGTGTCTCCTCACCGTCCCGGGGACCTCTGGTCCCACTCCAGGCCTCTGTTTACAATCCACGATGCTCCACAGCCCAGCCTGGTCCCTGCGCAGGTGGCTGTGTCTCCCTCCGTCTGAGGACGCAGCAGCCCACCGCCCTTGCCCACCTCCTGTCACTGTCCCCCGTCAATGGTGGGAAGCCAGGAGGAGCATTGCTGTGGCCCCTGAGGCGTGTCCACTCACCAGGACCTGGTCGGGCACCGCGTACTTGGCGATTTTGGAGGCCACCACCGACCGGAGCTCCTTCACCACCATGTCTGCGTCACCCGCGTCATCTTTCAACACGATGAAGGCAAACGCAGCTGGAAGGAGACCAGAGGTTCAGGAACATCAGACCACGACCCACCTCCCGGGGCAGCATGTTTCACACAAATCGCCATAAATCCAAAGGGGCTTTAAATCATAGGCTGGTGACCCTGTGGCAACTGGTCTCTTTAGCTGCAGCCCGGGGCATTTCCATTTTCATTCAAGGTGGAAGTGACTCCATTGGCTCCTCTGAGCGCCCCGGGTGGCGGGCACGTGTGGAGAGACCCTGGAGCCGTGACTCACCTCTGTCCGCACACCCGTGACACAGCCGTGACGTGGGCTGTAGAAGACTCACTCTCCACCCCGTGCGACAGGTGTGGAAACACCGCCCAGGCAGTAGTCTCTGGGCACGTGTCCAGCCTGTGGGCACCAGCCACGTGGCTATTTAAAGGTAAGTTAAATGTAAAATGCAGCTCCCCAGTCACGAGAGCCACGTGTAGCCGGGGCCCACCGTGTGGACAGCACGGACGAAGAATGGCTCCGTCGAGTCAGGAAGTTCTGTTGGGCTGCGCTGGTCAGCCAGTATTTTAGCACAAACACCAGGTTTTGTTTTCAATACTCCAGCGAGGATCAGGGTGGCTCCCACGGGTGTCCAGCACGTTTCTCCTTAACCCACCGGGGATGATCTCGCACATGGACCCAACTCCAACTCCATTTCTCTCCACGTGAGCAATCGCTGTCCCAGCGCCACTTAGGACGGTCTGTCCTTCCCCCGCTGACCCGCACTGTCCCTCCTCCAAGCCTCCAAGCCTCTCTCCACAGCCTCCTTGCTCAGTGGCCTGTCCGTCCCTGCACCGAGCCCACCCCGTCCTGATCTACACACCCTGCACACCACCTAACCCCCACCGGTCCTGTCCGTCTGCCTCTCCCCTCCCCCCCAGCCCCTCCAGCACATGAGCCCCCGGGGCAGGGACTTAGGTCGCTCTCCAGGTCTGCGTCCTAATCACACGAGACCTGGGGGCTCCCCTCCGTCAGATCGAGTGCAAACAGAGAGAGTGGGGACGAATACACACCCACAGCTTTGGCTGTTGTTCATGTTTTACAAGTGGACAGATGCTCATATTCATTAGAAATCAGGAAAGTGCACATCCTCATCGTGCCCGATACACAAATCCTCCCCCAAAGTCTGGCAGGCAACGCCGGAGTCGCTTAGGATGCAGGGAAGGGCTGCTGGCGGGAGCGTGATGTGGCCCGAGGCCCCTGAGACGCACACTCGAGGACCTGTCCTGTCTCATCCCCGCGACCCCCAACAGCCCCCCACAGCCCCGCCCCTGTTATCATGGGTGACATCCTCACAGGCACATCCTTCGGTGGCAACTGAAAACGCTTTTTTAAAGCACTTAACGTAAGTGTTCAGTTTTCCAACAGGTTGGCTTAGAGACAGTATGTAACAGAAGAAGAGCACACAGGCGTGGCTGGGAGGCAGGTGACACTGGGTCATCGTGCATCCTGACAGCAGGAGGGAGGGTGCCCAGGCCATTCAGCCGGGCAGAAGAAGTCAGTCTGCCCAGCAGCGCAGCATAAGGTCAGAGAGTGTCTGGGTCACGCCAGGCCAGGCCAGGCCAGTGTGACTGCTACATGCCTGGCATTACAACACTCAGGTGACCCTCCCGCTCCCCAGACCCACCGCTTAGGAACTGGCAGACTTTGGAACAAAGTGTGTCCCCAGTGAGGACCAGTCCGATCACTGGCTCTGTGCTCCCCTGGCCCATCGCTGTGCAGGGGGAACCACAGGTCAGACTCCTCCAAAGAGTCTCAGGCCAGTCAAGGAGCCGCTGCAAGGCATGGGGCGCTGTGACGGAGCACGTGTGAGGGACGTGTGGGCAGCACAGGGCATTTGCACACACTGTCCCTGACGGGGCCGCCAGGGCCCTGTGGACGGGGAGGAAGCTCCCCAAGCTCAGCTGGGCCCAACAGGTCACAACTGCTTGTGGGTGAGTGCCCTTAAAGGACGGCAGACCCAGGACAGTTCAGAGTCCTGACTTTTCTAACACTTGTGCCAGTTCAGCCTCCTCAGCCAAAATCTCCACTTGAGAGAGACGTGAACCAGCAGCCTGACCCACGAGAAAGCCCTGGCCCCCGCCCACCGAGTCTGCTTCTCCTACAGGAGCCCTGGCCCCAGGGCCAGGAGGGTCCTCGGGGGACACACACCTTCTCCCTTGATGTCGTGTGGGTAGCCGATGACAGCGGTCTCGGGCACTGCCGGGTGGTCAGCCTGGGCACGACAGAGAACGCAGAGGTGAGGCAGCGACTCAGCCAGTGACGACCACCCCAGACCCCAGGCAGTGGCAGCCGGTGGTGGTGCAGGGCACGGAGCCCGGCTGGGCTCACCATGGCGTCCTCAATCTCCGCCGTCCCCAGCCGGTGGCCGCTGATGTTGATGACATCGTCCATCCGCCCCGTGATCTGGTAGTAGCCGTCCTCAGTTCGGTAAGCCCCGTCTCCTGTGAAGTAGTAGCCTGCACCACCGTGGGGGATTCAGCACCAGCTCCGAACTGGGACCCAGCGGGGCTCCCGTCCTTCCATGAGGGACACCCCCTGGACAGGAGGAAGCGCCGAAGCCCCCCTGCCGACGCACCCCACCCCCATGGAGACACCTCTCCGGTGCTGCTAAGCTGGTGCCAGTAAACGGCAGAGGGGCTGCCAGACAGCAGGAGGCTGCGAACGTCTGGAAGCAGGAGATACGAGGAGCCCACTCGAGCTTCCCCAAAAGTGAGTGTCGCTGGCATGCTTGCGACTGCAGAGCATCGGTTCGCAGGGGCACACGTGTACGTGAACTCCCACCCAACGACATGACACAAGCCGGGAAGACAACGACACGGAGGCCGGGGGGAGGCCTGGAGCCACCGCGATTGTCGCCAAGGTGGCGTCCTGCTCTTCTCCTGGGAGCCCGTGGCCTGAGCCCCTGGGAGAACCCCAAGCTGGACCGCTCCTAGCTCAGGGGTAAGGAAAGGAGGGAGCGTTCACGCAACCCCCAGCCCCTCGGAAAGGGTTCTGAGACCGAGTCCAGCGGTGGCAGGAAAGGCTCACCCGGGTAGGCCTCGAAGTAGGCGTCCATGAATCGCTGGTGATCTCCGAAGATGGTCCGGGCCATGCCTGGCCAGGCCTGGGACAGGCACAGAGCCCCGGACACATCTCCACCCTCCAGGACATTTCCCTGCAGACCCGGGAGATGGGGAGACGGATGGAGTGACCATCTCACGTTCTCCGAACTGCCGGGCCTGACGCAGGAACAGGACAAGTGCCCCAGAGGGAGCTGCTCAGAGCTTTCTCCTCTGAGAGGAGACCCTGCGGTGGGTGCCGCGCGACGGGGGAGGGCAGCCGAGGCCAGGGGGGTGGCGGGGGGTGGGGGGGTGGGGCACGTGGACGGGGAGACTCACCTTCTCATCCATGAGAACAGGGACGATGCCAAACAAGGGCCTCATCGCCATGCAGGGCAGGATTTCTGCCTCCTCCTCCGAGGGCCGCGGCGAGATGCAGATGCCCCCCGTTTCTGCGGGGAGGACAGGAAGAAACACCAGTGGGCCTGGGGCTACGGACACGTGTATCCACACCGTATGGACACAGGGTCCACACGCACGGCTGCTCTCCAGAGTGGGAGGGGGGTAGACCTGCCCGTCCGGGGCAAGGAAACAGCCCCCAGTGACAAAAGGACCTCTGAGGAGAAACCAGGCTTGGGTGCCGGTCCCCCCCACTGTGGAAATGAGAGCGGGCCGGGGGCCAGGTTCAGCCCCAGGAGCCACGGCCCCCATCCCGTGTTGTGGGGACAGCAGAAAGGAGGGCGGAGGGAAAGGACGCCCACGGGCCCTGCCCGCAGGCATTTCTCTGGCTCCGGCCTCCATCAGCCTGCATGGGAAGGGCCCCCCCAAGACTCTGCTGTAGGGAACATCCAGGGCCTTCCTGAACCATGAGGCCCGCGCCACTGGGAACGTCTCACTTTCTGGCTTCTTGAAGGAGGAGACCTCAGCCCCGTTTATTACGTCAATGGTGGTCTCTTGCCCCCAAAATCCTGATAAGTCAGACACCCCAGAGGAGGGGGGCAAATCAAAACACAGTGGCGCAGAAAAAACTCCTTTCCCTCTAGATCCAAATCTAGACTCGAGGTCGCCTAAACAGCAGGACCCGTCACTGGGCCATACCGGGTTCGGGAGGCGGGCCGCCGAGGAAGGGAACCTTCGCAGGGCCCTGTGTCGCCCCTCCGCCCCCTCCCGGGCCCCACCTTTCAGACGAGGAAACCGAGGCTCAGGGAAGCCTTCGCACCCATGTCTCACAGCTGCAGAGCGGCAGCTGCTGCCCCGAGCCTCCTCTCCCCACACGCCAGGCGCCCGTTGAGCTGACGCTCCGTGCTCCCTGCCCCTCCCCCGGGGACGTGCTCACCTGTCTGCCACCAGGTGTCCACCAGCGTGCACCGGCTGTCCCCCACCACCCTGTGCAGCCACTCCCAGGCCTCGTGGTTGATCGGCTCTCCCACTGCAACCACACGAGAGAGAGAAGATGTTAAGAGACCTCAGAAAGGCTGAAACCAAAAGGAGCTGATTTCACGACGAAAACAGCTCTATAATTTTCCCAAAAGACACAAAAGGAGACTTGAAAAAGCAGTGAGATCATCAGGTTTCTGGCTATGGAAGAACACAAATGACAATGAGGTATTTTCACCATTAGAGGGTCAAAAACCAAGAAGTTGGTAAGAGTGTGGAGGAAACAACCCCACGCACACTGCAGGAGCGCAGTTTGGAGAGCGCTTCGAGTGCTTCTCTTCCTGCTCAGAAGTGCACACGCCCGTGGCAACTGCTTTGGATGCCTGCTGGTGACGGAACCCACTAAAGCCAGACACACTCGTCCTGTGACTGGAGGAGGTCGCTCCAGGCACCCACCCCCAGAAGCAGACACGGACGAGGATGTTCCCATGGCCAAGAGCTAAAAACTGTCCGTGGAGAGGAGAACGGCGAAATGAATCATGCCACGTTCGTGAGGGACCACCACCGGCCAAGGCATGAATTGGCCCAGGTGCAGGAGCCGCCGTGCTATTCACCCACCTGCCAGCACAGCTCACTGGTCCTGATGGAAGAAACACGTCCACACGTCGAGGTGAGGGGAAGTCATTCTGGCTCACACCATTTAACTCAGACCTTATGCTAACTGGAACAGCCTGTCTGTGGCCTGTCAAACATACACTGCACATCTGCGCTGATCATTAAAGAAAAGGGCAGGCTGTCCAGAAGTAAAGAATGTCTGAAGATAGAGATAAATGCCTCCCTGGGATGCCAGTGCTGGGACTCCTTTGATGATAAGACTCCCTTCCCAGAGCCAAGGCTATACTGACTCTCTGTGTACGTGCTGATCTGCTTTTTTGAAACCCTGAAGGAATGTATCCCTGATTTGTTTGATGTTCTTTGTCCCGATAAGACATAAAACTGCTGAAAACCATGCTTCTCTGGAGCAGTTCCCTTAGAGCTTATAGTCCTCAGCTTGGTTTGAATAAAATTCTCTTCTATTCTTATTATAGATTGGTTACTGATTATTTTCCTCGACAATACCCTGGTCTCAGGAAACCCCCGCAGGGCTCTGCTGTTGGAGCTGGTAATGCAGCAGGGGTGCCCCCAAGCTACACAGAGCCCAGCCAGCTGGTGAGGACTCCCTGGGGGGAGTAGGGGGTCCCTGCACGCTCGCTGCTGCCTGGTCCGACCAGAGAGTGGCTCTGGTCACAGCCCTTATGGAGTGAGGCCCATAGGAGCCCGCCCCTGGCCTGGGGGACGCGCAGCAGAACACTCTGAGCATCTGCCTTGTCACCTGCGTCCTGCTTCCTTAGTAACCGAATCCCCTGCAGGAGAACAGCCTGGCGCCTTCCACCTCCCAGGACCACCTCAACTCAGGGTAACCCAGGTCACCTTTCCAAAGCGCTCTCACATGACTTGGCGACATCTATCCTGATTACGAGTGGAGATAACCTTTGATCTCACAACTCCCTCCCTGCCTGGAGACACGCACCCAAGGGCAGAATGGCACTGATGACAGCGCTGGGAGCAGCAGGGGGTGAGATCCTGGGCAGCCACTAGGGAAAGGGCTTGGGCCTGACCTTCCAACGGTGGTGAGTTTTCATAATGAAGACGGAGCACAGACAACATCACAATGCTGAGCCCCAGACCCTTAACAGCTGTGGGCCCCCAGAAGGGGCTTCCACGTGGGACATCTGCTTTCTACTGGCTGCAGCCACATCATGTGAACTCAGCGCAGACACAGCCTTTGTGCTGAAGCCATCCAGAGACCTGCGCTGGCTCTGGCACACACATGCCGCCTGCAGCCACTCACCTGAGCCCAGGGCCCGCAGGGAGGATCCTGCAGCCGCTCACCTGAGCCCAGGGTCCGCAGGGAGGAGCGGTCATACTTCTTCACCCAGGAATCCTCGAATTTCAGCAGCAGCCGGAAGGCCGTCGGGGCGCCATAGAACTGATTGATCTTCAACCTCTGCACCATCTCCCAGTACCGACCTACGAGAGGCCCCGGGTCACGTCACCTCCATGAGCCTCACTTAGAGGCGGCCCACGTTACCGGGCGCCAGACGTGTGCAGACACCCACGGTGTCCACGAAACGCACTCTGCATCCACCTCCGGGACGGGAGGGGCTCCCCATGGGGCCACCTCCCGGGCTCCCCGTGTCGGAGGCTGGAGCCTCCGCCTGGCCCTGGGTGCCGACCCACATGCTGACAGCCCATGTCCTGACCCACGGGACACAGCGAGGAATCGGGTCAAAGGGATATTACCGTGAAGTAGCACCAATGCAGAACCCGCATTCAGGCACATTTAAATGGTCTCTAGTGGCGACCCGTGCTTCCCCCGGAGCAGCAGCGGCGCCCAGGACGCACGCGCCCCATCAACCCCCCAACTCGCCGCCACCACTCTGCACACAAGAGGTTGAGGCCACCTGAGACTCAGCTCTCATTCCTAGCCGGGCCCCCTGCACATCTTCCAGGAGCACATCTGGCCCCTGCGGGAGGCTGGAGAGGACCTGGGGGCAGGGGACCAAAGTTCCAGGCACCAAACCGTCAGCGCTGTGGACCGCCTGGGCAAGAGCCTGGGCAAGAGCCTGGGCAAGAGCCTCGGCAGAGCCGCCAACCTTCGGTCACGTTTGAACAAATACTTGAAGGCGCTGTGCCGCAAGGGAGGAAGATGCCAGGGGAGCAAGATGTGGGTCCTCAAAGGGATCCCTCTCCATGGTGGCGGCTCCAGGCCACACACCACGAGCTCGGCCCGAGTGGCCTGAAGGCACAGGCAGCAGGGCACCCGGGGAGGCTGGCCACTGGCCTCGGCTTTGAGGAAGGGCAGGATCCGGTCAGGTGGCCGCAGAGGTTAGGGGGACACTAGGGTGGGTGGTCTCTCGGAGGCTCCAGCGACTGGACCCCCTCCCATTGCGCGTGTGAGCCCACTGCAGACCTGGCCCGGCCCCTGCCGCCCGGCAGCTTTGTCACAAGAACCCACAAGCCCGACCCGAGCAAAGCCTCCACCCCGCAGCCCGCAGCCCCCAACCTCTCCTCCTTCCTCCTGCCCCTGCTGCAGTCCGCACCAGCGTCGGGGTAAACCGGGGTGCTCTCAAAAAGGACGCTGGTCGCTCCATTGCAGAGAGGCCCGTACACCACATAGCTGTGTCCCGTAATCCAGCCGATGTCAGCCACGCAGCCAAAGACGTCACCTGGCCGGTAGTCAAACACAAACTGCAGAAACAGGAGGAGGGGCTGTCAGGAGCCTGTCACCCGTTCCCACACGTCACAGGGCGTGTTCTGTCACCGAGGCACAGCTGCTCCTATGGCCCCCGAGGGCAGGAGTGAGGGCGGAGCAGCCACAGCAGTGATGAGAGGGGACACTGGTGACAGTAGCGCCAGGCCCGCAGATGACAGCAAAAGAAGCCGGACTTCAGAGGGGACACTCTTTGAGCCCCAGCACAAAGCCCACCCATACGCTGGAGGTCGCCTAGTACTAGTCCTGAGGCAGGCGGGGATGGGGGTTTTGGGGGAGCAGGCGGATGTCAGGGCCTGAAGGAGCTGGAGACGCCCATGTCCTGATACAGGTGCTGGCCACACGTGTACGCACAGGTAAAACTCCATCCAGTCCTATGTCTAAAATAAGGGCACCTTTCTGCCTTAAGTTACACCATAGTTTTTTTGGTTTTTTACACCATAGTTTTTTAAATCCTTTTAAAACTGCAAAAAAAACAAAAGCCAAAAAGGCGAAGAAACCCACCAAGCATCATCAGCTTCTAAGAGTCTGAGAGAAACAGGCATCTCCTTATTCTTGCCAAAAAGTCAAACCTGAACCTGACGCTGTCTGCGGGTCCACTTGCCCTTTTGCAGGAGACGCTGAGGACAGAGAGACACACAGCCAGGCGCTACGACCGACAACGTTCAAGGAAATGAAGGGATAGAGGAAAACCCATTGGCTAAACTTGGCTTAAAAGGCTTACCCAGAACAGTCAGTGGGCAAGAGTAAGCTACAGTACCTAGGGATGCACATTTGGGTGACAAAACTAGAAAGGGCAGGGACACTATAGGCCATGAAGGGGCTTCTGTGTGAGGCTGGCAATGTCCCAGTTTTTGACTGATGTGAGTTTGTCCAACAATAATTCATTAAGCCACACATTTGATTTCGGTGGTTTTCTATATCTGTGTTCTGTTTTGCAATAAAGATGTTTTTTAACCTTTGGGCGAGTGGCCCAGTCTCTTGCTGCCACAGACACACATTGAGGTCCCCCAGGAGTTTCCAGACAGCACAGTGGTCTCGAGTCTGCCAGGGTCCTGTGGAGCCATGACCCAAGGCAGAGGGGTCTTTCAAGGAAACTGCACTCCCACTGCACCGGTGAAGCAGGACGTCCACACCCCAAGGCCCATAGCATCCCAGAACTGAGGGGATTTTTAATACGAGGACCCACAGTGCCACATCTTTCAAGGGGCTGGCGACCTCTCTACCTGCTGTTCTTGGAAGGAGAACAGGTGCCCAGGACTGGCCACGCTCCAAAGGGCACCCTGACCCCACTGCTCACCCTGAAACCTGCCCACGTCCCCACCGTCCCTGCAGAGTCAACTGTCCTTTTCCCTGAAGAAACCAACAGTCCTAATACCTTCAGCAGGTGCACGGACGGACACACACACACACAGACGTACACACTCATAGACATACGCTTATGTACAGAAGACTGAAAGTTTCTATTCCTAATGCTTTAAAATGCCCTCACTGTATTGAAGAGAAATTCAAAAGATGGTCCCGTCCTTACATCCCCACTTCTTTTGCTCATGTAGACAGTGTCCTGGTAATGCTTGAAAACAAAAAATGAAGACTCTTTCACCACATTTACAGCTCCCCTCATGCTAATTTTGTTATAAATTGATGGAAACACGTTGACCCATTCTGTGACTTTCTTGGTGTTCGGTCTCGGTAGCTACATTTTCCAAAGTGTTCTGACTTACACAACGTGTCAATCTTTGCAACATGCCCATCCAGAGCTGAGCAAGGGGCTTTCAGACGAGAACAGCTCTGTGATGCTCACGGTCACCCAGCGGCCAGAAGACAGCGGCTTTAACATGGACTGTGTCAAGCATAATACCTCATCTTCCCGGCCTGGTTCTGTGCCACATCTATCTTTCTGCCTCACTTCCGCATCTTCAGTGCTGCCTGCAAGTGGCTGCCACTCTCAGGCCTCATCTTTGCCCTCCCAGGACCCGCTCGTCGTCTGTGCTCATCCGTGAGGTCCACCTCCAGATGACCAGGCCTGGCCAATCAGCATATCCCACTCCCACCCCCACCATAGTGACTGAGAGGGCGGGGCCCTGGTCCCCAGCCAGACTGTAGGTGCTCTCAGCATCCAAGCCCTGCCTGGATGCGCCTGGGCTTCCCGGTCACGTGGCCAGTCAGCTCCCCTGTTCCTGCATTGCCTGGGGCTGAGTTCTGCCTTTGGCCAGAGAGAGAGTCTGGTCCACAGACAATATCCTGAGACCCCAGCCCACCTGGGAAGCGTCAGCTATTCCCCAAGGCAACCAAGGATGCATGTTAACCAAAATCCGCCCCCCACCCATGTTTAAATGAGTGCTGATTTTTAAATGCATTTACTATAATAAAACTGTGCCAGATCATTTGCTTTAGAATCCTTAAAGGATGGTCCCCTGTAATACAATTTCCATACACTAAATTTAAGCCTCCTCATAAAATCAAGTCTTTTTTAAAATTTTCCTATTAAAATGTGGCCCCAGTAAGCAGAGCCTAGAGGCCACAGCACTTTTAGGGGCCCATAAAAATGTTTTACTTTATTTTAAAATCAGATAAAAAAGATCTCTTAAGTAGAAGAATGCGTCTTAACAAATAACAATAATGTACTCATATTTACACCAACCTTGTTGTATAGGACAAGGGTCCAGGAAGGCCAGAGCACCTGGACTCCCAGCACCTGAAAGCAGCCATGCCAGCCAGCACGTCAGGCCTAGGGAGGGCTTGGCACACGTGTGATGGACTAAAGACCAGCAGAAGACACAGGTCCAGGACCCAGGCCCTTCCGACAAGGACACAAGCTCAGCTCCCCAAGCCCACCCCTCCACCACGCTGATGCCAGGACTCCCAGCCCTGCTCGTGAACACATGAGGAGAAGACGTTAGCAGGAGCTCTGGCCCCAATCCAGCCTCTCCTGGCCCCCCGCCCAGAGCCCCCCGGGGCAGCGCCCTACCCGGTGCGTCAGAGCGGCGTACAGCAGGTAGCCCGCCTGGGTGTGGACGAGCCCCTTGGGCGTCCCAGTGCTCCCCGAGGTGTACAGCAGGAAGAGCGTGTCCTCACTGCCCATGCTCTCTGGGGCGCACACTGGCTCCTCCTTGGCCATTTCCTGTGAGGGAGAAGACCAGACAGCCCGTCAAGGGCAGTGACCTCGCCCCTGCACCCGGCGTCCCCGAGAACACCTCTCCCCCTCGGCCTCAGGACTCGGCAGACAGTGTTCAGAGTTCACCTTCTCTAGCCTGCCCTAGTTTAATTCCAAATAAAAGGATGGATCCAGTCATTTCTGTTATGTTAAATGTTTCCCTCTGTTTGTGGGATTTGAGTTCCATCTTCCCTACCAGGATGGAAGCCCATCAAATAGCAAAGGGGAACCCTGGGCACCTCTGGGGGACCCAGATTGAGAACCACAATCTGACAAGACTCAGGCTCAGTTAATCCAATGACAACCTCTTCTCCTCAAACTATACAAAAGGAGATAAACCCACCTGCTCAAGGGGGATGTCCAGATCCCCCATGTGGACCTTGTTGTCTGTCCTGTGAGCCACGAGGACATGCTGGACAGTTGGGCAGAGCTTTATGGCTTCGTCCACAATCTTCTTCAGCTCCACCACGCGCCCTCCCCGGAGTCCTTGGTTGAAGGTGATAACCACCTTGCACTTGGCTATCGGAGTCAAAGGCAGGTATTTCTGGTCAGTTTCCTCCCCACTCCGACCTTCACAGCCCAGACAGCCACACACCCCAGGCCTAAGGGTGTAATGAAGAAAGTCCATCCTTGAGCAAGAGAGTCAACACAAAAAAGTGAAGTTCCACCTGCTTTGGGATCTTTGTGCTCAGAGCAGAAGCGCCAGCCTTTTCCCGGCTCTGGGAGGAGCAGGTGTAACTGGAGATAAGTCACCGGAAGCTCAACTCTGCCAGACTCCCGCTCCCTCCCACCTGCCCCGGGGCCTTTCCAGGCTACCCTCCACCCACCAGGCCCCAACCCCCGGATGCCCCCGGAGGGATCACGGCTGAGGTGGGCTATTGTACAACTGGCTCCTGAGAAAGAGCCTGGAACAACCATCCAGCTGCCATGCTGATGGCCAAGCACAGCCCTCAGACCTGTGACGTGGGCACCGAGGCCTGATTTGGAGCCACAGGCAGAAGTGTTGAGGAATCACCCCACCCAGGAGTCCTCAACCAGCCCCTCGGGGTTCATGCTGACGCCCGCGGCCCCATCGCCTTCCAGGGTTTCCCTGCCATCTGAGCCCTGGGCACCCACAGTGGGAGCTCCCCGGCCTCACTCCCTGCAGCCCACAGCACCTCCCAGGACCACCTCCCCAGTGAACTGCCTGCACTTGAACTCTCGCCACAGGGCGGCTCCTGGGGGCCCTACCTGAGGCGCCAGTCTCCCTCAGCTTTCCAGTCTGAAACGTGCTTTCTAGAGACATGCTCACAGCCTCTCTTCCTCCCAAGAGCCCTAGAGGCGGCACAGCCCCACGGGCCACCTGAGACCCCGCCAGCACACGCCTTTGCCTGGGTCAGAGAGATACTCTGGACTGCTTCGGGCGCCTAGGGCAGTGTCATCAGCTCTGCACACCAGGCCCCGGCCACACACACTGCTCCTCGAGCCTTGGCAATCGGTCACCTTGGGGAGACAAAGTCAGGTGGACAGAGCCCACCTGAGACGCTCCAGGCCTACATCCCTGAGCTGGGACTGTCCAGGGAAGCTCCCCGTGGGGCAGGAAGGGAGATGGCCCAGCAGGTAGAAAGGGACCCTGCTCAAGGGGATGAGAGACAAAGAAAGCTCAGGACCCTCTGGAGAAAACAGTGGCCCCTGCCCAACCTGGGTGCTGGAATCTCGGCCTCCGAGACACAGGCCCCACTCCCGGTGCCCATCTGTGCGAGGCCTCCCTGCCCGAGTGGTTCTCCAGGGCAGGAAACTCCGGGCCCGACATGCCCAGTCCCCAGGAGGTGCTTGAGGAGCACCCTCTCTCTGCGGTCCCCGAGGGCGGGCAGCAGGGGCCACCAGCACAGGCAGGATCAGCAGACGCTTTGGTCTGGGGGGGATTCACTTTCACCCCGGCTTTTGATCAGGTCTCAGCTTCTGTCTTTGTTTTTAATTGCTCCCATAGCCAATTACCACAAATTTAGTGGCTCAGGACCCCCATTTTTTTTTTAGCTCACGGTTCTATAGTCTGGGTGAGCTCAGCCGTGAGACTCTAAGCTGGGTTCTCTGCTTAGAGTCTCACGGCCAAAATCAAGGTGCCGGTGGGGGTGGGGGCAGATCTCACCTGGAGGCTCTGGGGAGAATCTGCTTTCAGGTTGCTCAGGGTGTTGGCGGAAGTCAGGTCCGTGTGGCTGTAGGACTGAGGTCCCCATTTCCTTGCTGTCAGTCAGGGGTCGTCCTCAGCTTTTAGAGCCACCTACACACCCTGCACACAACCTCCTTCATCCTCAAAGCCAGCAAAGGCAGGTCAAGTCCTTGTCACTTTGAATCTCTCTCACCTCCCTCTCTGCCACATGTTTTCTGCTTCAGCCAGAGAAGGTTCTCTGCTTTTAAGGATCGGTGGTTACACCGGGCCGACCAGCATCGTCCCCCCATTTTAGGGTCCCATCACATCTGCAGAGGCCTTCTGCCGCGTAAGGTACCTATTCACAGGTACTGGGGAATTCAGGCATGGACAACGGCTCAGGCCACTACTCTGCCCCCAGAGCATCTCGCAGAGCCATTCTCCACCCTCCCCACGCCTCCCTCTCTCCACTCCTCACACAGCCTAGACCAGGAGGGAAGATAAAGGAAGAGCAGTGGCCAGAGCCCAGAGGCCAGGCCAGGGGGCCGGGGCCATAGAATAGGACATACTACCCGGAGTGGCTGCCTCCTCACGGTGAGACCTGGTCGCCACACTGACACTCTCCTTCCCAGTGGTGGACAAAAGACAGCTGTGAATTCTCTGACCTGGTCTCACGCCACTTCTCATGGACAAGTCGGGTCTAGGCCCCCTCCCCTTAAATTTGGGATGGCTACAGACTGGTTTGACCAATGGAGTATAGCCAAAATGATGCTATGCATATTCCAGGGTCAGCCTTTAGGACAAGTGGCAGTTTCCTTGCTTCCTCTTGGAGCCATAAGCCACCATGTAACAAGTCTGACTACCTGAGGCTGCCTTGCTATGGGGAAGCCCAAGTTAGTCATGTGAAGAGGCTACATGAACAGAAAGAGACCCCTGGCCACCCCCAAACATTCAAACCAATCCAGCCAATATCCCAGATATCACAAAGCAGAGGGAAGCCATTCCCACTATGCCCACCTGACTCCTGCCCCACAGAATCATGAAACATAATAAGAAAATATACTGTTCTAAGTACTTACTTTTGGAGTAGCTTGTAACACAGCAATAAATAACCAAAATACCACCCTCACTGGGCCAAGAGAACACAGACGCTTGTCCCAACAGGGTCTTGCCCCCAGGAAACTGACACCTGAATAGCTGGACATGGAGGCTGTAGGGTGCTGGGGAAGAGCTGCTTAATGGCAAAGCTCTAGAGAAAAGTTATAGGACTTTCCCCTACTGAGTCCCTCAGAGCTGACCGGGCCCCTGCCTTCCCATGGCCTGGCTGTTTAGAATTCCTGAGTTCTGGGAGTTGCCTGGCATCCAGCTACTAATTCTCCAGAGTCAATTGCTTTTGCTTGTTTCAAAGAATCTTAACAGAAACACTTGGTAACTGTGGCCACATCAGCAAGAGAGGAAAGGAGCAGCCTAATGTAATGTTAAAAGCATTGGTAGAATGCCTGGGTTCAAATCCTGGGTCTGTCGCTAAGTAGCAGTGTGACCTTAGGCAAGTCACTTAACCTTTCTGTGCCTTAGTTTCCAAGACCAGATGGCTTCACTGGTGAATTCTGCCAAACAGATAAAGACAAATCAACATCAATCTTTCTCAAACTCTTCCTAAAAATTGCAGAGGAGGAAGCACTTTCTTACTCATTCTATGTGGCCAGCTTTACCCTGATACCAAAACCAGACAAACAGATCACAAGAAAAGAAAACTAGGGACCAATATCCCTTATAAACACTGATGCAAAAATCCTCAAACAAATGCTAACAAACTGTATCCAGCAGCATATTAACAAGATTATACATCATGACCAAGTGGGATTTATTCCTGGAATGCATGGATGGTTCAGCATACGAAAATCAAGGATAGCTATATAGATCAGTGTAATAGAATAGGGAACTCAGAAATAAGCACTCACATATACAGTCAAGTTATTTTTGACAAGAGTTCCAAGACCATTCAACAAAGGAAACAATAGTCTCTTCAATAAATGGTATCATTGGATATGCACAGGCCAAACAAAATGAAGCTGGGCCCTTACCTCACACCATATGCAAAAATTAACTCAAAATGGATCAAAGACCTGGGACTTCCCTGGTGGCGCAGTGCATAAGACTCCGCACTCCCAATGCAGGGGGCCCGGGTTTGATCCCTGGTCAGGGAACTAGATCCCATATGCATGCTGCGACTGACAGTTCGCATGCCACAACTAAGAAACCCGCGTGCCGCAACTAAGGAGCCCTGGAGCTGCAACCACTAAGGAGCCCTAAGACTTTGCATGCCACAACTAAGGAACCTGCCTGCTGCAACTAAGGAGCCCACATCCCACAACTAAGGCGCCGGCGAGCCCTGGAACTGCAACTAAGGAGCCCGCCTGCCACTACTAAGACATGGCACAACCAAAATACATAAATATTTTTTTTTAAATGGATCAAAGGGCTTCCCTGGTGGCACAGTGGTTGAGAGTCCACCTGCCGATGCAGGGGACACGGGTTTGTGCCCTGGTCCGGGAAGGTCCCACATGCCGCGGAGCGGCTGGGCCTGTGAGCCATGGCCGCTGAGCCTGCGTGTCCGGAGCCTGTGCTCCGCAACGGGAGAGGCCACAACAGTGAGAGGCCCGCGTACCACAAAAAAAATAAAAATTAAAAAAAATTAAAAATGGATCAAAGACCTAAATGAAAAAGCTAAAACTATAAAAAACTCTTAGAAGAAAACACAGAGGCAAATCTTTGTAATGTTGTACTGGCAATGGAGTCTTAAATAATACACCAGAAACACAAACAGCAAAAAGAAACAGATGAACTGGACTTTATCACAATTAAAAATTTTTGTGCTTCAAAGGACAATACTGAGAAAGCAAAAAGACAACCCACAGAATGGGATAAAATAATTGCAAATCATATATCTGATAAAGGTACAGTATCCAGAATATCTAGAGAACTCACAACTCAACGACAAAAAAAAGACAAACGACCAATTTAAAAAATGGGCAAAGGACTTAAGTAGATATTTCTCCAAAGAAGACACAAATGGACAAGCACATAAAAAGATATTTAATGATATTAGTCATTAGAAAAATGCAAATCAAAACTACAATGAAATACCACTTCATACCCATTGGGATGGTTATAATTTTTTTTAAAGGAAAATAACAAGTGTTGATGAGGATTTGGAGAAATTGGAACCCTCATACATTGCTAGTAGAAATGTAAAACAGCATAACTCCTTTGGGAAAGTTTTGCAGTTTGTCAGTAAGTTAAACATAGATTTACCATATGTGCCAGCAATTCCATTCCTAGGTATATATCCAAATAATTGAAAGCAGGTATTCTTGTACATAAACGTTCATAGCAGTTCTATTCACAATAGCCAAAAAGTAGAAACAAGTAAAAATACCCACAAACAGATAAATGGATAAACAAAATGTGGTTTATCCATACAGTGAAATATTATTCATCTACAAAAAGAAATGAAATACTGATACACACTACAACATAGATGCACCTTGAAAACATGATGCTCAGTGAAAGAAGGAGAACACAGAATGCCACCTACTGTAGGAGTTCATTTTTACAAAACCTCCAGAACAAGCAAATCATAGAGAGAGAAAGCAGATTAGTGGTTGTCAGAGGCTGGATGGAGGGGAAATGAGGAATGCCTGCTTAATGGGTATGAGATGTCCATTTGGGATGATGGGAAAGTTCTGGAATAGTGATGACGGTTGCACAACATTGTGAATGTGCTTAATGTCTCTGAACTGTACACTTTAAAATGATTCAGTGGTAATAGAAAAAGGGAGAGGGTAGAAATAGTAGGAGTATGATCTCATATAATCTTTATGAAGACTAAGTTAAAATGAAGAGAGATGGCCTTCACAAACTGCTGAGAACAAAACCTGGCACACAGTAGGTGCTACAGAGTTGAGAGAGAGAGAGAAAGGAGTAGAGACCAACGCTTGCAATTAGAGGGGAAATGTTGAAAGGGAGCAGAAAGGCTCCCCAGTCTTCCCTAAAGAGAGTGGTCAGCAGAGGTCTGAGAACTATACCCTCCAACTCTGTCCATTACCCAAAGGCAAGTCTTCTGTGAGACACAAAGAAGTCCCAACAGCCCCCAGGGGAGCCAGCTCAAGGAACCCTCTAGGATCTCAAGGGAGCAGGGGTCAGGCTGCACAGACATGAGGCCACCATTCAGACACTCAGCCCTCCGACACCAGAAAAAGGAAGGAGGTGATATGCTCTGCACACCTGCTTGGGAGGCTCTGACATACCTGCAGACAGAAGGCCTTAAAGACACACCACAAGGCCCACACCTGACTCCAAGCCTCAGGAGATGGCCCACCCCATCATTCCTCACCACAGAAGGCTTCCAGCTGTTGACCTGTGGAATCTTCCCCATATCTCCCCAGCCTCACCTCACCCTACGTTTCTTCCCTCCTCCACTGCAGCCACACAGCCTCCTCCAGCCGGTACCTATGCCATTCCCTCCACCTGGAATCTTCCCTTCCTTCATCTGGTTAAATCCAATGCACTCAGATCTCAGCTGATAGAGCAAATGTTCATTCAGCCATGCGCTGTCCCTGGTAGTGTCCATCAGCTGTATGTGTGACTTTCAGTGATGTCTGTCACCACACTAAGTCCCTGAAGGCCAGGGGACCCAGGTTCCTCCCTCCCTCCCACTGCCCACGTGCTCACCATCATTGATCCTCCCAGCCAAGGACCCCGCACTGAAGCCAGCAAAGACAACAGTGTGGATGGCTCCAATCCTGGCGCAAGCCAGCATTGCGGCCACAGCCAGCGGGGAGACAGGCATGTAGATGGCTACCCGGTCTCCTCGGTGGACTCCATGCCTCTTGAGCGTGTTGGCCAGGCGGCACGTGGTCTCCAGCAGTTCCCTGCGGCACGAGGAAGGGAGGGCTGTCAGAGAAGGGGGAGGGCCAGAACGCATAGTCATTTGGCTGGAATAATTCTGCAAACTGCAGGCACTGGAGCCCCGGCCAGCCAGGGGGAGGGCAGCTACTCCAACACTTGATGCATGGAAGGCTCTTTTCAGAAAACACTGTAACTTTGTAGGCTTGTCCTGACACGGATTCACGGCCACATTGCTGAGAAAAATCGCCTGTCCCTGCATCCACTGAAAGCAGGGCTTCTCAGAGACCTGGGTCATCCGGTCCCGGAGTCTTCTGACACGTCCTCCCCGAGAGGCCCCTGTTCTCTGGGTCAGCACAGGCCTTGCTGGGCAGGGGACCCCAGGAAGGGGACCCCAACTCTGCGAAGCCTCGGTGATTTGGGAAGGAAAGCAGCCCGCAGCCAGGGTCAGGGCTGGGTGTTGAGGAGCCAGGACACTGTGCCCCGCCTCTTGTGCCCACATGGCCCCTGCCTCCACTCCAGGGGCTTAGGCTTGGCCAGCCAGTCAGAGAGCAGCATCCCGCTGAACAAGCTGATTGGCTTGGGGTTGGCACGTGACCCAACACGACCCCGAGAGGATGACAGTCTACCAGAAACCAGAGCAGGAAACGGAGGAACGTGCAGGAGGGCAGAAGCAGGTGGACGCTGGGTTCGGCACTGCTTCCCACGCGGTCCCACTGAACCCCGCTTCCCACGGGAAGGGACATTTCCCGTTTTCACTGCTCTTGTTTTATTGTGTTTGTTATTTAACAGAAAGCTGGCATGGAAGGGCAGGGTAAGTCCGCCCCACCCACGTGGCTCCACCCTCCTGGCCAAGACCCAGGAGTGTTTCTGGTTGCCCTGTGCCCAGAGGCCCAGAAAGGGGCAGCCCAGCAAGGGCCAGCAGGACATGAAGGCTGGGCAGTGACAGGCCTTGGGGGAGACCAGACGAGAGCTCCCTAGTGTAACCAAGCAGGACCTTATGGGGCCTTCCCGGGACAGACCCCTCCCCCATGCCCTCTGCTTTAGCTCCTCTCTAAAGTAACTAGATAATAGTATCCGATGCACATTCCTGAGCTGTTTTACAGATGCTAAAACCCCCAGCAGACGGAAGAAATTAACGACTTGTAGCCTCTGGACCTACTGGAGCCTGAGGATAGATAATGTTAACAGCCCTGTTACGTCACCATCCACCAGAGAACTGTGGTGAGCTGATCGCATACCCTGGGACTCCGCTCCCTCACCTTGCCTTTAAAAAGGCTCTCCTGAAACCCATCGGGGAGTCGGGTGTTTTGAGCACCAGCGGCCCTGGACTCCTTGCTTGGTGCCTGCAATAAACGCTGCACTTTCTTTCACTCCAACCCGGTGTCAGTAGATTGGCTTTACTGTGCACAGGCAAGCGGACGGACCCAAGTTTGGTTCGGGTAACACGAGTGCAGCCTGCGCTCCCCCTCGACTCCTGCCCAGGCTGGCACAGCACCTCTCTGGTAGGACCCTATCCTTTCTCCTTAAGGCTTTAGGAGGACAAAAGCGCCATTCACTGACCCCATCCACCCCGCACCTGAGCTTGTGATGAAAGAAAGAGCACCCCGACAGCCCCCAACAGCAAACTCCCCGGAGCCAGGGCCCAGAAACACACCTCCTGCGTGCGGGGAGGAGGCTAGGATAGTCTGTGACAGCACTCAAGAGGCAGCCATGGTCAGTCACACAGACGGATAACTTTGGCCCAGCGCAGGTGCCATTTTCAACAGCGCTAAGGACTTAAGGAGTCGGTGCTGGGGAGATGGAGGCTCAAGTGCGTCAGAGATCAGTGGTGATGAAATCCAGTCCTTTTTCTGCAGACGGAAGGCAGCATGTTGAAGTCGAGGAAGGCACAGAGCCGTCCAGACAGAGAGGCCTGGGTTACTTTCTATAGGAGCTGCACAGGCAAGGGAGCTCACGTTTCTCAGCTGCCACAAGATCACCTGAGAAACAGCAGGCCCCTTCCACCTTGTTTAACTGTCACAAGTGTTAATGAAAAGCTTCACCCACTCAGGACCCTGCCAAACATTCAATAGAGATTATCTTTACCATCAGACGTCTTTGTTTGAAATTACTTTCTAGAAGTACTAAAATCAACTAATTCATTTTGATGAATTTGTAAGATGTTCAAAATTCCATTCTAGGCACCGTGGGGGTGAGTAGGACACCAGACAAAAGAAATGAGAGGGAAAGGGTCCTCCTGCAGCCCAGCTCCCACTGGGGAAATGAAGGCACGTGAAAGTGTGATGGGCGTTTATCACCTCAGCTTCTGGTACAATTACTGAGGCAGCAGGGAGAGCTTTCTGGAAAGGTTGGCCGTGGGGAGGCGGAGCAAGGCAGCAAAGGGGAAAGGACTCCCTTCAGGGGCAGAAGTTGCCTGGCGGTCAGAGCTGGGCAGCTGACCTATAGCCCTGGGCAGGTCTGGAGACCAAGCTGAAGTAGCCCAGGTGTTCCCTGGAGGATCGAGGGGCCTTCTCATGGGCCCTGGAACTGAGTCTGCTGGGTCCCACACTCTTGCTGCTGCATCCAGAGAAGTTTCTGATAAAGAATCTGATCCCGATAAATCTCTTGAGTTCACTCCCCTTCCCATCCTCTCTGCCAAGGCCATAAAACTCAAGGTCGAAGAGATCCTTGAAGCCTCCCTGGGGTTCCTGGCCACAGCAGTCCAGCCTCTGCTTAACATCACGTTGCTGGGAATCACCCCGCACAGCACTAAACAGTCTTCTTAGAATGAGGCCAAGACTTGTAGCTGTTCCACTTCCACCCCTTGGTCCCAGCTCAGCCCTTTAAAGATGTCCAGGGAAAATCTGTCATTCAGTGATAGCCCTTCAGATTCCTGAATACCCCCTCCCCACTACCCCGCAAAGTCTTTTCTCTCCCGGGTTCTCTCACCCAGCCCTCCATGATGCCACTCCCATTCTCTAGAAACCCCCAGGTTACCAAACGGACCCCGGCATTCTCATGGTATTCTCACGGCATTCTGACCCCGGGTCAGAATATGGAATGCAGACCCTTGACCCCAACTCTATATTTAACCATGTAAATGAAGAATACATTTATTTTCTAATGCCTGACAAAGGTGGCCCAAATTCAACATTAGGTCACTAACCCACTGACCATCGCCACACACAGAACAGGACTCTGAACCGGGGTCCTCCATTTAACGGTCAGCAAATTAATTTTTAAAATTGGACTTTCCAGACTATCCATTTGTCCCTATTTAATTCCATCTCCATTTCTCCTCATCTTTCCAGTTCATCCATTATTTTTTTAAACTTGGATTTTTCATTTTAAGCTTTTGCTTTTTATTAGCAATCTCCTCCAGATTTAGACCACTGGAATATATGGTCAGCAAACCTAGGTCTTCAAATCACAAAAAAGTAAGTGTTATTCAAGCGATCCTGTTACCCGAGGTACTCAAAAATCATTCAAAAGCAGTTCTTGGATACTCATAACTTCTCAGACTTTCACAAACTGAAATGCTGTTTCTGTATCAAAAAGATAATGCAGCCACTCAGTGATGGGTGCTCTGGGCTGTGGCTGCAGGATGCACTGGCTTCCTCCTTGCCTGCGGGATCTTTCCAAGGGACAGTAACGTGCAGCTTTCTGAGAAATGATCTCAACAAAATGAGTTAGAGTTCTATTTTCAAGTGCCAGGATAAATATAGCATTCGTCATGCAGGTTCTGAATAAGATATCTACGTTTGTCTGTGAGTAGACTCCTCAGGGCCATGCCTTCCATGTGGACGCTTGCAAATGATAGGCACAAGTGCACAGACTGGCCTCATACTCAGGGTGCTGAGCACCAGCAAGATGCTGCCTGGCCTTGGGGGAAGGAAGGAGACCTTCTACAGCCAACTCTAAGCTTCAAGTGGGAGGAGCATTCATCCAATGCTAATCCGTAACCAACACGACATCTGCCCAAACACAGACAGAAGAAAGCCACCTCTGGCCCAGATCAGTCCAAAACAGGACACAGCTGGACAGCCCCAGGGGAAGTAAGATAAGCCGTGTGTGTTTGCGCGCGCGTGCGCGCGTGTGTGTGTGTGTGTGTGTGTGTGTGTGTGTGTGTGTGTGTGGTGCTGTTGTATTTAAGAAACTCATCCGGAATGCATGCCTTGCTTACTTGCTACCATTACTCTGGCTCTTGTGCTCATTAACTAAACACTGGCTAAGAGGCTACCTCCTTCTTTGTCCACCTGCCCCACTGAGTATGAGCTTTACTTGGGCAGGGATTGTTCTTTGCCTGCCTCCCAGCGTCCGGAACCGGGCCTAGCTCAGAGAAGGTATGCGACGGATACCTGTGGACTGGAAAGGAAGAGCAGGTAAGCAAGAAAGGACGAGAGCCCTGGCGGGCACAGGGCAACTGGAGCCCGAGCTCTAACCATGAGCGCCGGTCCACCCCACAAATGCCTCCCAGCCTCCTGTACCTCCTGTACCCTGGCAGGAGACATCCTGCCCCTCAGAGAGAGCGATGGGCAGGACCGCCCCACTGATAGGCCAGCGCACAGCTACTGTCCTCTGCATTTCCTTCTGCCGATAAGGGAAGGAACCCAGGGAACTGGGTCGATGTGTGCGTGGAAGACCTGTGACAGTCACTTCTTTCCTCCAAGCCTGGTGCTGAGGGGAGGGGTCAACCCCATGGTCCAGATGCAGGACTGGACAGGACACATCTTTCTTCGGTACACTGCTCTAGACTTTGATATTCTCTTCAGCAAGCCATTTCTGGAAGATGGAGGTAGTGAGAGAAGCGAAGGCTGGCTTTCGGAAAGCGGAGCACGGCAAGAGGGTCCCCTTCTCACAGGGAGAAGCTCACCAGGCCTCGGGACCAACTCCTTCCCTCTGGCAGACTCCTCTGGCCCAGACGTTACTGTAGCCACTAAATCTAATCTAACGTACTGACGTGCTTGCTCTGCTACTTACTGCCACCGAGAGAACAGAAGCCCAGGAAATTCAGCTGAGCGGGCTCATACCCCAAGTATGGAATTCCTCTCACGTCATGATTTGATCACGTGACCATGACCTTGAGCGAAGGTAAGCTGCAGTGAACTATAAAGCAGCTGCCACATGTCGACACAAAAACGCCCAAGCTGCCATTGCCAAGGAAGGCCCCGGACACACTCAGCGTTCACAGGAACGAACGGCCACAGCTGACACCAGGCCAGCCAGTGAACCTGCAATCACTAAGGCTGCATGTTTTCTAAATTTCTTACAAAAAATAAATGTATTCTCCTTGAGGCTTTGCTACACTCTGCAGAAAGTTCTGGACTCAGAGAATTTCCCTCTCAGGAGAGTGCCTCAGTGAACAACATCTGATCAGAGATGGGGCTCCCATCCAGCTCCCCATACACCCAGGGTCTAGACTGTCCCAACCATAGAAAGGCCTAATAATAGGACCACTACTAAGGTGGTCTCGAGGACTCCTGTGGTCTGAATGTCTGCAGAATCCTAACCCCCAAAGATGATAAGATGATAGTATTAGCAGATGGGGCCTTGGGGGGGTAATTAGGGCACGAGGGTGGAGCCCCATGATGGGATTAGTGCCCTTATAAGTGAGACCCCCACAGAGCTCCCTTTTTCCTTCCACCATGTGAGGACACAAAAGGAAGGTGCTGGCTGTGACCCAGGAGGAGGGCCCTACCAGCAGGTGACCGTGCTGGCACCTTGATCTTGGATTTCCAGCCTCCACAACTGTGAGAAATAAGTCTCTGTTATTTATAAGCACCCCCCACTCCCCCCGGTCAGTGGTGTTTTGTCATAGCAGCCCAAACAAACAGACTTAAGACAAGACCAAATGTGAAGTCCCAGGCACATATAAAGGCATCCTATAAGCGGTAGCTATAATTATTGCAGAATGGCAGAAAAATAAAATTGGTGAAAATCAGTAGTTCCTTAACAGCAGGAAGGAGAGTGAAAACGCCAGTTTGCTTTTGTGTAAATCTTAGGCAGTCGTGTCACTGGCTCAGGGTGAATGAGTCACCAGTGTATTTGAATGTGGTTCGAGAATCCCTCCCCTGAAGGGCCACCTGCTCCACGAGCCCTGCCATGGTTGTTGATGGGAAGCCCTCGTTTGGGGTGGGAGGTGGGTCTGAGGATGCATCATCCACAGTCAGGGCTGCTGCCAGCTACAGATTCCAGGCCATGGCCTGGGGTTCCGGGAGCCTGGAGGGAAGGTAGGCCCACCGCCATGCCTGTGCACCCTGCCAATCCGCCACCTGCTGTGTCACCTCACCACCTCCACCAGCTGCCCCGTCTTCTCCAGCCACGCTTGCCACCCACTGTAAGCATAAGGAGCCTCCCCTCCAGGCCAGCCTCGGCCACCTGCAGGCCCACAGGCTCCTGCCTCCTCAGCCTTCCCCAACTCGCTCGTGTTACTGCCCAGAGAAGCCTCCTCCTGCCCGCTCACTGCCACCACATGCACAGTTCCTTCAGTGACAGAAGGAACAGCACTGCTCTGAACCCTAGGCACATCCGTGGAGCACTCACAACAGCCCGTGGGCTGGGAGCTACCATCACGACCCCATTTTCCAGATGAGGAAACTGAGGCACAGAGGAGTTAAGTGACTTCTCAAGGCTATTCAGCTGAAAGGGTCAAGGATCAGGTCAGGATTCAAACCCAAGCCTGGCTCCAAGGGCAGCTCTCAAAACCCACAGCTTCAGAACAACTCACACCCTATTTCAAAGGTTCCCAGACCTGAGTATTTTTTGCCATCTGCCAACTCCATCATTATTTATGTAACATCTTTCCTTGGATTGGTTTAAATGAGCAAGAGAAGTGTTCAAAGCCGCTCACTGTGGTCGAATTGAGCCTTCCTCTCATCAGGACGGAGGAGAACTGGGGCGGGGTGGGCGTGCTTTTCTTCACGCTTCAGTGTTTGGCTCCACGTTCAGAACCACCTGCCCCAGGGTCCAGCTCCCTCTCATCCTAAGTCTTTCTCTCCCACTCTTGACGCAGCCCTGGTGGAACAGAAGTGACGGGTCAGACTTGAGAAAAGGTCTGCCCTCTTCCCTGATTCACGCCTGATTTCCCTTGGACCTCGGCACTGGCTTTCAGCCCGAGTCTTGTCTCCAGAAAAGAAGTTCTTTCCTTTCCAGACTCAGAGCCCCGCTCACATCGAGGCAGCCAGTGCCAACACACGAAGAACCCCAGAGGCTCCCGCGGGCCGGTAGCCCTGGGCAAGAGCGGTCTGAGGCCCCAGTCCAAGGACAACCAGCAGGGAGAATGGGGCTGTCGGCCCAGATGGAGCAAAAGAATCCACCCTCCCAGGGGCCCAGAAACCTCGCTCCAGCTTCCCAGAGGAAGTTTAACTGGATCTGTTGATGGGAAATCGCCAGGCCTCTACCCCATCCGGACCCCCACCGTTCCCAGGTTCAGATGAGGTCCAAGACAGACACAGGGGGTCAGGAGACAGAATGAAAGGCCAGGCAGGCCCCCCAACCTGGCCCATTGCCCCTCCTCTTGTACCCACAGTGACCCCTCCCGCCTCCAGGGCCCCGAGGTCCCCAGAGCCCCTCCAGCACATGCACTTTCTGCTCCTCAGGGCCCCGCAGTCACACCAGGACTCCACAGTCCTTAGGCCCACCTTGTTCCGCAGCCATCCCTTGTCCCTCCTAGAGGCCACCTGGAGCCCTCAGGCACTGACCTCTCCTCCCCAGCTGGAATCGCGGTTAACATGTGTCTGCTTGTCTTGGAGGTAGGTCCTGGAACACATGGCCCTGGTCAGTGGAGGGGTGCGATGTCTGCACACGGACCTACAGGCCTGTCACCAAGTTAGCGCCACAGGGCAGCCCGCCGTTTACACCTTCACCGCCTCCAAGATTCCACAGCACATCTCGCAGATCAGACACTGCTGGGTCCAAACCCTGTTTCTGGCATTTCCAGCTGGGTGAGCCTGAGAGCCCCCTAAGCTCGCTGGCATCAGGTCCCTCACTTTACAACCCAGGGTGACCGGGAATCCAAACTAAGATCATAAGTGCCAGTGGCCCACACAGCGGGGGCTGCCCCAGCCTTAGGGTCAGGGCCAGGGTTAGGGTCCGGGGACCTGGAGGACAGCCAGCCCGTGGCTGGCTACAGGGAGCCCTCCTGCGAGCGGGTCTTGGGCAGCAGACGGAAGGGTCCAGCACGGTGGGCACGGGGGGCTACATGTCAGCCGAGCATCAGGGTGGCCCTGCAGGGTCTCAGGGCTGCCTGCCGGGCTGCTCCTTCCAGGGGCCTTGATTTTCCACCTCAGCCGGAAGAGGAAGTGGCCAAGGAGGGAGCGGGGAGGGCGGAGGAGGGGCCTGGGGTGACAAGCACCCGAGCAGGCCTCCGTGCTGCCCCGGAGGGGACCCAGCGCAGCCACAGCAAGGCTGTCGGCCCCGCTCCCACCACCAGGTCTGCAGCTACCAGAAGCTGAACCACACAGCTGGAACAGAAGCACCTCCTTAAAGACGGGTCCCCCAGGGGCCAGCGCCCTTTCCCTCCGCAGGCCGCTGCCCCTCCACCTCCCACAGTGCAGCCCCTCCAGCATCCCCTGCACAGCAGAAGGGAGTTCACAAAACGCAGGCATCCAGCTCCAAGGGAGGCATCTGTTATGTGTGGTCCTCCAGCTAAACGTCCGCCAGAGGGTTCCCAGAAAGGGCCCTGTCAAGGAAGTTCGACTCTCTGTGGAGGTCATTCCTGCTGCAGTCCCAAGACAGGGCCATTGTAAAATGTGAAATTCCAAGAGCCTCAGCTTGCCCCAAAGAATGAGAAAGAAAAATAAGTGTCACGTATAGAAAGATTCAAAGCACTTGCCAGCTTCAAAATCTGGAGCCAAGTCTTAAAGGAAAGTTAAATGCTGGTTTAAAACCAGCTCCATCCAAGTAACCCAGAGCTCCTACCGGATTCTGGGAGCCAGCACGGGGATTCCTGACCAAGTTTTGTGATCGAAGTTACTCAGAAGTCAGCAGGGGACACTGCACACAAGCCTGGCAGCCACTAGCTTCTGGTGCCTCCACCGAGGAGAGCCCACCGACAAACCCACTTACCCTGCCTGCCAGGGGCCCCTGTCCTGGAGCCTCATGGTCACCGGCCCTGGTTCACCCCAAAGCACCCCACCCTCAGCCTCATTATGTCCGTTAATGATCCTCCCCCTCAGTTGCCCTAATATTTTGATAAAGGAGTTTGCTCACTGCAAACTGTGGTTAATCTGGGGGTGAGAAGCACCAGGTGCAAGGGTCGGGGGCTGCCTTTTAGCGGGCTCCGAACTGTTCTCCTGAGGCGAGGACCTCTCCCTGAAAACCCCACCCGGCCCTCCCGGCCGCAGCAGCCGCAGGGCCACCTGCGCCCCTCCCCTCGTCAGACCTGAAATCCACTACTGACCTCCCTTCACCTGCCCCGACCTACAGCCAAATCAGACCCGCATCCTCCCAGACCCAGGTCTGGGCTTTCACTCCCCTGTGCTGCTCAACACCCAGCACCCAGTGGAGGAGAAAACAGAGTCAGAGAGCTGGAGATTTGCTCCAGGTCACACACAGCTGGGGACAAAGCGGGCGGGAACACAGGCCTCCGCCCACCCCGCCGCCTCACCCCACAGTGCGCTGGCCGGCCCTGCCCTCGGCCTCCATCCTCAGGCCTCCCCTCCTCGGCCTCCCGAAACCCAACCCCCCAACGGCGTCCCAGCAACTTCCTGCTTCCTCCCGCCGGAGCCCACAGGGCCCTTCCGTGACCTTAACAAGTGGCCACGTAAAGACACCCGGGGCCCGGGGCACAAGCCAGCTTCTCAGGAGGTGCCTCCAGGCTTCAGAGCTTGCGGCACCCTCTGCCCAGGGTTGCTGGTGTGGCTGCCCCAGACGGAGGGCCACCCCAGGGGCTGGGCCCCATTCTGTATTCTCAGTGGGCCCTCCATGCTAGGCACCAGTAACACCCAGTGCCTGGTCGGCTGGCCCAGGCAGGAGGCAGCCTCCGCACCGGCTGAGGGGCTCTGAGGCAGGCAGCGGGGAGGGGGCCTGCCGTCCGCTCTGCGCCTCTGGGTAGGGGCTCTCCACTGTGCACGCCCCACCGCAAGAAGGCCCAGCTGGAACAACTACAGAAATCCCCGCCTCTAGGGCTGGACCCACAGTGGAAACTCCACTCGGCTCACGTGTGGTCACACGGCGGGTGCCAGGCCTGCTCTCCCCGCTGCAGCCCAGATGCCCAGCTCAGCTGCACAGCCTGGCCATGACCACAGCAGCGCTGCCCTCACGGCAACCCGCGTTCACAGAGGAGGGCCAGGCCAGGGCTAAAACCTGCTACAGATTAATTAAAAGGTCACATCTTAGATAAATAACAAGGGCCTACTGTAGAACTCAGGGAACTATATTCCATATCCTGGGATAAACCATAACGGAAAAGAATATGAAAAAGAATATGTATGTGTATGACTGAATCACTCTGCTGTACAGCAGAAGTTAACACAACATTGTAAATCAACTCTACTTCAATAAAATAAATTTTTTAAAAACTTTTTTTTTAAAAGGACTCATGTCTGGACCCCTGCTCAGAGAGCCTCACACGGGAGATCCCGGTTCGGAGCCTGGTGAATGCTCTCAGGCTGCTCCCTCCTCTGTCCGAGCACAGGCACCCGCCACTGAGAGGTCCTGAGCACAGGAACGCCAGGACCAGCCACAGGGTCTGCTCTGTTCCACGCCCTCTGCCCGTCCCCAGCTTGGAAACCCCTGGCCCAGAGCCCGGGCTCCAGGCAGGCAATGGTCTTGAGCCCCCACACCACCTGCCTAGAAGACAGGGATTTGTGTTTGTCCACATCCCCATCGCCAAGGGCCTCTAGAATCTGTCTGCTTAAACTGAATGTGAAGGACCCTCTTGCGAAATCAGCACGTGGACGGCTGGAAAGAACTGCTCCCAGTGCTATCTGGCTGCACAGCCTCGGGGAGTCACCCAGATTATCTGTGCCTGCCTGGCGTCTGCAGCCCTGGCCTCGGAGGCCTCAGTCAGTGCCAGGGGGCCCAGGTTTGCAGGCCTGCTGGCTCGCTGGGGAGAACAGCTCCCTCAGTTCGGTTCTGAACACACTTCTGGGCAGAGGAAGTCCGGAAATCGGCTGGGCGGCCCTCTGGCCCTGGCTCCGGCCTCAGGTCACAGGCTGCCCTCTTCCCCGGGAGACACGTGCAGGCCATCCCAGGCTGATCCCAGACAGCAGTGGTCCTGCCCCTTCGCCTCCCATCGGGGAGGGAGCACCGCGCCGGACGGACAGAACCCCAGCCCACGAGGCTGTCCTTCTCCCAGAGCCACGCAGCCGGCGCCAGCATGAGGCACCCCACGCGCTGCCTAGCGGGCCCCCGAGGCCTCAGCCCGTCTGCCAGGTTACGCCTGGGAATTGCCGCCAGCCAAGCAACAATTGCAGGTGGGGTGGGGCCGGGATGAGGACACTCGGCTGCCCAGGGGTTCCCAAAGCTGGTCCTGCCAGCCCTCCCCCACCCTAGGGAGGTGCAGCTGCAAATACACCCCAGGGCTCAGAACCTTGAAGACAGCAGACAGCCCACCCCCAGGCAATGGCCCGACTTCCAGAGCAGGAGCAGGGCGGTGCCTGCAACCCAGGAGAGCGGCTCAGGGGGATCCTTGAACACCAAGAGCAGGTGGTAGACACGTGCACGTTTAGGGCGTGTGTGCGAGGGCATGTGCAACACATGTGGACCCACATATCACTAGGGCTTGGGACAGGAGTGGGTTCACGTTACAAGCTCTCTGATGATTCTTCAGAAATGCACCTCTTCAGAAGAATTCAGCAGACTCAGGAGGGAGAGGCTCTGTGCACCTGAGGACTGAGATGGGCCCCCCAAGCTTAGGACAGAACAGGCAGGCGTGGTCCCTGGGAATCCACCTCCAGCACCCCAGCCCGTGAGAACCACATCCCCACGCAGTTTCCTTCAAGGGCTCAGACCATGGGTCTGGAACTTGGTCTTCAGGTCACCAAGGCCTGTGACCATCCTGGGGCACCTTGGGTGCCACCATGTAAGACACTTGGCAGGAATGTACTTTATTTTAGTGGCAGTTTGTATGCTGGCAGGATGACCAGCACCGAGCGTAGGCAGCTCTCCTCTGAGACAGGAGGAAGAAAATCTCATGTCAAAAACCTAACATGACCAGGAAAATGATGAATTCAAGTCCCTCAAAGACTAGCTGCAGGGGCTTCCCTGGTGGTGCAGTGGTTGAGAGTCCGCCTGCCGATGCAGGGGACACGGGTTCGTGCCCCGGTCCGGGAAGATCCCACATGCCGCGGAGCGGCTGGGCCCGTGAGCCATGGCCGCTGAGCCTGCGCGTCTGGAGCCTGTGCTCTGCAACGGAAGAGGCCACAACAGTGAGAGGCCCGCGTACCGCAAAAAAAAAAAAAAACTAGCTGCAATTACAGACAACCGGTTCACACACTTCTCTTTTCCCTCAAACAGTAAAAACAACAGTCACCTGGCACTAAGACCGGCTGAAGTTTGTAAAACCATTTCTTCAGGCTGAGCTTGTTTATTTTTAAAGAGAGAATAATAAATTCTTTGCCTGTACTTATAGGTTTATACCTTGCCCGGGGCTGCTCTGCAATGGAAATGAAGTTGTTCTTTGTTTTAACAAGCTGGCTGCAGCCCTGAGACTCGCCCCGAGTTACAAACACACACTCAGCAGTCCAGCCGAGCGGCTCTCAGAAGCCTGACTCAGCCCAACCCCAGTTCCGGGTCCCGGTCCACGGGAGGACCGGAGAAAATTAGCCCATAGCTGAACTCCCCTTACCTCCTCCACCCCCACCCATAGGGACTTAATCTACTGGACAATCACACATAGATCAAGTCGGGCCAATAAGGGTGAAGAACAGCGGAGCAGCTTGTCCGTTAGAGCAGTGCCCCCAGCTACAGTGTGCAGGGCCCGGGGGTCCCAGGCCACAATGCTGCTGATGTGTGAACCCCATGGAGTCAGGAGGGTTATCTGTCCAGGGGACCCAGGTCAGTGCAGTGACTGGCAGTAAAGGCTGGGAGGGACTGTGACGGCGGAGGGGTATTGGGAACAGGGGAGGGACAAGCAAGGCAGGGCGCGCTAGGAACCACAGGAGATTAACGAATGTCACTTTGCTCCATCCAGAAGTTCAACTGAACACAGCTTCCCCAGGCTTGGTGCACTGGATCTGTGATAAAACCTGCATCTGAAAAACAAGCAGGAAACCAGGGGGTCCCCGGGGTCGGGACCTGCTCCTCCGAACCCTCCTCCTGAGATAGCGCTGTAAAGGTAAGTTGAAGCTTGAGCAAAGGGGTTTTCCCGCAGGGATGCGGTGACAGACCAGAGACCTCTGAGCAAGGCAGTCCCGGGAGGGGGCAGGGCTTTGAGAAGGCCAGCACCTGCCCCCAGACGCCAGGTCCGCTCAAACCCCCCAACACACAGGCTTGGTGTACAGAATACGTGACGAATTTATTTAAGGAGTCACAGATACAAATATCAGGTGTCGTCCCTTTTTGTTTGTTTTGTTTTAGCCCCTTTTTAAAGACAATTTTATTTTTTGTGCCACTGTCATAAGCACACTAAGAGAGGCTGATTTGAGTTACCCCAGCGTGTACTTTATTCAGTCCATGTTCATGCTTACTTTTCCTGAGACCAGAGAACATTTCCCAAGTGGAAACATGGCCCCTGATACTCATATAATCCCCTGCCCAGAACAGGTCACAGTCACACGGGACTGCACCAGGAGTCTGCCCTGTGCCTTGAACGTTTGTCATATTTGTTTCTGAGGACCCAGTTCCTTCCAGGGGAATCGGAAGACAACAAGTATTGCCCAGGTAGGCAAGGAGGCCGGGGCTCCTCCTCTCAACAGCCCAGCAGCAGCGTTTGGTGCTGACGTCCAGCGCGACAGAGGTGCCCTCCCTCACGGGACACATGGTACCTGTAGGTGATCCTCACTTCAGTTCCAGGCTCATCCTGCTCCCAGATCAAAGCGATGCTCTCCGGGGACTTCCGAACATGCTGATCCAAGCAGTTGACTGCACAAAAACAGGTTCATAGACATTACACTTGGTGCCACTGGAGTCAGAAAGGGGAGGGTCAGGTTTGCAGTGGTTTGCGCTGCTCTCACTGGGGTGGACCCTTCCCTCATCAGAGGCGGGTTTCTACTTCCTCGCAAGGAGAAGGGTGATAGAGCCCGCAGAAACAAGGTGGTCACTACACAAAGATGACCTCGCAGGTACAGGTGACCCCTGGGAATGCTCTGAAGCAGGTGCTTCACACCAGGAGTCCCAACCCCGGCCCCCACCCAGGCGACCCTGACCCGACTGGCCCCGTGGTTTTCAAGGCTCCCTGGCGGTTCTAACGTGCGCAGCCAGGGATGAGCACCACAGGCTGGGCTGTGGGAAAAGAAGACTCGATGCAAACAGGGCACTCCGAATCAGTGCGCGTGTGCGGGGTGGGCTCTCGTGTGGTGGAGGTGCGATCCAGGACAAGGGCCCACATCCCTTCTCAGGTGTCCAGCCAGCATCCTGCCCCAAGAAGTGATGCAATGATGGCAAAATGCCTTGCTAGTTTTCCGGGAGGTTCTGCTCCCTTTCCCTCCATTACCCAAGCTCAGGTCACGTGACTGCCCGCAAAAACAGGTCAGTTGTGCTGGTCTACCGTCAACCTGAAGATTAGTAGGATCATGTTCATTGCTAACCTCCTATTCACTACCACTGGCTGGACTTCAAGGTGAGCTTGGCTGTGGCTGGTTTGTGCCAGAGCCCCTTCCAGCCGGCCCTCGTGGCCTGTCTTCATTACACACTTCCCCATCAGCAGAGGAATAAATACCACAAACAGCTTTGGGGGCAGCAGCCACTGCTCACCTGGTCTTCAGGGTCACCCTCATGTCCAGGTACATACATTTTTCTTTTTTGTTTCTTTTTGGGGCAGTTACTATCTTCTCCAAATCAATCTCCTCCTACATAAATGGGAGATGCACCCAGTGCTGCATCTAACTCACAGGGCTGGGTCAGAATCAGATGGAAGGCAACGCTGAGGTGCTACCACAGGAATACAAGGTCAACTACCACCTGATAGTCACCCTGCTGCGAGTTACTACAAATACTTCCTGATGGAAAACCATTCTGACAAAAGTTATGGGAGGCCCTCCCCATAACAAACCATGTGATTCCCATAATCCTTAACAGGGTGAACTCACATGAAAACATTTACAAACTTTAGCTTGTGTGTGTGTGTTTGTGTGTGTGTGTGTGTGTGTGTGTGTATGTATCACATTTTTCCCTCTCAAGTTATTTTATCTGTCATTTACTCTTACAAATTAAAAAGTTTCATTTCAACTTTCTGGCTCCTAACAAGTATATAAATTATACCTCAAAAAATTTAATAAATAAAGATAGATGTCATGGGAAAAATTACTACTTACACAGGAAAGTTCTTTGAATTGCTAGAAAAATAGATGAGAAAAAAATGCCAAGAAAATAGAAGAGAGGAAAGCAAGAAGACAAACTGAGAAGGGGCTTTGGTGGCAAAACGTGGATTTACACGGTAAACCCAACATCAATGTGTGTGTCAGTCTGGTCCAAAGTTTAGAAATCAAGGGTTTTCACACTAAAACCACAGATTTCTGGCTTCTCTTGAACAAGCAGCAGATGAGGCCCTACCCTCGCCTGGCAGCTGAGGCGGTGACCACCCTCAGCAGGGGTGGGTCCCGTCCCCTCCCCTCACTGGCCGTGCCGAGTCTGCTGAGGGCCTTCCTGCCTCGGGGCCTTTGCACAGTTTCACCCTGCCCGGGGTGCACCGTCCCACCCTCACCACTCCTGCCCTTCATGTGGTGCCCACCCTCCCACAGGTCCCAGCCTACACGGCCTCACTCTGTTATGGAGCACTTCTCTTCCCTTGGACCTCGTGCCTCCCAGACTCTTAACTCTTCCTGCGATGTATCCAACTTGTTGCCCCTCTGTGGGCAGGGGCCAGATGCCCTGTTCCTGTTTGGACACCTGCAGCCTGACCCAGGGCTCAGAGCAGAGGAAGCACCTAAGCTCTGGATGACGGATGGACCTCCCAAGTCCCTGAGCTGGAGGGCAATGTGGGGTCCAAATGACACCAGGTTGGCCCCATGCCCAGTGGAGGGAACAGACCTCTTCTCGTCTTCATGGCTTAGTCCCTCAAGAAGTTTTCTTTTTGGTCTGAATTAGGGCTTCTAAATTCCCCAGGATCCCCAGAGGACTTATGAGCATGTAGCGAGGCCCCACCCTAAGTCTCTGACTGAGCAGGTCGGGGTGGGCCTAAGCATTTCACTTCTACCAAGATCTGACATGATGCTGTGGTCCAGGACCACGCTCACACAGGCGGACATATGCACACATGCACTCACGTCTACCTGGTATGTATATTCCCGATTCCAGGGGGGCTTTCTTTTTCCAGTGGGGACAGGAGTAATTAAAGACTCTTGCGAGCTCTGTAAGACATCTGGCCACGTCCCCACTGGATGGCAGCCTGGGGTCATGGTTAAAACCATGCTCTAGAGCCAGGCCGCTGTCCAACCACTCGCTAACCGCTAACTGCAGACTCGCTTGTTTATCTCTAAACAGCACCGCTAAATCTCACTCTCCTAATCCATGGCGGTGGAAATGGTTCCAGACTCTAGGAGTCACGGTAGTAATTAGATGCCACTGGAGTTTTCCTGCCATGGGGTCAGATGGTGTGGCTGTGTCCCCAAGGGAAACACAGTTCACAGCTGCCATGGACAACACTCAGATGACACAGCGCCCAGAGAAAAGCACAGTGCAGGGTCTGGGGCGACGTGGCTCTACAATCCCAATGTGTATGTTGGCTCTTAACACGTATGCATGGCTCCCGCTATTGCCGCAACAGCAGAGAGAAAAACAAAAGAGGAAGGAGAAAGGGAAGGAAACTCTTAGATCCCCCATTTTTAAAAAAGTCTCGACCCAAAGAACTGGGCAGTGGGACAAGGAAATTTCCTTTCCAAGTATTTCCAAGAAGAGTTGGGCAAGAAGAGAGGGCAATTTAAGGCTTGGCTCAAACTGGACCTCTTATTTCAAGCCTTTTCCAAATTTCACAGCACACAGTGATCTCTCCCCCCAACCACACCATTCAGCGCTCACTCATCTTCCCAGCTCGCTAAACCCTCCCCCATCCGGGTCAGAACGTCCCCGAAGGCAGAGACCACGTCCCTAAGATTCCTTCAGCACGGGAGGGGGGCAGGGGTGGTGGAGCACACTTCCTAATCCTCCCCTGAGCAGCTGTAAAACCCTTGAGAACGTTCCCCAGTGTGGACCTGCTCCTTTACTGACCTGTGGTCCGTCTCATTAGAATGCAATCTCGGGCTTCCCTGGTGGTGCAGTGGTTGAGAGTCCGCCTGCTGATGCAGGGGACGCAGGTTCGTGCCCCGGTCTGGGAAGATCCCACATGCCGCGGAGCGGCTGGGCCCGTGAGCCATGGCCGCTGAGCCTGCGCGTCCGGAGCCTGTGCTCCGCAACGGGAGAGGCCACAACAGTGAGAGGCCTGCGTACCGCAAAAAAAAAAAAGAATGCAGTCTCCGAGGCACTGGGGCATTTTCTGCACCATTCACCACCAAACATGAGTTGGAGCCTTTATTTCCACATCTGTACAAGGGGGCCACCAGACACTTCATGTTGGTGTCACAAGGATGAGGGGAGATGAAGCATCATCTCATTCACCTAAGGGCAGGTCTGCACCCGGGCCTGGCACGGCTCTGCAAGCAGGTAAGCTGGTGTGTGTGGTGGGTTTGGGTTTGTTTTTAAGAAAAGGTGACTAGAGGGTCATCATTTCCATCATAAACATGTACACACAAAGGCAGGTATTTTCATTCAACGAACTCTTGCTGGTTGTTTAAATGCATCCCTGCCCCTCCCCACTTTACAGAAGTTCAGTTTCAATCCAAAGAGATAAGGGAGTTAATATTCACAAAAGAATTCACAATAGGTTTTCTTTAAATAGAAAACCTCCTTGGTACAATTTGAGGTATTACAGCAGTCACAAAAATTGTATTTGCCAACTTTCCAGAAGCACCTGGTATTTAAAGTAAGTCGCGTCTCTAACAACTGGGGAGGATTCAGACTCTTCTGAGGGACGCTCCTTCTGAGACCTGAGGTCACGTGTCCACTTAGAGTTCCTTGAGGGACCTGAGAGAGCTACTTCAGTCGCTGGGAGGAAATGCAACGCGGGAGGCAGGCTCCTGCCATCTCAGCGTGTCTGCCATCTGAATTATTCGAGGCACATCCTCAAGAGGAGAGAGCTACAGCAAAATGGTTTCCATTGCTGCAAGGAATGTTCCCAAAAGCGTCCAAGGAATCTCTGTGTTCAATGCTTAGTTAACAACAGTGTCTCTATACCCGAGCTTGAAAGTAAGAATAAACACACTTGTTTTTTAAAATCAGACTCAAAGGAGAGTTTAGTTTTGTGTTTTGAAAGCAATGCGTCACTACCCTCCAGTTCTGCACTTGCAACTTCCTGACACCTCGGAGTTTATACCCAAGGAGCAAAGACATCTGTTGAGCCCTACAAGGGAAAGAGCCAAACTTCAAAAGCTGGAAAGAATCCTTTTCAGAACGTGGCACTGCAGGGGGTGTTGGCTTTACCTCCCCCACCCAGGGCCTCTGACACCACGACCTACCCACCCCTACAACAACGGCCTGGCTCTCCCAGGATCCAAGACGGGCTTTCAGAGCCATGTCAGCCACCTGTGTGCCCTCCCCAGCCTGCTTCCAGGAACAGGCTGATCAGGTGGAAACCCCCATGGTCCCATTCAGAGGAAGCACAGCAGGCTCAGCAGCACTGGTGAACACCAGGTTCAAGGTCACAGCCTCCTCCCAGGATTCATTAGTAAATAACAAAGGCCAGTGATGGGTGCAAGGAATGTTCTAAAGACAGTGCAGAGTGCTTTAGAAGTGTTTTCTCATTCAATGGTAATAGCAGCCCCAGGTGTCCCCAGGTCACCTGCTGCTGGTCAGAAGCCTAGCAGCCTCTGCCTTGGTCTCTGGGACCTCTGGCCGCCAACGACCCTGGGCCTAGTCACCATTCTGTGAGAAGCCCCTTGTAGGTGCTTTGGGCCACAGCTCCAGCTGAGCCCAGCCTGCAGTTCAGGCCCCAGCCTTGGGAGTGAGCAGCACGGAGATGACTAGAGTCATGTAGGTGACGGGGAGCAGAGACAAGCCACTGCCGGCCCTGTCCAAAGTCCTGACCCATGGAATCCGGGAGACTAATCGAATGGCAGCGAGAGGAACTGGAACAGAATTCAGTTACGCACTATTCTCGTGTTACAGAAGAGGAGACGCACGAAAGAACAGTAAGGGGAGAGAGGGAGGGATAAATTGGGAGATTGGGATTGACTTACACATGCTACTATATATAACATAGGTAACTAATAAGAACCTACTGTATAGTGCAGGGAACTCTATTCAACACTCTGTAATGACCTATACGGGAATAGAATCTAAAAAAGAGTGGATATATGTATATGTATAACTGACTTACTTTGCTGTACGGCAGAAGCTAACACAACATTGTAAATCGACTATACGCCAATAAAAAAATTAACTAAAAAAAATAAAACACACGGCAAGACTTTAAAAAAAAAAGAAGAACAGTCGGGGAAAACAAGGATTCAAACCCAGGTGTGACTCCAAAGACACACCTGGAACGGCTCAACTGTACAGAACCACCCACAGACTCTTTTTGTTTGTTTAACAGAGTTGTCTCTGTTAAACAGTTCCCAATTCTGCCCACTTTAGCAGGTTGGACATAGGTCAGTGGTTCTCAACCTCAAGTGTATATCAGAAGCACCTGGAGGACCCACCCCTGGGTTTCTGGTTCTGGCCACCTAGGATGGGACCTGAGAACTTGTATTTCTAAAAAGTGTGCAGGTCGTCCTGATGCTACTGGTCCAGGGACCACACTTTGAGAACTGTATGTACAGACCTTCCTGAAGGGGTAAAGGGAGTTTCAAGCAATGCTCCTTTGGAACAAGCCATCATCACACGATCGTCACACAGACAGATCACGCCAAAACACCCTACCCAGCCCACAACTTTCTAGTGGCTCCCAGGGCAGCCATGGCTTGGCCTGGTCCTTTTTCATACCATCACCTCGGTGATTTGCAGACACTGGCGAACAGCAGGGATATTCCTGACAGATGAGTGGGTTGCATACACATTTGAGGTGAGAATGCGGCTGAAAAGCTGTTTTTCTACAAGGCAGTTTTCTGAAGTTCAGTTTCTGGCTAAGGTAACCATAAAGGAGAAATAAGTGAAGAAAAAGGGGCACAAGAGTTGCTTGCTGCTGCACCCTGACCCTGACCTTGACCCTGACCAAGTGAGGCTCAGGAGGCCCTTGCTGCCTGTCCAATATGTCTGTCGTTACCCACCGCCCGCCACCCCACCCCACCCCGTCTTATCTGAGACTGAAAGGCGGCACATGTTCAGAGCCAACCTTGAATGTCGCGGCAGCCTCAGGCCTCCCAAGTCCAAGGCAGCTTCCAAAGGAGCTGCATCCTTCTGCGCCGAACCTCTGCACTCCGCTCTCCCCCATCCAGGGCGCATTCCGCCAACCCTGCAAACCTAAGGGTTTGGTTTTTTCCCAATAGTTCAAGGTCACTTGCTGCTGACTCAAGTTTAGAGAAAACACTTCTCTACTGAGTCATTTTTATTAAACCAGCAAAGCAATATACCATACGAAAAAAAATCTGGTCCGAAGTTCCCTGAAGTTTCTTTGTTTGAAAAATAACTGCAAGATACTACCTATAATTCTATGACTATTTCTGAATTTCACAAGTTGAAATCACTACTACTTACTGCTCACCAATAAGTGCCGGGCCCGTTCCATCCCTGTATGTGCCTTGGCCTCACAACCAGTCCCTCAGGTGGGCATTACTGCCTCCGGTCTACACAGGAGGAGACTGAGGCTCAGAGGAACAGAAAAAATGGGCCAGTAAATGGTGGAGCCTGGGAGATTCAGACCCCACTGCCCAGTTCAGGCCTTGGCCACCAAGACCTACAGATCCTTTCCTTAAACACCCCCTAGACCCCACCTATCCCCAGTTACCCCCTTCCTCCTCGACAGGCTGCCCCTCTGACCGCCCCACCTGGCTGCCCACACCCCAGGCCTAGCCTGCCTGGGTCCTCCCTCACTTCCTGGGCCTTCTCCACTTGCTGGGCAGGGAATGGGTGCAGTGCACCCTTTCCCACCCCACCCCAATCCCAAATCTTGACAAAACAGTAGTGGATCCAATCTCAGCAGAGACCAGAGGACTGACTGGCGGTGGAGCTGGTTTCTGGGATCTCAGTCGCACGAGGTCTAAAGCCAGCCCCGTGGGTCTTGGGGGCGAGGGTGAAACTGAGTATTGGGAGGCCCCACCATTGCCTCCTTCCCGCCCGCGGGCTGACTCCCGCTGCCGGCCGGGCTTCCTCCGCCCCGCCACCCGCCACGGCTCGATTTGTTTACACGAGCAGGCGGGTCGCCGGCCGGCACCCGGCGGTGACATCGGCCAGAAGCTTTTCGGTTCTGTCTCCGGCGGCGCCGGGGCGAGAGCAGGTAGTCCTGCTCCTGGCGCCCCTCGCCGCCTCCAACGCGGCCCGGCGCACTCGCCGTGCGGGGCGGTGGGGGCCCCAGTTAAACTTGGGGGACGCCGGGTGCCCGAGCCGGGACTGGGGAGTCGGGCCGGGCCGGGAGTCCCCGGGGCTAGTGGTTGGGTGCGGGGTGACTGCGCAGCTCGCCGGGGGCGAGTCCCGAACGCTGAGGAGGGAGCTTTTGGGGACCCCGCCGCCTGGGCTCGGGGTCCCTTCGGGCCGCGTGAACTGGGGCGCCCCGGCCCCCAGGCCCACTCACCGGACACGTTTAACTGGCCTCCCAGGAACCAGCCGATCCTGCCGCTGCGGAAGTCGCAGTCGCTCACAGTGTGGTAGGGGGTGTCCCACACGAGCACATCCCGCGCCAGCGGCCCCCAGAAGGCGGCCGGCTCGCGGGCGGCCAGCGCGATCCGCTCCTGGTACGAGCCGGCCCGCGCGGCGGGGGCGGAGGCGCTGCTCCAGAGCCGGGGGGCCGCCAGGCCCCGCGCGCCCACCCCGCGAAGGCCGCCCAGGAGCCGTACGACACCGCGGCCCAAGCAGCGCGCCGCCATCGCGCCTCAGAGCCCCGCGCGGCTGTGACAGCCGTGCCCTCGCGTGTCCGCGCCCCGCCCTCGCCCCCGCCCCGCCCTCCGGCCAACGCCCAGCCCCGGCCCCACCCTCCGGTCAACGCCCCGGCCAGGCCCCGCCCCCAGACCCCGCCCTCCGGCCAACCCCGGGGCCCTGCCGATCGCAGTCTGAAGAATCTACCCGCTCCACCTCGTCCCACCTCGTCCCACCTCGTCCCACCTCGTCCCACCTCGTCCCACCTCGTCCCACCTCGTCCCACCTCGTCCCACCTCGTCCCACCTCGCCTCTCTTCTCCCACCCTAGAGCGGGGCCGGGAAGCGACGCGGAGCAGCTGGGGAAGGGGTCCCAGGGCGGGCTGCCGGGGTTTCAGCTGGTGCGTCCTCAAGCTCCGACGGCTGCGCCGCGCGGGGACCCGCAGATACGCTCGCCGTGGACGCAGGCTCTCCCGGGCGCCTGGAACTGTCTGGCGTGGGAGGGAGCCGGCTCGGCCTCAGGAGACCGGCGGAGCGAGGCCCTTAGGTGGGTCCGAGGACCACCAGTTAGGTCAGTTCAACGTCTCAGAGGCTGAAGGCAAAGTATTCATCCTTTTGGGCACCCTTGCGAGTGAACCCTCTAGCGGCCTGGTCGGCCTGTACCTGTCCCCCGCCCCCCGCCAAGATGCACACACACATAAGCAGCCCCTGTGGGCTATGGGCTGGTCAGGGGTCCTGGGCGCAGGAGGCTGTGGAGACCTGGGCGGTGGTCTGGGGTCCGGTGCTTTCATGTGGCAGAGAAGTAAACGCTCCACTAACCGTAGCTGATTGGGAACCCTGGGGGGTTTTCGCTCATTGCTCCAGCATCTGTGGCCTGGATTCAAAACCCGACGTTTCTAGCTCTGTGACCTCGGGCGAGTTCCTTAACGTCTCTGTGCCTACACCACCTCCACTACTGAACTCACTGAGTGCCCCTTCCAGGTTGCATGTTTCAGACATGCAGCCCTGAGGAGAGGGAAACAGGAGTGATGCCTCCCTCCCTGGGCTGTACCCAGGAAGCCCAGTAGTGGAAGCGGTGTTCTTGCTGTCAAGCCAGGAAAGATAGAAGGGAACCCACAGAAACTTGTCTCAACCAGACTCTTAAATATTACAGCACCCACAAACTAAATACATAATAAATAAGGTAAACAGAAGGAAGGGTAGTTTTGAAAACCGGTTGGTTGAGTTCTTTGGGCTTAGAAACATCCCCTCCTATTAGCTGTAAGAGGAACTTCTGCTGTCAGTCAGCCCCGGGTGTGTGTGTGTGTGTGTGTGTGCGCGCGCGTGCACGCGTGCACGCGTGCACGCACGTGCTTGCACGTGCTGCCTGCTTTTTAAGGCTGGGGAACCAGTGATAACAACTAGCACTAGACATGGGCCCTGCTCTGTGCCAAGTGCTCGACCTGCATTTTTCACTTAATTTAAAAATTATCTAATGCTGTCAAGTCCCGCCCACTCTCAACTCCTGAGTGGAACAAATGAGGGCACTGAGCCCTAAGAAATAGGCACACGGTGGGCAGAACCCTACTCCCACCTCAATCTCTGCTTCACCACTTGGCCTGAATCACCTTTTTAATAGAATAAATAACATTGAAATAGGGAAAGACCATAACTGTGGCTGGGGGCCCCAAAGATGGCCATCAACTTCACCCCCTTGTGTAAGTGAGAAGCTCCCCCTCAAGTGGGCAAACAGTGCTGCTCTGACTGTCCCAGTCCAGGCCCCGCAAGGCCACAGCTGCAGCCCCTGCTCTCCTGGAGCTCAGCTGCCATACTGTAAGCTCTAGCCTTCTGGAGGAAGAGACCCCATGGAGAGAATGTTACTGAATGCTAGTACGTGTGCCTGATGCACAGTAAGGCCAAACAATACCGAAACATCGGAGTTTGGAGCAGAGAAACATTTATTGCAGGGCCATGCAAGGAGACAGGTGGCTCATGCCTTAAAAACCCTGAACTCCCCAAAAGCTTTCAGCAAAGCCCTTTTATAGGAAAGGTGAGGGAGGGGCGTGGTTAGTTGTTGCAGACTTCTTGGTGTCAGATCCTTTGTTCCTGAGGTTAGGCCGCGGCCAGGTGACGATGTTCCTATAAAACCTCCACCAAAACAAATGTTATTCTCTGTTCTGACAAGAAAGGGAAGGAGAGGCATTTAGTTCCGTCTCCATGCCTCCTTGCGGCTTTTAACACTTAACAAATCCCATAAGCAAAGCAACATCATTCCCCTTCATTTTACTTGTTCAAGGTCCCAAGGCTCGACTTTCACCCTCCAAGGCTAAAAGGAGGGGGTGCATGCGCCGGCCGGTTACCTCACCTGGGAGCATTCGTCCAGCACCCAGTCTGGCTCCTCCTGCCGGTGCCCAGGCCCGACTGAAGAGGGAGATCTCAGCTGGCGGCACCCTCATGGCCAAGTCCCCAGACCCTGCCCAGCCGTCATCACTGAGGGAGCCAGGTGCCCAGGACCCAGCTGGCCCTCAGGTCACCCAGAGTGGGGCCAGGTCCCTCAGTCTGCGACCAATGGAGATCGCCGCCGCCATCAGGTCGCGGAGGTGGGGATGGGGGAGAGGTTCGTTCTGCTTCAAGGCCTGGGTCTGGCCAGTGGGCAGCCAAGGCCAGGGCTCTGGAGCTCCGTGGGACACAGCCCCCAGCCTGTCCCCAGGCCCCCCAGGGCAGATGGCCGCAACCCGCCTCTCAATGCACTCTCTGCCACCAGGACCCCCGCCAGCTGACTGTAACCGCCACATAAAGGCGGCTCACCGGCCCCACCCCTAGTACAAGAACAGTGGGCAATGTACATGGACTTGACTCTAAAGAAAGAAGTACAAAGCTGGTGTTTCCTTCAGGCTGGGTGAAGAGAAGTGATTGTGGGTAGAGAAAACACTACTGAGCCAATCAGGTGGTACAGAATTGCACTTCCTGCAGCCCAGCTTACCCAGGATGAGACCACCAAGGCCGCCAGCTGCCTCCTGGAAGCGGCTGTCTGGGAACTACAGCAGGTGGAGCCACACCCTACCGCCCGTCTGGCCACATCCACAGAGCAGCTTCCCATGGGGCCTCGGCAGTTCTGAGAGCAGCCAGTTGTCCAGGCAGCGCGGGTCACAAAAGCCCCTGCCCTTAACACAGGCAGGACCCTCTGCTGCAGAAGGCTGCAAGTTGGCAGGCACAGATGTGGGAGGCCTGGGAGGGTTTTCAGGGGAGCTGGGATCACTTTACGTCTCAGGCATGATGTTCAACTCGGAGAGAGCGACCCTCACAATCCTAAGAGAAGGATGCCCTGGTCCCCACTTTACACATGAAAAAGCAAACACAGAGAGGGGAAACCCCCACCCAAGGCAGCACAGCTGTCAAGTGGGGAGCCTCAGCCCCCAGCGCTCACAGCTTTAGCAGCTTTAGGGTGTTTGACTTCTTAGGCCCTACCTCCCACATTGCTCGGAGCTGCAGCACTGGACCCTCCTAAGAAGCAGCTTTGTAGATACAGGTCCGGGAGACCCACCTGTCCCCCTCAGCAGACCCAGCACTGAGCCACCAGAGCTCCCTGCTCCTTGGCCCCTGTTCTCCTCACTCCCACAACTCCCTTCAGTGACAGGATCTGTGGACCACCACCCATCCCGTGTGCACGGGCCAGCGTGGAGGCTGTCAGCTCGACAGCAATGAACCAGACACAGCCCCTGAGCCCAAGGGCACGACCAAGGAAAGAGGGAGACAGGGAGACAGGCACCAAATCAAATGACTGAAATGCAAAGCAAAACCAATACAGAAAATCCACACTAAGAGCCTTGAAGTGGGTGGGAGGAAGGAGAGGATGCAGCTGCTGGGGGTCTGGGATGGGCTGCACAAGGGTATCAGGCTCCCTGCCCCCAGGGCTGCATTTCCCGATGTCCCCATGACCTCAGTGGCAGCGATGACGTGTGGGCACACTCGTATCCATGGCTTCAGCAGTGGGGTCTCCAGGACCCCCACACAGTGCCCTGTAACACTGCACACAGGATCCCCAGGAGGGAGCATGCACACAGCAGCCCCAGGGCAGGAGGGTTCACCACCAACGAGTAGGAGAGACCAGATGTGAAAACCAGAACAGACTCCAGGTGGCACAGGGCTGGCAACGGTGTCCTCCCAGAGCTGGGGACCCCCATCTGCTTAGGATGGGGCCATGTGGACCCAGCAGACCTCGGGATGGGTCTGTTCTCAGGCAGCTCTTGCAACAAGCTCCCTAAATGCCATCAACACCAGATCCTGGAACCCCTTAACTCCCTCTAGCCCTCTGTGAGCAGGAAAGACTGAGGTGTCATCCATCCACAAACCACGGGTAGGACTTTGTGTTCTCCGTGGCCCCCAGGAGACACTCCCACAGCCCACAGTGGTCAAGAGCGCCGTCAGAGAAGACAGCGGCATCTCCTGTGATGTGTCTTTGGTACCTCCAGGAACCGGTTCTCTCGCTGCCCAGGTCCACAGGGACCTCACAGCCACGGCCCCTCCTGCCTCTCTGCATGGACACTTGCTGTGGCAGCAGGCCAGGGGCGATCACCAGACACAGGACATCCCTCTGAGGGCCGAGCTCTAGGAACTGTGAGCTGTGGCCACCGTCACCCGTGGATCAAGCCCTGGCTTCCTCCTCCGTCCACCTCGAGGAAGCCGGGTGGACAGAGGGCGCTGTCAGGGAGCCAGGACAAGCGCACCAGGCCCTCGCGCTGCCCCCAGCCCACCGTGCAGTAAGGGCCTCGGTGTTGTCATGTGCAAGATAAATGAGTGGGAGCCAGACCCTGAATCCTTCGGCTCTCAAACGCCAGGTGCTGTGTTCATCCCAATGGGGATATGGCGGACAGAATATCCGGCTTTTTCTGTTTCCGTAAAATCATAGCTTCTAAGGCATGGGGGCTGCACAGGCGTATTTAAGGGCTAATGAGCTTACATCTCATGCCCTCCCCGCCCCTTCCCTCGTCTTTCTTTGGCTCCCAGCTAGCGGACTGCCCCCTCCCAGCTAGAGGGCTGCTGTTCCCCTCAGTCGGCAGCTGCTGTGTCTCCTCCCACTTCAGGGCTCCAGCAGTGAAACCACCATGCCTCCGTCCCCTTACCCCCGAACCCCAGCTCACTTCCTGCGGTCTCCTGTTGAAGCCGGTCCCCCTAGAACCAGCTGTATCCTGGACTCAAATGCAACCAGGGATAAACAGATTTTGGTCCAACAGCTTCTGAGAATGGCAGCAGTTGTGGCTGGGAACGTTTGTATTTTGACACGCATAAAATTAAAAATTGAGGGGCTGGGCAGCTAGGGAAGGTGCTCTCCGCTGAGTCTCGGAGTTTCCTTTGAGACCGAACCGCGAGCAGCGGGCAGGTAGAGGGGGAGGATGCTTCTACTGCCAAGGGAAAGGGGGCAGGACGGCCAAGGGCAACGCTGCTCAGAAGAGCCAGCTCCCACACCAAGACCTCATCCTGAACAGCCTGTGGGTTTCCCACACACGCCAGAAAGCCCCCGTGGCCACTTGTCCTCGTGGTTCATCCTGCAGGTCCGTCGTCCGGCAGAGGCCTGTGCGGTCCCCTCACTCGGAACCCGAGGTCCCGACGCTCAGCAGTGGCTGCCCTGTCCCCTTCATGGTCTCAGGCCAGTGGAAATCCCTGCTCAGACGCTCGTTTGGCAGTGATCGCCCTGGATGCTGGGCTCCTCAGGATCAGAGGAGGATGAGAGGTACGGAGTGAAGCCAGGGAGCAGCTTCTGGGCTGGTCTGAGAGATCGGCCTCTTTTTCTGCCTGAGACAGCAGAGGCAGCTGAAAACACATCACTGTCCCTACCTGGGGCCTCAGGAATGTCTCTGGGGCTCCCCAGCCTCTCAGCTCAATCAACCCAAATGTGAGGGTTTATGATATGAACACGACCTTGAGACAAAGGCCACGACAGGGAAGGGTCAGCCAGCAAACATGTGCTGACCGCCTGGGGTGGACACCGCTTCCTCTGGGGCTGGCCCCTGGGCGTCCCAAAGAAATTAAACAGAGCCCAACCCTGAAGGCACCAGCTGAGAATCCAGGAGGGTGTGTGTGGATTGGGCCCAATTAATCTGGATTGATTGATTGACTTTGGATTGATTGAATGGGAAGATGAGGGATAGAAAACAAAACAATCAAATTTCTAGTACCCAGTGCCCATTTTGACAAACTTTAAAGCTGGCCAACACTGCCACCTGGTGATGGATTCTGCCTTTAACTTTAAAGTTGCTTCAGGACCAGTGGACAGGAAGAACACAGCGCGGGCCTCGAAGCCACGTCTGCATCAAGGGAAGTCCAGGAGCATCTCCTGAACAATGAGGCCCTCAGAACAGTCTTTGTCTCTCTAGTGAATTGATCAACGAAGGCTAGTTGCGTCCAGAACAGCCCTGAACTTGAGGGACAGACACTCTGGGGAAGGAGAGGAGAGATCTAGTGTACACGGCAGAGAGAGATTAAGGTGGTGGACTGGGCATAGGGATAGCGGGAATTATTTTAAATGATGATAAATTGAAAAAAGATGAGGCCTTTGTGTCTGAGTCCGTGTGGGCTCCTATAACAAAGTATCATAAACTGGGCAGTTTAACCACAGAAAGGGTGGCTAACGAGACAGTTACATGACTGTACACATTTCAAAGGGGAGACGACCACCGCTGGTGGCTCAGTGGGTGGGTTGGAAGGATGGGTAGAAAAACAAATTCTTCTACACAAACGTGTTCAAGCTGTGCTTTTAGATGTCTGACCCGCAAGTCAGGCCAGAGCACAGCCACATGCCTGCCAACAGGTGGCGCCAGCATGTTATTGGTGATGATTTATTTATCCGTTTATTTTGATGGAAAGGGCGAAAAGGCAGCCAGCCTTGGATGAATTTTTAAGAAGTGGGGAGGATCCAAAGAAGTCAGAACGAAACCATGGGTCCCTACCGTTCCCTTTTGATAGATACCTGTTTTTTGGCTGCGTTGGGTCTTCTTTGCTGCACGCAGGCTTTCTCTAGTTGCCACAAGCGGGGCCTACTCTTCATTGTGGTGCACGGGCTTCTAATTGTGGTGGCTTCTCTTGTTGCGGAGCACGGGCTCTAGGCGCATGGGCTTCAGTAGTGTGGCACATGGGCTCAGTAGTTGTGGCACACGGGCTTAGTTGCTCCGTGGCATGTGTGATGTTCCCGGACCAGGGCTCGAATCTGTGTCCCTTGCATTGGCAGGCAGATTCTTAACCACTGTGCTACCAGGAAAGTCCCTTGATAGATACCTGTGTGGAAGCCTTAACTTGGAGGACGCGTCTGTAAAAACAGCTTTGCGCGCCTTTCCTTGGGCCCGGATGTCATGGGTGTGATTCTGCTCTCACCATCCGGGTAATAGATTTGGCAAAGAATACAATACACTTGGGAGATCAGTGCTTTCTGTCCTAAGGTTGTTGAACCCTTTGCATCATCAGGGAGCCCTGTATGTGAGGCGTCCACTAACAGGGACCATCAGTGGTGACAGGGACACAGCACGCTTATTTTGGGCAGAACACAGCTGTGTGAGAAACTCCCCAGAGGAGCAAACTTTGGCAACACTAGAGGGTGTAGCTGAAGGTGGTCATGCACCAAAACAGGGTATGGAGCAGCCTGTGGGGTCCCTGATGAAATCCTGTGAACGGGACCTGGATGAGCAGAAGTTAACATTGGAAAACAGAGAGTTTCACAGTAATTCTCTGAGAGCAGTCTCCCTAGAGCTATACCCAGGACAAAATTCTTGGTCCCATTCCCAGGATTCTGAAACCTTGGCAATCCCTACTCAGCTTCCAAAGTGAGGCTCTAAGAATCCCAAGAGCAATATCAGATCAATGGCCCGGGGTTCTTTGGCTGCCATTACACGTGTGTCAAATCATCGCATTGTACACCTCCAACTTACACAATGGCATATCAATTATATCTCAATCAAGCTGCAAAAACAGAGATAAGTGGTCTGATGGTGCATGCATATTAATCTCAAATGGTTCAGAAAAATATAATGTGTGGACAGAGAGATGAGATGATAGATGGCTGGAAAGAGGGGCTGAGGCTTGGTAAGCCTCGCTGAAGAAAGACCCACAAAACTGTCAGCAAAATAAAATGGTTGTTTTGAACCACAGCCTTGGGGCAACTGAAGCATCTTCTAGACCCAAACATCTAAAAGCTTTATAGTTCTGCCTTTCACATTTGTCTAATTCGCCTGGACATATTTTCCTGTGAGGTGTGAAACTGATGTCCATTTCATTTTTCCCTGTTTGGATAAACAATTGTCCCAATAACGTATCAAACAGCGAGCCCTTTCCTTCGTGGCCAGCCTTGCCACCTCTGTATCCGCATGCGCGTATGCTCCCTGCTCTTGGGTCTGTCTGCTTCCCCAGCCAGCACTCTCAGGCCTGACCATACAGCTTCACCCAAGTGTCCACATGTGGCAGAGCAAGTTGCCACCTCCGTCTACTTCAAGGCTGGCTTAGCTCTTCTGGCCCTGAGCCTTATAAACGTGAGAATCAGCTTAGCAAGTTCACTTAATTTCTCCGCAGCTCAGTTTCTCACCTGCTGTGAGAATTAAAAAAAGACAATATGGACATGATTTGTAGACGACAGAGAATGATAGTTTTAGTTTATTGTATTTATACTGGTAAACTTGGGAAAACGACACTGATTGCTATATCTTGTTCTTCTGTCATTTCTGAAATATCTCCTGGGGTCACGCATGTTTCTCAGGCACTGATGTGCTGCTCCTGTCACCAAAGTGCAGTGGGGGTGACACTGGTTCTTAGTAGGAATCTGTCCAAATTGGCCTTGCTAAAATTATAATTTTTTTAAAAATCTCCTTTTAGGCTTTTATAGCCACATTTCAGCTGGAAAGCACTTTTGAAAGCTGGAAACAATTCAGTCCTGCTGTCAGTGGTCAGATTCCAATTTGCTGCATGATTTGAGTAAGGGCTGAAGGGGACTGTGTGTTTCCTGTCAAGTTGGCACTTGTGTTGGCCTGACAGGAGACGCAGGCAAAATACGGACTCTATCCTTAAACGTTCTCATCGTATTTTTAAATGAGATTTTGTCCTGTGTGTGCTTAGCCCTAAATTGAGAAAGAGGAATTTCTATTTTAATAATATTATTAATATTAATAATCACTATTTTATTATATTTTTACATACTAACTTTACAAAAATATGAAAAAAAGACCAAAAGTATCCATTTACCCATGATCCAAAGATAAATGCTCTGAACGTTTCAAAGGAATTTTATCTGCCTTCTTTTCTTCTTTTTTAGTGTCACATATACTATTTCACATCCTGCCTGTGGCCAACCTGTCCCTTAGCTGGTCAGCGGCCGCTCCTTTTTCTTCTTTGATGGAAGGAGCCCAATTATACTTAGTTTTAGGGCGAGAGAAGCTTGGGGAACGCAGGTGAATTTTTGGTCTAAGCCCAGCGAGGAATTCTGCCCCCTTGACTCACGATTGGTTTAGGCCCAAGAGTGACAGCAGTTCTGACCAATGGGGAGTGAGGAAGCCTGTCGAGCGCCCAGCACCCTGGCCTGGACAAACAGGGCAGGCGAAGGAGGCAGAAAGACAGACCCTACCTGGGTCCCCCAGCTGCTGGAAGGCTCAGCCCAGATTTAAGTTCACCGGACAGTGCACGGTTGTCCGCGTTGGGCATGTCCCTCTCCTGCACCCAGCAGCGCCCGGGTGGAGCTCTGCTGTGCCCCTGGGGCTCTTCTTAAACGCTGTTTGCACAGTGTTCCAACCAGTTATTATCCCATGATTTACTTAGTGGATCCCATGTTGTTAAATAATGATGATGAAAAGTGTTCTCACTGGGGTCTTGATACTAACGGGAATGCCAGTAATAGTGTAACAATGGTATTTATTTTGCTCTTTCTCTACCGTGCTGGAAACCGAGGTAAGCACTTTACTCACATCCTTCCATTTAATCTCCACGAAAACAAGGGTGTTCTATTACGATCCCCATTTTATGATTGAAAAAACTGAGACATTAGTGTCCTTATACATTTAAAATGGTCTATATTACTGGTTCTAGTCCCTTTCTCTTTTGCCTCTTCCTGTTTTCTCCTTTTTTAGATAATTTTGCCTAGAAATTTGTCCACTATTTGTATAGTTCCATGGCAGTTAAGTTTATTTCATTTTTATTCTGCTTTACATATTTTTTTCTACTTGTATCCTTTTTTTGGGTTCGTTTAGGGGTTTTCAATCAGCAACTTTTTTTAATAATTATGTTTAATTTTTTTTTAATTTTTAAAATTTATTTTTGGCTGCATTGGGTCTTCGTTGCTGCGCACGGGTTTTCTCGAGTTGTGGCGAGTGGGGGCTACTCTTCACTGCGGTGTGCGGGCTTCTCATTGCGGTGGCTTCTCTTGTTGTGGAGCACGGGCTCTAGGCGTGTGTGCTTCAGTAGTTGTGGCTTGTGGGCTCAGTAGTTGTGGCACACGGGCTTAGTTGTTCCGTGGCATGTGGGATGTTCCCAGACCAGGGCTTGAACCCGTGTCTCCTGCATTGGCAGGCGGATTCTTAACCACTGAGCCACCAGGGAAGCCCCCACTCGGCAACATTTCATGAACACCTTTCCACGTAAGTATGCCTCATTGTTACATTTTTAGTGGCTGCATAATATTTATTTTATGAGTGTGCTGTATGTAAGTTGCACAGGTTACTAGCTCCCTCCCACAAACTCAACCCTGGATAAACTAGGAAGAGAGATGGAGGCAAGAATCTGAGAACTGGCCTGAGGCAGCAGAGGGTCCAGAACAGGTGTGGCCACATCGCTCAGGGCCTGCTCTGCGGGTCCAGTGGAAGAGAGAGAAGGTGACTTCCAGATTCTTCCCAGCACCTGCCCTCCCACTGTCAGCCCCAGGCTTCAGCTGAGATCTTGGTGCCAGAATGAATGAGAGAAGGTGGGGCTCATTGTTAGCTGCTGTTGCTGCAATAAGGATAGGTGACATTTAATTTTCACAATAGTCTGGGACAATCACAGGATGAGAGAAACAGACCAAAGGAAGGAAACTGTGTTTTCTCATCGGGAGAGACGGGAGAGCTAGGCCCAGCCCGAAGGGCGGCGGCGCCCATTCCCAGCGGAAGCCACCTGCTTAGGGGGTCCTCACCCTCCTTCCCACACCTTCTTCTTCAAGAAGAGCCGTGTTTCCCCCTCAGCCTCCCCATCAACAAGGTGCAAGCTCTGGACTCTGAACTCAGAAAAGAGAGTTAAGACACCGACGCTGCCCCATAGGAGTTTACAGAGCGACACAGGGTAACTGCTGCAGTCCGAGCGTGAAGCGCTTGGGGTATAATGTTTCCAGGTTAATGGAGGCGCCCTCGGTAGGGGCAGCAGGAGGTGTACGTGCAGACAGAGGGGGTGTGTGAAACACCAGCACACCACAAAACGTTTATTTTTAAATAATAAATAAAGGAAAGGAAATACAGGCAAGGAAACATTCATGAAATCAAGTCACTAAAGTGCTCTCAAACATAAATTTTAAAAAACCAAGAAGCCTGGTCTGAACTTAAAACACTGTTTATAGATATTCAGCAGTTGTTCAGATATGGTCCTGTGCTGTTTCAGAAGGGAAGGGAGAAAGGGCTTTCTTGGTTGGAAGAGTTCCACAGACCCGATCAAAGGACACTCAGGAGGACATAGAATCATCGCCTAACAGGAAAATGAAAAAGTCCAAAGCCAAGTTCAAGGTAAAGATGTTATGTTTCATTCATATGAGGTCTGCATGAAGTCTTCAGTATCTATGAAGATATATGATTCTCTGTAGGTTAAAGAATTTTGTATTTTTGGATTCAGAGTAAGGACAGCAGACTTAACCTGTGAGTCTACACAGTATATTGGACCAAATCTTGGGATGTCTGGCAGTGAAAATGGGTTTTGGACTTAATATCCTCCCTCCTCAAGTTCTACAGAAGAGAATAAAAGTTTTACACCAAATTAACTGATTCATGTGCCTTTAAGGAATGATTTCCATTCTAGAATGAAATGGAATTTTCCATAAGTCACCATTTGTCTTCTTAAAGCAAGTGGCATTGCATTTCATCCTGACACCGGAAGAAGAAAATCCAACTGAGAGTATTTGTCTTCGACAACTTTTGTCTTTTGGAAAAAGCTGGTGAGGAATGTGCACATTTCCAGCCTTTGGTGGCGGAGAGGGGACCTGCAGCCTCATAAGGCCCCCTCCTTCCCTGGCTGGAGCCCCTCTGGCCGCTCAGAGTCTGAACATCCTTGGGCACCAGACCCCTGCTGCACTCTCTTGGTCTCCTGACGTGTGGTGCTGGAGAGGTCAATGGCCACGTCTTCCAAGCCGCTCTCAGGGCTGCCTTCCTCCAAGGCCCTCTGGGGTCCTGCCTGATGTGGGCTAGAACCTTCCTTGAGATGGTCAGAGCCCCAGAGTCCTGCCAGCTTTTCTTCACTTTCTGCTTTCCTTATCATCCCTGTGGATTTTTTATGCATCCCTTGCAAAAAAGGAAAATAAATAAAAACAGATATCTCTAAATACAGCAATTAAGTAAATTTCTTCCATGTCACTGTTCTCTAAATCCCATTAGAATTTCCCTTATTGGTACCTGTCTTGGGGCCTGCAGGAGAGTCTCGTAGGTAACTCTCAACATCAGGGGTTGTAGACTGGTGTCTGCCAGCTGGACACAGCCAGCAAAGTGCCTTGTTTGGATGACATGGTGATTTTTTAATTTTTATTTTAAAACTTGTTGGCAACATTTTAATATCAGGAGATTTACATCAAAAGTCAAACTTCCAGCTTCTCTCAAAAAGTCAGATGTCTGGCAGCACAAGGCCCAGTTTCTTGTTCGGCCACAGACCTGCGGACTCAGTAAGCTCCACCGCACCTGCTCGTGTAAACTAGGAGGGGTGGGCCCGGTTACCTGCCCAAAAGTTCCCTCCAGGCTCTCCAACCCTTGAGGGCAAAGACAATTGGTTTCTCCAGTCCCGGCATAGTGTCAGGTGGGTAGGGGTTCAAAAAGTGTTTGCTGAACAAAAACCCTCCTCCTCCCCAGCCTAAAATGCCCCCTGGGCCCCCTAATCCTAATCTCACACCCTGCCCAGCGTGCTGTCTGTCACTCATCCCTCCAAGCCCGAGTGTCTCTGGTAACAGCCAACAGACCAGTAAGGGTGCCAGCTCCTCAGAATAACCAGCCTCAAAGCTTGGACCTCACCAGTGAAGACTGTTCCAGCACCAAAAAGTAGGGCACAGAACAGCTACGCGGCAGATTATTAATGGCCGAGCCAGGACCAGGAACTGGACCACCTGAGTCCAGGGTGCAAGGGGTTAACAGTCTGCAGTTCACTGCCTGCACCTTCCCGCTTCCTATTACCATGAGCTCTGAACTGTATGGTTTCCAAAACCTCTAACAGCTCTCAACATTTGGGAAACATATTTCATGTAATGAAAGTGTGTCATTCCACTCATAAAACCAGGGCCTGATTGGACCTGTCTACACACTGCCTACATAGTTCCAATGAAAAATAAGGCAACTGATCAGAGTCCAAGGCTTGTAATTAATAAAATATCGGATGTGATATTCTGGGCCTGAATCTGAGTAAATTTACATTGCTTGGCTTGGCAATGGCCACTGGGCATGGGGACCCCCAACATCTCTGGCAGGACGCGGCCACAGGACCCTCTTCCTTACCCAGGAGCCAGGGCACACAGGAGCCCAGCAGGCCGCCCTCCGCGGAGCCGAGGACTGAGTCGGGCAGCGGGATGCAGTGTCGCACCATCGCCCCGTAGAGCCCGTACTCAGCCATCACGCTGCTGCCATCCCAGCGCTTCTCCCGCTTCCGCCACTTGGCCCGCCGGTTTTGAAACCAGACCTGGATTGAGGCGGGAGGGGAAGCAGAGAGCTTACGGGAGGAGACCCCAGCGCAGAGGGGCACGGGTGCACCCTCTTGGGGGCACCTGGGACCCAGGCCTTTCTCGTGGCTCGCAGGACTGGTCGTGCTGGGTGATGGGGACCAGTTTCCACCGAGGTTTCCACGGAGTCAGGGGTGACAAAAAATCAGAGTATCCCACAGTGTGTAAAGAAGTCGATTTTTACACTGATGGGAGCAGTTCACCAGGGCAATGGTCTCTTCTAACCTCGGTTGTTGGATTGCTTTATCTTAATAATAGTGTCGACTATTGTTAAGCTGTTTAAAAAGAGTGAGTGAGTGGCATATTTTCTCACCTGGCGAGGATGTGCTGTCAGCACAGAGGCTGAGGCACACACAGGACGGCTTTCTGTAAAGACAAAGACCAATCCTGTGTGCCTGTGAGTGCGTGTTCCAGGGCCAGATGTGCATATGGCATGGGGGCAGTTTGCAGAAAAGCCTCGTCAGGCTATTTACACTGGCTTCTTTGAGAGTTTGCAATGGAGTGAGAGTCATTTTTTTATTGGTATCTTGACATAGTTTCTAGATGCAGCACACACTGTGTAATTTTTAAGAATGATTTAATAAAAGGAAAACAGGCTTGAAGGTTACAGGGGTCATCCTCTCTAAATGAACACAAATAAAATCTCTGGCATCTAAGTAACCTTCGGTTTGGGTGCGGAGGGGGAAGTGCTAGGCTGTTTAGAGGTGGCTATGGGCTGATTCATTGCATGTAAGGACATGTTCTCTGTGGTGTCTCTGGGTGGTGGGACCTGCACCTGTATTCGGTCTTCGGGGAGTTCAGTCTTCACGGCCAGCATTTCCCGGGCATACACATCAGGGTAGTGGGCCTCGCTGAAGGCCTTCTCCAGCTCTTCCAGCTGGTGGGCGGTGAAGACGGTCCTGGAGGGAGGCCCGAACACACACGTGGGCACATGTCCACAGGAGGCTGCAAGGCTTCCAGCCTCAGAGGACCCCATGGCTGGCCCCTCTTTGTCCACTTCATGAAAACTGGATGCCCACCTCTGAATGATTAGCCTCTGGAAAGTCCACAATTTAGTTCAGACCAAACAAAGTTCTTTAGGTCTTTTTTTCTCCTCAATGAATTCCATCAACTCATTCTAAGAAGACCCATTTTAAAGGCCCACAAAATTGTGTCTTTAAAATGCTACCAAGGCTGACCTGCAGCCCCCTGGGAACTGCAGAATTACATTCCCAAATGGCTACTGAGCCCTTCCCGCTGCTGCCCTAACGCAGGGCCAGCTGGTTCTCAGGCACTGTGTCCCAAGGAAAGGGGTGAGGGCAGGTACCTATGCCTCCGCTTCTTCCTCTTGCCGGGGGCGGGGGACGCCTTCAGGCCACTCCTGTCTTCAGATGGGCTGTCCTCATCTATTAGCACAAGGAGAGAAGGAGGACTTTAAAGGTGAGCATATTTTTCACTTTGTTTTCTGGATTTTACTTTGAGGATTGACGCTATGAACCTGTTGGGGGTGTGAATATTTACAAGCTCGCATTTTTCACACTGCTCCAGGTGCTGAGCTTAGCACTGCTCATGCATTATCACCGTTATTCTCCATAAATTAAAAGAACTCCAAAGCAGCTGCTATTATTATTCTCTTTTTACAGAGGAGGAAACCAAGGCACAGAGAGATTAAGTAACTTGCCCAAGATCACACAGGTAGTCAACAGTGAGGTTGGGATTCAAACCCCAGACTGTGTGAAGCCAAAGCTACGTGAACACTAATTGCATTTCCTGTCCCTTCAGCTTCCAAAGTCATCCACTTCCTTCTGCCTCTATCTCACCTTCCTCATCTTAACCAATACGCCAACATTTCTCAAAGGGAGGACGGAGGTTTGTGACATCAGACCCTCATCAGAGCTGGCCCCCTGCCCTGCTGTACTGATTCCAAACCTCTGGAAGTGGGATCTGGGAAATTCATTCTTGGCAAATGTGCCCAGATGATTCATAGATGGCAGGTGAAATAATTTTAAGAACCCACTCCACTATGCTTTATCTTTTGAAATCCATTATATCAAAAGATCTAGGTTGAAGGGAAGGTTAGAAGACCAAACTATTGTCAGGTTCATTGTTAAAAAGCATATTTGCTTCAAAACACTAAAAAGTGAATTAAGAAATGCAAAAATAGTAAAATAATGTCAGTTTTACTCCTACATCAATTACCTCTCCAGAAAAATTGGATTATAATATTATGCTATCCATGCTGTCCAATCTGGTATACCAATAGATATATAAGGTGGGCTTCCCTGGTGGCGCAGTGGTTGAGAGTCCGCCTGCCGATGCAGGGGACACGGGTTCGTGCCCCCATCTGGGAAGATCCCACATACCGCGGAGCGGCTGGGCCCGTGAGCCATGGCCGCTGAGCCTGCGCGTCCGGAGCCTGTGCTCCGCAACGGGAGAGGCCACAACAGTGAGAGGCCCGCGTACCGCAAAAAGAAAAAAAAAAAAAGATATATAAGGTTATTGAGATGTGAAATGTGGCCAATCTGAATTGAGACCAGCTGTAAATGTGAAATAGTCAGTGGATTTTGAAGACTTAATACCCCCAAAAGTAAAATATTAATAATTTTTTATATTGAGTATATGTAAAATGACAATGTTTTGTATGTATTGGATTAAATAAGATAGAGTATTTAAATTTGTTTCAACTATTTATTTTTCCTTTTTAGCGTGGCTCTGAGAAACTTTCATTACTCGCAGTCACATGATGTTTCTACTGGACAGTGTTGGTCTTGGTCTTGAGAAACGCCCTCACAGGCTAGGATGCAGTTGCATTTTGCCTTTAGTTTTATGGTCCTCACACGGAAAGAGCCCATCCTATGAAGGTGGTTCCTGCATTTTTAGTGAAACTAATGGTGGGGTTCACTTGATCTTACCTAGACACTCATAAAACAAAGTCCTTTTAGACCTGGGTGGACGCTGGCCTGCCTGCTGATCCCGCCTGCTTTTTTTTTTTTTTTTTTGCCGCGCTGTGGGGCATGCAGGATCTTAGTTATTCCCGGACCACCATACCAGCTTCAGTGGAAGCGCAGAGTCTTAACCACTGGACCTACAGGGAAGTCCCCCGCCTGCTTCCTTTAATCAGCAGTGGAGACCACTGCACTGTTTCTGCCTCCACTGCCTGGATGCTCAGCTCTGCGGTCTGCTACATAGTTTCTCTCCGTCCACCTCTTCTCGTGTAATTCTCCGTTCTCTTCCCCCACACCCCAAACCTCTCGATTTCTCGGCCCTGTCTTTGTAGATTTCCATTGCTCCCTTCTGTTCCCCACAATCCACCCCGACTTCTCTGAGGAGCTGGGCACAGCTACCATAAGACGGGCGAGCTTGCTTCTCACGTGCTGGGAGGAGGGGAGAAGCGCGGTACCCAGACTGGCTTTTCAGCACAGGGAGGAGGACAGTTCCAGGCCTCCGCCCCGCGCTCTCCAAGAGCCGGACAATTCGTCAATCAATTCAGCGAACCCTCCAGCTCTGGCGGGCACCGGGTTCTGTGCCACTGACAAACGAGGCAGGCCCAGGCCTCCCGCCCTCCGCCGTTCCCAGAGGCCGAGCCTCGCGCGGGCACGGGGGAAAGGCCCTCGGAGACCGCGGCCGGGTCGCTGAGACCCCAGGGTGGGTCCGGACCGGGTGGTGGTGGTGTCCGCGGGGCAGCGGCGACCAGACTCGGAGGAGAGGCCAGGGGCAGAGGGCGCGGCTGCGAGAATGCGTTCCCTGGCGAGGCCACGCTCTGGGGTTCCGACTTCCCTAGATCTGGGGGGCTGCGTTGGGCTTGGCGGGGCCCCGGAGTGTCACCCTGCGCGCCTGAGCCGAGGGAAGGGACGGGAGCGGCACGGACTGGCCTTACCGGACGTCGAGACGCTCTCGCTGCGCTTCTGGCGGGCGGCCGGGGTCGGTGGGCGGCCGGGGACTTGCGGGGCGCTGGGCTCAGGGCCCTCGGGCGGCAGGAGGGGCACGTCTGCGAGGAGGAGGCAGGGCGCCCGGGCGGCCGCAGGGGGCTGCGCGCCGAAGCCGCAGAGGAGGCCGAGCCCCAGAGGGAGAGCCCCGCGCGCCAAGCAGGAGCCCCAGAGCCCTGGACCCCCGCAGGGCGCGGCCGCGGCGCCTTCGCAGCCGGATCCCGGCTCGGGGCCAGCAGGTGCGGGCAGCTCAGCCTCCAGGCCCAGCAGGTCGGTGATGGCAAAGCCCCGGGGGCGCGAGCCGGTGGGCGGGCCTCCGGGCACCAGTGCCCTGCTCCTGGCACGCCCGTCGGAAAGCGCGTCCCGACCGGTCATGGTTTCTTAGGCGGCGAGGCTGGACCCTCTCTCGGTCACCTTTGCGGAGGGGGCGCAGCTCTGAGGACGATTTATACAGTCGGGCGCCAGGAGGGCTCCAATCAGCGGGGCGCGGATGCGTCACGCCTTGGACCCCGCGAGATGGGGACGCCACCAGTTTCCCTCCCTTCGGTCGCCGCCCTCCCAGCTGCGGTCCCCTCAATCAGCTCCCTCTCCCCTCTCCTTTCCAGTTGTCCCCCTGCCCACCCCCACTCCCGTTCTCGGTGGGAGGAAAATAGGCAGCAGACAACTCTATTCCTAACATAGAGTCGTCCCCTCCCTAAACCTCTACTCTGAAAGCCGTAGGTTCCAGATCCCAATTCTCTTCTCTCCCCTTCCTGATACTCCGGCGGAGGCCCTGCTCGCAGCTTCCCTGAAGTCTCCCTCCCCGCATCCAGTCGCCCATTAAGACCAAGGCCCCATTCCCAGCCACACTCTCAACACTACCACCAATATGACCCCCTCCAGCCCTCCAACACCACCGCCAGAGGCAAGGCCTTCCCTGAAAATCCCCAAGGGGAAAGGAGTGGAAAACGTTCATTTAACCCGTGCCCACTCCACCTCCAGCCAAACCCACCCCAGCGTTCTAATGGCCGAGCCGTCGGGGTCGCAAAATTCACACACTGAAGGAGCTGAAGAAGAAGAGAGAGGCGGGAGCGGCCGGGCCGGGCCAGGGCGTCGGAGAAGGGTGCCAGGTTTTGCAAACTGCATTACAGGAGGTCCAGTGAAATCAGAATTTCAGATGAACTGTGATTCTTTTAAATTATAAGTGTGTACCAGTATTTTATCTGGTGACCCCTAAGTGGGGATGGTAAATTGGAAAATAGGGCCTGTCTACTGGGACCCACCCCTCTTCATGGAGGCTAACACATTATTGTCAGATTTTATGACTATTCAAAGAAAGCCTGATTTTCACGTGCAGCGCCCATATTTGTTAAAGTGGGCACGAAACAAAACACGTGGGTAAACCTCTCCTGGCTCGCACTCCGAAAATTTGAGCCCACCCAACCTGAATCGCTCGGAGCCCTGAGCCCACCCTTCTCCAACGCGGAACCCGGGAAGCAGAATCTCCCAGTCCCGCCCCTGAGGGCGAGCGGCCAGGCGGGCGCCCAGCGAGGGGTGCGGCAGCTCTCACAGCGCCGCGCGGACGCCCCACGGGTCTCTGCGCCCACCATCAGCACAGCCGGAGCCGGAGTCGGACCCCGAGCCGAGCGGGGACGAGCCGGAGCCCGAGCCGGACCGGAACCCGAGCCGAGGAGGAACCCGAGCTGGAGCCGAACCCGGCAAAGTGGATCTACAGCTGGCTGCGCCTCGGGGTGGGTCCTCTGCAAACCTGAGGATTAAACGAGAGGCTTCCGATAAAGATAATTACAAGAGGCTGCGCATTAACTTTTCATTATTAAAAGAAGACCCAAATCTCCCCCTCGCAAGCTGTTCCCGGGATTAGCAAAACAATAACTTTCCTTTGGGATAATTGTCCTTTGAGTCGCTCGGGGTCGGGGGCGGCTTTAGACGCCAGCGTCGTTTTTGGCTCCGCCAGGAATTTCTCCCTAAATTTATCTCTGGGTTTAGGGGAAGGTGTTAGGGGTACAGGACCCAGCCAAGATGCCCGGCAGAGCAGAAGTTTGTAAATCAGAATTTGGGGCCGCAGTTAAGGAAGACAGCTAACGATGCACACATTTGCAGGCGTCCGGAGCAGGCAGGCTGGACAATCGGCCTTGAGGCGGCCCCGCCCGGGGCATTTGCAAGGGCCGGTCTCAGAGGCAGACGTGTGCGCCGCACCTGCAGCTTGGAGGGCCGACGGCGCCCCCTCGCCTGGGCCCGGGCCTCGAAGTTTCTGTCCCCCAGCCTCTGTCAGAGGAGGCCTCAAGTAGATGGCCAGGGACCCAGAGGTACCAAAAGGCCATCCGGGAGGAGGCCAACTTCGACAGCACCACACGGTGACCGCCACTCAGTGCCAACAGCACACCGGTTTCCAACCCCTTCGGAAGGATATTATAAAACCCATTTTGCAGACGAGAGAAACTGAGGTGTATTAACCAGCTCACACCTGACACGGAGAGAGAAATCGGGAGAGCAAAGCGAAGCAGAGAGAGACCCCGAGAGCCCCGAGGTTGGAGCTATAAGGGGACCTTGCAATTCCTGGACAGAAGAGTCACTACCTCCTCCTCCGGCCACACCGCGGGAGGGACCAGGATGGAGGGAGAGCTGAACCCCGGGCGCCTTCCCTTCCGCGGCGTGGCGGCGGCGGGAGCGCGGCGCGGGCGGGCATTCTCACTGCCCCGTCCGGGGTAAGAAGCGCCCCGCCCTGCTACGCTAATCCGCGCCACCACTCCCACCCCCTAGCTCCTGCGGGGGATCGCGGGTCCACTCGCGCCCCTCGACTCTGCGGGATCGGCTCAGAAGACCCCACCCCTGGGGAGCCGGCGAGCGCTCTGCGCAGCGTCCGCCCAGTGGGGGAAGCGCGTCCAGTGCTTTAGGAGACTTGGAAATGGAGCGAGCCGGCTCCGAGCCCACCCACGTTCCGCGCGTCCCTCCGGGCGCCCGGGCGGTTGCCGAGTCTACGCAAGTGGGCGACAGCGTTGGGGAACCCCTCGGCCGCCGGCGGGGTGGAAGGTAGGCGCCTCCCAGCCCCCCTCCCAGCATATACAAATCTGCGTTCAGAGCCAGAGCCCTCTAGCGTGTGCCCGCCTGGGTCAACCCCTGGAGTCGTTTTGGAACCCTAAATCCGTTAAGGGGTCCGGATCTGCCTTCATCAACCAGGATTATCTGGGATTTAACTAATCAGTAAAGGTTTCTCCGCTCAGTATTTTCCAGGGAAGGTTTCCAGCCCCTGTCTGTGGCCAGCCACGAATGTGCTCTCCGCTTCCCTCGTTCCCTCGTTCTCCCTGCCTGGACGCGTCCCGGCTCCTCGCCACGCCGGCTGAGGCTGGCCGGGGTGTAAGTGGCTCAACGACAGCCGTCTCGGGCTTTTCGGAGCCGCCCCCGGCCAGGCTGGTAGTATACAGCGCAGATGCGCTAGGAGTGGGATGCGCACCGCGAATAGAGCATCGCGTGTGTCTGCACGTTGGAACCCTATGGCTCTGCTTCTCTGGATTTTCCTCCCGCCTCTGTCTGCTCCTTCTCGGTTGCCTTTGTGTCCCCTTTAAAGGCTGTTGTAGCAGATGCTGTTTTGCCCTGTCCACATCTGTGCCCTGACCATTCTGCCTGCAGCCTGCAGGGCCTCCAGTGCCCAGGGCCCACGTCTTTGCCTGGGGGCTTTCTCTGGTCTGCAGAGTCCTCTGGCCAGAGGGGCCAAGGAATACATGCCCTGAGAAGCCGAGGACCAAAGAAGGCAGGAGTCGGAGTATAAACACGGCCCCAGGTCTTCAGTGGGATAACTCAGGCCTTCCAGAAGTCCCCAGCCGGGTTTGCCCAAGTTATCACTAATTATCACATCCCATATTGCTTTCTTCCTAAGTGCTATGGGTGCCCCACCCAGAGCCCCTTTCCTGGGCTCTTGCACCTCCCCCCACCCTATCCCTACACCACCCAATCCCACACCTCACACCCCACCCCACTGTAGGCTCTCGCCCCTAATCAGGAGAACTGCCCTCTGCTAACAAATGCCTCTAACCCAGGCCACACCCACACCCACACCCACACCCACATACACAATGGTTGATCGACTGATATGACTTGGTAGGAGGCTGCCCCCTTACCCTCGGAGGGACAGTTGTGCAGAGCCGTCTCTGCTTCAAACCCCTTTCGGCTCACGGGTCAGGCCAAGGCTCATCTGGACCCCAGTGTTCATCTTCGTGCACCCTTTCCCTCCTCTCTGGACCCCTCACTGCTGAATTCCCCCTCCCTCCCCCCATAAAGCTCATGCAGCCAGACCGTGCTTTGGGCTCTGCTTCTAGAGACCTGTTCCTGTCTCACTGTTGAACTCCCCTACTGGCATTGCCTGAAATCCCCTCCCAGATAAACGACTTATCCTGGAGGCTCAGAGTCCACTCTGGGTTTTGTACAGGAGTAGTGGTGAGTGTCCAGTGGCTACTCTGCGCTCCCTGACGCTGCCCCACTGTTCCCTGAATAATTTGGCCTCGTTCACAGATGCCTGGCCTGTCACGGCCCTGCTCTTTTTCTCCAAACTTTCATCAGTCTTGGGGGAAAAAAAAAGTGATGCCATCCTGTAAACTTCTTGGCAGCATGAGTTGGCTGGCTGTGGTTCCTATGGTTTGCATCCAAGAACGCTGTCTTGGGCACTGGGCTTCCTTCCACCTCTGGTGTCTCCCCCACCATCTTTGTGCCCCTTCCCACGCCCCCAGCAATCCGTCTTTATTCCACAGCCACAGGGACCCTGCCATGGAGGCCCAGTCCAAAGGGCTCCTCCGGCTGAGTCCTTCCCAGATTCCCCACACCCAGCCGTAAAACTCTCTCCTGGGCCAGGTGCTGTGCCAAGCGCTAGACACACATCAGTTAATTTAATACTTGTGACAAACCTAACGAGGGAGGCCTATTATTATCCCCATTTTGTGGTTGAGAAAACTGAGGGGCAGATCTGCAACTCGCCTGGCAGGCCTTGGAGAGGTCGGGACCCAAAGCCTGACTGTCGGGCCTGAAGCAGCGAAGTCCCAGTGGGGAAAATGACCATGTCAGGGGTTCCCTACACTTTTCTGAAGTTCAGCATTGGTTTTATTTTTAATTTCTAGGTGCTGAGGGCCTATAAAGCCCTCAGTCTTGCACTGCTCCAGGTGCTGTCAGTCAGCGGTGTTGCGGGCTTGAGGCAGATTTCTGCAGGAGGCTCGGGTGCCTATGCTCCGTCTCTTCTCTTTAGGTCCTGAGATAACAGGGAAACCCCAAGTAGGAACCCAGGTAACACTTTGGCCCCCGGGACTGTATTTCCCTTCTTCCTTCCCTGACCTCCACCCACCTCTGTCCTCTTTCCTCTCCCCACCCCCTTCCTCCTCAGCTCCTCTTTCACTTCAGCTCATCAAAAGAGCTCATGGCCACACTCCTCAAGTCCCATCGGTAAGTCCAACAAACCCCAAGACCAGATGAAATGCAGGAGCCAGTACAGCAGCCAGCACTGAGCGGGGATCCCTGAGCAGAGGAAGACTCCGGGAAGGCCTGCATGGCCTCCCCAAGGGGACAGTGACCTGCAGATGGAAGCAGGTGTGTTGCTTGGGCATCAGCAGCGTGGGGGGTGGTGACGTAGGCTATGTCGGCCAACAGGTCATGGGAAGGGGTCACTAAGGGCAGGTGGGTGCTGTGGGTGACTTTCATTCCCAGTGTCAAGTGTTAGGTCATCTACTGGCAATTGAGGAAACTATCTAACAGCAAATAACATGCTTTTAGCCAGTTCGCAGTGGCAGTGAATACACGATCACCGCCCTGACTCACGTGTAGTCACCCAGGCTCTTGGCCAGGGTGAGATGTGTTCTCCCGGGGAGACGGAGCTGCAGGTTCCTCACCGGAGACACAGGCGCCTCCCACCTGAAGGAGGTCCTCCCTTGCCCCACTGCGCTCAGCTCCTGCCCGCTCCCCGCAACGCACCTCCACGATTGTAATTACTCATTTGCCTGCTGGTTTACTGCTCTTTACCTGGCCCCCTAATCAGACCCCGAAGCTGGCACTGACTGCTGGCTGCCCACCAGCCCAGGTCACCTGCAGCACCTGTAGACAGTTCCCAAACACACCTCAACACCTGCCTGACGATGTGCACAGGCCCCGGGAGTGCACCGGCCGGGCCTGGGGCCCTGGGGAGGTAACGCCCCCAGCAGCAACCCTCCAAGGACGATTGGGAGTTGGTGGGTAAACACCCCAGCATCCTTGTCAGTTTGGGCTGAGATGGGTTCAGTCTCAGTCGCTCCCAGCACCCGGTCAGGATGGAGACCCGCAAACCCCACTCATTATCACCACCTTCCCTGTGTCTTGCCCCCCTCATCAGGGCTGCCTAGTTTCATCTTCCAGACGAACTATTTCACCCAATCCCCGTCCTCAGGGTCTGCTTTGGGGGAACCCACCCCTAGACAATCGGTAAGCTCCACAAGACAAGGGCCGGGCCGTCCTGGCGCCCGTGGGCCCGGCATCCCGCGCACGGCCAGGATTTGTTGAGGGAAGGAATCCGCGGCGGATGGACGTGAACTTCAGCGGCGCGGCACTGCCTCGGTACTTCTCCTCGAGAGCCCCTCCCCCACTCCCAAGGCCAGGTCGGAGGAGGGTGGGCTGAGAGCACAGCTCCCCCCGCGCAACCCAAGGGCTGGAGGGGCAGGAAGGAGTCCCACATCCGAGCCACAGCCCAGCCCTCCGACCGGCCCTCCCATCGCAGGGCTGGGCTGTGCGTTTTATTCCTGCCTGGTACCTCTTTTTACAAAGCTGTTTGGTTCACTGCTTCCAACAAAGGTTTTGAGATGTGTGCCGCAGAGCAGCCACCCTGCAGCTGTGTTTCGTTCGCGTGGGGTTTTCACTGGGGAAGCCTGAGGGCCGTGGGGCCGAGGCCGGGCTGGGTGCGGGGACCGCGGGGACCTGGCGGGGACCGCGGGGACCTGGCGGAGCCAGCCATTTGCGCGCAGGGCCGGGACCGTGCGCTCGGCTGACCGGGTCTGACTGCGGAATCCTGCTCGTTCTGGCTCACTCCCCCCCGAACACGCTAATTAATGGCACCCGCAAATCAACGGGCGGAATCCCCATTAAAGAGTGGAGGAGGAAGCGGGAAAGGAGAAGGTACGACTGAAAATCCACCGTCGCGGGCGCTGGCCGCCGCGCAGTAGTTAAACAGCTTCCTGAGCGCAACAAAGATGCCTCTGTTCAGAGGGCAGCTCCCCAGAGAGAGGAAACGGCAAACACTGGGACACTTCATTCGTAAAGCACAATTACCGGCAAGGCTTTCAAATACCCTAGGGGAAGAGCCTTCCTAGCGGTTTCTGCTCCTGGTCCTCTCGCGCTTGGAGGGACACTCCTCGCTTGCTGGGCGCTCGCTGTGATTCCCCGGCCCGAGGTCCCCTGCATTTCATTTGTTCTGAGAAATTATCAGATTTTATCCTTTTTAATATTGCCACTCCTCAGTTATGTTAGTAGGGCGATGCTGGGAGTGAGTTACAAAGTATTCCCTGTGCGTCTATCTTCTGAAAGAGATTGAAGAGAATTAGTATACATTCCTCCTTAAGTGTTTGACAGAAATCGGCACTGAATCCATTGGGCGTGCTCCTTTCTGTTTGGGAAGGATATTAATTGCCGATTCAATTTATTTGACAGATATAGGCCAATTCAGATTGTTCATTTCCTCTGGTATGAGTTTTGGCAGATTACGCCTCTCAAAAAATTGATCCGGGGAATTCCCTGGCAGTCCAGTGGTTAGGACTCTGCGCTTTCACTGCTGAGGGCACGGGTTCCATCCCTGGTGGGGGAACTAAGATCTGCAAGCAGTGCAGCACAGCCAAAAAAAAAAGTTAATTAAAAAAAATTGATCCTTTTCATCTACGTTATCAAACTTGTGGGCATAGAGTTGCCATAGTATTCTTTTATTATTCTTTTAATATCCACGGGATCTATGTCCCCCTCTTTTATTTATGATATTAGTAATTTGTGTCCTCTCTCTTTTTCTTAGTTTACCTGCCGAAGTCTTATTGAGTTTATTGATCTTTTCAAGGAACTGGCTTTTGGTTTCATTGGGTTTCTCTATTGATTTCCTGTTTTCAATTTCATTGACTTATTTTTTTTGAACAAGCTGTCATCTGTTAGACGAATTAAGAATTTTTTGCATGAAAGTTTTTATTTTACCTTCACTTCTTTGATACTCTTCCTTTCTTTATGTAGAGCCAAGTTTCTGACCTGTATTATTTTCCTTCTCTCTAAAGAATTTCTTTAACATTACCTTGCAAGGTAGGTCTACTGGCAATACATTTCCTTAGTTTGTGTTTGTCTGTGTTTGTTTTATTTCTCCTTCATTTTTGAAGGATAATTTCACAGGGTACAGAACTATAGGTTGGTAGGGTTTTTTCTCTCAACGCTTTAAATATTTCACTCCACTCTCTTCTTGCTTGCATGGTTTCTGGGGAGAAGTCGGATGAAATTCTTAACTTTGCTCCTCTAGTGGTAAAGTGTTCCCCACTCCCACCCCGGCTTCTGTCAGGATTTTTTCTTTACCTTTGCTTTTCTGTAATTTGAAAATAATATACTTATGTTTCATTTTGTGGAGGGAAGTTATCCTACTTACTGTTTGAGCTTCCTGGCTCTGTGGTTTGGTGTTTGAAATTATTTGATGAGATTCTCAACCATTTTTGTTTCAAATATTTCTTCTGTTCCTTTCTTTCTTCTCCTTCTTGTATTCCCATTATGTGTATGTTACACCTTTTGTTATTGTCCCACAGTCCTTAGATATTCTGTACTTGTTTTTATGTCAGTTTCTTTGCTTTTCAGTTTTGGAGGTTTCTATTGAGGTAGGCTTAAACTCAGAGATTCTTTCCTCTGAGAATGTCCGGTTTACTAATAAGCTCATGAGAGACATTCTTCCTTTCTATTACAGTGTTTATTACCTCTAGCATTTCTTCCAGGTTCTTCTTTAGGATTTCCATGTCTCTGCTTACATTGCCCATCTGTTCCTGCATGCTGTCTACTTTATCCATTAGAGCCCTTACTATATTAATCATCGCTGTTTTAAATTCCTAGTCTGTAATTCCAACATGCCTGCCATATCTGGTCCTGATGCTTGCTCTATCTCTTCAAATCGTGTTTTTTGCCCATTGGTGTGCCTTGTAGTTTTATCTTGTTAGACAGACATGATGTAAATAGGCCTTTAGCAATGCGGTGGTGAGATGGGGGGAGAGGAGGGGAGGCATCCTATAGTCCGATGATTAAGGCCTCAGTCTTTCAGTGCCTGTGCCTCTTAGCTGTGAACGTCACAGGTGCTTCTGTTTTTTCCTCCCCCTCAGGTGGGACAGGATGGCTGGAGGGGGCTGAAGCTGGGTATTTCCCTTTATGCAGTGGAAGGCTAGGGCCGACTAGCGTTGGCTAAGCCCCTCCCCCAGGCCCTGATAATACCCCAGCTGGTGAGCCTCTGGTTAACTGATTTCTCCTGAGGGCAGGCCTTGTTAACAGAGTAGCACAATGTGTTCAACATGGTTCCTGGTCCCCACCCCCTGCAGGAAGCTCCTGGGGGGGTTTCTCTGATATTTACTGTGGGAACCTGGTGGGGCTCTTGGAGGGAAGTCTCACAGAACTGAGGCAGACACCCTATGACCAGGTTCCCCCTGGAGTTTTCACTTTCAGGCTTGTCCACACTGAGCCTCCAGCAACGTGTCAGTCCCAGGTCAGGTTTCCCTCCCCTGGTGCCGATTCCCACAGAGGCTGTACTCCTGTTTCTGCTCCGGTAAATCGTGATTCTTTCCAAACTTAGAGGCAGCAGTGTGGTCACCTCTCTTATGCATCTAAGAAGAGTGGTTGATTTTTTCAGTCTGTTCAGTTTTTCACTTGCTGTTAGGATGAAGTGGCAACTTCCAAACTCCTTACATGTGGAACCAGAAACCAGCTGTCCTGGGGCTTTGTCATGTGCTCTGTAATGATCAAGGGTTGTCCCATGTTCTGTAGGACTTCAGCTGAGGTCATCTCACGTACGTTTTCCTGACCCTCCATTTGCGTTTACTTCTAGCTGACAAGAAGATACCACCAGGTATCAGCCAGGTACCACTTTCTCTGTTAATTTTAGGCTTGGAGGTTTCCTGGACCAATGAGTTAATGTAAATTAGAACGCCAGGCCCACATGATGGCAGGCTTATGGCTACAGATGATCAAGGAAGGCATTTTCCTACCCAGGGCCTCGTCAGACAGGCCAGGATAGACAGTCTTCCACAGCCCCCCTTTGTTCATGGTCTTTCCCAGAGTGGGATTTCAAGGGTATCACCCCCTAAGGGAGAAACGGGTTCTAAGTGTCTTATGTTAGGGAGTAAAAATGCAGCCAACACAGAGACCTTGCCACATCAACAGCGAAAGAAAGACAACTGGTTCATTGCTGGATAAGCTAACAGAATACAAGCGTGTAAGTAGCTCGCAAGAGAGTACAAAGTCAGAATAAAATCCCACACAACTTATACAGCATAGCAGGTTCAAAGTCTGCTTGGGAATCAAGGCAGTATTTGCTTAGCTAACTGACCTCCTCTGAAAAGAATAATAAAACGTCTCTTATCTCCCAAAAGACAAATGTTTACACCTTAAGATAGGCTGCTATATTAACTCCGCATTTCAAGTGGATTATGAGGCCCATGACCCAGCAGAAGTGACTGCGTTGTAAAACTGAGCACTGGGCTTTTCTGGTCCCTAGAGAGACTTGTTTACATTCCAAAGGTTAGAGAAATGACTCAAGCCCCTGTGTCCCCTGAAGAGACACCCTAAGACGGGGAGAGTGAGAAAACTGCCTCTTTCCCCTTCATTCAGTTTTATTTACCCTTATACTGCCTCATACAGACCCAAGTCCTTTCCTTCTATTAAAATAAAATCCCCTCAATGCAATGTGGTATTCTGGCTTGGGTTCTAGAATAGAAAAAGAACGTTAGTGGAAAAACTGAGAAAACCTGAATAGAGTTTGAGGTTAATTAAGAATAATGTGCCGGTATTAATTTCTTCATCTTGATAAACATACCATGGTTATGTAAGATGTTAACGCTAGGTCCTGGAGTGTATATGATTTTGTGTGCACCTTTTAACAGTACACTCTCTGTTTCCTACAGCTCTGCAGCTCTCCTATATACAAGCCCCACTCTACCTCTACAATTGTGATTATCCTCCTTTTGTGGGTCGCTTACTTGGAGTGTGAGTCTTGACTATACTGCATCTACCTCTCCTACCTGTCTCATTGTGGTTCCTTCTTTGTATCTTTAGTTGTAGGAGATCTTTTCTGCTAGTCTGCAAGTTGGTCTCTTTGATGGTTGCTCTGTAAATAGTTGTAATTTGGGAGGAGGTGAACTCAGGGTCTTCCCACTCCCTCCTGTAAGAGGTACAGTCTTTTCAACAAATGAGACTGGAATAATTGGATATTCATAGGCCAGAAAAGAAACAGACTAGACACAGACCTTACACCTGACCCCAAAATTACCTCAAGATGGATCAAGACTTAAATGTACAGCACAAAACTATAAAGCTTCCAGAAGATAACATAGGAGAAAACCTGGGTGACTCTGTTTGGCAGTGAATTTTTAGAAACACCACCCAAAGCACTATCTATGAGAGAAAAAGATGATAAGTTGAAGTTTATGAAAATTAAGAATGTCTGTTCTGTGAAAGACACTGTTATGAGAACAAGAAGACAAGACACAGACTAGGAGAAAATATTTACAAAAGACACATTTTTTTTTGGAGGGGGCACTGGATCAAAAGACATATCTTTAAAGGACTTGTATCCAAAACATAGAAAGAACACTTTATACTCAACAAGAAGAAAACAAGCGACCCAATTTAAAAATGGGCAAAAATCTGAACAGATGCCTCACCAAAGAAGACAGGTGGCAAATGATCATATGAAATGACGGTCAACATCATATGTCATTAGGGAACTGTAAATTAATACAACAATGAGATACCACTACACACCTGGACTAAATCCAGGACACTGACAACCCCAGTTGCTGCCCGAATGTGGGTGAACAGCGGGAACCCTTGTTCACGGCTGTTAGGGATGCAACCTGGTGCAGTCACTTTGGAGGACAGTTTGGCAGTTTCTGACACAGCTAAACATAATCTTAATGTACAATCCAGCAATCATGCTCCTTGGTATTTCCCCAACTGAGTCGATAATTTATGCCCTCACAGAAACCTATATATGAATATAATAGCCACTTTTTTCACAGTAGCCAAAACCTGGAAGCAACCAAGATGGCTCTTCAACTGGTGAATATGTAAACAGAGTCACAGGTCCAGACGACAGAATATTATCTGGTATTTAAAAGAAATGAGCTGTTAAACCATGACAAGACATGGAGGAAACTCAAATACGTGTTTGTCAGTGAAAGAAGCCAGTCTGAAAAGGTTACATGCTGTCCATGAGCTACATGATCCCAACTCTATGACATTCTGGAAAAGCCCAAACTGTGGAGTTGTAAAACCATCAGTGGTTGCCAAGCGGTAGGGGTGGGGTGCAGGGAGGGATGGCGAGGTAGAGTACAGACCATTTTCCAGGAGGTGAAACAACTCTGCACGATGCTGTAATGGTGTATATGTGACATCATGCGTTTGTCAAATCTATAAAATAGGCAACACAAAGAGCAAGCCCTAATGTAAACTACGGACTTTTCTTAATAACTGTGCACCAACACTGGCTCATCAACTGTAATAAATGTACCATAAAATGCAAGTTGTTAATAATAGAGGAAACGGTGGGGGGAGGGGTGTATATGGGAATTCTCTGTACTTTCTGCTCAATTTTTTAAAATAAAGAGAAGTGGGGGGAGTCTAATTATTGAAGCTGTCAAGGCCCACAAAAGCCGGCTCCCAGCTCTCCTCATGCCCCTGGTTCTCACCCTCATGTTTGGTCCCTGGAAATTCCCCCTAAATGTTGAGGGAAGCTATGACTCTAAAAGGATGTGTGTTATATTTTATTTCTAGGGTAGGTTTTCCATTTAATCAGTTCACAAGTTGTTGCTGGAAACAGAGCTCGAATGCTTTGCTTCAGATAAAATTTTCAAGGCTCTTCTGGTTGCAAGTGTCAAAACCAACGTGAATCAATTTAGGCAAAAGGCAAGTTTACTGGCTTGTGAAATGTGACACCAAGTCTGATAACTGACGGGGGAGGGTACAGGGTGCAGCTGGCCCTGCAGGAACCCCTGGGGACTCTCTCCCTCTGGCCCACACCCCTGGGCGCAGCTGGCCCTTCCTCACCTAGACCACACACTGTGCCAAGGCCACCACCGGCCCTGTGGACCGTCCAGAGCTTTGGGGGTCAGTGTGATACCCCGTGTGCATGAGGACCCCACCAGGCTGGAGATGAAAAGCCTTTCATCTTGTTTCTTACAGGAACAAAAATCTGTCACAGGAACAAAACTGTGAAATCAAGGTAAAATTGGAAAACATACATTTTAGAAACATTCCTGGCAGCTCTGAATAAAAACCAACATAGTCCATCAATTTCCATTTTATATGTTATCTTAAAGTGCTTAAAAATAAAAGGCGTGACAGATGGATGGAGAGGCAGATACACATGTATATAAACACACATAGAAATTGACTCTATAGCTACTTTTATGACAGATTTAGCACAGCCCCTCCAGGCTGAGAGGGAGGAGTTAATCCTACTCAGATGAAGCCGGTTTTCTCAAATTCAGAGAATTGATTCCTAGATGATGCTTTAAGAAGCTGTTTCTGCTGGGGCAAGTGCTGTAATCCCGGCTTAGACGCCAATGGCCACAGTCGCCTCTAAGCGCGTCCCACATCACCCCCCAGCAGTGACAGAGCGAGAGCTCCTGAGACTTGTGCCCAAGTTAAAATATATTTTCACTTATAGTTTATATGACATGGATTTCCAGTACCCAACAACCTTTTGGTAAAAGTCAATGAAAGTACTTCCCCCACGAGCCTAGATGAATGTTTTAAAAATTTATAAAATAGGAACATATCTCTAACATACATCTTCTTTGTTTCCATGCGGATAGAATGTTGATCGGTCAGAAGTAAAGGTGACGATGTCCCTCCTTTGCCTCCACTTCAAAATGTGCAGCAGAGACACTCCCTCTGCGAGCTTCCCCATAACTGAGAAGGCTGGGGGCACAGAGCTGGCGCCCTTCCTCACACATGGTGTTCCCAAGATGGGTTTTGTGCGTGTTGAATGTTCTGGTTCTAAGGAAGTGCAGTCGGATGCTTCCCGCCTGCCCAGGTGACTTCTGGGCTGGTGCTGCCCTCCCCCCGCTGCTGTGAGCATCGGCAGCCATGGGCTCACAGGGGTCCCCTCCCTGGAGAACCACCCAGAGGGCCAGAACCACTTGCCCCAAAGTGCCCGGGGCTCAGCTTCCCCCAGGACAGCCACTGGCTGACAGAGGGTCCTCAGGGGTGACCCCTCCCTCAAGAAGGGCTCACGGTGGTACAAGTCAGCCCCTCCCCTGCCCCATCCCACCTCCTCAGCCCTTCCTCCTGGGGCCCCTCCCTCAGCAAACCCCTGCTTCAGGCTCTGCTCCTATGAAACCCACCCAAGCCAAGCGGCTCCTGAAGGATGGGCCTCCAAGGCTCCTGAGGGTTGGTGACTGTAACTCGGACTGTTACACTAAAAAGGGTGTGCGCTACTGTTCTTCAATTTTACCTCCATAAACCTGCCTTCTAAAAAAAAGATGAACCGCCATGGGAAAAGAGTTGCTGTTGCACCTTGCATGGAGAAAAGATGTCTGTTTACAACATGTTAACCAAGAAAAAACTCGAGAAAAGCAAAGGGAAGCATGGCCAGGGACCCACTTCCTGCATTTGAAACATTCTCCTGCCGCCCCCGTGGGCAGTATCTCTCGGGAGGGGAGGGGGACTGAGCTAAGGGATGGGTGGTTCCCACGATGTCCTGGGTGCTGACCAAGGGCAAGCATGGGATGAAAATCTCCCTCTTGGGAGAAAAAGAGGAAGCAGGAGATGGGGAAGAGAGGGGAGAGACAGGCAGGGAAGGCGTGGACCTAGGGCCTCCAGAGGCCTCTGGGAATCATCATATGGTCAGGGCTCTTCCCTTCAAAAGAGCACTGCTCAAAGCTCTACAGGCCAGCGTGTCATTATTTGGGGTCTGGCTTGGTTTTTCTCTTGTCTGTTTTAATTTTCACTTAACATCTGTGTGTTAATAGAAAGTCCCCTTCGCTGAAGGATTTGCTGGGATTTCTGTAATAAAATAGAGGGATCTTCAACAAACGCTAGAAGAACCCTCTGCAAATGTGAAATTTTTCGAGTGATTATGAGGCCCAGAATATATTGTCACACGAGGCTGCAGGCCGCCCTCCCCAGTGAGCGCGGTGGCAGATGTCCCCGTTCATGTCCAACGATCAAGCATCGTGCAGAGGCCCCTCCCCTCATCCACAATCTGTTCCCCTCTTCCTGAGGCCAGTGTCACCGCTTGTCAAGAAACCCACATTTCCCTGCAAGTTGCCAGCCTTCTCCAGAGGTAAACCCATGTGCCCTTCCCTGCCCCATCCTTGGCCTGATCCTGGGACACCATGTTGAGCACAGAGGACACTTGGGGACAAATAGCACCATTGCTGCCAATTGAAAATAAAAGCCAGTGTGGACACATCCTCAGATGAGCATGGCTACAGGCAAGAAAAGCAATAGAGGAAAAAGCTCGTGAAGATGGTGACTATTCGTCTCCTGGGAAGTTATCCTAAGGAAGTAATTTAACAGAAAAAAGATGCTCAACATCACTAACCATGGGGGGAAATGCAAATCAAAACCACAACGAGATATCACCTCCTACCTGTTAGGCTGGCTTTTAGCAAAAAGACAAGAGATAACAAATGTTGGTGAGGATGTGGACCCAGAAATTTCCAGGATTGGAGACCCCAAGTCCCGGGGTGGGCAGGATGAAGCCTGGGGCAAAAAGGGGGAAAGTCTTCAGGAGGGACAAGTTGACTTCCAGGGAGCCAGCCCCTTGCACCACGGGGCACTCCTCCCCACCCTCCAGAAAGTCTCCAGAGGTGAAGGCGTCGTGTACAGTGGCGGGCAGGGCTGAGGCACCAGACTGAAAGTGGCAACTGTGAGAAAAAATCCTGAGATCACTGCCCGCCCCTGGCATCTCCAGGCCCAGGGCACCAGCTTGGTGTCTGATTACCTGCAGGGAAACACACCACACACACTCACAAACTCACACTCACACACAGAACTTCCATCTGGTTTTAGTTACTCATTCTCAGTACGAAAGGGTAGCTGGAGGCAGCCCTTAATGTTGGAGACAAAGACCAAAACAAATCATGGAAAACTAGGGAAACGCAGTGGAGATAGGGAAAACATAGAATGCACAGCTTTAGAAGGACTATAGTTAATATCCTCAAAGAGATGAGAGATGCTGTGTCTATGAAATCAGGACAGGCTTTTAAAAAAAGGAACAGTTAAAAAATAAGAATGACCTCTGGAAATTAAACACGTGACAAAAAAAGCAGGAGTTTAAGATAAGGTTGAAAAGAGGGAACTTCCCTGGTGGTCCAGTGGTTAAGACTTCCAATGGAGGGGATGCGGGTTTGATCCCTGGTTGGGGAGCTAAGATCCCACACGCCATGTGGCACAGTCAAAAAAAGAGGTTGGGGGCTTCCCTGGTGGAGCAGTGGTTGAGAGTCCACCTGCCGATGCAGGGAACACGGGTTCATGCCCCGGTCTGGGAGGATCCCAAGTGCCGCGGAGCTGCTGGGCCCGTGAGCCATGGCTGCTGAGCCTGCGCATCCGGAGCCTGTGCTCCACAACGGGAGAGGCCACAGCAGTGAGAGGCCCGCGTACTGCAAAAAAAAAAAAAAAAAAAAAAAAGTTGAAAACAGCACTCAGAAAACAAGTGGAGAGAAGCAAGGGGTTGAATAACAAGAAGAAAAAATGTGAGAAAATTAGCAAATCACTTCAGGGATACAACACATGGCTGATGAGAGTTCTAGAAAGAGAGGGCAGGAAAAAATGGAGAGAATTATCAGACAAAGCACACGAGAACATATCCCGGAAGAGAAGAACTTGTCTTTCCATCTAAAGCAACAATGGAAGCCTGAATACAGTACAGTAGAATATTTTCAAAAGCTGAGAGAAAACAACTGTCAGCCTAGCATTATATACAACTGATATTATCTTTCAAAAATGAGGGCTAGTTCACAGATAACATGATCTTATATGTAGAAAGCCCTCAAGATTACACACACACACACACACACACACACACACTGTTAGCAGGATACAAAATCAACACACAAAAATCAGCTGTGTTTCTATACACTAAAAATGAACATCTGAAAAGGAAATTGAAAAAAAATTCCATTTATAATATCATCAAAAACAATAAAACACTTAGGAATAAATCTAACCAAAGAGCTGGAAGACTTGTATGCTGAAACTACAAAGTATTGCTGAAAGAAATCAAAGAAGACACCAATAAATGAAAAGACATCCTGTTTTCAAGGTTTGGAAGGCAATATTGTTAAAATGTCCATACTACTGAAAGTTATCTACAGATTCAATGCATCACCTATCAATATGCCAAAGATATTTATGGCAGAAATAGAAATTCTAAAATTCATATGAAATGTCAAGAGACCTGGAATAGCCAAAGCAATCTTGAAAAAGAACAAATCTGGAGGACTCACACTTCTCAGTTTCAGAACTTACTACAAAGCTGCAGTAATCAAAATAATGTGGTACTGGCATGAAGACAGACATGTAGACCAATGGAGAACCCAGGAATAAACCACTGCATGTATGGTCAAATGATCTTTGACAAGCATGCCACATCCATACAGGAGGGTAATGAAATTCCCTGTCTAGGAATTTCCCCCGTGCAGGGGGAGGATGGAAGAATGCACTCATGAAACAAGAACAGGATGCTATCAAAAGGAACAGAAAACAAAAAGGAGCTCTTGGCATTTGAAAAATGTGGTAGCAGAAATTTAAAACTCAATATAAGAGTTGGGGAGCTAAAAATGAGGAAACCTTCCTCCAACATATAGAGCAAAAGAAGGTAGAAATAGGAGACAGGAAAATTAGAGGATCTAACAAGGAAGTTCCACCACCCAATAATAGGAGTTCCAGAAAGAGGGAACAGAAGGCAGAGAGGAAAATGGAAATTAGCCTACTCACCTCAAAGATTTGTCATCAGCGATAAAACACATTAAATGAAACATCTAAGAAATGGCATGGATAAGGCCAGGCTAAATGTCAGAGGATTTTAAATCTAAATGTGTGAAGTGAGGATTGCAAATTCAAAAGCACAAACACCACATGAAATGCATGATCGTTGACTAAATCTTGGATTGTAAAAACCAGCTCATCACAGCCATGTGGGAACAAGGGCCTGGAGTCTGTAGATCTTCTGATCTCTCAGTAAAATGCAGAAATCCAGATTTTCATTGTAAAATCTACCTATTTTTTAATGTAGCTCAAAGTTTTGTTTTAATAATCTTTGGGCCAAACAAAACCTCCCTGGAAACCACACAGGACCTGAGGGCTGCCGCTGGTGAAAGGACAGATCATCCTGTTTAAATCACTGTGCCCCCCAACCCCCGTGTAGACACCCATGCTCTGCCACTAAAGACCACAGCAAAGCCCCCACCATTTCTGCTGTCGTGTCTGTGTGGAAGCTCAGAATATCTGGCATCTCGTTCCTGAGAACCCTGCACTATACACTTACAGGGTGAATTTTATGTGCATGAATGATACCTCAGTAAAGTTACTGTTTTTAAAAGGCCAAGCATGCTCCAGTCTAACCCAAAACTTGAGGAGCTGGGGCGCCGTCCACTGACGGCAGGTCAGGAAACACCCATGGCCTCATCCGTTCCTGCTCCTGAGTCGTGAGCCGCATGGGGAGTTCATACTGAGTTTCCCTTAATTCACTGTGAGTTAATATTGAGGGCCCATTAATTACTGATTTCTTCCAGATAATACTTGTTAAAGAAGAATTAATACTATTGTTTTAGAACAAATACTGCCCAAATACTGTCTTTAGTAGGATTGTAATCAGCTTTACCCACTTTCCATCTAATCTGATCGAAGCAGATTTTGCACAAAATCTTTTTTTTTTTTAATTTTGTTGTTATTAAAAGGTCACCTATGTGGATCTGCCTCAAACTCTAAGTTCCTGGGATGGAATTTATAATTATAAGTTCATAGATGACCTAACCAAGGGTTGAATTACTATACTTTTAATTAAAATAGAAAAAAGGGAGCAAGAGAGAGAGAGAGAGAAAGATGGATTTTCACGGATAGTGGAATTTGTGGGGAAATGTTGGTACGCATTACTGAATATATTTTAGCCTATTTTTCCCAGCTCTGTGTTTTAAGTCTGTTTATCATAATGCCCTTTGACTCTCTGCACTTACTCCATCATAATTATCCTTTAATACTCTTATAAATGAACTTTTAGCTTATCTTCCATTAATTCTCCAGAACAAGCACAGCCATTGAAATAAAGCATTTAACCCTTCTGTGTTTGGTCTTGCCCTTCCCCAAGGCAAGGAGGAAATTCCTAGAGGGGAATTTCATTGCACTCCTGTATGGACGTGAACAGGAGTGGCAGTCACCCGCCTCTGCTCCCAAACCCAAGTGAGATTCACAGCTTGTGTGTGAGGCCAGCGAGTCAGGAGGGCCTCCTGGCACCTGGTCGGGGGGAAGGCGAGGGCGTGGGGACACTCAGCCCGGGATCAGAGCCCCAGGAGCTGCATGGGCCCTGGGACAGGATGACGCCCACGGGAGACGGGGACCTGCCCCGGTCTTCGTAACACGTGAGGAAGCTCCAATTTAGACTCCAAGCAGCTCGGATGGTCAGCTAAGAGCCCGGGGCCAGGCTGGCCTGGGTCCCCCTCTGCCACCTGGCAGCTGTGCGACCTTCAGCAATGGTGTGGCCTCTCATCAGTCTCCCGTCTGTAAAGCGAGAACAGTGCATGCTCCACGGGTGTGGGAAGGACGGACGGAACCGGGCGTTAAAAACTAGACAACAGGCCCACGAGGAGTTGCTTATGCTGTGCCACCAAACCCAGACCCCACCTCACTACAGTCTCGCCTCCCCCAGAAGTGGAATCGTAACCGTGTCTATCAGCGCTAATGAGGTCATCTGCCTGATCTACCCCTGCCGTCCCCTAAAGGGAAGTGACCTTGCTATAAACAACATGCTTTTTTGTCTCATGTAACTTCCTTGTTCCCGCTCCCTCTGCCTGTGAAAGTTTTTCACTTGGTACAGCTCCTCGGAGCTTTTTCTATCTGCTGGACTGAACACTGCATGATTGAAATCGTTTTTTGCTCAAGTAAACTCCTACAATTTTTATTTAATATGCTTCACTTTTTTCTTTTTCTTTTTTTGGTTGCACTGCATGGTTTTCAGGATCTTAGTTCCCGAACCAGGGATTGAACCTGGGCCCACGGCAGTGAAAGTGCCGAGTCCTGACCACTGGACTGCCAGGGAATTCCTTTAATATGCCTCAGTTTATCTTTTTTTTTTTTTTTTTTTTGGTGGTACGCGGGCCTCTCACTGTTGTGGCCTCTCCTGTTGCGGAGCACAGGCTCCGGACGCACAGGCTCAGCGGCCATGGCTCACAGGCCCAGCCGCTCCGCGGCACGTGGGATCTTCCCGGACCAGGGCACGAACCCATGTCCCCTGCATCGGCAGGCAGACTCTCAACCACTGCGCCACCACGGAAGCCCCTCAGTTTATCTTTTAACACAGGGCAGGGAGAGCATTTAGCCCAATAGGTGAGACTCACCGGCCAGGCCCCCTTCACGTCCTCCTGGACACGCCGAGGGTGCTTCCTGCGAACGCCTGTCACTCTGCCTTCCACCCGACTGCTGGGAACACCAGAGCGTCAATGCCCCAAAACAACCCCAACCCACAAGGCAGGAGCTGACAGCCACGGCTCCAGCTTCCCGGCCTTCAGGTGGGATGCCCCGAGTCCGTGCTCACCGGTCCCCGGAGTCCACCGAGGCAATGCCCCACCTGCCCCATCCTCCACTCCCCTGCTCAGCTGTCCTGGCATCAGCAGAGACACTTGGCGGTGGCTCCTTTGTCCCAGCCCCACCTCCCACTTCCCACCAACGCTGAGCCCCGTAAGTTGCCTCCAGTTTTTTTCCAGCTTCACGTTTAGCTGGCATCTCCTGCCCAGCCACCAATCGACCACATTTGATCAACCCACTTACCTTGGCCACCGTCAGGAGAGCTGCTGTGCACACAGTCGGGGGAGGCTGTCTCATCCTGGTGGGCTTTCCCCAAGCAGGGGCAGCCGCTGTCTAGCTGTGTCTACATGATCCCAGCTCCACGGAGCCCCACACTGTGCCTGACCCCCAGGAGGTGCCCAAAATGCCGGTCCTCATCCCCATCCTCAGGGAGCTGGAGAAGCCAGGATACTCAGAATAGGGGTCCCAGTCTGGGGCCCACAGAAGCCGAGCCCAGACGGGGGTTCACAAGCTCTGGTTCACTGAAAGGCAACACCTATGAAGAAGGAGGAAGCAAGGCAAGAACGCGCTTTCAGGTAAAGTTTGGCTCCAGCTGGATCCCGCAGGAGTTCTGGAGCTCAAGGGCACTGCAGGGACTGTCCTGTTGAGACAGGAGGTGGGGGCTTGGTACCCTGAGGTCCTCACCCTGGCCGGACAATCAGAAGCCTCAGGTGGCTGGGTGTCAGGGGGTGGAGGCCGCAGCTCTGGGCCAGGTGGCTTCTCCTCCCCAGAGGGGTCCAGGAGCAGGTGGCAGGAGCGGGCTCCAGCCCCCTCAGCAGCTGGGGAGGACACACCCTCTAACCAGAAAAGGACACGGGGCGGGGGGATAGGGGGGTCTGGGCAGAGCACTAGAAACATCTGCTACCGACACAGCTGGGACCTGGGACCCGGGACCCTTGGCTGCAGAGCCTGCACCTGGACAAACATCTCCTCAAGCAACAAAATACAAAGAAACTATAAAGGACTAAAGATAACTGCATGCAGTTGGGGCAAACTATGAATAGCAAGATATGAACAAATTAGGAACAAGAAGACCCAAAACCCAGCTGCCACTTTTGAGGTGCAGGAGCAAAAGCAGGGTACTGCCCACAGCACCACCAAGGGGGTGCACAGACCACCCAGGTCGCCCCTCTGGCCTGACCTCTGGACCCGAGACCAGCTCGCACCTCCGTCAGCGAGTGAGCAAGGGTACCTGTTGCTCTCCCTCCTTCCTGCTGCAGCACAAGTCCCCGTAAAGCCTTGCCTGAATTCCTCGTCTGGCCTCTTATCTATTTCTACTGATTAAAACCCCAGTTGGTAACACTACAATGGCCTAAAGCTCTAGAGAGTAAGCCAGAGCTGGTCCAAGGACTCCGTACAGAAGGTTCAAGGAGCCAGAAGGTACAAAAGGACCAGGAGTCAAGGTCAAAGCAGGATCTAGCAAAGGAGAGTCTCTGATCCAATCCTTGTGTTCCCGTGGAACATTGTTTACAAAGGATTACATACAGATAAATCACATTTAGTTATACAGCTCATGCCCGCAGTCTACTGAAAAGCGTCAACTTTCATGAAAGCAGTGCTGTCTGGGAAACCCAGAGCAGCTGCAACTACCTGAACAGGCAGGGGGCTTCCCTGGGGACACTGGGTGGTGATAGTGGGAGGGGGGACCTCCCTGCAGGCCTGGGACTTGGCTGACCTTTATGGCTGTTGCCTGCCGACCCCTCAGCCAGGCGCTGGCATCAACAGAGACACTTGGCGGTGTCTACTTTTCTGGGGTCTTTTGCATAAATTATATCATACAGTGTCTCTTTGCCCTTCAAACTACTTTTCCACTTATCAAAATGTCTTGGACATTCCATGCTTGTGTATAAGTCCACCTCATCCTTTGTAACTCCTGCTCAGGATTCCATACTGTGGATGTACCAAGGTTGTAACTATTTGCCTAATGAAAGAGAGCTAGGTTGTCTGTATTTTCCCTTTTACTAACAATGATGAACCTTGTATATTCATCTTTGTACATTTACTTCTGTGTAATTTATCATTTCTGAGTATATTTATATTATATTCAATCATCAGTTTCTATTTTATTGTATTGTGATCAGTGTGATCTATATCATGATTTCTATTTTTTTTTTATTTTATTGAAAACTTCTTCATGGCTTAACACATGCCCAGTTTCTGTGACCATGCTATGTATGATTGAAAATAATGTATATTCTCTGATGGGTCAAAAGACCTACTACCTATTATAGGAAACTTGTCATCTGTGTTGTTCAAGTGTTCTGCTTATCTTCATTTTCTCGCTCTGTGTCAGTTTTGAGAATGTCCATTAAAAATCTCACACAAGATAGTGGATTTCTAAATTTCTCTTTGTGTTTCTGTCAGCTTTTATTTTCTTTTTTATAAACTTATTTTTTTTTTTTTGGCTGTGTTGGGTCTTCGTTGCTGCACGCGGGCTTTCTCTAGTTGCCGCGAGCGGGGCTACTCTTCGTTGCGGTGCGCGGGCTTCTCACTGTGGTGGCTTCTCTTTTTGCTGAGCATGGGCTCTAGGCACTTGGGCTTCAGTAGTTGTGGCTCACGGGCTTAGTTGCTCCGTGGCATGTGGGATCTTCCCGGACCAGGGCTCAAACTGTGTCCCCTGCATTGGCAGGCGGATTCTTAAGCACTGTACCACCAGGGAAGTCCAGCTTTTATTTTCTATATAAAAGTCACTCATGTTTATTCACCGCTAGCTGTTGTCAGACCCAGTGGTGAGGCCTTTCCCCATGTTATTACCTCCTTTCTCCCTCAAAGAGGGAGGGAGGCATTACCATCCTTGCTTTTCAGGTGAAAAACCCAAGGCACAGGGGCGCTGGGGATCACACCCTGGAAAGGAGCCGAGTCCAGAGCAAACCCTGCACGTTGCCACCAGGACATGAGTTCTCACCCCTGTCACCTCAGCGCCGCCCTCACTCCACACACCACTTGGGGAAAAGCTACCAGTTCCTATGACACTCTGCCTTCTGAGCCGCAGGAAAGTTTATATTTACTGAAAGAGTTCTTTAGAGTTACAACGTGAACTCCTTTACCTCCTGGCTTCTTCCACTCAGCATCACGCTTGTGAGTTCACCCGTGACCATGTGCACTGTGTACATTGCTGCTGCTGTGTAGTATTTCACGACCCACACATCCACTCTGCTGTGGGTGAGCATTTGGGGTCTCTCCAGCTGGGACTATTACATGTAGCACCGCCAGAGGGGACACAGTGAGCACAGGTTCCCAGCAGAAGAATCGCTGGGTGGTGGGGGAACTGCGGCTTTCTCTCAGGTCAAAGCTGCAGCTGTCCACTTTCTTGTTCTGTGGTTCTGAACACGGAGCCGTGAGTAGATTATTCCTCTTCCAAGTGGGTCTGCACCCAGACCCAGGTAAGGAGTATCCCCCCATCCTCCCAGCCCCTCCAGAAGCACAGGACAGGAGCACAGAAGACACCTAGCTAAGCTCCGCTGATGGACAAGGGCTCCTGCTGGCCTCCTGGCCAGGAGAGGAGGTGGCCATTGCTCCAGGGAAGTGGGTCCTCTCCTCTGGGCGTGGCCTGGGCATGGCGATTCTGCGGTCACGTTCCAATGGTGTAAGTGCAATGGCACTAGTCAAGGGGAATATCCCGGTATCTTGGGCAGCCCCAAAGAAAGGGTGGGGTAAGTGGCTGTGGTCTAGCGTCTTCTCATTGGAAGCCTCAGGTCTCCAGGGGCTGGGCCAGCTCGTAGGTACCAGCTGTTCCCACTTACATGACCAAACCACCAACACACTCACATTTCAAACACAGAACCTGCACTTAAATCAAACTGCTGAGATACAATTAAGTTGCTGAATCTGATTTTACTTTAAGGCCTCGGTTTCTCAAATAGTTTAGGGGACACTCTGGTGGCCAATGGTGGGAGTCTCATCACCAAGTGACACTTGCTTGGGAAATCGGAGTCCCCCTAGGTGACTGGGCCAAGAAGCCTTGCCAATAACGTTGCCAGTAATGCTGACTTCCCGTGCTCTCAACCTTTTCCTCTTCCAAATTATTTTCTCTGCGGGAATCCTGTGACATCCCTTCTTGTGCCTTTAAGGCAAAGGAAACGGTCCCATCAAGCCCTCTGCATGGCAAGTCACACTATGTGCATTGCAACTTTAAGAAAAATTGTAATAGGAAAGGAATCTTCCTAAAAGCATTTTCTGATCATTGTCAAAGACTTCAATCCCCTCTTTTAGCTTAGAGATAAATAAAGTCCTGATTACTGGAGCAAAGTACCTTGAGAATTTCACATTTATTCCCCTGACGACATAATCCTCTGCCGATGAATTGACCACGTGACATACACGCTCCTGTAATGCCCACGTGTTAGTGTCAGGGAACAAAATCACAATCTGATTTGATTATTTTTGAGGGAGGAGAACCTGAAAGCACATCATCATCAGACACAAAATAAGCTGTTTATCCTATTTTACATACGCTCACAATCACCATCTCACTTTTGAAATGACTGTAAATTACTCTCTGAAATGACTCCTTTTTCTGATTATAAAAGTCTTCATGCCTGTTGTAGGAAATAAGAAAGTAACAATCACCCTAAGCCCATGACTCACAAATAAGTCCCATTAACGTCTTTGGTATATTCCACGCATACAAAATGTTACAACTCAGTGTCACAGTACATACAGCTTGTCCCACTGATTTCTTTTTTTCACTTCACATGATTTACCTGCAGTTTTAACTGTCGTCAAAATGCTTCAAAATCTGGAAGGATGTATGCCAAGGTAGAAACAGTGACAACCTCTGGGTGGTAGGAATATGATGTTTTTATTTTCTTATTTCGTGTATTTTTTTCTAATTTTTCTAATTTCCTACACATTCATTGCACATTTATTATTCTAATGCACATTTATTATTATGAGATTACTTTTAAATTTGAAAAGTTTTTTTTCCCCTTGGCTGTGCAATAGTTCTTCTTGTGGATACACTCTGGTTTACTTAATCTTCACCCAAATGGTGGACATTAAATGCCCTTTCCAAGGCCAGCGATGAGTTCATGTAGCCATACGTTTTTGTAAAATCCACAACAGACAACTACCATGACCACAGGCATTTAAGACGTTCCGACTTGACCCCCTTGCAGCCCTGTGTGTCAAGTTTGCTAGGAGGTCAGAGGCAGGGAGGAAGTTGAGTTGAGGATGCAATCACTTCTGGTCGCAGCTAAGTTACTGCAGCCGTCCTAGCTTGGGGATGGCTTTCAGGAATGCTCCTATGTCATCAAATCCACAAGGATTTAAGGGCCTTTGAATCTCTTTGAATCCTACCCAAAATTAATATGGCAATTAGATACCAAAACCAAAAACACATGGACATGGATGGACCTGGAGGTCCATTATGTTAGCGAAATAAGTCAGAGAAAGACAAATACTGTATGATTTCACTGCAGAGACAGGTCCTGAGGGGCCGAGTCCAGAACATTTGTTTCCCAAGGAGCCTGTCTCTGTAAGTACATCAGGGCTGCATCTATACGCGAGGGGCAACGGAGGGCCCTGTGTGGGAAACAGGGTTGAGGAACATTCACTCCCAGCTCAGACTGGCCTGGAGCCACCACCGGCAGAGTCTGACATCTGCTTGGGGAATTCCCTGAGGAGGTGAGGCGCCAGGCCAGGCAGGTGCCAGCAGAGCGAGCCTCGTCTCCAGGCTGGAGCAGGCGGCCTGCGGGACAGGCTGCCCTGCCTGCAGGAACACGATGTCAGGACCATGTCCAGACACTGGCTACTACTTCCGTTTTCACAAGAACACCCTTCCGATAGCAACAGCAAGAGTGCGCCAAAGTGCACATATGCAGGAGATGGGCGAGGTTCCATTCGGTTTTGAAGGGCTTCGAGGATCAGCCACCCGGAGAGAACGGCAGGGTCCTCGGTGGGTGAAAAGTCAGGTCTCCTGGATCAGGATGGCCAAAACCGTCACTGTGTCTGCAAGCCCCCAGTTGTCAGCCAGCTTCGTTTTAAAAAAATTAGTAAACATACTGCTCAAAAGTTCAAGGTCATGATAAACAAGGAAAGACAAGAAACTGTCACAGATGGAAGATTAAGGACCCATGATGACTAAATGCCACGTGGAGTCCTGGATTGAATGTTTTTTTAATTTTTTAATTTTTATTGAAGTATAGTTGATTTACAATGTTGTGCCAGTCTCTGGTGTACAGCAAAGTGACTCAGTTATACACATATAGACTTTTTTTTTAAATTCTTTTCCATTATGGTTTACTGGACTGGATTCTGAAACAGAAAAAATGCCATTAGTGGAAAAACTGGTGAAATCCAAATAAAGTCTGTGGTGTAGTAAATAGTGTAGTGTCCGTTTTGACAATGTAACATTGTCATGTAAGTCCCCCTACCACCACCCCCCGGACATGCCGGAGTCCCTTGGATGCTGTTGCCAGGGATGGACAGCAGCTCCAGGGCTATGTCACACCTTGGCCCTGAATTCCAGGAGGATGAGGAAAAATAAAGGAGTGAGACTTGCCTGAACTGTCTCTGCCCCTTGGAAAGCAACGCCCTCCAGCAGCAGGCCAGTGCTGCCCTGCTCTCTGTCCCCTTCTGAACATGGGGACATGGCTGACTCGTTTCAGAGATTTGACCATCTCGCCAGTGCCTGCCCGCCCTGCAGCCCAGTGTTGACGTGTTGAACCACCATCCTTCCCATGAAGATTTCTGACAGACCACACAGCCAAGTCCCCGCCTGCCCACCCTCAAGCGTGTGTAGGGTCCCTCAGTCTAGCCTCGAGGGGACAGCTGGTCCCCAGAAGGCAAAGCCTGATGCAGGCTGGGGAGTGATCCCGGGTTGCAGGCACGAGGGCTGGGGGAGGAGGGGACCGATGCTGGGGAGCATTACTGGGTTGGTCAACGTGTCTGAAGGGGCCTTGAGGAGATGTCACCTCCCTATGGGCACCCACACCAGTGTCTGGGGAACCCCAGGCCAGAAGGTAGATGCAGGGCCGGGCCAGGGCCGACCCACCAGATTATTCCTGGGCAAAGCAGAGTCGGGAAGGGTAAGAGAAGGGGTCAAGAGGACGGTTGGTGGAGGAGGTGGGATCCAGCCCGTCCTGAGGAGGAGAGGCCCTGTCCCCTCCTCTCAGCCCCAGCAGCTCCCAACCAGAACTCCCGTGAGGTCCTTACTGAGCCCACATCAGGGCAGGCAGAGGGGCCCAGGAGCCAACATCTGCAGGGGCGGCCCCCAGCCACCCACAGAGGATTTATGGCGGATGGAGACCCCAGCTCCCCGCCGGCCCGAGGCCCCCAGGAGGCTCTGAGACCTGCCTGTGCTGCCTGGGCTGGGCCCCTCGGGGTTTGAGCCCCACTGGGCTGGGCCCTCATCTTTTCAAAGCCTCAGTTCCCTCCTCTCTGAAATGTGGGTGATAACATCAAGTGCCCAGGCCGTTGTGCGTGAAAAGAGCCGGGCACAGGCTCATAGCACAGCCGCCTGGGCGAGCCCTGCAATCAGGGCCGCAGGCTCATCTACAACCGTTTTCACATCTCTGATGCCTCTGAGGCAGAAAGCCAGCTGTTACTGGTGTCGCTTGAGGAAGGAGAGCAGAAAGGTGCAAGAAAAAAAAAAATGAAGAGCACAGAAAATGGTAAAAAAAAAAATAAGGGCAGGGGAATTCCCTGGCGGTCCAGTGGTTAGGACTCCGTGCTTTTACTGCCGTGGGCCTGGGTCCAATCCCTATTTGGGGAACTAAGATTCTGCAAGCCACGCAGCTTGGCCAAAAGAAAAAAAAAAAAGGACAAATCTAAATAAATGCCAATTGTGTAATATAGTATAGGTTAAAAATTTTAAATATAGTGTATAAATCTGGAGGTGAGAGGTGGTAATGGTGAATGAAGTAGTGTCCCAAGTTCCCCAGTCATTAGGGAAGAGGGAAAGGTGATGATTAACTTTGGGCTTTGATGAATTAAATATGCTGTGCTGACCTTTAAAAGAATGGAAACAGTGTGTGAAACCTTTAAATTAGTAAAGGGGGAGAAGTAACATTATAAAAACATACCCAATGAATCAAAAAGAAGATGAAGAAAAACAAATATAAGAAGAGGGACAGGGCTTCCCTGGTGGCGCAGTGGTTGAGAGTCCGCCTGCCGATGCAGGGGACACGGGTTCGTGCCCCGGTCCGGGAGGATCCCACATGCCGTGGAGCGGCTGGGTCCGTGGGCCATGGCCGCTGAGCCTGCACGTCCGGAGCCTGTGCTCCGCAGCGGGAGAGACCACAGCAGTGAGAGGCCCGAGTACGGCAAAAAAAAAAAAAAAGAAGAGGGACAACGTACAGAACTAAGTAAGAGTTTAGCAAGGAAGCCAGACACAAAATTATTAGTAAAATATCTATTCAAAAACAAGCAAAAAAATTTAAAGCTATTATTTACGTTATCAAAAATAAGAAGTAGCTAGGAATAAATATAACAAGACACATATAAGAGCTTTTATACAGAAAATAATACAGTGTCATTGAAAGATGTTAAATATCTAAATTAATGAAAAGATATGCCTTGTTCACAGAAGTCTCAATATCATAAGATGTCCATTCTTCCCATACTGATTATAGGTTATATGCAAAAACCAAAAACCCAACAGGTTTTGTTGTTGTTGTTGTTTTTATTAGTGTATATATTAAAGTAATTCTAAAATTCATTCAGAAATTTAAAAAAAAAAGAAAGGAGAGTAGATTTTAAATCTGCATGATGCAAAGAATTTTCTTCCAGCAACAGTTGTGAAATTCAGGAGGCCTTGGCATTCCTTTTAAAAGAGGATTCCATGCTGCTAGGCTTGGCTGGTTTCTGAGAGAGAAAAGATCTAGATTGTTCCTCAAGTTCCCCCTGGAGCCTCAACATCCTGATTCCATGATTCCTCACAGTCCCTAATTAAATTGTCTGACTAATCCTGCTCCTTGAGCCCTGCCCTGGCCTGTCCTTCCTGGCTGTTCCCCACACACCCTCCATGCAGGGGACAACTCGGACGGCCTGTTTGCAGACTCGCCGCCCCTCAACAATACGCTGCACAGACAGACTGCCCTGTCCGGCGGTCACCCCCTTTTGTGCACAGGCAAACTGCTAACGGGCAGTTGGAATGTCTTCTGAGCAGACAAAAGACCCACTCAAGTGTGCAACTGTTTGGGGGCAGCCGCCACTCCCTCTGCGGGTGGTTAAGGTCAGCACTGCCCGGGGCCAGCTGCCGAGTCCTGGGAGAAGAATGGTGTGGGCATGTGGGCTGGACAAAAGCCGCTGGCCCCGTGCCCAGGCCAGCCCGCTTTGCGGGGCATCCTCAGCATATGGGTCCCCAGGGCCTTTGCTCATTTAACTATCATGACTTCGATCTTGGGGAGGCAACAATATTTGCAGAACTTAAATGGGCCGTGAGACTAAATTAAATTCCCAAGGCAGCCAGAACCAAGATGCTAATTGGCTTGGCTCATGGTTCTTTCCCTCCACAAAACAGATTGTCTCATTCTGCAGGGGGACTAATTATTAATTGAAGCCATGAATAGAAAGAGATGGGAAGGACCTGTCACCTCCTGCTTAGTAAATGTTAAAGCTTTGTTATTCACGGGCACAGTAGAGAACCAGAGGCCTGTGGTGGGGGGGGTAAGTCAGGGATCCCATGGGTACCAACTGAGTTGTTCTGCGGTTGGGGAGACAAAGGCCATGTAATCTGAGGCCCCAGCAAATTCAGACTTTGGACAGATCGACGGAGTTTGTATACAAGTCTCTGTTTTTTTACAAAAGAGTGTAATTCTGACTTACACTGTCAGACATTAAGAGTTAAAAAGTCCTTCATACTAATTTTATTTTATTTTATTTTTTATTATTATTCTTTTATAAATTTATTTTATTTTTATTTCTTTTTGGCTGCATTGGGTCTTTGCTTTCTCTAGTTGCAGTGAGCGGAGGCTACTCTTCGTTGCGGTGCATGGGCTTCTCATGGCGGTGGCTTCTCTTGTTGTGGAGCATGGGCTCTAGAGCGCAGGCTCAGTAGTTGTGGCGCATGGGCTTAGTTGCTCCGCGGCATGTGGGATCTTCCCGGACCAGGGCTCAAACCCATGTGCCCTGCATTGGCAGGCGGATTCTTAACCACTGCGCCACCAGGGAAGCCCCCATACTAATTTTAACTTGTGTCCCATTATGACATCTTTACACTATAAATTCATATTTTCCATGAATTCAACAGTTACCTTGTGAAGGGCACAGCTCCACTGCACTTTATTTTGGTATATAACAGGCGTCTACTTGTTAAATGCAAACAACTGAAACATACTATAACTCTTCGGTAACCCATTTTTCCCCAACATTTTATTACGAAAAGTTTCAAATATACAGAAAAGTTCAAAGCGAACCCCCATTTAGCCACCACATTCATTCCCCGGTTATTAAAACAGCTACATCTGCCTCATCACAAATCTACCCTCTGTCCAGCGATCAATCCATCTAAATTGACATCTAAGCTGCTGACATCCATGTCCTTCCACTAGGCGCTTCAGCACGTGCGTCATTAACCAGAGGTCAACACGTGTTTGTGGGCTTTTTTTTTAGGTAAAACATATATAATGTCACTCTTGACTCCAAAGTGCCCCATTCCAGAGTTTGGACAAAAGTGTGCACCCATGGCCAAACCCCCATCAAGACACAAAATATTCCATCACCTTAATAAGTTCTCTGGTTCCTCCCAGTCAACCCAGCCCCACGCCCAGGGCACCCCCGTCCCCACCCCATAGGCAACAACTACTGATTTTTCCCACTAGAGTCAACTTACTTTTGCAATTTGCATTTTAATATTCCTGGAACCTCAATAAATAAAAGTGGCCCAGGATTCTCTCGAACTCTGTGAGGTATAGAGAACAACCTTAAAAAAACAACCTTGATGGTTTGTTACATAGCACTATTGTGGCAATAGCTACCTTGTATGCAAAGCCTATTTCTCCCAAAATAACATCTAACATTTGTCATTTACTCTGTGCCACCTGTGGGGTAGATATTGTTGTTAATTCCTGCGTTATACGTGATAAGAGTGGAGCTCAGAGAAATTGAGGAAATTTTCCCATTTGAGTTTTCTCTTCATCCCCGAGGACACAGTGCTCACCCCTGACTCCACACAGCGAGAAGTGGGCTAGATTCTCTCTGAACTCCCTTTCTGCTCTAAAACCCTAAGATTCTATGAATGAAGTTGCCAATGCCCTGGCCCGTAGCCCTCAGACCCTATCTTTCCAGCACTGACTATGGTCGGCTCCAGCTGCCAGTATCTGATCTCCATGCCTGAGGTCTCTTTCCAGGGTTTGCGCGTACAAGAGGCCAGACACGCAGGGGAATTAACATTCGACCAATGGCTGATAGGAGCTGATAGATAAACACCCCAGTTCCTTCCTGCCTCAAGCTCTTCTTCTGGGGGACCCACATTAAGGTAGTGTGAATCTGGAAATACTGCTGTGAAGCAGAGGACGGCTGGCTGAGTGATCTGGAGCTGAGCCCGGTGTGGCCGAGTAAAGGCGCACGTGACTAGGAGGCTTTCAAGGGTCAGCAAGTGCTGAGGGGAAGACAGGGGTCAAAGAATCAGAGGCAAGAGCAAAGAAGCAGGATGGTTCTGCTCAGACAAATCCTCGAAGCCTTGGGGGTCTCTAGCCTGAGGTGAGTGTGGACACTAACACACAGAGACTTATCTGTGAAGCAGGTTTGTAGCTGGCACAAGTCAACTCTTTCTGTTCATGACTCAGTGATGGACACTTCCTTAAAAAAACAAACAACCCAATCCAAAAATGGGCAGAAGACTTAAATAGACGTCTCTCCAAAGAAGACATACAGATGGCCAAGAAGCACGTGCAAAGCTGCTCAACATCACTAATTATTAGAGAAATGCAAATCAAAACTACAATGACGTATCACCTCACACCAGTCAGAATGGGCATCATCAGAAAATCTACAAACAACAAATGCTGGAGAGGGTGTGGAAAAAAGGGAACCCTCTTGCACTGCTGGTGGGAATGTAAATTGATACAGCCACTATGGAGAACAGTATGGTGGTTCCTTAAAAAACTAAAAATAGAATTACCATATGACCCAGCAATCCCATTACTGGGCATATACCCAGAGGAAACCATAATTCAAAAAGACACATGCATCCCAATGTTCATTGCAGCACTATTTACAATAGCCAGGTCATGGAAGCAACCTAAATGCCCATTGACAGATGAATGGATAAAGAAGATGTGGTACATATATACAATGCAATATTACTCAGCTATAAAAAGGAATGAAACTGGGTCATTTGTAGAGACGTGGATGGACCTAGAGACTGTCATACAGTGTGAAGTAAGTCAGAAAGAGAAAAACAAATATTGTATATTAACGCATATATGTGGAATCTAGAAAAATGGTACAGATGAACTGGTTTGCAAGGCAGAAAGAGATACATAGATGTAGAAAACAAACGTATGGACACCAAGGGGGGAAAGCAGGGGTGGGTGGTGGTGGTGGGATGAACTGGGAGATTGGGATTGACATATATACACTAATTTGTATAAAATAGGTAACTAATAAGAACCTGTTGTATAAAAAATAAAATTAAATTAAAAAAAAATTTTTTTTAAATGATGGACACTTCCTCACCATACTGTACAATGAAGCCACAGATGTAGTCAAGAAGCTCAAGATTCGTGGCACATCATGATCTTCAAACAACTACAGGGAACTTTCCCTCAGAATAGGCATTTGGAGTGGTGGTCATCTCCAGCAAGTCCAGCCCTGACACTCCAGAGAAGGAGGGTCAGATCAGCACAAACCATACAACGGACCTTTTTTTTTTTTTTTTTTAAGGTTCTTTTTGTTTTTTTCTTTAGGCCATGCCACGCAGCTTGTGGGATCTTACTTCCCTGACCAGGGATCGAACCCGAGCCCTCAGCAGTGAAAGCATGGAGTCTTAACCACTGGAATGCCAGGGAATTCCCACCTCGGGCCATTCTTAACAAAACAATCCACAGAGTAATGCTGGTGTCCAGGGAGACACCAAGCCCCAAGCCAGACATGCTGGCAAAGAAACTCCAGACTTAGCCCATTACCCTTCACCTTCTGTCCATCCAAATATCCCCCATCCTCTGAGGGTCCTCCACAGGTCAAGTTCATCCAGGCTTCCAGCCCCAAGTTGATCTCTCCAGTGTGGCAGCTAAGAGTGTTTGCTCTGGAGCCACAACGGCTCTTATGACTTTGGGCAAGTTATCTATGTCTTTGTGCCTCAGTTTCCTCATCTGTAAAATGAAGATAATCATAATTGTCTCAGGAATTAATTTAAAGGGTGCATGTACCAAAGTGAAGAAACCTAGCAGATTGATCTCAGCCAAGTGAGTAAAGTTAGCATCACCCATCATGAGCCATCATGGGCTCCTGACGTGAAGCACTGACAAGAACGTGACATCACCTGGGGTGTTACCCCCCTAAGTTCCTAAGCTGCTGTGAAGATACGTCAGGCAAACCCGAACTGGGAGACATTCTACAAAGAAACTGGCTTGTTCACTTCATAAATGACAGGGTCGTGACATACAAGAAGGCTAAGGAACTGTTCTAGACTGAAAGAGACTGACAGAGACCAGTACATAAAAGATATGGGCTGGAAAGGAAGGAAGGTAATGGAGAGAGTTTATGTTCTGTTTCGTTTTACTACAAAGACACTCTTGGTACAATCGGTGAACCTTGGTCCATGTAGAATCAGTATTAAGTTTCTGATTGTGGTAAGTGCACTGTGGCTACACAGGAGAGCGTCTTAGCAAGAGCCTTGGGAAGAGACTAATTACAGCTATTAAACTAAGCAATTAGAGTCTGCTCCACAGCCTACTATGGATAGTTTCGTTGCTTAACTGTTTAGCAGACGGAGGTTTCATCCTTGAGGCCTCCTGTATACTTAACACTCAGAAGGTCTAAGATACTGGCACACAGATTTGTTTATCCAACAGACGCTGAACCAGATCTGGATTTTCTAGCCTCTGTGCCAAGCTGGGATTGCGGAGTGGAGTCCAGGTCCAGGCCCTCAGGGTGTCTGTTCCGGTGGGAGAAGCTGAAAGACGCCTTCAAGGGACGAGCAAAGAGTGGGCACTGATTGGTCAAATGAGAAGAACAAAAGGAATTCAAAGGAGGGAGAGGAATCTGTTCAGAAGGAAGATAGAAATGACGGGAAGAAGTAGCAAGATCCAAAGCCCCTCTTTAAATTACTTTTTGTGTGTTTTTTATGAGATGAGCTTGGGCTTGCGGGTAGAGGCGAGAAGACATGAAGTGATGTGTGCAAGGGCAGTCAGGGTACCGCCATTTCTAATGCAAAGACTGGAGGCACGTGGCTCAACACGTCACATCAGCGCGTCGGGATACCACGCAGCCGCCCAAAGGGCTGATCTCTTCTCTGAGAGTCACCATTGTGGTTACTGGGAGGGGCGTTTGACTGGAAGAGGCAAGGGGGCTGCTGGGAGCTAGGCGTGCTCTCCATCAGGAGGGGTCGGTGGTGACGCTGTTGTGAACGTCTGCAAAAAAGCATCAGGTCCCACACAAGATTCGTGTTGCTCACCAGCTGTAATAAGCTATAGGTCAATTTTTTTTTTTTTTTTTTTTTTTTTTGCGGTACGCGGGCCTCTCTCTGTTGCGGTCTCTCCCATTGCAGAGCACAGGCTCCGGACGCGCAGGCCCAGCGGCCATGGCTCACGGGCCCAGCCGGTCCGCGGCATGTGGGATCTTCCCGGACCGGGACACAAACCCGTTTCCCCTAGCATCGGCAGGCGAACTCTCAACCACTGCGCCACCAGGGAAGCCCCAATTAATCTTTTAAAGCGAGGGGAAATCTGGAGAAGTTAAGAGGGCTTCCTTCGTTACTTTAACCCCACAGATGACAGTTGTAGTGTGCGTTTAAGTCATTGGAAGCTCCCAGTCTGAGGGAGGAGGCAAGTGCAGATACATGATATAGGAAGCCTGCTCAGGGAGTCTGGACTGGGAGCAGCTTCAAAATTGTGTTTTTCTCAATAAACTAAACATAACTGAGTCCTAGGTCAGATCCTACAGCTCAGTTTTGCCCTAGCTTTTCAACTCAACCAAGTCCTCTTTAATTTGTTGAAATTGGGCAGGCATTTACCTGCACACTTACACAGTACTCACAGCCAGAGAGCTTACAAGGTCCGTTAGGCAGAGGAAAACCACGTGAAATCACTATTTAATTTTTGGAAAGAGAAGCCCCTTCCCCCCGGGCCCTTGGCCTCCATCTCTTGGTAGTATACTGCCACCTGGCGTCCCCTCAACAAACTGACACCAAACACATTCAGAAGTGCGAATTCAGAAGTACTGAAATCAGTAAGGTGGAGAATGAGCCGTTTTATTGTAATTGAAAACTATATTAGAAATCAGTCCACACAGATGCAGAGATACTTGTGTATGTACGAAATTCTTCTGGAGAATACAAACAAGCTGTTAACAGTGGTTGTCTCCAGGAAGAGGGACAGTGTGCCTGGGAACACTATCACTGTATTTTTTTTCCCCCCCGACCAGGGATCGAACCGGCACCCTCTGCACTGGAAGCGTAGAGTCTTAACCACTGGACCACCAGGGAAGTCCCTAGTGTTTCTATACCTTTAAAATTTTGAGCCATAACAACATGTTGCTAATTGAAAAAAATCAAGTCCAAAAAGAAAAAGATCTGTTTATTAAATTTCAGTATGTTAACAAGGAGGCCATCTTTTCTTCATTCATTGATTCATATACCTAACAAATACTTCCTGAATGTTTACTCTGTATCTGCAGGAACAAAGGTGAAGAAAACTGACACATTCCTGCCCTCCCGAGATTTAGACTTTTCTGAGAGGATGGCCTTGGACAGCACATGTTGAAGGTTGCAGAGCCCCATGAACCTGGGTCCTCGGATGACTGACGGTGTGGAGCGGAGCTCCCAGCCTTGGGTCAGGGAGATGGGGAGCTATCCTCTTCTGTTTGCTTAAACCGACGATGGGGTATCGTTGTTTCAGCCCTTTGCTTTATCCTAGTTTATATGACACTTCACAAGTATGACCTAATGGGTATTTTATTCACCCAAGAGCTGAAACACACACATTCTTCTCAAGTACACATGGTAAATTTACAAAAAGTAGCCACAGATGGGGCTACAAAGCATGTGTCAACAAATTTCAAAGAATGAGTGTTACAGAGATTATATCCCTAGACCACAATGCAATCAAGTGAGAATTTACTAAGTAATTGGTTAATTTTTTAAATTAATTCAAAAATTTAAAACATTTCTAAGTAACTCATGGGACAGAGAAACATAATAATGGAATTTAGAAAAAAACTTCAAATTGATAATTTAAAAAAGACAATAATGCAAATTTGTGGGATAAAGCTAAAGTGGTACTTAAAGGGAAATTGAAAGCTTTAAGTGCATTTATTAGAAAAGGAGGCTAAGGGACTTCCCTGGTGGTCCAGTGGTTAAGACTCTATGCTTCTACTGCAGGGGCATTTTGATCCCTGGTCAGGGAACTAAGAGCCCGCATGCTGCACGGCGACGCCAAAAAAAAAAAAAAAAAAAAGGCTGAAAATTAATGAGATAATTAGTTAGAAAAACAAAAAACAGAATACACTTTTAAAAAGTAGAAAGAAAATAATGAAGATGAGAGAAATTTAGAAATATAAAACAAAGATTCATGGTCTGGTGAGGGCTGGCTTCTCACTGCAACCTCACGTGGCAGAAGGGGTGAGGGATCTCTCTGGGGGCTCTTTTAGGAGGGCACTAATGCCATTCAACTTCCAGAGGCCCCACCTCCTAATACCATCACCTTGAGGGTTAGGATTTGAACATATAAACTTGGGGAGACACAAACATTCAGACCATAGCATTTTACTAAGGAAAGACCCCGGGGGAAGAGATTTCTAAGCAGCAAATAGCATATGCTAAGCTTGTGTTAGTAAAACTGACTAATTCTAGAAATTCTGAGAGTGAAATATTGTGAAAGTGATGTTGTGAGTGAGGTAGACTGAAGCAGAGCCATCATAGTTCCACAATCAATGATTACAAAACATTAGAATGTAAATTAAAGCTTTATGACTGTATGTAAGAAAGAATTGTGTACAATTGGATTGCAAAGATCCAAAGGTTTGGAAAGACTCCACTGGTGAAAAGAATGTGGAAACCCATGCTCCTATACGCTACTGTGGGCATGTCAATTAGTACAGTATGTAAGGAGCAATTTAGCCATATGGATCCAATTTTTAAAAGAAAAAAAAGGGAAAGGACATATCCTTTACCATAACAATTCCTCTTCTAGGCATTTTCCCCACAGATATACCTCCACATGTGCATAGAGACAGTCCTCGGGATCCCGTAGCATTATTCATGACAGCAAACTTGTGGCACAAGGGACAGTGCTGGCTAACTGCTGCCTCAACAACCAAATCTCCCGGTTTGGCCTGTGTTGGGTGGCGGAGACATTGAATAATATCCTCCGACCTGAGAAGGAACCTTGAGACTGAAAGATGAAGTGGCAACTCTATAGTGCCATTATGGAGTTTACTGTGGGTAACATACACAGGCAGATGGGTGGAGGGACGACCCAGAGGCATTCACAACTGCACTCCTTGCTGCCAAAGGGGTACAGGAAAACTTAAAGGGACCAAAGCTAAAAGTAGAATCTGACTACTGGAGAGAAGCACATCCACACTGATGGGAACCAGAGGTTTTTAATCTGCTGGGGAGGAGGGTCTCGACCTTTAACCGTCTGCATCAGCAAAAGGCACTCTTCCAGTTTTCACATCAGATGAGGCCAGGGTAAAAGTTGATGGGAGCTTAACTGGCTTGGGCTCATTCCTTGTGAGTAGGCTAAAGTTCAGTCACCCAGAATAAGGAAGCGGTAGCACTGTGGGCCCAAGGTGGAGCTGACCAAACAGAGCCAGTGTTCACCAAACAACCTGATAAACGAGGCCAGAGTCCCACCAGGTGCTGGCAGTGATGACACGCTCACCTTGCCCAGTCCTGGCCTAGTACTTTGTCCCTACATCCCACCTGTCAGCACCCACTCACTCTCAAGTGTCCGTGTCTCAACAACAAACTCAGGCCACCGGGAGAGGTGTGGAGGGGTTCAAGAACCACCAAGGTTCTCCGAGGGCCAGGCCTGGAAGGGGCGCGCCCACACCCCATTGGCCAGATGCCGTCACGTGCGCACACCCACAGCAAGGGAAGCTGGAAGCTGGGCTGCCTTCTGGTGAGGAGAGGAGATTGACCGAGGGCACACGTGGGCTGCCCTGCCAGCAGGACCCTGAGTAAACGGGGCCGCATGGACCACCGACCCAGGCAAGAGCCGGCAACCTTGGCGGCCTCCGGGAAGAGATGAGAAAATGGGGGTCAGTAACAGGAGGGGCTTGGTGGCACTGCCTGTCCTGTTGTGGTGGCATTTTCTATCGTGCGTTGCCTTAAGGGAAAAGAGGGACTTTAGGTGGGCGGAGGGGGTGGGGAGCCCAAGCAAAACAAATTTTCCACAGCTGGTCAAGGTCGTGAGGTTGCGGCACTGACTCCTCGGCCAGGGACGACGATGGCCCTCTCCGCCATGCCGCGGGGGACCCTATAAGCGGGGCCAGGAGCGGGGGCCACACGGCCGAGACCCCGCTCCCCGCACAACACGGGCCAGGCTCCAGGATAGAGGGAACCGCCGCCGGACCCGGGCGGGAATAGTCAAGGTGCCTGTGCAGTAGGCCGCACCACCGCGCCTGCGCACTGGGCTGACGCGCGGTGCACGTGGGCGGGGCCCCGCCTCCAGATCCTCCTCCCGCAGGCCGCGGGTGGAGGCCGCGCTCTAGCCGGTGGGGCGGGAGCGCGGGGAAGCGATTTCCGCGGCCCGCGCACTCCCCGGGAACTGGCACCTCGCTCCGTGGGTGGGGCACAGGGCCCTTCAGGGTAAGCGGCGGGTTCCGCCGGCCCCGGGATATCTGTGCACGTGGGCCCCCTCGGGCACTGTGCGCTGCGCCCTGGAGAAGGGCCGGGGCGGAGCAGGGCCGGGGGCCTCCGGGGCGCAGACCCAGCGCCTGGCAACTCCCCGGTCTTAAGCGGCAGCGCCTGGAGGCGGCCTCAGGGTCACTGGCAGCCAGGACTCCGCTGACCAGTGAGGGGCGCGGTCGGTGTTTTGGCACCGGGTGGGCAAGACAGTCGGAGTCTCCACCCCCAGGGAGCCTGGAGACCTGCTGTCTTCATTCATTCAGCCAGGGTCTGCTGACCCGCTCCCAGCTCTGTGCGGGGCGCAGGAGATCCAATAGGGGCAGGACAGGCAGGGGAGAAAAGCCCGTTTAAACCTACCAAGAGACTTAGTATTTGTTCATGTGCTTTAATTTTGTATAGGTTTTAAGCATGTACGGCAGTCATTTGCACGCACGGCCGTTTTGGGTATTTTAACCTTGGGATAGAACTGGTATTTCGAGAGCCGAGCTGCCGTCCCCAGCTCCTAGGAAGCTAGCCGGGGGATGGGGCGGGCCCCGTCCGGACATCACTGCCACAGCCCCACACCGAGATTCTCCTCTCTGACCCCGTCTCCCCCTGACAGAGGGAGGCACCCCCGCCCCAGGAGCCCGCTGAGAGCAAGGTTAGCTCAGCCAAACCTCTGTTTGCCTTTGTGCACCTACATCCTGCCCCACCCCCCAGCCTACTTCTCATTCCCTCCAGGCTTACCTTTCCTTACAGCTTTGTTCTAGACTCTCCTTTAAAGACCAAAACTCATCTAAAATTGTTTTCCTTGGTGATCCTCTGGGGAGGGCCACTGTGGTGTTAGTGGTGTCACAGAAATGTGCTTTGCCCCTCTTTAGCTCTGGACAAGCACCTTACCCCATGGAATGAAACTGGCTTTTGGGCTCGGGTCTCAGGGCCATGGAGGTGATTGTGGGCCAGGCTGTTCCTGGCTCTGTGCCCCCTCAGGGTTATGTCCTGTTTGGCCTCTGTTTATGTCACCCTGAACTTGGTGTGTAACTTGAATGGTTGGTTATATGTATGTAATTTCACATGAATGTTTTTTGGTCGTCTGAAGTAGTCTTATATGAATAGGGAAAGTGAAGTGATGAAGCACATTTGATTTGGAGACAGAAGCCAGAAACTCCTCTGCCTTGCCACGTGCCAGCTGTGTGATCCCAGGCAAGTCCATTTACAGACATTTCCGGGCCTTGGTCCTGTTGTATGGAAGTAAGTCAACATATGTCGTGTGATATATAAGTGCCAGCCTGTGGGCCTCTGGTAACAGGATCTAGCATATTTAAAGGGGTATTTTTTAAATGGGTAGACAAATTTAATTAAGAACAACCTTTGCCTCGAAATTTAATATACCACCTGTTAGTCTGATCATGTATGTTATGCTTCTTAGACTAACATAAGACATGATAAAATTTGACTATGTAAAAGGATTTTATAAAACACTTTCAGAGTTGTAAGATGTTAGTATTGTTTTTGTGTTCTCACTAATCATCCTTGGAAATAGTAGCTTTAGGACTTTCTCTAGAAGTACTTTTTTGTTAAATGATCACTTAGCAGTGGGAAACTTTGGGTTACTATAACCTAACCAAAGGAGACCTCTGACAGGGCCTCTTGCTGGGTGAGAGCCGGCTGCCTGGGTATGGCTTCCTCAAGCGCCAGCCCCAAACCTGTCATCTTTCACAAGGCTCAGTTCTGTTTCTGACTGATGTCCTGCTGTCATTTCAAACTCGACGTGTAGAAAACCTGGTCAGTGCTGTCTCCTGCCGCATCCCACATGGCCATCACACGGGTCCTGAAGCATCATCCATGCCTCTTGGTGAATTGCTACGTCATCAGCTTGCTTTCTTCACCAGCAAGTGATGGCTGAGCAGCTGCTGGGCTCTGGCCTTGTGTCGTGGGTGGGAGATCAGGATGACTGGGCTGGTCCCTGCTTCCAGAGAGGCACCATCTCACCAGAGGGAAGGGAGACACAAATGAACAACTCCACATGCAACTTACTCAGGGAACGAGAATGGAGAGCACCAAGGAGCACAAAGGAGGAGCCTCCGGCTGCAGGGTTCAGAGCGGCAGTGAGCATAGCATCTTGGGTAGGTTTTGCAGGGGTGTGGACAAAGGACCAAAGAAATAGGATGCTTGGAAAAAAAAAAACAAAACAGAATATTTAAGGCTGTCCTAGATAAAGGCCTGTGTTCCAGACTGCTGTAGCAGCACAAGACAGGCTAAGTCCCTGCGCTTGGGGGCCGATGGCCTCGAGGGGACACAGACCTTCAGGAACAAATCCCACAGACTCATCATCATCACAGATAATGGTGGTGCTTGGTCAGGAGGGGGCAGGGAGTCATGGAGCACATAGTGGGTGGAGGTGGTCAGGGAAGGTGGGGATGACAGCTTGTCAGCTGAGGCTTAGGGATGAGGACCAGCTTGGCCCACCTGAGCAGGGGCAGGAGAGGCAGAGACTGAGCACAGAGGCCGATGGGGGCCAGGCCTGGGCAGGGGTATGAGAGTGAAGTGAGGCCTGAGCTGGGGCTGGGGAGGGGGAGTCTTGGGGAGGGAGCTGCTGAGCGAGCCTTCCCTGAGGCCCCTTGTGCTCAGGGAAGGGTGCATTGTCTTGCCCCCCGCCCCGCCCCGTCCGAGCTTGGATGGTGAGCCTCTGGGAGGGCCCCTCCCCTGGCAGGGGCACAGGGCTGGCCCAAGGTTTGGACAGTGCTCCAGGGGCTGCGGGCATCCAGGTGTGGCTGTAGGGCTGGATTCTCCCCAAGGGCCACTGTTCCGTCTCTCCTACCCCCGGACAGCCGGGGGTCGGCGTGAGGCCACCACAGGCTGCCCCCTGCGCTGCTAGGCCTGGCCCCCGCTCGTCCTCCCCTGTGAGGGCCTTTACGCTGTCCTCCAGCCCTCCTCCCCCGCCACCATCCCTGTGTCCTGAGCACGGCCCGCACACCCCCAGGGCTCTTCTGGTCCACAGGCACTCGCCCTGCTTCCCACCCGGCACGTGCCTGTCTCCCTCCCCCTGGGACGTCCACTCCGCCTCCCACACTGACAGCCAGGGTGGACAGATGGTGGACGTCCCCAAGAGTAGGGGGAGCCCCGAGAACCAGGCGCCTCGCTTCCCATCCTCTGAAGTCTCAGGTTCCCGCCTGGTGCCTCCGCTGAGCAAGTGCCTCCATTTTGGGGTGCATTGAACCAAAAATAGGGGTGCTGAATTGATTTATTTTGCTCTGGGCTTTGAAAGCACATGGGCATTATTTCCTTCTCGGCAGGAACGTGTATATGAATGACAAGAGGTATCTGTTGTGAAACTCCCAGGAGACTGAGCCGTTTCTCTGATCTGTCTGTGGCTCTGCAGTCCCCAAGGGACAGGATTTTAAACCTTTAAAAATAAGTTATCAACATGGGAGAAAAAGTGAGAGTGGACAGAATGGACTTCATATACATCTCTGTTACCTTGAAAGGTCTGGGGACACCATGCCCACGTGGCTTTTAAAATAGCAGTGAGTTTAGAGCCGTTTGCCTGGACTAGCACCTAGAGGGGATACTCGGGCTGTGGGGCTATGGCCCAGGTCAGCGCCTGCAGGACCGATAGCCTTGGACAGGTTGTCTAGTCTCTACGAACCTCAGTTCCTCTTCTGCAAAATGGGGATTCCACCTTCCAGAATCATTCTGAGGATCAAGTGAAACTTCTGACTCCACAGGAAAAATGCAGACCTGTGGAAAAAGTTCTGGTTGAGGAACTTTCTGTCCCTGAGCGCAGGGATTTCTGACTTGCCCTAGAACCTCGCAGCCTAACGGTTTTTTCCTGCCTCTCCTCCCATTCCACCAGCCACTGTGGCACAGTCCTCAGCAGACAAGGAAATGAGAAAAGTACCAAACAATGGGAACCTGAGGATGACGAAGGTGGCGTACCCACTGGGACTGTTCGTGTGCCTGTTCATCTACATTGCCTACATCAAGTGGCACTGGGCCTCCGCCACGCAGGCCTTCCTCAGCATCCCCGAGGTGGCCACGGGGGCCCGGGGGGGCCAGCAGTCCCGCAGTCCCCCGGGGCCAGCTGCCCACGGGCCTGAGGTCTTCTACGGCATCATGTTTGACGCGGGGAGCACTGGCACCCGAGTGCACATCTTCCAGTTCAGCCGGCAGCCTGGAGGTACCGGGTAGTAAGCCCTGGCCGCACTCCCCTGTCCTCCGTCTCACAGCAAAGCCTGGGCCCTCAGGGTGGGCTGGACCCCCGGCCTGGGACTCCCCGGGGAGCCTGTCGACAGTGCCATTTCCCAGGAGTCCCAGATGTCCGCATTCGCACTGGCATCTGGTGACCACCTAAGGGCAGCTGAGATCCCAGAGGGCGTTGGGGTGGCCTGTCCCCTCCCAGCATCCCGGGCAGGTTGCGTGGCTAGGACCATGACTTAGTCCAGAGGTCACATGGGGTGAGTTTAAGGAAGGAAGTAGCCCCAGGTTCAGACCAGTGGGAGCCGGGAGTCCAGGAAAGTCAGGTACATGAGCAAAGACCCGGAGCCAAGGCCAACACTGCCTGCCCAGTGGGGCCAGGCAACAAGGGGTTATAGATGGCAGTGGCCTCAGTGAGAGTAAAGCTGGGACCAGAGCCTGCGGGCCTGGCTTCCCAGGGGGGTGCTGGGAGGAGTGAGGGTGGAGTTTGGGCATCTTCACCAGCGGGCTTCTCCCATGGGGAGACCCCCAGCGCCGCCCAGTCCCCCCTCCACCCCTTGTGGGTCGGTGTTCACAGCTGGGGTCCCTCCCCTCTGCTTCGGCGCTGACGCTTCTGGGCGTTTAACTGAACTGGTGGCTCCGGATGCCTTCAGTAGGTCTCTTCAAACCTCTCATGGCACGTTTATCTACGTTTCATCTGCTTTATTTTTAAACTTGTTGTAATAGTTAAATATTTATATGCTGGACTTAACCTACCTCCAAAATTGGTTTTGAAGCTAAGTTTAAGGCAACGTGTGTTGGCATATAATCCTTCAGTAGCCACGCACCAGCGTGTTTTCTTTGGAGAGACCTCCTTACAGAAAGTTTGTCGCTGATTTTTCCACCTTGGTCTATGTGTCTGCATTCGGACAGCACCCCTTGGTCTCGGTGTGCCTGGGAATACTCTCCCTTCCCGTAAGCACATGAGTCCAGACCCCTAATCATCTAAAACACTCAATTTTTAAAAAGAAGGCTGAAATAGTCTTTTTTAAAAAAATGAAATATTCTTTAGAATGTATAATGTGTCGTATCTAGAATTAAGAAAACGATTTTCACATTTGCAGTTTGGAATCATTTGCCCTGCTTCTCTGTTGGGTTTTTTTCTGTTTGTTTTTTTTGTTTGTTTGTTTCTTTGGCCACGCTGCTTCATGCAGGATCTTAATTCCCAACCAGGAATCAAACCATGCCCCCTGCAGTGGAAGCACAGAGTCCTAACCGTGGGACCACCAGGGAATTCCTTGCTTCTCTGTTTGTTGAATCAGCAAGAATTAACTGTGTTAAAATTTAACATTTTAAATGGGTAGTAAGTATAATATTCATTGTGTAGCCAAACTAAAGAGGGAGAGTTTAGATGAGAAACAATGAAGGTCTGTTTTCAGAAGTCTGCCTTGAAAGTGTGGCTCATCATATTTGTATAGATTCATGTATTTGTGTTTGTATTCACACTTGTACCTGTTTTAAAACATGATTTTCCTTTAGAAACTCCCACCTTGACCCATGAAACCTTCAAAGCACTGAAGCCAGGTCTTTCTGCTTATGCTGATGACGTTGATAAGGTAACAGTGTTCTCTCATCTCTCTTCGCTCATCAAATTTGCCTTCTGTCGATTTGTTAAAGTGACTCTCTATCTCTCAGATGCAGAGCCGTCCTGCCAGAGCAGCGTCTCTGCTGTGCTGACCTGGGACATTTCACTGCATAGGAGAGGCTGTGGAGGACACTGGTACCCGCGGGAGGTCCCTCCACCACCCCACATACACTACACACCACACACACTGCACATATATACACATACACACCACATGCACAACCATACCACATACACAGCCACACACACCACACCACATACAAAGCACACACACATACACCACATACATCACATACATATACACACACAGCCACACGTATATACACAGCCACGCCACATACACACCACACCACACATGCATAGCACACACATACATATAAACCACACACACACACCACATATATCCCCCAGCTGGCCCGCATGCCACCCAGAAGTCACGGTGTGATTTAAAAGCACAAACGCTACAAACTTAGAAAAAGCATTATTTGAAAGTTTAACTTTTTTTTGTTTCGGTTTCTCTGATTGAAGATGACAAATGTTCACTAAAAAAATTAAAGTCAAAAAAATGTATTATGCAAAATCCACAAAACCAAATAAGTGTAAAAGAAATTTAGCTGAACTGTCAAATGGTGACTTTGGTAAGTTGGTGGCGTTTACACTTCTGAGCTGCACAAACACAGGGCACCTGCGTTCCAGGGGGCTCCCAAAAGCAGCCCCACATGCAGCTGTCAGTTCCTTTGGCCCCAGCACGTCTTAAATCAGAAGCTGACGCAGCATTCTGGCCACAGGTGCATCCTGATCCCAGACAGTGAAGTCACGGCCTTGCTTTCCTGTAGCTTGGTTAAGAAACAAATTGAAAACAGAAATCAAAATGAGTGACTCTAGAGGTCAAACCTGATTAAATGATATATCTTGGCATAAACTCATGGGGCTTTTTATTTATTTATTTTTATAAATCTATTTATCTATCTATTTATTTATTTATTTTTGACTGCGTTGGGTCTTCGTTGCTGCACGTGGGCTTTCTCTAGTTGCAGCGAGCGGGGGCTACTCTTCGTTGCGGTGCGTGGCCTTCTCATTGCGTTGGCTTCTCGTTGCAGAGCACGGGCTCTAGGCACACGGGCCTCAGTAGTTGTGGCGCGTGGGCTCAGTAGTTGTGGCACGCGGGCTCTAGAGCACAGGCTCAGTAGTTGTGGCTCCGCGGCATGTGGGGTCCTCCCGGATCAGGGCTTGAACCCGTGGCCCCTGCCTTGGCAGGCGGATTCCCAACCCAACTGCGCCCCCAGGGAAGCCCCTCATGGGGCTTTTTAAATCTTACTGGTTCAAGCAGGCAGCACACATCCACGTGGGGATACTTGTACAGCTTCCCAGCGGACAGCGAACCCCTCCCACTTCCTCCAGGAGGACAGTGTCCCTGGTTTCTCGCTGTCCTTCTGTGTTCTCGTCCCCTCTATTCACACGCACAGTGGAGCACGTTCACACTGTATGCGCTTCGCTCCCGGGGCTGCGCAGTGTGCCTTGGAGATCGTGCCCCCTCAGGAAGTCGAGCGCTCTGTCCTGCCGTGCGTGTGCACGGTGCACTTGGAGAGCCGGCCCCTCCGGGGGCCTGTAGGTGACCCCTCACCCTTCGGTCCTCACGGTTTGGGAAAGGCTGCTCTGTGTCACCTCACGTGCACTTCGTTCCCCTCACATGCCAGGGCGTCGCCTGGGTGAACTCTTGGGGGGTTTCTGAGTGAGAGGCACGCGTGTCCCCTGCAGACATTGCTAACCCCCCCCAACATCGTACCCTCCACACGCCCGGCGAGGCTTCACGGCAGTCGTCCCCCGCCCTGCCCAGCCTGCCCCCCACGGGCCCTGGTCCAGCATGGAGAGCTCAGCATTCCGGCAGGTGAAGTGATTCCTCGGTGTAGCTCTTCACGGGTTTTAGTGCCGTGAGGGACCCCAGAATTCACTCATGGTGTCCAGGGGCGTCGCAGCTCATCTGAGGCTGCCCAGGGCTGGTGGCGGGGCTGGCGGGGTTCCGGCTGCCAGGCGTGTAGAACCCTGGCCCGCTCCGCTGCCGTGGGTCCGCCCCACACTCCTGCCTGCACCACTTGAGTCGCTGTTTCTGCTGATTTGGAAAATTAGAAAAGATATATTTATAAATTAATAAAACCAAAAGGGTGGGGAGCACCTGTGACCCTGCACGCTGAGCGCAAACCCTGTTCCACCCACCATGTTCACAGAGCGCCCCAGGAATTCAGGAGTTACTGGACGTTGCTAAACAGGACATACCCTTTGACTTCTGGAAGGCCACCCCCTTGGTCCTCAAGGCCACAGCTGGTTTACGTCTGTTACCAGGAGAAAAGGCTCAGAAGTTACTGCGAAAGGTGAGCTCATCCAGTTCCCCCGGGGCGGGTGACTTGTGATAACTGAAAACATGGAACATCAGCCCACGTCCAAGCAGGCAGACAGGCCACGGAGAAGCTCCCCAAGGAGGGAAGCATGTCGAAATGTTAGCAGTGTCGCCTTCAGTGGAGGGGTTGTGGATGAATGATGCTTTCTTTCTCAGGATGTTTAAAGCTATTCATGTTTTCTAGAATGAATCTGTTTTATAAAAAGAACAAGTTCGTGTTAAAAATATATTGTGCTTTTGAATGGCTTCCTTCCATCCAAGAACTTGCTGAGTGTCTAAAGCCCTGGGACCTGAATTCTTGACATTTCGGCTCAAGCCAGCCGTCCTCGTGGGAAGTGCAGGCTCCGCTCTTGGTCTGATGCTCAGATGTGACTGCTGAGGAGGCCCCTTTGTGTCTGTGCAAGCCCTGCACCTCCCTGCAGGCGGCTCTGGAGCCTCTTTGACATGTGCTTGCAGGGTCCTTACCATCAGGAATCAGGGAAAGTGTTCTCAGCAAAGTAGTCCTCCTCCTCCGCACTGTTTCTGAACCTGTTAGCTGCTAAATGACAGATTGTTGCAGGTTTGTCAAGGTCCCTTTTAAAAACTACTGAATAGCTTCACATGCTCAAGTTGGATTGTGGGACACAGGTGCAGACGTACTGAAGTTTCTATGTATCAATAATTGCTAAAAAAAAAAAAAAATTGGAGAAGGAAATAAAGCCAAACACAGTTGCTCACCGCTTTCGCTTCCCCTGTGCCAGGTCCTCTCCCAGGAACGTGCCCACCAGGCCACGTGGTGGCCCAGGGCTGGGATCCGCCTTGTGGGCCTTCCCACCCCTCGTGTCCTGTCCTAAAGCAGGGCAGTGATTGGGACTGTGAGTTTAGATTCTAAACGATAAAGGCTTGTCTCTCTTTACATTTAGGTGAAAGAAGTGTTTGAGGCGTCGCCGTTCCTCGTAGGGGACGACTGTGTTTCCATAATGAACGGGACGGACGAAGGTAGTCGCCAGAAGTGCCATGTGCCATGAGGCTGCCCCTCGAGGCAGGCTGCATGCAGGGCTGCTGTCAGAATTGCACTGGGAACCTTCCCTGGTTGGAGGCACAGACACCAAAGTGCCGGTCCCACCCCAGTCCACAGTCTGACCGTCTCAGAGCACTGTATTCTTGGGGCCAGCTGATAGAGACAGATTCTCCTCGTGACTGGCTCCAAGCCTGGCATAGATCACGTTTCTGAAAACAAATCATCTTTTCTGATTTAGTTTTAAATTAATTAATTGGGCTGTGTTGGGTCTTCTTTGCTGCACGTGGGCTTTCTCTAGTTGGGGTGAGCAGGGGCTACTCTTCGTTGCGGTGTGCGGGCTTCTCACTGCGGTGGCTTCTCTTGTTGTGGAGCACGGGCTCTAGGCGCACAGGCTTCAGTAGTTGTGGTGTGCAGGCTCAGTAGTAGTAGCTCACGGGCTCTAGAGCGCAGGTTCAGTAGTTTTGGCACACGGGCTCTATAGTGCAGGCTCAGTAGTTGTGGCACACGGGCTCTATAGTGCAGGCTCAGTAGTTGTGGCGCACGGGCTTAGTTACTCCACGGCATGTGGGATCTTCCCGGACCAGGGCTCGAACCTGTGTCCCCTGCTTTGGCAGGCGGATTCTTAACCACTGCGCCACCAGGGAAGTCCCATCTTTTCTGTTTTAAGAACATTTAGAGAGAATCCCCAGTTGCTGATGCGTTAGAACGTTGCTGTTGCATTAATTCTAAGGGTGAGTCACTTCATAAGGTTCCTTACCAGCCCCTGACTTTAAGCGTGACCTTAAGAGTTTTTTTGGGTGGAGGGAAAGGGAACATTTGTTTCTCATCCCACCTCTTCCAAAAAGAGGCAGCTGATAAAGAGTGTGACCAAGAGATGTGACAATTTGGCTGAGCACTCTGATTTTTAGTGTGGTGTCTTCTAGAGCAGTCTGCCAGAAGCAGCTGGATGGTTCTGTGGAGTGATGCCCGTTTCTGTAGCTGATCTGGAGGCTGAGCGTAGTGAGGAAGTGGTCTCCCTGTGCTCCTGAAATTGGAAAGCTGTCGTGAGTCCCCATTGCTGTTTACAGCATCTCAGGTGATTCAGATGCTGTTTGTGACCCTCTCTTGCAGGTGTTGCCGCATGGATCACCGTGAACTTCCTAACAGGTGGGTTCCCTTCATCATAAAGCCAGCAGTTCACAGACACAGGTCTTTAGAGCAGGGGCCTCATTTCCACTCTAAAATAACCCCTTCCGGTTGCTGACCCGAAGTAGGGTGTTGGGATGGGTGGGGCGGGCACCAAGCTTGCAGATGCAAGTGCTGGAGATGCAGGGGGTCCTTCTCCAAAGGCTCAGCTCTGTCTCTGCTCCCACGGGAGCCTCCCCTGGTCCTCATTCCTGAGAGAAGCCCTGAGTCACACTAGTCAATATTGGACGTGACGCGAATGCTAATCACCTTATAATTGAAGTCCTGCTGTAGGTAGAACAGGGAACAGGTGGTGAGGAGTCATTTTTCTTAGATTACTCTCAGGATGTGGGTTTTTGTCCCTTTGTTGTAATTATGGACAAGACCAGTGTGTCTGACACATGGATGAGAAAGAAGGAAGTGTACTGTAGGAGTTGCCGCCCCGGGGATGGGGAGCCATGTCAGGTGACAGATCAGGAGCCCAGGCCCCAGGAGCACAGGTTGTCCCTCGTTCAGATGAAAGCCACCACCGGGGCAGGTGTCCTTCACGCACCCCCAAATACACATGGACATTTTCAAGTGGCCACAGCTTCTGTCTGTCTTGTTCTCTTTCCACGGAAGGGCCTGGCTTCTAACCTCCCCTTTTCTGCTGTTCTGTCTGTTTACTTACGGGCATTGCTGTGTGGATTTTACTCCCGGTGCTGCAGGCAGTCTGAAGACCCCCGGGAGGAGCAACGTGGGCATGCTGGACCTGGGCGGAGGGTCCACCCAGATCACCTTCCTCCCGAGATTCGAGGTAACCCGCCGCCGCCCCCCAAGGCCACCTGCCCCGTGGGGGAGCCTCAGCCCCAGGGGAGGTCTGTGCACTCAGCTTCTCTCCTGAGGGTCAGATCACCCGCAGTGAATGCTTCTTGGTTTGATTTTAACTCTGCCTGGAAAAAAGAAAATAGAAATCTGGTCTTCAGTGGGGTGATAAACTAGATACTACCTGGAGACCTTGGGGCAGAGGGTGTGGGGTGGGTTCTTCCCCGCCCCCGCAAGGGCTTCCAGGGAGGGGCCGGAGTCTGACTCAGATGGGACAGCCGCAGGCCTTTTCAGGATGGATGTTCTAAGGCAGGGGTCCCCAACCCCTGGGCTGCGGACTGGTAGGACCGGGCCGCACAGCAGGAGGTGAGCGGCAGGCAGCAAGCGAAGCTTCACCTGCAGCTCCCCGTAGCTCGCATTACCGCCTGAACCATTCCCCTGTCCGTGGAAAACTTGTCTTCCATGAAACCAGTCCCTGGTGCCAACAAGGCTGGGGACCGCTGTTCTAAGGGTCACGAAAATGTTTCCAGTTGAGACTGCGTGCTGTTTTTAAAAAGTACCTTCCTCATCTGCCACTTTTTAAATTATTACTATTATTTTTAGTTTTAATAGAAGAGGACTTCCCTGGCGGTCCAGTGGTTAAGACTCTGCGCTTCCAGTGCAAGGGGCATGGATTCTATGCCTGGTTGGGGAACGAAGACCCTGCATGCCGCGTGGCATGGCCAAAAAAATAAATAAATAAATCTAAAACTTAGCATTAATGGAATAGCCTTAAATTTACGCATAACTCTTCTGCTTGGGCCGTATTTCCCAGAATGGGTAAATGTTACTCACAGGGAGGAAAGACACGGGACTTCCCTGGCGGTCCATTGGTTAAGACTCCACGCTTCTGCTGGAAGGGGTGTGGGTTCAGTCCCTGGTCGGGGAACTAGGCCTCTTGGTGCAGCCAAAAAAAAAAAAAAAAAAGAGGAAAGACACAGTGTTTCAGTGCTTGCTCCAAGCTGTTTCACAGCATGTGATCTGATGAAAGGCTGATTTAATTGAATACGTCTGTGCATATCCCTGTTCTTTCAAATGAATCGAGGGAGTGGGGGACAATTTTCTAGAAAGGCCAGCAGGAAAGGTGCTTTAACCCTCGTGTTCTTCCCCAGGGCACCCTTCGGACCTCCCCGCCCGGCTTCCTCACGTCCCTCCAGATGTTTAATAGGACCTACAGGTTCTACTCCTACAGGTTTGTTCTCAGGACTGAGGCCGGAGAGGTCCACTGTCCAGGCATGTGGCTCAGCTTAGCACTGCAGGCCTCCCCCAGCCTCCACCTCCCGCCTGGGGAGCGACCAGGGTGCTGGGCCATAGACTCGGTCCCAGAATCCCTGCCGTGGACCCCCCTGCAGCCTCTCCCTCCCTCCTTCTTTCTTCCTCTTCTTCCTCCTCCTCTTCCTGTTTTAATTCACCTGTAGTAAGATTCCATTTCTTCTTTTGTACTTATTCTCTTCTGCCTTGGAAGGGGTTTTTGGGAAAGTGGGGAAGAGCCCACAGATGGCGCAGGACGTTTCTGGGCCGTCTTTTTTTGCCACCTGGCGCCTTTAATAGGTTCTTTCCGTGAGGCTCGTCCACACCATAAAGCTGGGGACCTGTGTGTCGCCCTCGCCGGTGTCCACAGCTCCTGGACGAGCTCCCACCAAGTCAGAGCCTTCGCTTGTCGAGCTGAGGAGCTGGATGCCCTGAACCCCACTGAGGGAGCTCCTGGAAGAAGCAGGAAGCTGCTGCCTTGCCCCTAGTTTCCTCCTTCCCCCCACATTTTGGATCCAGGCTGGTGAATGTGCTGCAGGTGGAGTTGAGGGCGGCCTCCGCTCACCTGGGTTCTCTCTCCGCAGCTACCTGGGGCTCGGCTTGATGTCGGCGCGGCTGGCCGTTCTAGGCGGCAAGGAGGGAAAGCCTGGTGAGTGGGGTGCAGTGTTCAGAGCCCTCCCGGCCAGCAGGACTCGGGAGCCCCAGAGGGCGCCCCCCCAGACCTTGTTGGTGGGCCCCTGAAGACCTCAGTTACTTTTAAAGAAAGATGCTAGTGAAGCGGTTTCTGAATCACCGAATTGCAGGGGGTTCTTAGGAACCCAAGGGACTGGGTGTGATCGGAGTTGGCTTGTTTGTAAGGATTTACCACGGGGCGCACGGGAGGGGCTCCAAGGGGGGCTTCAGGGGAGGTTCTGGCTCCTGAGAACGTCCCCTGTGTTCTTCTGCTCTCGAGGGGACTTGGAACGGGCTCTGCCTTCCTCCAGACATGGTATTTGGGGACGAAGCCTGTGTCTGTTCCCAGGCGCTCTCCACGCCATCCTGCCCTGATGTGCTTGGCTTGGGACAAGCCAGGCGTTGCTGGTGGGCGCTCGAGCCCCTGGAATGTTCAGGGGACCACATGCCCGAGGCGAGCGGGGGCCCTGCTCTGAGGCCACCTCAGCCTGTCCCCCCGAAGGCCTCGGTCAGACGTGTGCGAGCCCACGCGTGTTCTCGGCCACGCACCCCCCCGGCCCAGCACTTCCGCTGCCTCTTCCAGGGCCTGGCTGTTCTGACAGAGCGGGAATGTTCCACTGGAATTGTTCTCCACTCACATCCTGCTTCAGCTCCTTTATTTCGAATCCTGCTGTTTAACCTCATAACAGTGGCCCCTTTGTTGCAAACCAAAAATGCGTCCACGTCTCAGAAACACCCACGACCACACTCTGGGCCAGAAAACACCTGTTAGCCAGTGGAGGACGGCAGGCACCCACTTGCCCGTCTGTGCCGGCCTCAGGGTCCTGTCCCTCCTGCACCCCGACCCGGCAGAGCGGCGGGGAGCCGTGTGTCTTCATGTGGGGCTGTGACAGCCGCCAGAAGGGGTGCAGACCCCTCGCTGCCCCAAGTAGGCATTTCCGCCGTGAGAGCCGTTGTCACTTGGCAGACCACCCACTGCCCTGCGTAGTTGCAAATAGCAGTCGTCTTATCTCAGGATTGCACAGGCATCCACTCGGCGGTCCCTCTGCTGGGGTCTCCGGGGTCCTGTGAGGCGGCATTTTGGGCGCGTGTCTGGCCTCTACCCCGCAGAGCAGCCTGCACTTCTCCCTGGCGGCTCAGAGGAAGGAAAGCCTGCTGAAATCCCACGGCCTTGTGTCCTGCACGTTTCGCTGGTGCAGGCGGGCCCAGGCCAGAATCGGGCGGGGACAGGGACCCACTCGGCAGGACGCCAGCAGGCGTGTCCCCAAGGGCTAGCGTCCTGGGGCTCTGGAGGCTGCCCCACGGGGAGCCACTGGGGTTGTCATGAGCGTCACCTGGAACCCCGAAGCCCCTCTGTGGCTGTGAGCTGGGAGTGGCTCTACTGGGGCTTCTGCCTCCCGAAGCTGACTCGGGACGCTTCTGCAAGTCCATCCCGCGGCAAAAAGGAAGCATGTTCCCTTGACCCTCCGAGGCCCTCGGCGCTGACCTGAGACGCTCAGTGCTGCCGGCCTCCCCTCAGCGGGCCCCGTCTCAGCTCCAGGCCTACCCTCACCCCACCACGGTCAGTGCTCTTTATCCGCCTCTGTCTCTTTCTGTTTCAGCTGAGGATGGAGCGGAGTTGGCCAGCCCTTGTCTGTCTCCCGGTTTCAGAGGAGAGTGGGAGCACGCCGAAGTAACGTACAGGGTTTCAGGACAGGAGGCAGGTACGGCACGTTCATCCTCCGTGGGTGGCTCGTGAGGGTCGACGGCAGCCCCTTCCCTCCGGACACCTCAGAGAAGCAGGGGGACCGTCCAGCCTCCTTCTCAGACAAGAAGACTTGCCCGCAAGCCGGACACGGTTCTGGAACCCCCGGCTCCTGCGGGGTCCCTGCACAGGGCTCCCTTGTCTGCCGCTCTTCCAGGGACCCGATTTCCCAGCAAGCCTCCCGTGAGGGAGGATCTGGACCTCCCTCGGCTTCGAGCAGACGGCCAGGCGCGGCTGTGGGCTTGGCAGCTCTGTGGGAAATGGCTTCTCCTCCCACACCCGCCGCCTGTGCTGGGGAGGGCTTGAGAGGCCGCAGAGCCCCGGGCCTGTCTCACCCACAGGGTCCAGTGGCTCTGTGCTCTTTGAGTTCCTTCTAAAAGAGGTGCTGAAGCATTGTGTCCAGGCTGGGCACGTGGGCGTGAGGTTTGCCTCTGGTGACAGGGCTGTTGCTGCTCACAGCCCTTCTGACGCCAAACGCGTGGGTTTTTTTCCACAGCGGCCAGTTCTCTGGCAGCCGCAGGGTGTCCTGCGATTCACTTCGTCCCGACACTGACTTCCGCAGTCAGTGCAGCCCCCATCAGATGAGGCCCCCCCTCCGACCTTTGCAAGTGCTGGGCCTCCGGTTCTTCTGACCGACCGGCCACAAATCAGGGGTTCCCACGGCCTCCTCCTCAAATTTGATAATTTGCTGGAAGCACTCACAGAACTCAGGGAACATGTTCCTATCACTGGTTTCTTATCAAGGACACAGCTGAGCAACAGTGAAATGGGAGAGAGGCACAAGGCAGGCGTGTGGGGAGGGCACCCGGAGCCCACCTCTTCCCGGGAGCCCCCCTGCCCGGCAGCAACCCCCTCTTCCTGGGAGCACCCTCCCCCCGGGAGCACCCTCTCCCCTGGAGCAGCACCTCCACATGTCTCCAACCCAGATGAGCCCCATCGTGTAGGGTTTTTACGAGGCTCATGGCAGAGGGACTGATTAACTCAGTGGCTGCTGGTGACTGACTTAATCCCCAGCCCCCTGCCCACTCCCTTGGGGGTGGGGCTGGAAGTTTCAGCCCTCTAATCACCAGCCCCCATCCTGAAGCCATCAGGACCCACCCGGAGTCACCTCATTAGCACAACCTAGGTGGACTGAAAGGGGCTTATTATGAATCACAAAACGCCTCTCTCACTCTCACCACTCAGGGTCTTACAAAGCTTTACAATCTCTGTGCCAGGAACCCAGGGTGGAGAACACATGCATGTTCCTTACTATCCAGTGATAAACGGAAGGGGGCTGGGGGTGCCATGGGGGCATTGCGGTCTAAAGACGACCAGGGAAGGCCTCATGGGGTGATACCTGAGACAAGACTTGAAGAAATGGGAAGTGAGCTCCAAACCGAGGGAGCAGCACATGCCAAGGACCAGAGGCGGCTGCTATGTTTAAGGAACACGGAAGAGGTGGTGTGACGGGTCAGACGAGGGAGAGTGCAGGGAGATGAGGTCCCAAGGGCAAGGGTGCAGCTCCCAGGGCCCTGGGAGAGCTAAATGGAGCTGCCGTCAGACGTGGGGCAGGGCTGGGGCAAGATCAGAACTGGGTCCAGGTGTGGGCTGTGGGCCGTCCATGTCCACTGACTCAGTCTTGTGTTGTCGCTGTCCTTCTGAGCAGGAGTCAGTGACCAGCCCTGTGAGCTTGGCAAGCTGCCCGTAGGCCCCAGCTTCCTCATCCGTGACAGGAGGGAGGTGGAGGCCCCACCCAGGCAGCTGGTGAGATGGGGTGGGACAGTGCACACTCGAGCTCAGCACAGGGCTGGCAGGGTGAGTGTGGGGTGGACTCACTGGGCTGCGTCACGGCAGCTGCAGGCACGCAGCTGGAGGCGCGTGACCTTCAGGGTCGGGCCACACTCTCTCCGGCCACCTTTTGTGCTCACACTTTCTCCCCTTGAGCTGGCCGCAGCACGTGGCCCCTGAAAAGTTGCTGGTGGGCACCCCCCAGGTCGCAGTCACCCTGGGCTGTGTGGTCAGGCGCCCAGAGCCCACTGGCCACTGAGTCTGCTCTCCCTTAGCCCCAGCGGGGAGCCTCTACCAGCTGTGCGCCCGCCGAGTGTCCGAGATCCTCCGAAACAAGGTGCACAGGACCGAGGAAGTGAAGGACGTGGATTTTTATGCCTTTTCCTACTATTATGACCTTGCTGCAAACGTGGGCCTCATAGGTAAGGGTGGGGCTTGGTTGGGCTGTGCAGGGACTTGGGTGTGGGTCCCCGGGCAGAGGGCCCGTCAGTCACATCAGGGTGATAGAAATAGAGGGAGGGCGGGGGACGTGTCACTGAGTAGAGAGTAATAGGCCCCCTTTTTATAAATAGGTCAGTTCTCTGAGCCTCTCCGTTCAGGAAGGCTTCCTCGCTGTCGGTTTATTCTCCTTTCACCTGTGTGATTCTCAAACTGTCAGCCGCTGGCACCCAGGCCAGCAGGAGGGCTCAGCCCACCCCTCAGATCGCCCTCAGGAGCCTGGGGGTATCACCCTGACCCCCTCCCAGCCCGCGGTGCCATCAGGACAGAAGATGGTATCGTGAGTCTGGGACCGGTGCTGGTCAGACCAACTGGAAACCCTCGAGAGGGTTGTGAGGTCACTTCAATGGGTCGTGACCGGACATGTCTTTTGATGAAATAGATTGAGGATATTAGAACGTGTTGCCCGTGGCAAGGGTGAGAACGTTAATGTCCACAGAAAGCCGCCCTGGAGAGACGGAAGCCGTCAGGTTCCAGCTCCCTGGGCCCCGCTGGGCTACACTGTCGGGCCCAGTGTGGACGGCAGCCAGCCAGTCCAGGCGGAAGGTGACCTCTCAGCCCTCACCGAGGCCCAGGCCCCTCCCTCTGGGGCACCCGAGCAGCTGTCCCTCGGCCGCCTGGTCTGTGGGCTCCCTGTAGCTGGAGCCAGGGCACCCTCGTCTGCACGCCGATGCCCAGACGTGCGGCCGCCCGCATCTGACCCCCCATCCCCAGGGTACCCCAGGCGCAGGCCCGGGGGCCTCAGTGCTGTCTCGGCTCCACGGCGCTGGTGCAGACTGGGTGCCCCGTCTCCTCCACAGATGCAGAGAAGGGAGGCAGCCTCGTGGTCGGAGACTTCGAGACTGCGGCCAAGTACGGTGAGTGGCCTGGAGGCAGGACGCTGGCCCGGGCGTGAGGCAGGTGCTGGCCCCAGAGCTCCTGGTCGGCACCTGACTGTCGACTGGATGAGCCTTCGGGGGTGTGAGAGTGTGTAGGGGCCGCTGAGCTAGCCCAGACCGCAGGCCCACCGCGCCCTGTGTGGCCCGGGCGGTGGAGGCGGGGGTTTTTAGTCCCAGGGTTGTGAGGAAGAGACTCCCTTGATTTCACTTTTTCTGACTCTTTCTCTGCGACTCGGGTGACCTCAACTCCCCAAAGTGTCCCAGCAGATTCACAATTGCCAGGGACCCCTGCGCCGCAGAGTCCAGTGTGGGGGACGGAGAGCTGTCCCCCGGGGTGTGCCCGGTGGCTGCCACCCCCCTCGCTCCGCCATGGCCGGGTGTACGGGCTGCTTGGAGATTATGCTCTTTGGTTGCCTTTCCCAGTTGCAGGTCAAAGGGGTTAAACGCTGTATGTTTCTCCATAGAAAGACCTTCTCTCCCTCCCGTCAGAAAAGGCTTTTTTTAAATCGTTCTCATCGCCTCTGGGTTTGTCTCCCAGACACCAGCCAGAAAAGATTCCGAGCAGAGGCTGTGGGTTGGTTTGTCCGTCCCCGTCGTGAACAGGGGTGGGGTGTTCTGTGCCAGCTTGGTGGGTCCTTCCAGTCCCCAGAAGGCCCAGGTCCACACCTAGGAGAGGTGTCCGGGGTCACGGTGCAGAGATGGGCCTGGAGGCAGGCAGTGGGCACTGGGTTGGCTTCAAGTCCCTGTCTGTGCTGTGCTCTGACCAGCAGTGAGGCCCCGGATGGCACAGGGCCTAGCGGGGGGGGGTGCCCCAGGTTGGTGGAGTCCGGCTGCTCGCGCTCCCCCACCTCCACGTTCCCCCACCCAGGAGCCCTTCCCCCCGCAGTGTGCCGGACGGCGGAGACCCAGCCGCTGCGCAGCCCCTTCCTGTGCCTGGATCTCACCTACGTCAGCTCGCTGCTCCACGGGCTCGGCTTCCCGGGGGACAAAGTGCTGAAGGTGGGGACTCCCCCGGTGCCCCCAGCCCCCTCCCGTCGCGAGCACATGCCCACCTTTCACACGCACGTGCTGGTGAGCACACGCCCACCTTTCACACGCACGTGCTGGCGAGCACACGCCCACCTTTCACACGCACGTGCTGGCGAGCACACGCCCACCGTTCACACGCACGTGCTGGCGAGCACACGCCCACCTTTCACACGCACGTGCTCGCTTCCACCCCCCGCCCCTTGTCTTTTCAAGTTGACCCGGAAGATTGACAACGTGGAGACCAGCTGGGCTCTGGGGGCCACTTTTCATTACATCGACTCCCTGAGCCGACAGAAGAGCCCCACCTTGTAGCAGCCCAGCTGCCAGCCGTCCCCGTAGAAGCACTGTCTCTGCGAGAATAGGCCCCTTTGGGACCCCCAGTGTGCGGGGAGGGGGTCACGGCACAGGCTGAGACCCTCCTCCCCGTGACCTCACAGACCGGCCCCTGGACGTGCTGGAACACGGCCCAGGCCTTAGCTCCCGGTGGGCAGGGACCAGACAGGGTAAGGGGCACAGGCCGAGGCCAGGGTGGCACAGCTGCTGTCCCCACCGTCCCATCGCAGGGCTGGGGCAGCTGTGACACACGTCCTGTGACGGGAGTCTTGTTTTGTCCCACTGCCCCCAGCGGGAGCCCCCTGGGTTGGTGGACCAGGCGTCTCCTCTGTGGGTGTGGACTGTGACGTCGTCCAGAAGCCGCTTCCTTGGGTCCTCGGGTGGCTCAGGGTTAGCTGGCGGGTTGGCGCTGAGACTGGAAAGAGGGGCTGGAGGAAATGCCTCTTTGTGGCCTTCTCGAAGCGGTCTAAACGTGAGCGTGAGCTGCTGTGAGATATCTGTGTCTGTGAGTGAATGATGTCTGTGTGGTGCTGCGTGCTCGCGTAGCAGCTGTGTTCTGAGCCCAGTGGATGTATCGCTGCCCTGAGCCATTTGCAGCCAAGCAGTGTCAGTCGGGCCGAAGCCCCAGATGCGCCCTCTCACGGCCTGTCCCCGCAGGCTCGCAGGATGCTGGCTGAGCTGTGCACAGGATGCTATGTGTCCCAGGCCCACAGCCGTTCCTGTGGCATATGCACAGTTCACGGAATAAGCTGAACCTCATGTGTTCCACTTGAAATAAAGGGTTTTCCAGGGGTTCTGCTTCTTTGATTCCTCTCGGTGAGCGCCAGCCATGTCCCTCCACCCCAGGTGTCAGGCACATGGGGTCCCTGTTCACCAAAGTTTAAACAAAAACCTGCCCAAGTGGGTGACGTGATGGCAGGATTAAATCGTGTCGGTACATCTTGGGGAGACAACAGCAGAAGGACACACAGAAGCCCCCGTCGGGCCCTCCTGGCGTCCCCTGTCCGGGACTGGCCCTGTGGAGGCCCAGGCTGTTCTGGGCTCTGGCAGGGCAGAGCCCCCTTGACTGTGGCTCGCGGCACTGCCGGGTGAGGATCCGGGCTCATCACCTCCGGCGGCCGTGGGGCCTGGAATGAGCGCTGAGCTCCAGGTTGCAGTGTGTTCAGCAAGGATCTGGCTTTAATCCAGGACAGTCAGAAGGGGGTCACGGGCCGGACAAAGACTGGACAGACCCCTCCCAGGGCTGCAGCGGGTCCAGAGTGACATGACTGCTGAATAAGCCCACATGTTAGGCCTATGGGCACGGATCCCTGACCCCGGAGTGGGCAGGGCCAGGAGAGGGATGCAAGTGTACAACCTGAGAAGCGCTGAGCCTGCAGGACAGCCACATGGGGAGTCCCCACCCCCTCCTGGGTGTCCTGACCCAGTCTGGATTGGGGCATCGCCAGAACCCCAACCCTAGAGGGCTGGAGGGAGGCCACCAGGATGCAAACACTGGAAACTGGAGCCAGCTGTCCTCTGCCTGGTGGTTTGCCTGAAGTGTCAGTACTGGGGTAGGGGGCAGAGGTCTGCCTGCGACACAGCAGGAAAAGACAGAGCAGGAAGATGCTTAGCCACGTCAGCACTAAAGCTCCAGGCTCTACTTTCCACCCAGTACCCACGCCTTGGTGGGCCTCCCAGCCCCTTCCTTCCATGATACCTTACAGTTTAGATACTTAATGGACTCCAGAGGCAAGGAATCAAAAATGCATGAAGGCAGAAGTGAAAATTGATTTGGTCTGTTTATAGGTTGGTGATCTCACATCTGAAAAAATAAACAACTGGACGTTTCCCAAGAGATTCCCAAATAAGTCATGGAATGTTTTCGAGCTGAGCAGAATATGCAAGTCATTCACTGAGTGTCTTTGTGATAATGAGGTGGGCTCTTGTTTTTTAAAAATAGCCACACGTGCACATCCCAACACGTTGTGAGTGATGCATATGCATGGGCAAGAGGCTCCCACCCACATGCCCTGCCCGTGTTTCCCGCACCCCACCTTCCCGCCCTCACTCAGAACAGCTGCCCCGTCTGGATGACAACCCCACAGTGTCCAGCTGTTTGCACTCCCACACCCATGTGCGTGAGCTGGCCTGACATTGCAGACCCAACTGCAGGAACGTGCTTTATTTTGTTTTAGGGTGCTTCTTAGAAGGGTATTTTAATAAGGAATTTAAAATCTAAATTAAATTACAGCTTAAGCTGTATGATGGTGGAGAGGCTTGGATCAACATAAATTAGAAAATAATGGAATTAAACTGATTTTTACTCCCTAATATGTAATGTACCCTCTCGACACTCAGAATAGTTCAACCTACTTCCCCTTTGTCTTCACGGGGTTAAGTATCTTGAGAAAATAGAAACTGTGCTGGGAGCTCTGTGTCTTAGGTGACTCACTGAGGCGTCCCACTGGGAGACCCTGCCTTGACTTCTGGGGTCCAGTTCTGAGAGGGTGTTGTGTGGAGTTGAGGTCTATTTTCCCTGCCCTCCTGGAGGAGATGGACGAGTCTTAAGGGTGATACAAATGGAGTGGTTGAAGGAGCAGCCTTGCTGATCTAGGGAACCGCTCGAGGTGACAAGCACCTGTGAAGATCGGGGCCCTGGTGGGAACAAAGTCCTTTAAGAAGCAACACTTTTCCAGAAGACAGAGTTGTGAGACCCCTGGAGGAGTTTCGGGAAGGACTTCACTTGAAATACCCCCAAGGGTTTGCCTGCTGCTGTTATGCCACCTCAAGCAGAACGGGAACAGATTCCCCAGGCGAGACACGACATCATGTCTTGAACTGTTCTTTTCTTAACTGAGGTACAATTGACATATAACATTGTATCAGTTTAGGTGTACAACATAATGATTCCACACTTGTATATGTTGTGAGGTGATCACTGATAAGTCTAGTTAACTAATCTGTCACCATACATAGTTATAGAATGTTTTTTCTTGGGATATCTACTCTCTTAGCAACTGTCAAATGTACAGTACAATATTATTAACTATAGCCACCATGCTGTACGTTACATCCCCAGGGCTTTTATTTTATAACTGGAAGTCTGTGCCTTTTGATCTGTTTCACCTCCCCCTCACACGCCTTACCTCTGGAAACCACCAGTCTGATCTCTGTTTTTATGATTTCCGTTTTCTAGATTCCACGTGTGTGATCATATAGTATTTGTCTTTCTCCGTCTGACTTATTTCACTTAGAATACTGCCCTCTAGGTCTATCCACGTTGTCGCAAATGGCAAGATTTCATTCTTTTTTTATGGCTGAATAATATTTCACATTTTTTCATCCATTCATCCAGCAATGGACACTTAGGTTGCTTCCATATCTTGGCTACTGTAAATAATGCTGCTATGAACATTGGGGTGCATGTATCTTTTCTAATTAGTGATTCCATTTCCTTTGACTATATTCCCAGAAGTAGGATTGCTAGATCATATAGTAGTTCTATTTTCTATTTTTTAAGGAACCTCCATATCATTTTCCACAGTGGCTGCTGCAATTTATATTCCCACCAACAGTGCACAAAGGTTCCCTTTTCTCCACCTCCTTGCCAACACTTCTCTCTTGTCTTTTTGATAATAGCCATTCTGACAAGTGTGAGATGATATCTCATTGTGGTTTTGATTTGCATTTCCCTGATGATGAGTGTGCTGACTGTCTTTTTGTGTACCTGTTGGCCATCTGTATGTCTTCTTTGGGAAAATGTCTATTCAGATCCTCTGCCCATTTTTAAACACATTGTTTTGTTTTTTGCTATTGAGTTGTATGAGTTTGTTATGTAATTTGGATATTAGCCCCTTTTCAGATATATGATTTGTAAATATTTCCTCCCCTTCAGTAAGCTGCCTCTTTGTTTTGTTGATGGTTTGCTTTGCTATGCAGGGCAGGAACATTTTAAATTGTGGCTGCTTTGCCAGATTTCCCTACAACTCCACTGGCAGCTCTGGTGCCTGCTTCCCAAGCCCTCATCAACACAGCCTTGGCCAAGCTGTTTGCTCTGCCATTCTGTCAGGTAAAAAATGAGAACTGATAGTTTTACTAGGCACTGATCTAATTCATCTTGTGTGCGTGTGTTTGAGTATTTCCTTTTCTGTGAAACATCTGTACATGTCCATTGCCAATTATTCTGTAAGACTATGGTCATTTTCTTACTGATTTTAAGAGATTTTTATATATTAAGGAAATTAGCTATCATGGTAGAATGTGTTGCAAATTTTTCCCCGTTTTATTATTACTTTTTGACTTTACAATATTTTTTCAATACACAATTTTACTATTTTAATGTATTTAAATATATCTAATTGTTTGTTTGGTTTTTTTTTTGGCCGTGCTGTGAGGCTTGTGGGATCTTAGTTCCCCAACCAGGGGTTCAACCCAGGCCCCGGCAGTGAAAGCACCAAGTCCTAACCATTGGACCACCAGAGAAATTTCCTAAATGTATCTAAGTTATTACAGTTTGATACAATTTATCTTATTTGATGAATTCTGGGGTTTGTGTCATAATTAGAAAGGCTTCCCCCATGAGGCAGTTTTAAAAGCTAACAAAACAGTTTTTTTTAAATATAGTTTTAGTTTTTACATTACTTTAAGAACCCCCCGCACATGCTTTTGAATACTCTCAGGCACAGCAAATCATTGTTTCGGGGTGGATATGATTTTTAGAACAATCTCAGAATCATTGGAAGGCAAATATGATATTCGAACTGGGATAATACCATTTTTGGATAAAATCAAGGATAGCAATAAAATCATGAGGCAATTCCCAAAGGGAACTTTCAGAAGGGTGCAGAATCATCACAGGTCGGTAATATAAATACAGAGTCTCCCGAGGTAAGAACTGTGAAAAGCCACACTTGGGTGTGCAACTTGTGGTAAAGTTGTTTTTAAATGACTTGTTGGGAGACTGTGAAATGTGAGGAGTGTTCATCCTTGTAGAGGATTTTCTCCGTCTACTCCTCCACTCACCCCTCACTCTGCTCTCAATGCTCCACCCTGAGACCAGACATGTGGGGCTTTTCCCACCAGGCAAATCTCAGACACCAGCTGGGTGCACAGCATTCAGCTCCGTTCTGACACCATCTACCTGGAGGCGGCGTCGGACCCCACAGGTGAGGGCTCAGTCCTGCAAGACTGCCCGCCCTTCCGAGGCCCTTCTCAAGTCCAGGTAGTCAGCTGGGCTTCTGATGGACCAGCTGTAAATCAGAGGTTCCTATGCCCCCCTCCTGAGATTCTGTAGTTTGCTAGAGAGACTCTCTCAGAATTTAGGAAAACAGTTTAGTTCTTACTGCCAGTTTATCACAAAGGATACAAACCAACAGGCAGGCGGAAGAGACACGAGGGGAAGGCATCGGGGAGGGTACGGAGCTCCCACACTCCCCGGGCGCACCACCCTCCCGACCCCTCCCCACCCTGGGAGCTCTCCGAACCCTGTACTCTGGGGGTTTTTATGGAGGCCTCATTACGTAGGTTTGACTGATTAAGTCATTGATCTCCAGCCCCTGTCCCCACCCCAGAGGTTGGGCCTAGGAAAGGTGGAATCTCTGAGCCCTCTAATCACTTGGTTGGTTCCCCTGGCAACCAGCCCCCACCCTGTGGTTACCTAGAGGCTTTCCAAAGATCATCTCATTAATGCAAATTCAAGTATGATTGAAAGGGCTAATAGGACTGAGGACAAAAGACCAAATGCAACAAAAGATGCTCCCATTGCTCTTATGCTTAGGAAATCCCAAGGGTTCGGGGAGCTGTGAGCCAGGAGCAGGGATGAAGACCAAACATATATTTCGTACTATAAATCATGACATCATAGGCCTGGAAAGAGGCTTTAGGTGGGTGGGGTTCCGACAGCCGTCCTCAATACTGTAAGGGTTGGAAATTCCCTGGTGGTCCAGTATTTAGGACGCCTCGCTTTCACTGCCTAGGGCACGGGTCCAATCCCTGGTCAGGGAACTAGGATCCTGCAATCTGCCTGCCCTCCCCCCCCCAAAAAAAAATACTGTAAGGATTATCAGAGGCTGGCCCCGCCTGTGTGGCTCCAGAAGCTGGAGCTCAGACTCACAGGGAAGCTGCTGATGAGGAAAGATGTCCTGAAAGAAGACGGCACATCAGCATTCAGGGGTGCCCGAGAAGGGGGTCCCTGCTGGGGGTGAGAGGTCAGAAGCAGGCACCTCCAAGGCCTCTTCACACTCAAGGTCCTTGGATTCACCTTGAAAAATATGTTGAGTTCGTGGCGGGATAAGCATACCACATGCAGCATCTCTCTATTTTGAGCTACAGTAACGACAATGGCTTGTGCTGATGGAGAGCTTACTGGGTGTCAGGCATGGAGCCAGTGATTTCATCATCACAGCAGCCACGGGCAGGTACCCGTCATCTCTGTCACGCAGCCCAGAGGCTGGGACTGTCTGAGCTCAAGGTCAGTGGCTGAGGAGATGAAGGACCCCACTAGGACCCAGGTCTGGAGGCTTCCAAACCCCAAGCTGGTGTGCCTCCCAAGTTAATAGCTATTTATCAAAAGCAGGTTTCTCTGCTGAAGAATCAACCATCACGATCATAATGAGCATGTAATACTTTTTTATATATATATATAAATTTATTTATTTTTGGCTGCATTGGGTCTTCATTGCTGCGCGGGCTTTCTCTAGTTGCAATGAGCGGGGGCTACTCTTCATTGCGGTGCACGGCTTCTCATTGTGGTGGCTTCTCTTGTTGTGGAGCACGGGCTCTAGGCACTCGGGCTTCAGTAGTTGTGGCATGCAGGCTCAGTAGTTGTGGCTCATGGGCTCTAGAGCACAGGCTCAGTAGTTGTGGCTCACGGGCTTCATTGCTCTGCGGCATGTGGGATCTTCCTGGGCCAGGGATCAAACCCGTGTCCCCTTCATTGGCAAGTGGATTCTTAACCACTGCACCACCAGGGAAGTCCAAGCGTGGAATATTTAGAAAAATAGTTATAGAGTTAAGAGAAATAAAAACTAGCTCCATGGGCTTCCCTGGTGGCGCAGTGGTTGAGAGTCCACCTGCCGATGCAGGGGACACGGGTTCATGCCCCCGTCCAGGAAGATCCCACATGCCGTGGAGCGGCTAGGCCCGTGAGCCATGGCCGCTGAGCCTGCGGGTCCGGAGCCTGTGCTCCGCAACGGGAGAGGCCACAACAGTGAGAGGCCCGCATACCGCAAAAAAAAAAAAAAAAAAAAAATTGATTTCTTTAAATTAATTCATTCATTTTTAATTTAATTGACATATAACACTATATTGGTTTCAAATGTGCAACATAATGATGCAATACTTGTATACATTGTGAAATGATCACCACAAGTCTGGTTACCATCCACCACCTTACATAGTTACAAAATTTTTTCCTTCTTTTTTCTTGTGATGACAACTTTAAGATCTACACTCTTAGCAACTTTCAAATATGCAATACAGTATCATTAATGATAGTCACCATACTGTACATTACATCCCCAGGACTTATTATTTTATAACTGGAAGTTTGTACCTCTTGACTCCCTTCACCCATCTCACCCACCCCCACCCCCCACCTCTGGCAGCCACCAATCTGTTCTCTGTATCTATGAGCTTGGTTTTATGGTTTGTTTGTCTGTTTCGTTTTTTAGATTCCACATACAAGTGAAATCATACAGTATTTGTCTTTCTCTGTCTGGCTTATTTCACTTAGCATAACATCCTCTAGATCCATCCATGTTGTCACAAATGGCAAGAGTCCCTTCTTTTTTATGGCTGAGCAGTATTTCCTTGTATACACATACCACATCTTTAACCATTCATCCATCAATGGATACTTAGGATGTTTCCATATCTTGGCTACTATGAATAGTGCTGCAATGAACATAGGGGTGCATATATCTTTGAATTAGTGTTTTTGTTTTCTTTGGATAAATACTCAGGAGTGGAATTGCTGGTTCAAATGGTAGTTCTATTTTTTGTGCCAGGTCTTAGTTCCTGCATGTGGGATCTTCACTGCGGTGTGCAGGATCTTCATTGCGGCATGCAAACTCTTAGTTGCGGCATGTGGGATCTAGTTCCCTGATCAGGGATCAAACCCAGGCCCCCTGCACTGGGAACGTGGAGTCTTAGCCACTGGATCACCAGGGAAGTCCTTCTTTTTAGTTTTTTGAGGAATCTCCATACTGTTTTCCATAGTGGCTGCACATTCCCACCAACAGTGCACAAGATTCCCTTTTCTTCACGTCCTTGCCAACGCTTGTCTTTTCATTCACTTGGCCATCTGTATGTCTTCTTTGGGAAATTGTCTATTCAGATTCTCTGCTCATTTTTTAATCAGCTTGCTTGTTTTGTTTCTGTTTTTGTTTTTGCTTTGCTATTGAGTTGTATGAGCTCTTTATGTATTTTTAATATTAACCCCTTATCAGATATGTGATTTGAATGTTTTCTCCCATTCAGTAGGTTGCCTTTTCATTTTGTTGATGGTTTCCTTTGCTGTGCAGAAGCTTTTGAAAGACTTGTACACTGCAAACTATACAACACTGATGAAAGAAATTGAAGAAGACACAAATAAATGGAAAGATATTTCATGCTTATGGATCAGAAGAATTAATATTGTTAAAATGTCCATACTACCCAAAGCAATCTACAGATTCAATGCAATCCCTATCAAAATTCCAATGGTATTTTTCACAGAAATAGAACAGTCCTAAAATTTGTGTGGAGTCACAAAAGACCCTGAAAAACCAAAGCAATCTTGAGAAAGAAGAACCAAGCTGAAGGCATCATGCACCCTGCTTTCAAACTATATTGCAAAGCTATAATAATAAAAACAGACACATAGATCAATGGACCAGAATAGCAAGCCCAAAAATAAACCCATGCATATATGGTCAATTAATCTACAACTAAGCAGTCAAGAATATACAATGGGGAAAGGACAGTCCCTTCAATAAATGGTACTGGAAAAACTGGACAACCACATACAAAAGAAAGAAACTGGACCACAATCTTACACCATACACATAAATTAATTCAAAATGGGTTAAAGACTTGAACGTGAGACCTGAAACTGTAAAACTTCTAGAAGAAAACATAGGTAGAAACTCCTTGACATCAGTCTTGGCAACAATTTTTTTTTAAATCTGACTCCAAAAGCAAAGGCCATAAAAGCAAAGATAAACACTAAAAAGCTTCTGCACAGCAAAGACACCATCAACAAATTGAAAAGGCAACCCTTAGATTTTTTCAGTCTCCTCATGGTCTCCCCTCAGGCCTGTGGGCTGAGAGAAGATTCTCTCCCTGGGGCAGGTGGAGGGTCAGGTCTGTTACTTCCTGGTGAAGCCCTGGGTCCTGCAGGGGCTGGGCTCATGGGGAGGGGTCCTCGACTGCCTACTGAGTCACAAAAGGTTGCCTAAAAGAAAGCAGGAGAATTGAAAATCCGGAGAACAGGGACACTGACCTTCCCTCTCTGCCCCCCAAATTTCCTGTGGAGCCAAATATCCTCTTGTTTTCCCAGTGGAAGTTCCTGGTAGGACTCCACCCAAACCAAACAGCAGGGCTAAAGGGTTAGCAATGCAAATAGGCTTTCAGCAAGAAGACTTCCTTCACTTCTCTCTTGGATGGACTCTTCATACTCAGCTCAAAGCTTCAGCTGGAATGTCTCTGCACAAAATGAATCTCAGGAGGAACTCAGTGTTGCTTCCTAGAGGCTTGGATTTGCAAAGGCTTCTTGTTTGATGGAGGCTGTTTTTGGTACTTAAGCTCTTTCTACCTTTTACTTCTGACCTAGTGAGTTTTTTTTTTTTAAGAATATCTTTATAGAGGTATTTTCATATAGAAAAATGCACAGATCTTAAGAATAGAGTTCAAACCACTGTGACAGATACACTCATATAGCCCATATCCCTATTCTGTCACCCCAGAAACTCCCCAGACAATCCCCCTATCCTTGGCCCCTGGGGGACTGTTCTGAATTCCATCACAACACATTACTTTTGCCAATTCTGGAACTTCATGTCAATGAAATTGTACAATATATGCTCTTTTGTGTCTCGCCTTCCACTTGGCATAATGTTTGTGAGATTCACCAGTGTCATTCCTTTTTATGGTTGAGTTAGTATTCCACTATTTCAATATCTTACTTTGTTTCTTCACTTTCCTGTTGATAGTCACCTGGGCTGTTTCCAGTTTGGGTTTGGGGCATTAGTGATAAGTCTCCTGTGAACATCCTTGCACAAGTTGTTTTGTGGGTATAGGTTTTTATTTATCTTGGATGAATACCTAAAAGTAGAATGGCTGGGCCACGTAGTAAGAGTATGTTTAACTATTGACTATTTTATTATAAGAAACTGCCACACTGTTTCCAACATGGCTGTACTAGTTACACTCCCTTGAGCAGCACTCCACCACCTCACCACCACTCTGTGCTGTTGGTCACTTTCTTTTTTTCTTTCTTTTTTTAAAGGCTGCTTTAAAAAAAAAAGAGCATTTATTTATTTAGTTAGTTTATTTTTGTCTGCGTTGGGTCTTAGTTCTGGCACGCAGGATCTTCATTGAGGCACACGGGATCTTTCATGCGGCATGCGGGCTCTTCCTTGTGGTGCGCGGGCTTCTCTCTAGTGTGGTGCACGGGTTCCAGAGCGTGTGGGCTCTGTAGTTTGCAGCATGCAGGGTCTCTCATTGAGGCGCGAGAGCTCAGCAGTTGTGGCGCGTGGGCTTAGTTGCCACGTAGCATGTGGAATCTTACTTCCCTGACCAGGGATCGAACCTGCGTCCCCTGCATTGGAAAGCGGATTCTTTACCACTGGACCACGAGGGAAGTCACTGTCGGTCACTTTCATGTTGACCGTTGTATGTAGCAGGTAAGTCCTGCTGCCTGCTGGGTTTTTTTTTTTTTTTTTTTTTTTTTTTTTTTTTTTTTTGTGGTACGCGGGCCTCTCAGTGCTGTGGCATCTCCCGTTGCGGAGCACAGGCTCCGGACACGCAGGCTCAGCGGCCATGGCTCACGGGCCCAGCCGCTCCGCAGCATGTGGGATCCTCCTGGACCAGGGCACGAACCCGTGTCCACTGCATTGGCAGGCGGACTCCCAACCACTGCGCCACCAGGGAGGCCCATGCTGGGGTTTTAATGTGCGTTTTCCCAATGTGATCTAGTGAATTTTAAAGAGGCTTCAAGAATTCTGCCCAGGCCAGCCACCTCCCACACCTCAGTCCACCCTCGCCTGGAATGCAGCACCTAGAACCATGGGGATTCGCTCCATTTGGGGTACATTCATGGGGCCTGCGAGTGTGAGGCAGTGCTGGGGACATGGGGCCCTCCCCCAGGAGGAGGTCAGGGGCAGCACCCTCTGTAAGGGGCAGATTCAGGCCATACAGTCTCTGTCACGATGCTCAGCTCTGCCATGGATGTGTGAAAGCAGCCCTAGAGAAAATATAAAGGAATGAGTGTAACTGTATTTGTAGACACTGAAATTTGGATTTCATGTAATTTTCGTACATCATGAATTATTCTTATTTTCACTTGTTTCCATCATTTAAAAATGTAGGGCTTCCCTGGTGGCACAGTGGTTAAGAATCCACCTGCCAATAGAGGGGACACAGGTTCGAACCCTGGTCCGGGAAGATCCCACATGCCATGGAGCAGCTAAGCCCGTGCGCCACAACTACTGAGCCTGTGCTCTAGAGCCCACGAGCCACAAGTATTGAGCCCACGTGCCAAAACTACTGAGCCCGCGTGCCTAGAGCCCTTGCTCTGCAACAAGAGAAGCTACCACAATGAGAAGCCTGCGCACCACAACGAAGAGTAGCCCCTGCTCGCCACAACTAGAGAAAGCCCACACGCAGCAACAAAGACCCAACACAGCCAAAAATAAATAAATAAATTTATTTTAAAAAATAATAATAAATAAAAACGTAGACAGCGTTCCTAACTTGAGGGCCATATAAAAACAGGTGGTGGGGCTTCCCTGGTGGCGCAGTGGTTGAGAGTCCGCCTGCCGATGCAGGGGACACGGGTTCGTGCCCCGGTCCGGGAAGATCCCACATGCCACGGAGCGGCTGGGCCCGTGAGTCATGGCCGCTGAGTCTGCGCGTCTGGAGCCTGTGCTCTGCAACGGGAGAGGCCACAACAGTGAGAGGCCCGCGTACCGCCAACAAACAAACCAACAAAAAAAAACAGGTGGTAGGCCAGCCTGGGCTGAGGGTGAGCAGAGGCAGCCCCCCGAGATGCAGCTCAAAACCAGGCCGCAGGACCTTCACTGCAAATCCGCCTCTCCAGTGAGGGACTCTCCAGGGGTGAGGGCTGCAGAGGGCAAGATCCAGACCAGGGAGGCTTGTGGATGTTGGTTGTTGTCCTTCGCCGCCCCTCACAGACCCACAGGCTCCACAGTTCGGGGGCTCCTTCTCTCTCCCCACCCCCAGCTCTCTCACTGACCCCAGCTCTGACCACTTCCCCTTCTGCCTGGTCCCTTTGGGATGGGACACATGAGAATGCCTGCCTGCTGCAGTCGGGTGCCTGCCTTCACCTGTCCCCTCAAGTCCCCCAGGCCCAGCCTGAGGACCTGCTAGGGAGGGGCTGAGGCTGGTTTAGCAAGCTTACCTGGCTGGGGTTGTGGTTTGTAGGAGCTGTGCTGGGCTCAGCCCTCTGCTGAGGGGCTGTGCAGTCTGTAGCCTGGGTAGGATGGTTTTGGGGAGTTTCTGGGAGGCGGGGGAGCCCATGAGGAAACTACCACAGGAATCCCAGCAAGAGGACCCAAAAGAGCAGCTAAGGATGGACTAGATACATAGGGAATAAAATGGCTGGAGGACCCAGACTTCATCTTGGAGGATCAGCTCCTGAGAGAGAGTCCTTGGGAGCTTGGGAGAGAAGGCAGGCCCACCAGGCCTGATGTTATTGGCACTGGATCTGTGAGCAAGCAGGAAGGCTTTGGCCTAAAGAAGGATCTGGAGCCCCGTTGGGTGTGAAGGGAGGGCAAGGAAACAGGATGAGCTGTGGAGAAAGATGCTGGAAGGCCCTGGGCCGCACCTGTGACCGAACCCCCCCCGGGCCCCGCCCCAGGACCACACCCACAGACACTCCCCACATGGGGTAGCTCCCATGTGTGCAGTGATGAGCTTGCACACCACATGTAATCAGAGCTTTTCCAGATGCCACGGATTCACCCACTCCCCCTCCCTGCCCACCCCTCCCCCCCCAGCTATGTCCACCTCTAAGGCTCAGCACCATCCTAGGTCTGCAGGCCCAGAGATTGGCCAGTCTTAGAAACTCACGTGAGTGGAATCCTTCAGGCTGTGCTCTTTAGCGCTGCCTACTCTCACTCAGCACTGTTCGTCTGCGTATTGGATGTGGTCTGTCATTCTCACGGCTGGGGACTATGCAACTGTGGGAATACGCCACAGTTTATCAGTCCAGCACTGGTGGGCATTTGCGTGGTTTCCAGTTTGGGACTGTTTTTTTGGTTTTTTTTTTTTTGCGGTACGCGGGCTTCTCACTGCCGTGGCCTCTCCCGTTGCGGAGCACAGGCTCCGGATGCGCAGGCTCAGCGGCCATGGCTCACGGGCCCAGCCGCTCCGCGGCATGTGGGATCTTCCCGGACCGGGGCACGAACCCGTGTCCCCTGCATCGGCAGGCGGACTCTCAACCACTGCGCCACCAGGGAAGACAGGGACTGTTTTTGAATATATGAATATTATGAGCATTTCTGTACGTGCCTTTTGGTTGGTATAAGCATTCATTTCTGTTGGGTATTTTCTTTGGACTAGAATTGCTGGGTCAGAAGTAGGTGTTTGTTTACCTTCAGTGAATACTGCCAGTTTTTCAATGTTAAACCAACCTGTAAGGACTCTCCTTGATGCAGAGACCCCAGAGGCCAAGATAGGATCAGGGAGGAGCAGTGGGAGCAACACTGAAGCCGGGGACCCGAAGATGGCCCTAGGGAACAGCAGCGGTGGTGCTAGTGGGTGTAGACTGGAGGGTTGCTGGTGAGAGTGAGCAAGAGGGCCCCAGATGAGGACCTGCAGGTAGGAACCAGGTGAGCAGCTTTAGGGAGGGGGACGAGCAGGAGGAGACACTGTCTCAGGGAGTGGACATGAAGAGAGTTGCTGGCAGGAATGGGCCACAAGCTCAGGACCTCATCCTCAGCTCTGGGAGTTGAGAAACTCAGCAATACTCCTTCACCCAGGGGTAGGTGCAAGCCCCTCCAGGAGGCCCCTCCCACCCTGCGACCCCGCCCTTCCTCAGGCCCCGCCCCTCACGTTGTCCGCCGCAGCGCGCAGGCGCACTCTCAGCACCTCCCTTTCTCGTCGCCGCAGCGCAGTGCGCAGGCGCGGCCTGGCAGCCGGCGAAGCGGCAGCATCCTCTTGTGCGGGCGTGTCCCCGCGGCTTATCTTGCCCTCCTCGTCCTCCTCGGACTACCGGCGCGATGGCGAAGCCGCTCACGGACGGCGAGAGGCGGAAGCAGATCAGCGTGCGCGGGCTGGCGGGGCTGGGCGACGTGGCCGAGGTGCGGAAGAGCTTCAACCGGCACCTGCACTTCACGCTCGTCAAGGACCGCAACGTGGCCACGCGCCGCGACTACTACCTGGCGCTGGCGCACACGGTGCGAGACCACTTGGTGGGCCGCTGGATCCGCACGCAGCAGCACTACTACGAGCGGGACCCCAAGGTGAGGCGGCACCGGGGTGGGGAGAGACCCCCGCTGAGGAGGGACCTCCCCGCGAGATGGGGAGACACCCCCCCAAGTGAGGATAGACCCACGGGTGAAGAGAGGCCCCTTAAGATGGGGAGCGACACCCCGCTCCCCCAGCCCCGCAGTTGAGGAGAGACCACCGGGTGAGGCGGCCCCGCACACGGCGTCGCCTAACCCTCACCTCGCGTACTGGGCGGCCCGGAGCCCTGCGGTTGGGGCCTGCTGTCCGGGCGGGCAGAGATGGGAGGCGTCACTGGGAAGCCTCCTGAGGAGAAGGAGCCCGCAGTGATGGGCTCTGCCTTCCAGGCGCTCACACCTGCCTTGAAGAACTTCACTTAGCTTAAGGTTCGCCGACGTTAAGGAATTGTTTATTCTTTTTACATTTTACACACATGTAGGTTTATGGTAGAAAAATACACGAGAGAAAATTTGCTCATCCCTCCGTTATTAACTGTGTTAAAATATAGGTGCACGTCCTTCTACATCTTTTCCCGTTCCTGAATATATATGCACACTTTTAAAAAGCATGTTGTATATGCAATTTTGTGGTTCTTCTGTTTCGTTCATCAACATTTGTAGCTTTTTCAACAGCTTTCCAAGTCAGTAAATAGGATTCTCCAAAGTGGTAGTTTTCAGTTTGATGGGTACGGGCTTGGCCAGGCCCCTGCTACCAGTTTTGTTTGTTTGTTTGTTTGTTTGTTTTTCCTCTTGACCATGGAGAGTTCTGTCCTTTCTACCATATTAATGTAGAGTGAAAACTGGTGAGGAAAGGACACACACTTGCAGGCCTGCAGCCAGTTTGCAAAGATTTGACTTGCGGTGTACACCTGAGCACTGGGCAGTTGCTTTGTTGATAGTATTTTACAGTATTTTTGTAGGGCGTTAAGAAATGTTTAATAATTGCTAAGTCTGAGATTGGTTGCTTTTCCAAACTTATTCTGGGGCACTCTTTTTTCCGAACAGAGAGGTGGTAAAAGGGACAGATTGGTTAGAATACCAACTAGGATCTTCATATTTAGTATGCAAGACGGTGAAGAGAGAAGTGGCACCAAATGGCTGAAACAGGTTATTTCAACAAGGGCTTGGGATGAATTTGCCAGGGAAACTGGCCAACAGGCAGTGGCTCCCCCAGAATTCCCTGCTGATGGCGAGCTCTGATTTGCAATATCATTGTTATTCATGTAGCAGGTGCATCTCTGACGGCACATTCAAGGGCAACACCGTGGGGTCCCATTAGAGTGTTTATCTATATTTAGATCCTGAAAAGGCTAGTGATGGGCTCAGGGATTATGGAAATAACCTTTCATGAACAGGATTAAATCCCTCTAACAAAACAGGTTTGCTCATCCCCACTGATTGCTATGGTGGCTATAGGTGTAAACCTTTGTCTTCTTTAAAGCCACACAGCCTGTAAATGGAAGGTTGTTTGCTTGTCCTGGATAGGAAGGTCATTTGAAAGTGGAAACTTGGAATTTGAGTGCTTCCGTCTGGCTACTTCATGTTGAAAATAAGCTCATCATCTCCTTTTTCTGCAAAAGTTACATGTTTGCTTGTAAAGGACAAGAAACAAGCCCCAGGAGGATCAGAGCTGACAGGACGTGGAAGGTCTCCCAATAATAATCCTGCAGAGCCACATCCCCAGCCTAAGAACGGCTTCAAGGATGTGTGCCACTGCACTGCAGACTTAGGCAGCCTGACGATCTAAACAATAAGTTAAAGTGCTTTTATTTAATATTTTTATTTACTTTAAAACAGTTACGCAAGTCCTTGATTATTGGAGAAAAAATTTGAAAACACAGATAAGCCAAAAAGGAAAAAATTAACTAATCTCACCACCTAGTGCTAACACTGTAAATGCTACAAACATCTTGTGTTCCACATCTCTTTTTCTGTGCAGGTAGAAACATTTGTTTTTATTACACAAAATAGTATAGTGCTGTGCTGCACCTATTGTTTCATAACTCTCAAGCACTCTATTTTTGGTAGTGGTAGAAACAGTTGAAGCTCAGTGCTCAGAGGAAGAGTTTTCAAGTAAGCTGCCTGGCAAATCAGCAAGTCAAAAAATCTGGCTAAAATTAAGAAGTCTGCTCTTGGCAGGAGGCAGGCTTAGTTCTAAAGATGGCTCCAGGAGTCTCTGAAGTGATGGCAAGGTCAGGACTCCACTGCAAACTCAGGGACGGAAAAGAACTGGGTGGTGAGGGATGGCTCACAGAAATCCAGGCTCCTCAAGTCCTGGCTTTACCATTTGGCCTGTTTGACCTTTGGGCTTGGGTGGATTTCTTAACCTTTCTTGGTCTCAGTTTCTTCATCTTTAAAATAAGGAAGTTCAAGCTAGGTAATCCATCCCTGAGTACCTTGCCGTTCTAAAACATTATAGCTTTGTGTTTGCTGATAAAACGTTTCCATTTTACATTAACATTCCATCCAAAAAGAATTTGAGAATGCTTAAGCAAGATATGCTGCAAAAGTTTCAACTTCATAGAAGACCTCAAAGAGAAAGTTGGGGCATGACAGTAAGGGTAGGGAAGTGGGTTAAGTTCAGATACACGCTCAGGACACAAAATGCAGATGTAAGTTCTGGCAACCAAAGCAAATTGCAGATCATGCCCAGTTATGGGAGTCATGGAACCTCTGCAGTAAATTCTAGAATGAGTAGGTGCGAGATTTGTTCCATGGATCTTTAAAGCAGACGTTGTACGATGCGGACAGCTGGCCTGATTGCATCCTTGTAGTGGATGGACTGGCCAGTTTACCATGGCTCTTCCCCATGAGCTCTTGGCATAACCATAATGGTGGACTAAGGAAAGGAGCTCTACCACTGGGTCCAAACAGCTGTCCTAAATATTTCTAGTAAGATAATCATGATGAATACAATTAATCTTAGGGTTTGGCTGGATCTGGGAGTTAAAGGAAGATGATCTAGAGCAGTTTTTTGTTGCCTTGGCTGCACACAACCCCTACTTCTGAAATTTTGTTTTAATTAGGCAGGAGTGGGTCCAACACGGGGATCTTTTTGACCCACTCAGCTGTTCTGATGTGTTTGCCCTCATCTGTGTGAAGTTGACCTTGTATCCCATGGGCAAGCTTCCCTGATAGCAGAGAGCTCAGAGTTACTTTCTCTAGCCAGAAGCTGGGGAGGGGCAGATGTTTCGTGTTGCTGATTACCCTGACAGCTTGCCAAATGGAAGGTAGGCTGAAGCCGTCATTTATGAGATTAGGAAGCTTTGGGTGTGTGCCGTGATTTTTCTTAGAAGACAGTCTAGTCTCTCCTCCTGCAGGCTGTGATGGTTAATTTTGTGTGTCAACTTGGCTGGGCTATGGTGCCCAGATATTTGGTCAAATATTTTTCTGGTTGTTTGTGTGAAGGTGTTTTCTAGATGAGATTAACATTAAAGTCAGTGGATTTTGAGGAAAGTATATTACCCTCTGTAATGTAGATGGGCCTCTAATCAGTTGAAGGCCTGAACAGAACAAAGACTGATACCCCCACCATAGCCACCTCCCCTCTCTTCCTCTCCACATCCCTCCCCAGCCAGAAGGAATTCTCCGGCAGAAGGCCTTTGGACTCCAAATGCCGCTCCTTCTTGAGTCTTCAGCCTGCAGGCTCACCCCAGCAGATTTTGGTCTTGGACCCCCATGATTATGTGACCCAATTCCTTAAAATAAATCTCTGTGTATATATCCTGTTGATTCTGTTTCTCTGGGGAACCCTGACTTATACCCAGGTGCTGTGGATGGCTAACCCTCTGTATCTTTATGAAATATTGTAACCGATCTCATTTCTGCATCCTAGCCCTTTATAGATGATTTTTTAATCGTTTATTTTATGTGATTTCAGACTTTTACAAGTTGCAAGAATGATACAAAGAATTCCCATATGCTCTTTATCTGGATTCCCCAAACATGAAACATTTTTAACATGTTTGTTATGTCTTTCTCTCTGTATAAATACATTTTTTCTGTGAACTATTTGAAAGTAAGTTTTAGACTTGATACCCCTTTACCCCTGAAAACTCAAATGTGTGACTCGGAAAATCAAGGAGATTCCCTTATACAACCAGAGCATTTGGAAAAAACTCAGGGTGTTCACACCAACATGGTGTTGTCACCTGCAGACTGTACTCAGCTTTGTCAGCTGTGCCGCTGATAAGAAATACAATGAAGAAAACTGAGAGAACTTTACACATCTTTCCAGATATACCTCCTTTTTTCCCGCCCATTAAACAGAGCAGGCTCTAACCCATATGGAAACCCACACATTTTAAGAGATGAAGCAGGTAAACAGCAGGCAACAGATAGCTGGCTCTTTACTACCTTGTAGAGAATGGGGCTGTTGGGATATGGCGAAGGGAAGAGAAATGAACACAGAAATTTAGAAAGGTAATTGGACAACTGAAAAGTCTGGTTAAATTTCCTCTAAGATCAGGAACAAGACACGGTTGCCCACTCTCACCACTATTATTCAACATAGTTTTGAAAGTTTTAGCCACAGCAGTCAGAGAAGAAAAAGAAATAAAAGGACTCCAGATCGGAAAAGAAGAAATAAAACTGTCACTGTTTGCAGATGACATGATACTATATGTAGAGAATCCTAAAGATGCTACCAGAAAACTACTAAAGCTAATCAATGAATTTGGTAGAGCAGCAGGATACAAAATTAATGCACAGAAATCTCTTGCATTCCTATACACTAATGATGAAAAATCTGAAAGAGAAATTAAGGAAACACTACCATTTACCATTGCAACAAAAAGAATAAATATCTAGGAATAAACTTACCTAAGGAGACAAAAGACCTGTATGCAGAAAATTATAAGACACTGATGAAAGAAATTAAAGATGATACAAACAGATGGAGAGATATACCATGTTCTTGGATTGGAAGAATCAACATTGTGAAAATGACTACGTTACCCAAAGCAATCTACAGATTCAGTGCAATCCCTATCAAACTACCAATGGCATTTTTCACAGAACTAGAACAAAAAATTTCACCATTTGTATGGAAACACAAAAGACCCCAAATAGCCAAAGCAGTCTTGAGAAAGAAAAATGGAGCTGGAGGAATCAGTCTCCCGGACTTCAGACTATACTACTAAGCTACAGTAATCAAGACAGTATGCTACTGGCACAAAAACAGAAATATAGATCAATGGAACAGGATAGAAAGCCCAGAGATAAACCCATGCACATATGGTCACCTTATCTTTGATAAAGGAGGCAAGAGTATACAATGGAGGAAAGACAGCCTCTTCAGTAAGTGGTGCTGGGAAAACTGGACATTTACGTGTAAAAGAATGACATTAGAACACTTCTTAACACCATACACAAAAATAAACTCAAAATGGATTAAAGACCTAAATGTAAGGCCAGACACTATAAAACTCTTAGAGGAAAACATAGGCAGAACACTCTATGACGTAAATCACAGCAAGATCCTTTTTGACCCACCTCCTAGAGAAATGGAAATAAAAACAAAAATAAACAAATGGGACCTAATGAAACTTAAAAGCTTTTGCACAGCAAAGGAAACCATAAACAAGATGAAAAGACAACCCTCAGAATGGGAGAAAATATTTGCAAATGAAGCAACTGACCACGGATTAATCTCCAAAACATACAAGCAGCTTATGCATCTCAATATCAAAAAAACAAAGAACCCAATCAAAAAATGGGCAGAAGATCTAAATAGACATTTCTCCAAAGAAGATATACAGATTGCCAACAAACGCATGAAAAGATGCTCAACATCACTAATCATTAGGGAAATACAAATCAAAACTACAATGAGGTATCACCTCACACCAGTCAGAATGGCCATCATTAAAAAATCTACAAACAATAAATGCTGGAGAGGGTGTGGAGAAAAGGGAACCCTCTTGCACTCTTGGTGGGAATGTAAATTGATACAGCCACTATGGAGAACAGTATGGAGCTTCCTTAAAACACTAAAAATGGAACTACCATACGACCCAGCAATCCCACTACTGGGCATATACCCTGAGAAAACCATAATTCAGAAAGAGGCATGTACCACAGTGTTCATTGCAGCACTATCTACAATAGCCAGGACATGGAAGCAACCTAAGTGTCCATCGACAGATGAATAGATAAAGAAGATGTGGCATGTATATGCAATGGAATATTACTCAGCCATGAAAAGAAATGAAATTGAGTTATTTGTAGTGAGGTGGATGGACCTAGAGTCAGTCATACAGAGTGAAATAAGTCAGAAAGAGAAAAACAAATACTGTATGCTAACACATATATATGGAATCTAAAAAAAAAAAAAAAAAAAGGTTCTGATGAACCTAGGGGCAGGACAGGGATAAAGATGCAGACATAGAGAATGGAATTGAGGACACGGGGAGGGGAAGGGTAAGATGGGACCAAGTGAGAGAGTGGCATGGACATACATACACTACCAAATGTAAAATAGATAGCTAGTGGGAAGCAGCCGCATAGCACAGGGAGATCAGCTTAGTGCTTTGCAACCACCTAGAGGGGTGGGATAAGGAGGGTGGGAGGGAGACGCAAGAGGGAGGGGTTGTGGGGATATATGTCTATGTATAGCTGATTCACTTTGTTATACAGCAGAAACTAACACAACATTGTAAAGCAATTATACTCCAATAAAGATGTTAAAAAAAAAAAGTCTGGTTAACAATGCCTTCAACAGGATCTTCTGGAATAGGAATTATATGTAATTTCAGTTTTAGCTGAGTGTCTTTTCTCAGCCTTGAAACACCATTTTTTTTTAAAGGTGAAAGTAGCTCTGTTGAAAACACTGACTTATAACACTGAGTCACAAGTGTAGTTTGACATGGTCCAGATCACTTACTATAAATTGATTAGGCTCTGGCTATCTGTCAGGGACAAGGTGGCCTCCATGATTATCTGGCTCTGTGGTGGGGTGAGTAGACGCTTTGTAGAGCTTAATGGCACATAAGGTGGAAGGCAGAAGACTGTGACACTGACATCATGTAACACAAAGTGAATTTGTTTCCTGCAGAACTAAGTGATCTCTGAGTGTAAAGTCCCTGTAGATTTTACAGGGATAAAATACTGTAATTTTATCATATTTTACATTTTCCAAGTTGACTTTACACAAACAGACCTGTGTTCTACTCCTCGGTACCAGTACCTAAAATAAAAAACAGGATTCGTGGTCCACGTTGAGACACAGCCCACCAGTTAGGGGAAGCCAAGGTTCCCCGGCACTTCGCTCTGAAAGAAAGTGCGAGTGTGACTTCATAGGTTGGGCCTTAAGAGGTGTGGCAGATAGCGCTCAGCATCCTCACACAAGCACAGTAGTGGTTTTATAAAGCCGTTTCCTCCAAAAAGCCCCTCAGACGCAGTGGTGTGTACACGGGGACATGCTCCGTGAGGACAGGGGTGGAAGGGCCCCTCCCCCCAGCAGCCCTCCTCTCGCTGAGCTGCTCGGGCAGGGCGGCAGGCTGGAGGTGGCCTCAGTGCCTTTGTAGAGGCTGGGGGGCCCAGCGGAGCTGACTTCTGTGTTGGGTCAGTGGTCAGTGTCCCTGTGTCATGTCAGGGCCAGCTCTGGCTGGCGGGAGCCACTCTGTGCTGCGAGAGGGCAGCTCGTGGGTTAAGACGCCGCTGCGGCACCGACAGAATCTGATAGACAAGAGGAGTGAGGCTGCGTGTTCCTGGTGCAGGCAGACACCTTCCTGGCCAGATCTGCCTGTAGAATCAGGTTCTTGCTGGTGGTGAAGTCGATTGCCCCAGTCTGTGCTTCAATGCCCTGAGTGTTGAAAGTTATTTCTTTCCTTTTCCTGCAGAGTGTTCAGACCCTTCCGTTAAACAAGGACTCTAAACACACTTTTAGGAGAGGGAAAAGAAATTGGAGGTCTCTGAAAGTCCAGTTCTATGTATTAATCTCGGTTGTACAGAGAGCAAAATGAGGCTGTACCTATTGACATTAAACTCCATTTTCACAGAGTTCATTAACTCCTAAGATTCTTTAGGAGAGTAATATGTTGTATAATGTTTGTGTTGATCACATTTTCATCTGTGTTGAAGAGCTTTGTTTATGCTTTCCTGTGATGTTACCTGTTGGTGTGGGCTTTGCATGTAATAAATAAACTCAATTTATAAAAAACTTAAGGCTGCCTCTAGGCCATTTAATACTTGTTACAGCCATATTGCAAAGAAGGGACTCTGCAAGAAAGATCAGTGACCTAGTTCAGGCCTGCAGCCGGCCTCCCAGAGCTGTGTGGCAAGGTTAAGGGGTCCCTGCTGTTCTCAGGCTCAAGCAGGTGAACATCTGGTTCTCGATTGGCACCCCTGAGCCGGCAGGCCCTGTCCAAGATTGCACAGATGGCGCCGGGGAGGCTGGAGGGGCTGGAGAGGTAGGAAGGGGCTGGGCCGGGCCTGCGATGGCCTTGGGCCTGCAGCAGCAGAGTTTGGGCCTGGCAAGGAGCTGGCCCTTTGCAGGTGTTTTTTTCCAGAATTGTCACCCTGTTCTTTAGGTTCCACACCCCTCCCTGAAAATCTGGCCAGGTGAGGGGACCAGCATTGCCGAGTCCCAGGTAGGCATGGTGCTATCAGAGACATAAAGTGACCAGGTCACCCCACCGGCCGCTGCAGGAGCCGGGATGGGACCCAGTCCGCGTGGTTCAAAATCTGTGCATGTCATTGGCCGGTTTCTCAAGCGCCTTCTTCAGCTTGATGGTTTCACACTGAACCATCTTAAGGAAACTGGGGAAAACAAAATCAACATATGTGAGGAAACAATAAAAGTTCTCAAGTCACACAGACAAAAACAGCAACAGAAAACAAGGCACAAACCCTGAGTCCAGAGCTCCAGCCAAGCACAGCCTGCAGCGGTGCCTGACGCAGAGCTGACTGTGGTCGGTCCTTTCTGAGTGGACAGTGCTGGGGGGACCCTGGATGCCATGCTGCTCCTGCTGCCCTCTTGTTCAGGATGCCGCAGGAGGCTGCCCGGGCAGGTTTCAGAACTAAGTACACAGGTGAACCCTGGACACCCATGTTGAACTTGGGAGGAAGATGAAAGAGATTCAGAGGCTTTAAGACTGGGCCCAGCATTTTATCCCTCAGCACCCATCTCTTAGAAAAAGAGATAATCAAGCTATTTTCATAGTGCTAGTTAAAAGTTGGAAACTTTAGCAGAAAGATCAAACTACAACTTTTAAAATACATATTTATAGTTAAAGGCAAAATAAAAACATCTTAATCATATCCCTGACCTGCCAACTTTTTTTTTTTTTTAATATTATTTATTTATTTTAGGCTGTGTTGGGTCTTAGTTGTGGCACTCGGGATCTCTCATTGTGGCGCACAGACTTCTCTCTAGTTGTAGTGTGCAGGTTCCAGAGCGCGTGGGCTCAGTAGTTGCAGCGCACGGGCTTAGTTGCCCCGTAGCATGTGGGATCTTAGTTCTCCGACCAGGGATCAAACCTGTGTCTCCTGCATTGGAAGGCAGATTCTTTTTTTTTTTTTTTTTTAATAAATTAATTTATTTTTGGCTGCTTTGGGTCTTCGTTGCTGCGCGTGGGCTTTCTCTAGTTGCAGCGAACGGGCTTCTCATTGCAGTGGCTTCTCTTGTTGCGGAGCACAGGCTCTAGGTATGCGGATTTCAGTAGTTGTGGCTCATGGGCTCAGTAGTTGTGGCTCAGGCTCTAGAGTGCAGCCTCCGTAGTTGTGGCATACGGGCTTAGTTGCTCCGCGGCATGTGGGATCTTCCCAGACCAGGGCTGGAACCCGTGTTTCCTGCATTGGCAGGTGGATTCTTTTTTTTTTTTTTAATTATTTTAAAAGTGTTTTTAAAAAATTAATTTATTAATTTATTTATGTTTGGCTGCGTTGGGTCTTTATTGCTACACGCGGGCTTTTTCTAGCTGTGGTGAACGGGGGCTACTCTTTGTTGCGATACATGGGCTTCTCATTGCAGTAGCTTCTCTTATTGCAGAGTATGGGCTCTAGACGCACGGGCTTCAGTAGTTATGGCACAAGGGCTCAGTAGTTGTGGCTCACAGGCTCTAGAGCGCAGGCTTCGTAGTTGTGGCGCACGGGCTTAGTTGCTCTGCGGCATGTGGGGTCTTCCTGGACCAGGGCTCGAACCCGTGTCCCTGCATTGGCAGGCGGATTCCTAACCACTGCGCCACCAGGGAAGTCCTGGAAGGTGGATTCTTAACCACTGGACCACCAGGGAAGTCCCCTGCCAACTTATTTTTTAAATATAAATCTGATTGTTTATTTATTTATTTACTTATTCATTTTTGGCTGTGTTGGGTCCTCGTTTCTGCTCGCGGGCTTTCTCTAGTTGCGGCGAGCGGGGGGCCACTCCTCATCGCGGTGCGCGGGCATCTCACTGTCACGGCCTCTCTTGTTGCGGAGCACGGGCTCCAGATGCGCAGGCTCAGTAGTTGTGGCTCACGGGCTTTGTTGCTCTATGCCCTGCCAACTTTTTATAAAACCTCTTGGGAGAACCCCATAAATAGGCATGGCCTTCATGTGTGCCTAGAAGAAAGGAATGGCTGCTCAAAACATTCACTCACTCTCTCGGACAGCTGGGTGTTGTCGTCTCAGTGTGTTTTCACGTTGATTACTAAGCCCCATCTAGAGGGAGGAGTGGTACCGTGCTTTGGGAACCCCATATAATAATAAATCAGTTCATGTGTAGAGTAAATAGCGTCCAGGACAATGAAAAGTCAGGAGGAAGCAATGGGCCGTGAGCAGCAGTGACAGCGGTGGTGGAGCAGCGGGCAGCTCTGCAGAATCACTCGTTACACTGCCACGTGTTTGTGATTTAAAGGACACTGGAATTTTTTTTGTATGTAAGCATGTTCTTTCAATTTGTAGGTTTAATATATATGTAAAGTTTTCTTAAATTACATATTGAAAAAATTTTTAACATTTTATTCATTTTCTTTCTTCAGGAACACTAATTATGCAGATGTTAAGTATTCTTTGTCTTCTGTATGGATATTTTTCTCTCCAGTCCTCTTCATGATTTTCCCCCACTTTGCTCACTTTTCCAGCCAGCTTTTTGTTTTCAGCTGTGCCGCTGTTTTGCATTCAGTGCTGCCTACATTTCTGTGGTGGTTTTATCTCTTATTTATTTTACTTCTTTCCCGTGCTTGGTTGAGTCCCTTTGTTACCTTATCAGTGTTTCTTGATGTCTTAGATGGGTCTGTGTTTATGGATTTCATGTGGCCCTTGGTAAATGTTGGGTGTTCTTTGCCTGTTGTATTTCCTGTCTGTTCTGTTTTTCTTCTCAGGGTGTAGATCCTGAGCTCCATCTCTGAGTGGGGGGGATTCTTCCTGAGCCAGTTGCTTGCAGCTGGATGATGGTTCAGGGCCTGCTGTGTGCAGCATGGAGGGAGCAGCCCCTCCTGGTTCCCAGTTTTGTGATTGTGTGTGTGTGTGTGTGAGTGAGTGTGTGCCATGGGTGTGAATGCATGTACACGTGTGGGTGTGTGAGTGTGCACACATGTGAGTGTAAAGTGATTTGTCCCTTCATCGGGCTCAGAAGGCAGAGACCAGCAGTGGACAGTCACCCTCATCCCTCCCCTGCAGCTTGGTGGTGAAGTGGTACAAGGGGCAGTTTCTGGCTGAGTTCTGCCTCCCTGTTTCCACCTCTGTTTTCCTAGGGTCAGTGAGTTTTAGGGAGAAGTGGACAGAGACATTTTTATCCTACCACCTTTACAACTGGAAGTATTCTGTCTTACATACAATATTTATTGAGATAAAATTCAGATACCATACAATTCACCCATTTAAAGTGTACAGTTTATTCGGTGGTTTTGGTATATTCAGAGTTGTGCAACCATCACCACAGTCAGTTTTATAACATTTTCATTACCCCAGAAAGAAACCCCACGCTTTTTAGCTGTTACCCACCCTAAACTCCCTGTCCGCCTGTCTTAGGCAACTACTAATCTACTTTTTGTTTCTGTATATTTACCTATATTCCATATAAATGGAATCATACAATATGTGGTCTTTTGTGACTGGCTTCTTTCATTTAGCATAATGTTTTCTAGGTTCATTCTCATTGTAGCTTTATCAGTACTTGATTCCTTTTTATGGCTGAATAATATTCCACTGTATGGATATATCACATTTTAGTTATCCATTCATAAGTTGGTGGACATCTGAGTTGTTTTCACCTTTTGACTATTAAATACAAGTCTTTTAGTGGACACAGGGTTTCATTTCTTTTGGGTATATGTCTAGGAGTGGAATTGCTGGGCCAAATGGTAAACTGTTTAACTTTTGAGGACCTGCCAGACTGGTTTCCAGAGTAGCTGCACCATCTTACACTCTCATCAGCTAGTTTTCAGATCCTTGCTAACCATTTGTTATTATCTGATGGCTTATTGATCATAGTTGTACTAGTGGATGTGAAGTCGCATCTCATTGTGCTTTTGATTTGCATTTCCCTTATGATTCATGATGTTAGGCATCTTTTCATGTGCTTATTGGCAATTTGTATTTTCTTTGTAGAAATGTCTGTGCAGATCCTTTGCCCAACCTACCACTGGGCTGTCTTTTTATTATTGAATTGTTTATATATATTCCTGATACAGATCTCTTACCAGCTAAGTGATTTGCAAATATTTTCTCCCAGAAGAACAGAGCTGGAGGTATCACGCTGTGACTACAGTCACAAAGCTACAAAGCTACAGTCATCAAAACAGTATGATACTGCAACCTAAATGTCCACTGACTAATGAACGGGTAAAGAAGATGTGGTACATATATACAATGGAATATTACTCAGCCATAAAAAAGAATGAAATAATACCATTTGCGGCAACATGGATGGACCTAGAGATTATCATATTAAGTAAAGTAAGTCAGACAGAGAAAGACAAATATCATATGATATCACGTATATGTGGAATCTAAAAACAATGATACAAATGAACTTATTTACAAAAAGGAAACAGACTCACAAACATAGAAAACAGACTTATGGTTAACAAAGGGATAAGGGGGGTGGGCGAGGAATAAGTTAGGAGTTTGGGATTAACATATACACACTACTACATATAAAATAGATAGTCGACAGGGACCTACTGTATAGCACAGGAAACTCTACTGAATATTCTGTAGTAACCTATAAGGGAAAAGAGTCTGAAAAAGAATATATATATGTATAACTGAATCACCCTGAAACTAACACAACATTGTAAATCAAGTATACTCCAATAAAAAAACAAAAACAAACTAACAAAAACCAGTATGGTACTGGCGCAAAAACAGACACATAGATCAGTGGAACAGACTAGAGAGCCCAGAAATAAACACACCCACTTAACGGGCAGTTAATCTAGGACATAGGAGGCAACAATATGCAATGGGGAAAAGACAGTTTCTTCAACAAGTAGTGCTGGGAAAACTGGGCAGCTACATGTAGAAGAATGAAATTAGATCATTCCCTCACGCCATATACAAAAGTCAACTCAAAATGGATTAATGACCTAACTGTAAGACCAGATACTATAAAACTCCTAGAAGAAAACATAGGCAGAACACTCTTTGACATAAATTTTAGCAGTTTTTTTTTTTAATCTTAAGGCGAAGGAAACAAAATGAAAAATAAACAAATGGGACCTAATTAAACTTAAAAGCTTTTTTTGCACAGCAAAGGAAACCATTGACAAAACGAAAAGGCAAGACCTACTGAATGGGAGAAAATATTTGCAAATGATACGACCAATAAGGGGTTAATATCCAAAATATATAAACAGCTCATATAACTCAATATCAAAAAAAAACTGATTGGAAAATGGGCAGAAGACCTGAATAATCATTTTTCCAAAGAAGACATACAAATGGCCAACAGGCACATGAAAAGATGCTCAGAATCACTAATCATCAGAGAAATGCAAATCAAAACCACAATGAGATGTCACCTCCTACCTGTCAGAATGGCTATCATCAAAAAGACCATAAATAACAAATGTTGGCAGGAATGTGGAAAAGAGGGAACCTTCCTACACTGGGAACGTAAATTGGTGCAGCCACTATGGAAAACAGTATGGAGGTTCGTTAAAAAACTCAAAGTGTAACTGCCTTATGACCCAGCAATTCCACTCCTGGGTATATATTTGAAGAAAATGAAAACACTAACTTGAAAAGATATTTTCACTGTTTACAATAGCCAAGATACGGAAGCAACCTAAGTGACCATCAACAGATGAATGGATAAAGAAGATGTGGTCAATATATACACTGGAATACTAGTCATAAAACAATATACATCCAAAGAAAATGAAAACACTAGTTCAAAAGTATGCACCCCAGTGTTCATAGCAGCATTATTTACAATAACCAAGATGCTGAAGCAACCTAAGTGTCCATCAATAGATGAATGGGTAAAGAAGATGTGATATGTATATCACAGTGGCATATTACTCAGCCATAAAAAGAAGACTGGATAGACTTGGAGGGTATTATATGCTAAGTGAAACAAGTCAGACAGAGAAAGACAGATACTGTATGTTATCACTTATATGTGGCATCTAAAAAATAAAATGAGTGAATATAACCAAACAGAAATAGGCTTGAATATACAGAGAACAAACGTGGTTACCAATGGGGAGAGGGAAGAGGGGAGGAGCAAGATAGGGGTAGGGGATTAAGAGGTACGAACCCCTATGTATAAAATAAATAAGCTACAAGGATATATTGTACAGCACAGGGAAATCTTTTATAATAACTTTAAATGGAGTATAATCTATCAAAATTGTGAATCATTATGTTGTACACCTAAAACTAATATAATATTGTAAATCAACTATACTTCAATTTAAAAAAATTTCCCCCTTTTTGTGGGTTGTCTTTTTTACTTTCTTAATTGTATCAAATGTTTTACATGTTGATGAAGTCCAGGTTATCTTTTTTTTCACTTGTGCTTTTGATGTCATGTCAGAAGAAACCACTGCCTAATCCAAGGTCACAAAGATTTACCCCTATGTTTTCTCCTAAGAGTTTTATAGTTTTGGCTCTTACATTTATGTTCTTGATCCATTTTGAATTAATTTTTTGCATATGGTATGAAAGAGGAGTCCAACTTTATTCTTTTGCTTGTGGATATCCAGTTGTCCTGGCACCATTTGTTGAAAAGACTGTTCTTCCCCACAGAATTATCTGGGCACTCCTGTTGGAAGTCAGTTGACCACAAATGTGAGGGTTTATTCTGGACTCTCTGTGCCATTCCATTGCTCTGTGTGTCGTTTATGCCAGTATAGTCTCACTGACAGTAGTTTAGTAGTAAGGTTTGAGATTTGTGTGAGTCCTCCACTTTTGTTTTCTTTTTCAAGATTGTTTTGACTATTCCAGACCCCTTACATTTCCATCTGAATGCTAGGATCAGCTTGTCACTCTGCAAGGAAGCCAGCTGGAATGTTGACAGGGATTGTGTTGAATTTGTAGGTCATCTTGGGATTATCGCCATCTTCACAGCGTTAAGCCTTCCAATCCATTGACATGGGATGTCTCTCCATGTACGTAGGTCCCCTGCCTGTGTGTTTTGCAAGTTGGGAGCCTCTTTCTACCTGGCCCATCCTTTCAGGATGCTTCTTGGTTCTGAGGAGAGTAGTTTAAGAACAACTACAGTGAAGTGTGAAGTGATGGTGTGAATGCTGCTGGAAAAACCCAAAGGGCAGCACCACTAAAACGGCTGTTGGCTGGCAGATGGTCACCAGGTTTCCTCAGGTGTTTCTGGTCAGCTGCTGGTCAGAATTCTAAACAAGGTATAAGAAAGCACCTTCAGCGTGTCTCTGCCCATATGGTGGGCTCCGAAGCTGCTGGTGCGGGGCTCAGCAGGTCGCCCTCTGCAGGTGTCTCCATGAAGTGCACAGGCCCCAGCAGCCCTCTCGCCACCTGAGGAGAAGGAAAACAGGCCTTTCTTCTCCCTGCATTCTGCAGACCATAGGGAAATAGATGTTCTAGATTGCATATTTTGGAAATTTTATAGGAAAGGTAGAACCGTAGTGCAGCCAACACTCTCCCCTGGATTCACACCTGAGACCGAGACGTGCTGTCTCGTCATCGTGCACGTGCACAGCTCACAGACACACACCTTTTCAAGGCCTGGTTTTGCTCTTTTACGTTTTACTTAGAGGCAATATTAGATTGACAGCGGGTTGCAAATAGAGTGTAGCATGCTCACGTGCCCTTCACGGCTGCCCCCAATGGTAACATCCTGGGTGACCACAGTACAGGTATCAAAACTAAGAAGTCAGCGCTGGCTCAGCACTTGCTGTCAGTTCTTCTTCTGATGGCCTTTCTCTGTCCCGGACCTAATCCAGGGTCCTCAGGGCATTTAGTTGTCCTATTTCCGTAGTCTTCTATCTGCAGTGGTGGTTGGTCTTGCCTTGTCCTCTGTGACCTTGACAGATCTGACAGGGGCTGGTCAGGCAGCTCCACAGATGTCCCTAACTTTGGGTCTGACCGATGCTTCTCACCGTCAGTCTGGGGTTGGGAGTCTTGGAAAGAAAACCGTGGAGGCGAGGTCCCCTTCTCATGACAGCGTATCACCCGACCTGTTACTGGTGAAGTTAACCTTGATCATGTGGGGAAGGTGTCGTCACAATCCAGAATTGTGAATTTGCAGTTTTCCCTTTGCAGACTGTTTGTCGGAAGGGAGCTGCCATGAGCAGCCCACCCTCAGCGGGAGGGGGATTGAGCAGCACACCACCTCCTGGAGTGAAGGCTATCAGGGAATTTGGGGGCATCTGCTAAAACCACCACGGTGACTAGGATTATTTTGGGGGAGACACTTGGGGGGCTGTGCAGAATATCCAGTCAGTCCCTAGAGCCTTGGTGGTCACCTGCACAGCTGTTACTGTGCTGTTCTCATGGTGGTTTTCCATTCCTCCCATTCCTTCTGCGTTTATTAATCAGAATTCTTCTGTAGGGAAGCGTTTTTCCCTTCTCTCATCAAGGCCTTACTCTTTTTTTTTTTTTTTGAGAGTTCTAGTTTTATTTTATTTTATTTTTTTAGCCGTGCTGTGTGGCATGAGGGATCTTAGCTCCCCAGCCAGGGATCGGATCCGTGCCCCCTGCATTGGGAGCGTGGAGTCTTAACACTGGACCTCCAGGGAAGTCCCAAGGCCTTACTCTTGACAGCTGGAGGCAGCATGGAGCCCTGTATGAGAGCAGGACTCTGCGGGCCAGATCTCAGATCTGCCACTGCCTCCCGTGGCCCACTGGGTGGTCGTGTGTGCAGGTGGCACCAGGCACGGGAAGTGTTGAACCCTGTGTGGCCCGCAGCGAGTGTTGGTGGTCGTCACCTCGTTTACACGGAGGTTTACCTCTCAGCCCCCCAAAGCCAGCAGACAGTTAGCAGGTGGAAGTAGACGTGTCCATCCGTCTATCCCGTTGTGCTGACCGTGCTGTTTGCACTGAGTACTTAGTGCAGGTATCAGAAGCTGTTCATCCTGCAGGGCTGTTTCTCCCCGTGTGAGCGATGTGGTCTCCTCCTCGAGGGCGTGGCTGGGAAGAGGCCCCGCCAAGCTCAGACCTGGCTCTGTCTGTCCTGGGAGTCTGTTCCCCACTACTGCCCCTCCCTGCCTCCCTACCTCAGGCAGTGGTTCGTTTCCATCCCCTTGGATGGAAACCCCCAGAAGGGCAGTGAACAGACTACTTTCGAGGGGCCCCCACTAGGGGCACTGCCCCTGGAAAGCTGAGGTTGGCCAAGGCTGAAGGGAGTGAGCCCGTTTTAGGGATGTGCAGGTAAGTGCAGGGTTGACTGAAGTCCCTAAGAAGGTCTTCTCGGCACCGGACTCTTCTCGTGTGTGGGGTGGAATGCACAATCTAAGATGCTTCCTTTTGCTTCCTCAGCGCATCTACTATCTTTCCCTGGAATTCTACATGGGCCGCACACTACAGAACACGATGGTGAACCTGGGCCTTCAGAACGCCTGTGACGAAGCCATCTATCAGGTATGGGTCCTTGAGGCCAGGCTGCTAGGTGGCCTCTTGTGGGCACTGGGTCTTAATCCAGGCCCTGCAGAGGTGAGTGCTGCCATCTGGGATGGGAGAAGTGGCTCAGGCGTCGGGGAGAATGGGTTGGTGGGCGACACTCCTGCTCACGGGGAGAAAGCACAAGTGGATGGGAGCTAATGCATTGGAGGGCAAGGACTGGGGTGCGTTGTGATGCCAAGGCTTGACGCTTCTCGACCTTTGCACTCCGTACCCCGACCCCAGGCGGGTTTGCCACGTGGCAGGAATGGCTGGTATCGTCCCATTTCTCTCCACTTTATTGAGCCAGTGACGCACCGCCAGCTCCCTCCCCCACCCCCAGACACGGGTCGTGCCGTCTGGTTATAAAATCGCCCTTTCTCCCCTACTCGGAGTAAACACTGCCTTTGCCTGAGCTTCGTCTTTGACAGCTGTTCACTCAGAGGCCTCACCCTTTCACAGTTGATGTGCAGTTTTAGGGCAGAGCTGGAACGGCCGTGTCTGTTTACTGTGTGTGTACCCCCTCTGTGGACACTGTCTGTCTCCCTCCCGCACCGGACGCTCAGTGTAGGATTTCTAGAGTGTGAATGGGCAGCACCCCTGCCCTCTGCACGTATGTGGACGGGTCCTCACCAGAGTCGTTCCTTCCCCCAGCACCTGCCCCTGCCTTTGCTTTTGTTTGGTTTTGGTGTTGGGGTGGGAGGTGCTCTGGGGGCTTTGTTGGAAGCAGGGTGGTGTGAGCCTCCTGTGGCTGTCAGGCCCTGGCATCACAGGGGCTCCTGTCTCCCCTCCAGGACTTAGGGGAGCCAAGCATCTGGGGCAAGTAGTTTCAGTCGGCACAATAAAAACTTGGGAAAAAAATTGACTCCCCCAAATAGGAACCTTAGGCTCACAGTTATCTAAAAAGATGGAGGTTATCCTCCCAGGTGATTGGTCATTTGAGTTTCATTTACTGACTGTGAATGTTAGAACATGTCTATAAGGACCACAGAACAGTGGATTTTACAGTCGTATAAAGCATTTCATTTTCTGAAACATTTTCTCTGTATATAATTCTTACAGATAGTAAATATTTTAGGGAATGTTTATACCATAAATATGCATTATCTGTTTATAATGTTTTTAAAATATTTACTTTAAATGGCTGTTTATTATTCCTGAAGCCAATTTTTTTTGGCCGCACTGCAGGCTTGTGGGATCTTAGTTCCCCGACCAGGGATTGAACCCTGGCTCTTGGCAAGGAGAGCACAGAGTGTTAACCACTGGACCACCAGGGAATTCCCTGTTTATAATTTTCACTACACAAATAAGATGTTAATTGTAGAAACTTAGAAAATACAGGGAGGCATATATCTTTTTAAACATTATACATTTTTTTCCCTAAAAATGGTATTTCAATTATCATTTAGCTTTTTTTTTTTTTGCGGTACGCGGGCCTCTCACTGTTGTGGCCTCTCCCGTTGCGGAGCACAGGCTCCAGACGCGCAGGCTCAGCGGCCATGGCTCACGGGCCCAGCCGCTCCGCGGCATGTGGGATCTTCCCGAGCCGGGGCACGAACCCGTGTCCCCTGCATCGGCAGGCGGACTCTCAACCACTGCGCTACCAGGGAAGCCCGCCATTTAGCTTTTAATGAAGCTCGTGTTTGAAACGTTTCCCCGATGACAGACCTTGAGCATCTTCGGGCACACGTTTGCCTTCCTTCCAGGCACAAGGCGGGTACCAGACGCTGTGGGTGGGACTGTCAGTCATGCAGGGCTGGAGGCCTCCTCCCTCCAGGCTCCCCAGTTGCAGTGCAGTGTCAGAAATAAAACATGCTGCCACTGCATCACCCAGGGCTAGTTCTGGGAGCGGGTTACACTAAAAACTAGAAATTCAGAAGAAGCCACTATCTCCTGATTGAGCTGTCAAGGACACATTTAAAATTTTTTTATTGTAGAAAACTTTATATATGGAAATTGAGTGACTGTTATGATGAACTTCTTCCACATACCATCACCTGGCTTCACCAGTCCTCAAGCCCAAGTCATGGCCGGTCTTGTTTCCCTTATGCTCCCACCACTCCCAGATTGTTTAAGCCAGTGTCAAATATAATATTTCACTTGTAAATATTTCAACGGATATTTTTAAAGATAGGGTCATACGATTATGACCTCTAAAATGTTAATAATTCTGTAATATCAGTTTTTCAGCCAGTGTACAAATTTCTCTGATCGCCTTAAAATTTTTTTAAATAGTATGTTCAGAAACTTAGTTGCATTTGGTTAATATATCTCTTAAATCTCTTTTAATCCATGAGCGTTGCCTCTTTTTTAATTTGTCTGCCTTGCAGTGTATTTGTTGAAACTGGGTTTGTTCTGTAGAGTGTCCCCAGCTTGTGTATAACCTGCTGCTTTGTCCAAAGGATGTCTCAGCACTTCTACTCAACATTGTACTGATGGAGCTGGGGCATTTAGCCAAGAAAAGGAAATAAGAGGTATCCAGATTGGAAAGGAAGAAGGGAGGCTATCTCTACTTATAGATGACATGACCTAGAAAATCCTAAGGAATCTAGTAAAAATGTATTAGTACAAATGAATGGGTTCGGCAGAGTTGCAGGATAAAGATCAATATACAGAAATCAGTTGTATTTTTATATACCTGCAATGAACAATCTGAACAATCCTAAAATGAAATTAAGAAAACAATTCCATTTAAAATAGCATCAAAAATAATAAAATACTTAGGAACAAACTTCCAAAAGAGACACAAACTTAGGTTCTGAAAACTATAGAACATTGTTGAGAGAAAGAAAACCTAAAACTGGAAAGACATCCCCTGTTAATGGCTTGGAAGACTTCATGTTAAGATTGCAGGGACTTCCCTGGTGGTGCAGTGGTTAAGAATCCACCTGCCAATGCAGGGGACACGGGTTTGATCCCTGGTCTGGGAAGATACCACATGCCGTGGAGCAACTAAGCTCGCAAGCCACAGCTCCTGAGCCCGTGTGTCACAACTACTGAAGCCCACGTGCCCTAGAACCCAGGTGCTGCACCTACTGAGCCCATGCGCCGTAACTACTGAAGCCCACACACTCTAGGGCCCATGTGCTGCAACTACTGAAGCCCGCGTGCCTAGAGCCCGTGCTCTGCAATAAGAGAAGCCACCGCACCACAACGAAGAGTAGCCCCCGCTCACTGCAACTAGAGAAAGCCCACGTGCTGCAACAAAGACCCACGCTGCCAAAAAAATAAAGATTGCGAGACTCCCCAGACCGATCTACAGACTCATTGCCATTGTAAAATTCCATTTGGCTTCTTTGCAGAGATTGACAAGCTGATTTTAAAATCCAGATGCAGTTGCAACAGATCAGGATTAACTAAAACATCTTGAGAAAGAAGAACAAAGTTGGAGGACTCACATTTCCAATTTCAAAACTCACTACAAAGCTACAGGTGTGGTCCTGGCATAAGGACAGACAGACAGAGCAGTGGGACAGAATTGAGAATCAAGAAATAAACCCTCACATTTATAATTGATTTTTTTCCCAATTTAAAAAAATTGAGGTAAAATACACATAATGTAAATTTACCATCTTAATTGTTTTTAAGTGTACAGTTCAGTGGTATTAAGTACATTTATATCATTGTGCCACCGTCACTACCGTCCATCTCCAGAACTCTTTCATCTTGTAAAACTGAGACTCTAGGGCTTTCCTGCTGGCACAGTGGTTGAGAATCTGCCTGCCAATGCAAGGGACACGGGTTCGAGCCCTGGTCTGGGAAGATCCCACATGCCGCGGAGCAACTAGCCCCATGAGCCACAATTACTGAGCCTGCGCGTCTGGAGCCTGTGCTCTGCAACGAGAGGCCACGATAGTGAGAGGCCCGCGCACCACGATGGGGAGTGGCCCCCACACAGCGATAAATGAATGAATGAATGAATAAATAAAATTTAAAGAAAAACTGACTCTATATCCATTATATGCTAACCCCCCAGAGGCCATGATAGTGAGAGGCCCACGCACCGCGATGAGGAGTGGCCCCCCACACACAAATAAATGAATGAATGAATGAATGAATGAATGAAAAACTGAGACTCTATATCCATTATATATTAACTCCCCATTCTCCCCTTCTCCCAGCCCTTGACCACCACCATTCTACTTTCTGTCTCTGAATTTGATACTCTGGGTACCTCACATAAGTGAAAACATACAATATTTGTCTTTTTGTGACTGGCTTAATATCTTCAGGGCTCATCTATGTTGTAGCATATGTCAGAATCTTTTCAAGGCTGGATGAATAATAGTCCACTGTATGTATATACCACATTTTGTTTATCCATTCATCTGTCCTTGGACATTTGGATTGCTTCAACCTTTTAGCTACTGTGAATAAGGGTGTTAAACATGAGTATACAAATATCTCTTCAAAGCCCTGCTTTCAATTCTTTTGTGTGTATATATAGAAGTGGGATTGCTGGGTCATAAGGTGATTCTGTTTCACTTTTTGAGGGACCACCATACTGTCTTCCAGAGCAGCTGCACCCCTTTATATTCTCACTAACAGTGTAAAAGTTTCCAATTTCTCCACATCCTCACAAACACTTATCATTTTCTTTCTTTCTTTCTTTTTTAATAGTAGCCATTCTGATGGGTGTGAGGTGATACCTCATTGTGATTTTAATTAACATTTCCTTAAAGATTAGTGATGTTGAGTGTCTTCATGTGCTTATTGGCCATCTATATGTCTTCTTTTGGAGAAATGTCTATTCAAGTAGTTTGTCCGTTATTGAACTGGGTTGCTTGGTGTTTTTATTGTTGAGTTTTAGGAGTTCTCTATCTACTCTGTATATTAATCTCTTATCAGATATGTAGTTTGTGCAGATATTTTCTCCGATTCTGTGGGTTGCCTTTTCACTCTGTTGATAATGTCTTTTTTAAAAAAATTATTTAATATTTATTTAGGGACTTCCCTGGTGGTCCAGTGGGTAAGACTCTGTGCTCCCAGTGCAGGGGGCCTGGGTTCTGTCCCTGGTCAGGGAACTAGATCCTTCATGCATGACGCAACTAAGAGTCTGCTTGCTGCAACTAAAAAGATCCCACATGCTGCAACTGAAGATCCCTCATGCCACAATGGAGATCCCTCGTGCCACAACTAAGACCTGGCGCAGCCAAAATAAATAAATAAATAAATAAATTTAAAAAATGGTTAAGATAGTAGATTTTTTAAAATTATTTATTTTTTTATTTGGCTGTGCTGGGTCTTAGATGCGGCACGCAGGATCGTTGTTGCCACGTGCAGGATCTTCGTTACAGCATGCGAGACCTTTAGTTAAGGCATGCGGGACCTAGTTCCCTGACCAGGGGTCGAACGTGGGGCCCCTGCATTGGGAGCGAGGAGTCTTAACCACTGGACCACCAGGGAAGTTGCAATAATGTCTTTTGATGCACAAAAGATTTTAATTTTCATGAAGTCCAGTTTTCTTTTGTTGCCTGTGCTTTTTTTTTTAATAAAAATGTTTTCATTATTATTTTTTTTATTTTTTATTTATGTTTTTTGGCCTCACCATGCGGCATGTGGGATCTTAGTTCCCCGACTAGGGATCAAACCCGCACCCCCTGCATTGGAAGCGTGGAGTCTTAACCACTGGACCGCCAGGGAAGTCCCTGTTGCCTGTGGTTTTGGTGTCATATATGGTCAATTGATTTTTTTTTTTTAAAGGAAAAGTGCACCAAAACAATTCAATAGAGAAAGAATAAATAAACGGTGCTAAGACGCTTAGACATCTACTTGCAAACGAATGAAGTTGGATCCCTACCTCACACTACATATAAAATTAACTCAAAGTGGATCAGAGACCTAAGTGTAAGAGCTAAAAATATAAAATTCTTAGAAGAATATATACAAGTACATCTTCATGATTTGGCAATGGATTCTTAGAAATGACACCAAAAGCACAAGCAGCAAAAGAAAAAAATAGGTAAATTGGCCAAAGGACATCAAAGGACATAATGAAGAAAGTTAAAAGACAATCCACAAAATGGGAGAAAATATTTGTAAATTATAAATCTGATAAGGGTCTAGTATCCAGAATGTATTAAGAATTCCTACATCCAAATAACAGAATGACAGAAACATTGCTCAGCGTCATTAATCATCAGGGACATGCAAATCAAAACCACAGTGAAATACTACTTCACACCGACCTGAATGGCTGTAATCATAAAGACAGAGAACAAGTGTTGGTGAGGATATGGAGAAACTGGAACCCTCATATGCTACTATGTTGAGAAGCTAGTGTATTAAATTAAGAATATGCACATTATGGCCAGCTGAAAGAGGAGGCACAAGCCACCCACGTGGGGTCAGCATCCACGCTCCCACTTTGGGGAAAGACACACCCTGGGATCACTTTGATTGAAGGTACAGTTGCAATACACCCACATAAAGTAAGTAAAGTCACAAGACTTGTTGCTTACAGAAATGGGGGTTGGGGGGAAGAGCAGTCCTCTGTCACAGGTTGCCGGCAAGCAGGAGATAGAGAGCAGGGCAGTAAGCACTTAGTACTTACGAGGTGGTTTCAGGCCCAGTTCTAAGTGGTTATTTTAAAAGGTTATTTTTACTGGGAAAAGCAAAGTGGGGACGTGGGTTGGGAATCCTCAGCTTGAGTCCTTATCTAAATGCCCAGACTCTGAGCGTGAGCAGGGCTGTCATACTGTAAAATGCCGAGGCAGCAGCTCATCATCACATCTGGTAGGAAAGTAGAATGGTGGAGCTACTTTGGAAAATAGTCTGGCAGCTACTCAAAAAGTTAAGCATAGAATTACCGTGTAACCCAGCAATTCCACTCCAAGGTTTATACTGAGAAAAATGAAAACATACTTCTAGTGGGGGGCGTAAATCAGGAGTTTGGGATGAACATACACACACTACTGTACATAAGATAGATAACCAACAACGACCTACTGTATAGCACAGGGAACTCTACTCAATATTCTGTGATAACCTATATGAGGAAAGAATCTAAAAAAGAATGAATATATGTATAACTGAGTCAGTTTGCTGTACAACTGAAACTAACACAACATTGTAAATCAACTGTACACGAATAAATTAAAATTAAAAAAAAGAAAACATACATCTATACAAAAAATTGTACATGAATGTTCATAGCAGCATTATTCATAATAGCCAAAAGGTGAATACAACCAGGTGTCTTTCAGTGTGGCGTGGCCATACAGCGGACTACTACACAGTGATAAAAGTACTGACACAGGCTACAACATGGGTAAACCTGGAAAATAGTATTCTAATTGTAAGGAGCCAGATACAAAAGGCCACATATTGTATGTCTCCATTTACAAGAAATGTCCAGAACAGGCAAATTTATACAGACAAAAAGTAGAAAAGTGAGGGAGGGAGAAATAGGGAGTGACTGCTGCTGAGTAGGGGGTTTCTCTCTGGGGGGATGAAGTTCTAAAGCTGGAGAGTGGTGATAGTTGTACAGCTTTGTGAATATGCTGAAAACCATCGACTTGTTCGCTTTTGTGGTCTGTGGGTTATAACTCAATAAGAAAAAGTCAGGTTGTTAAGAGAGCTCTGTTGTGCTCAGTTTCCGTCTTTGTTTCCGAAGCCCACTTTAGGAAGGTTTTTTTTTTTTTTTCCTTTTTTATTATTTATTTATTTATTTGGTTGCGCCAGGTCTTAATTGCGGCTGGCAGGCTCCTTAGTTGTGGCATGCAAACTCTTAGTTGCAGCATGCATGTGGGATCTAGTTTCCCGACCAGAGATCTAACACGGGCCCCCTGCATTGGGAGCGCGGACTCTTCACCACTGCGCCACCAGGGAAGTCCCAGGAAGGTTTTAGACTTTGTGTCAATTAGCTACTTCTGTGCCTCTTCTGAATGCTCTCAAAATCAAGGCAAAATTTGCCTTCCTAGGCTGAGGTGTGCCTACAACATTCCAGGTAAAAACGTAAAGGAGCAAAACATCTTGGCCACATGCACCCTGGGCCTGTCTTCCTTGAGTATCTGGTCTCTGAGCTAAGAGAGGTGTCAGGAGTAAGAGGTTCCAGCATCAGGTTTGGAAAATGTGGCAGTTAAACACGTTTCTTAGTGTTGAGCTGGTAACATGTTATTAGGTACATCCTATCTCCCCCACACACCCAAAATATTTTGGTGGAACACACTCTTTGAAATTGCTGTAGGAGTCAGTATTTTGAAATTTCAAATTAGAAATTTGGAAGTCAGTATTTTGAAATCTTAATCAGATTGTTATACATGTTAATACCATTTGATTTAATAGATACTAAATCATTTCTTTATGACTAATGTTTTTAATTTTCTCACAACTTAGCTTCCACCCTTTGCAGTTTGTCAGATCCTCAAAGTGTGGTCTGGAGATCCCTGGGGTCCCTGAGACCTTTTCAAGGGGTCCTCTGAGTCAAAACTATTTATTCTTATTCGCATGAGTCTGTGTACGGTAGGCTTTCCAGAGGCTCTATTGTGTGTGATATCTTAACAGATTGAATGCCATTAAAGAGATTTATAAAAATGTAAAACACTGCCACTCTTTTCATTATTTTTTTTGGTTTTTAAAAATGTAGTTATTTTCCATTAAACAGTGTTGTTTGTGTTAATATGTAATGGGTTTGTTGTTGTTTTAAGATGAATTCATATATACTTTAAAAAATTCTCCATTTTAATTTCTAATTTGATAAATATTGATAGATATAATCTCAATAAACAGAAACTCTTTAGGTCTTCCTGAAATCAAAAAGTTTAGAAACCACTGATCAAGGTAATTAATGAGGGAATTCCCTGGCGGTCCAGTTAGGACTCTGTGCTTTCATTGTGGAGGGTGAGGGTTCAATCCCTGTTCGGGGAACTAAGATCCCACAAGCCATGTGGCGTGGCCAAAAAAAAAAAAAAAAAAGTAATTAATGAGCAATTTGTCAAGTTTAATACACTAAAGCCAGATTAATGGAACAATTATCCATCTATCCTAATTGAGAGCCTTAAGGTCTGCATTCTTTTGTTTATTTGTTTGTTTATTTATTTATTTTTGGCTGTGGTGGGTCTTCGTTGCTGCACAGGCTTTCTCTCGTTGTGCTGAGCAGGGGCTACTCTTCGTTGCAGTGCGTGGGCTACTCATTGCGGTGGCTTCTCTTGTTGCAGAACATGGGCTCTAGGCACGCAGGCTTCAGTAGTTGTGACATGCAGGCTCAGTAGTTGTGGCTTGCAGGCTCTAGAGTGCAGGCTCAGTGAAGCCTGCACTCTCAGGGAAGCCCCAAGATCTGCATTCTTGAATGGTTTTAAATCAGGTGCTTTCTCTCTGATGTTTAACCTACCATATCTGTTTCACAAGATTGTTTGAATGCAGTTGGAATAGATAGGAAAGGCGCTTTTAGGTTTTGGCTTTAAAAGATGTCATATAGGGCTTCCCTGGTGGCGCAGTGGTTGAGAGTCCGCCTGCCAGTGCAGGGGACACGGGTTCGTGCCCTGGTCCGGGAAGATCCCACATGCCACGGAGCGGCTGGGCCCGTGAGCCATGGCCGCTGAACCTGCGCGTCCGGAGCCTGTGCTCCTCAACGGGAGAGGCCACAAAATAGAGAGCTACTAAAAGCATTGGCTTCTTCTTAGGATACACATTATAATCTGTCCACTGTAAGTAGGTTAATAACACAGCAGTCAATATCTCTGGCTCTTAAACCATGTCTCATTTTGACTGTTAATTCTTAAGTCATTCAGCAGCTTTTGAAATACCTGGAAGCTTTCATTTTCATGCATTGATTAAACACCAGATTTTTAAAAAATTGAAGTATACTTGGTTTATAATATTGTGTTATAGGTTTCAGGTGTACAGCAAAGTGATTCAGTTTTTTTTTTCAATTATTTTCCATTGTAGGTTATTACAAGATATTGAATATAGTTCCCTGTGCTACACAGTAAATCCTTGTTGTTTATTTTATATATGGTAGCGTGTATCTGTTAATCCCATACTCCTAATTTATCCCTCCCCACTTTCCCCTTTGGTAACCATAAGTTTGTTTTCTATATCTGTGAGTCTGTTCCTGTTTTATAAACATGTTCATTTGTACTATTTTTTAGATTCCATGTATAAGTGATATCATATAATAGTTGTCTTTGTCTGGCTTACTTCACTTAGTATGATAATCTCTGGGTCCATCCATGTTGCTGCAAATGGCATTATTTCATTCTTTTTTATGGCTGAGTAATATTCCATCGTAGATTATATACCACATCTTCTTCATCTGTCGATGGACATTTAGGTTGCCTCCATGTCTTGACTATTGTGAATAGTGCTGAAATGAACATTGGAATGCATATGTCTTTTCCAATTAGAGTTTTTTTCAGATATATGCCCAGGAGTGGGATTGCTGGATCATATGGTGACTCTATATTTAGTTTTTTGAGAAACCTCCATATTGTTTTCCACAGTGGCTGCACCAATTTACATTCCCACCAACAGTGTAGGAGGGTCCCCTTTCTCCGCATCCTAACACCAGGTTTTAATGTTGGATTTGCAAGTCTAAAAGAAGGCAGACTCTAACCTTTGATTGATACAAGCTCATAAGATTTAAATATCTTTCCACCTCTCGCTGAGGGAAAATATTAAGTAATATTAAAATGTTACCTCTGTTTTTATTCACAGTTGGGGCTAGACTTGGAAGAACTGGAGGAAATAGAAGAGGATGCCGGCCTGGGGAACGGAGGCTTGGGGAGGCTGGCAGGTAACCCCGGGCTCCTGTCCAGGACAGACCTTTCCTGACACAGTGCCTTGGTCAGAGAGCAGAACGTGGCAAGGCCAAGATCAGCCATGCTCCCAGCACTGGTCCGTGGGGATAGATTGGTCCCTCAGAGTGGATGGGACAGTGTGTCCTCTGGGTCAAAATCTTTGCCACCAGTAGGGGAAAAAAAATGCAAATTATATATTCTCTTTCACACAAAGGGCACTTCCTAATTATGGTGACCAGGCTTGCCAGTACTGGGGAACTGGTGCCAGGAGGGGTTTGCAATATACCAACCACCTCCACAGCCAGTAACTGGGAGAAAGACAGAGGGCTAGAAACACACACGCACAATTTATGAATGTAGCCCAGCTTAAAGCAACTGCTCCTGCTTTACTACAGGAAACAGATTGCTCTAAAATAGCAGAGCTGTTTCTCTTGGAGCTGCTGCTCCTTTGGGCCACCCTATTTGAGAATATACCCAGTTTGAAGTCTGTGGGGTTTTTTTCTGTTTTAATTATTTTCACCAGCCTTTATGGGGGGGAAGGAGCTGGGTTAAGAACTTGGAAGTGGAAACAGCAGTCACAGTAGACTTGATGTCACTGTGTCCTTCGAGGCTTTTGGGCACAGTGCTTCTGGAGCAAAGGTGATCAAGTTCTGTGCTGCCCTTGTGTGTACGGGGCCCTAAAGTGATACACTTTGCATTACTGCCCCTTTTGAGAGCTGTCATTTTGTAAGGGGAGCAAATGCCCTAAAATTTATCTGGGTGAGTTGTGTGTATGTGTTTATGTTTTCAGAATTTAAGTTAAATTCTTCAAAAATTATAAGCACAGCGTATGTTTCTGTCCAACACAGCAGCACCCGGCTCTAGGTTAACCCTCGGCCAGGCGTGCCCCGCCTCCAGGGGAAAGGCCGCATGTGCCCCTGGCGGGTGTGGGCTCTGTGTGACCTGCGAAGGTGAGGTCACACGCACCACGCTAAGCTGTCGCTTCCCGCCGCAGACGGCGTTACAGCGTCCAGGCCGGCAGGCAGAGGCAGCCCCGCGGGCTTCGGTCCCTTTCGCCCTCACGGCATCCCGTTGAGCGTGGTCACCTCCCCACTTAGTCCTGCTCAGTCAGTAAAAACTGAACCTGTCCCCCGAGCTCAAGGGAAGCTCCAGGCCGCCCACCCTGAGGCCGGCGTGTCAGCTCGTGGGCCGTTCCCGCCCCTGCGGGTCCTCAGGCTGCGTCCGGCTGCTTCGCGTCCACTCCAGGCACCTTTCCTGCCACTGGGCGGCGCCACCAGCCTTCCCCCTGGACTCATCTGGGCCCCTCTGGTTCCACGGCTCCCCTCGCCGTGCAGACCTGGGCCGCCCCCAGCCTGCGGTAGCTTGTGTGTGGCGTCCCTCCTGCGAGAACGATTTCCTCAGAGCGAGAGCCCAGGTCTTAGTTTGTGGGTCTTCTTGTTGTTCCTCCTCAGCAGAGGATCTGACACCCCCAGGTCTGTGCATGTTTGGTAAATTGGCATGTGTCTTATGTGCTGGTGTTTCGTTGTTAAAATTTTGTGCTCTTTTAAATCCACAAGTTTAATAAGGCTGCCTTCTGAATCTTTATTCAAATCATGGTGGTTTGCTTTCAAGACATTTTGGTCGGAACGAGGGCTCCATTTGGCAGCACCTTCCGGGGGCCCTGGTGGCACTTTGGCACCTGGGTATTTGGTGCTGTGGGTGCTGAAATGTACACTTGCAGGCCCCACTTCTGTGCCTTCTTTACCAGTGTGTGGGGAGGTGTTTTGTGATGTTGCTTGGATTTCAAGTAGAACGTGTGAGGGTGGGGAGGCCTGCAGCCTGAGTGAGGGTCCCTAAGAGAACGTTGGCAGGAGGGGACAGTGTGTTGGGATGAGCTGAGTTTGGCAGTGTCCTCTGTGGGGTTCGTCCCTCTTCCCACACCCCCAAGTAGCCCCCGTGTTGGTGTTGTCTTGTCCTGGCCCCGGGCTCTCAGGCCGAAGGCCATCAGAGTGGGGTTCCATTTTCCTTTTCATGAGACCTGAAGGTGACCGGTCACCACTGGGCCACTGCCTGATGCCCGGGGGGCCGGCCCTCCGGCGCCTACTTGACTTGGTGTCTGGGCCTTGGCTCCAGAGGCCTTGGGTCTACTGATTGCCTTTGATCCCAAGAAGTTCTTTGTGTTTGGACTTTCAGCCTGCTTCCTTGACTCGATGGCCACCTTGGGCCTGGCGGCGTATGGCTATGGAATCCGCTATGAGTTTGGGATTTTTAACCAGAAGATTGTCAATGGCTGGCAGGTGGGTGCGATCTCCTTCCTTTGCTCACTTGCGGCTCTCATGCACATGAGAAAATAGCCAGGCACTGTCAGTTCTATTTTTGGACTTTCTGCTCCTCCTGGAGAGGCTGTGTGCCGGTCCTTGGCAGAGCAGAGGGGGGCAGGGGGGCAGTGCTGGGAGTTCTGGGCACTCCGTGCTTTCCACATTGTCCCCACGGCCGGCAGTGCCCGTCGCCCACATGTGCTCATTGCACACAGCTTCTATGTGGTGACAAGACGTCTGGTGGGCCAGGGCCAGAGCCCAGCTGGGCCTCACAGGAGACACTGTGGGTTGAGGACGCCACAAGCTGGTGGTGTTTTCTGTCGTCTCTGACAGAGCGAAGGCACCCCCCAGCCCAACCCCACCGCAGAGGAGGATTGGCCTGGAGTCGCTAGGAGAAGAGCTGTTGCAGGCTTTGCTCCCACCTGCCCTCGCTCCCTGACACCAGCGAGGTGGTGGCGTCCTGTGAGGTTAGGGGCTGGACTCTGCAAAGCAATGTGGCTCTTAGGAAGAATAAACCTCAATTCTAAAGCGTCAGGCAGAGAAGTAACACGGTCAAGACCCTGCTGGTAAACGGGGGGACTCAAAACGCAGTCCCACCTTCCTTCTCTTAGGCATTTGAGAAAGGAAGGCAGCACTCTTCCACTTGGGTGGAGAATAGTTTAAATAATTTGGGGTCTAAAAGTCACAGATAAAGCAGGGCTGGAGTTAGGCTCAGAAAGCTGGTAACAGGAAAGTCGTACAGTCTGAACGAAGAAGCTGATGATCGGGGTAATGGAAATGTCCTCTGTCTTGATGGGGTTTGGGTCACACAGGTGTGTGCAATTGTCAGAACTCACCAATGTTGTCCTTAAGATTTATGCATTTCACTGTGTGTCTGTTAACCTAAAAAATAAACACTGTGATGGACTGTCCTTAATGACATGCCTGCTGAAGTGTTCAGGGGAGAAGTGGATAGATGTCTGGGATGAACTGCTCACTTTGAAATGCATCAGAAAAGTAATGGATGGATGGAAGGAGACGTGGTTATCAAGTATAGCAAGATGGTAGCAGTGACAGAGCCTCGGTGGAGGGTGTGCAGTTCACTGTCAATTCCTTGGCATTTCTATGTGTTTGAAAAAGCTCATAATAAAACGTTAGCCAAGAAAAGTATGGCCAAAAGTAAAAGGAAACAAAACAGATTTGTAGCCACTGGTTAATTTATAGAAATACTCCCTCTGACCTTGAAAGGAGAAATGCACTTTTCCTCCTGCCACCTTCTGGGTGATTTTAGTCACAGTTTTTTTTTCTTTTTCTTATTTTTTTTTCCTTTTTGGCCACACCGCGCTGCATATGGGATCTTAGTTCCCCAATCAGGGATCAAACCTGCACCCCCTGCGTTGGAAGTGCGGAGTCCTAACCACTGGACCGCCGGGAATTCCCTAGTCACAGTTATTTATGTGTGTCTCTGTCAGATGTGAGCCAGCCTTTGTACATGTGTGGTCTGTGGCCCATTCTAGCTCTTTCGTGGTCGAGGCGATGTGTGTGTTTGTAAGACAGAGACTCTGAGGCTCCTCCCTGCCTGGTGGGTGTTACGGTTTTGGTGGTGGTCTCTGTCTCTGTCCGTTTGACCACAGACACTTCTTCCTCCTGGTTCCCTGTTCCTGTGCCTCTTGCCGTCATGCATAACAGTTTAAAGATAGTCCTAGGCTGATAGGCCGGCGGTAAACCTGCCAACTCCCACGCTTCTGTCAAGGGAGCTGCTCAGTCAGAATGCTTTTAGCGGAGTTTAGCTGTAGCACAAGTAAATGTGGGCAGTGGTCACAAAGCATCATTGGTGGCCAACGGGGGCCACAGACCAGCCTTCCTATCAGAGAAGGGGCTCCAGAAGGGAGACCCCCTTGCCTCGGGTACTTGGGAAGATGCTGCTTCTGCAGACAGCTCATTGAACTGCTCTGTGGAGACAGCCAGGCTCTGATGTTGGAATCTCACTAACGTACAGGAGGTCAAAGGCTTGTGATGAGTATCTGCCTGCACCAGGCAGAACAGTCTTGCCGGGAGTTCTGTGGAGACGGGCACAGTGAAGCAGTAACCTCAGCCACATCACTGTCCTAAAAGCATGACCCAGATGCTCTTTCTGGGGACTTGACTTCCTTCTGTCTGTGACTTGGCCGTCCTGGACGTGTGGTGTAGACAGGGCCATCCTTCCGTCTGTGACTTGGCCGTCCTGGACGTGTGGTGTAGACAGGGCCATCCTTCCGTCTGTGACTTGGCCGTCCTGGACGTGTGGTGTAGACAGGGCCATCCTTCTGTCTGACTTGGCCGTCCTGGTCAGGTCACGTCACATGGATGGAGTCATGCGGTGTGTGGACTCTGCGTAACGTCTCGAGGTTCGTTGATGTGCCTGCCCCAGGACTTCTTCCTTTTACTGCTGAATTCAAGCAGTTCTTAACATCTTTTTACTTTGATTTATTCTTCTAATTTTATATGAGTTTTTTCTTTCTTTAACAGTCCAAAGTGTTCATTTTTAAACAGAGCCTTGACCAGAATTGGAAACCTTTGAGCTGTAAATAGGCCACAGTTTTGTTTCCGTGCCGGGCAGCATCGTCTGGATGGCGTGGTCAGTGCGGGCGGAGGGCAGGGTCCGCCAGTGCCTGGGACCGTCTCCCCCGCCCTCACCTGCCGCCCTTCCAGGTGGAGGAGGCGGACGACTGGCTGCGCTACGGGAACCCCTGGGAGAAGGCGCGGCCGGAGTATATGCTGCCTGTGCACTTCTACGGGCGAGTGGAGCACAGCCCCGAGGGCGTGTGCTGGCTGGACACACAGGTACCACGGGCGCTTCTTGGTGGGTGGGGGGCTGAGCACGGGGACCCTCGACTCGCCTTCTCACGTCGGCTTCCCTTGGGGCTTCCCTGTGGGACCCACCTCCCCACGCTCGGTCGGGACTGTCCAGACACCAACTGTGAAGCCACACTCTATAGTTTAATGGGAGCCATGTCGGCTGAGACTGGCGGTGTCTCGTGGTGAGCAGGTCGGCGCTGGGAGGGGCAGGGCACTGACCACTGCTGCCCCGACCCCAGTAGAGGGGGTGGGACCAGCCGCGCGTCCCTGTGGGGCAGGCGCTCACCCCTCGCTCCCCGTCCCGCGTGTGGCCCCGGCTCTCAGTGCAGCTCACGGGTTATTCTGAGCGGTCGGAGCTCTGAGCATGCGGGGCGGCTGGGTGGATGCCCTGCAACTGAGCACGGCACCCCCGGCCCCCAGCTGGGCCCTGGGGTACCAGGGCAGGAGCACCGAGTGCTTGGCGGAACGCGGTGCCGTACCGGCGGGTGCACACGCGGAGTCCAGCCCGGGCTCAGAGACCGCGGAGGCGGAGGAGAGCTTCTGGGGGTGGGGATGGGTGGTGGTTACGATACATAAGAAAGACGCCACGGCAGCCATGTGGGCAGTAGAGCATAAACAGGGCAAGCCCCTGAGTCACAGGGGTCAAGTGAGTCATCCAGACTCAAGTCTTAACTGGGGCTCGTGGAGCCAGGGCTGGCTGGCAGCCTAAGATGCCAGAATAAGTTGTATTTAATTTGGAAAAGCAGAGAAGGGGGTCTGGTTTTCTAGATGCGTGTGCTTGTAGAAGATGAACGAAAGGAGGCCTGGAGACCACTCGGCACCCCAGGCGCCATGCAGTGAGGGCCTTCCCCGGGGGGACTGGCCGTGGAGAGGGAAGGAGCAGGTTGCGGATGCTTTGCAGGGCTTGTCAAGGCCGGGCAGGGCTGGGGAGCAGCACTGCGGGGAGACGGGAAGGGAAGGCTGATGCTGGGGCTTTAACCTGGGGGCCCTGCCCCGTAGTCCTTTGTGGCCATTGGAGCTGCCTTCACCTCCTGAAGCCGCACACGAAGGACCCCCGAAAGCAGGCCTGAGTGTGAGAAGCCCGTGGGAGGATCTGCGGGTGGAAGTGACCCGAGGCTTGTGCACCTCTTCCTGTGCTCGGCGAGAGCAGAGCTGGTGCTTCTGGACAGATGCGGATTGGGACGGGGGTGGAGGGCAGGCCCAGTGTTCTCTGTCGGGAGGGAGTGTGCAGGCTGCCTTGGTTTTGCTGAAGTTCGAGGTCAAGGCAACAGGAGGAGCCTCACCGCAGATGTGGGAGATGGTCTGAAATAGCAGCTGTCTGTGGGGAGAGATTAGGTGAGTCCCGACATCGCCCACGCAGAGTTGAGTGAGAAGAGGGCAGGCGTGGAGGGGGAGGCCGAGGACACGGGAGGAGGGGCTCCCGAGGAGCCAGGTGACAGTCGACGCCGGTGTCGAAGGTAAAGCTCGAGAGGGCCTGGCGTGTGGTCAGGGCCCGCCGGAGGCGGCCTCGGCTGCTCCCGGCTCAGGACGTGTGCGAGCCGGGGCTGCAGATGCGAGGGACACGGGGCAGGCTGGGTGTGTTTGAGGAGGAAGGAGCGAAGCCGGAGGAGGGCGGGCCGGTGGGCCGCTTCCTGCGAGGCCGAGCTGCCCCAGCCCGTGGGGGGAGGTGGCCCAGGCCTGGGGACCATGTCTTCCCTCGGCAGGTGGTGCTGGCCATGCCATATGACACCCCGGTGCCGGGCTACAAGAATGACACTGTCAACACCATGAGACTGTGGTCCGCCAAGGCGCCCAACGACTTCAAGCTCCATGACTGTGCGTCCCCTCCTGTCCCCATCCGGTGGCTGATCCCAGACTGACCCCGTCTGCACCCACAGCCCACGAGGCTCCCCACTGCGGGAGGGCTGAGGACGGGTTCCCTGTGAGCCCTGGACTTCCCAGGGACCCCGCGCCCTCTGGAAAGAGCCAGGGGTCTGGGGCGGGGTGTGGGCCGGTCAGCGTAGCAGCTGTGGGACGCCTTCTGCTCAGGAACACTGTCCTCAGACCGATCAGGGCACAGGGGAGCCTCGGCAGGCACGCGGGTCCTGACTCCGCTCTCTGCCCTCAGTCAACGTGGGCGGCTACATCGAGGCGGTCCTGGACCGGAACCTGGCCGAGAACATCTCCAGAGTCCTGTATCCCAACGACAACGTGAGTAGCTGCTGCGGGTGGTCCTCGTCCGCGCCATTCCTCCAGCGTAGGAAGCACCCCTGCAGGGCTGGGCTCCAGAAGGGCCCCTGTGCTGCCCTCAGGTTTGTCAGGTGAGGCCACTAGAGTGACCTCCTCAGAGTGAGGGCGGACACGGCATCCCTGACGGGGTCCAGGAGCACCTATGTGCTGTTAGCCCCTCCTTTGCCCTCTGCCCAGGGGAGCTCTTAGGAGGTTCCTGGCCTCACACCTACGCTCCCCATAAACACACGGTCGCCGAGTGCAGGGCCGCGGAGACCTCAGACCTCACGTCCAGCCGTTTCTGCTCTTCAGCACCTGGTGCCAGCTCCCCAAGAGCTGGTTGTCGCGTTGTCGCGTGGGGCCAGCAGTCCCTATTCTGCAGGGATGCCTTGAGATGCCACGTGGTCATGGTTTGGAACGCTCTTAGCAGGTGTCCCCACTTGTGAGGCGGGGGCCTCAGCGACATGATCCACTGCCACCAAACGAGCCCTTAGGATTTGTCCATCTTTGTGGATTGTGTGTTTTTCTTATTTTATCAAGGAAATACATGCATGTAGCAGCAAAGGGCCCTGTGCTGAAAGGCTCATAAGAAAATGCCCTCCCCCAGCACCCCCCGGGATTCCGCACAGAGACTCATGCTTCAGGCATGAGGCCTCCTGGGACGTGAGGCACCCGGGAGGTTGCTTTCCTGGCCTCGGCCCCAGCACCGGGGATCGAGGCATCGCACCCCTGGGCCGCACCCCAGCCTGGGCCCTGTCCTGGGTTCGGGGGCCCCAAGGGCCCATGCAGCAGAGGCTGAGCCGGGCGTGTCCTCAGTTCTTTGAGGGGAAGGAGCTGCGGTTGAAGCAGGAATACTTCGTGGTGGCCGCCACCCTGCAGGACATTATCCGGCGCTTCAAGTCGTCCAAGTTCGGCTGCCGCGACCCCGTAAGGACCTCCTTCGAGACGTTCCCAGACAAGGTGCGTGTGTAGAGGGCTGAGCGCCGTGCCGGAGACGGGCTGTTCCCGGGCTGGGCCGCCTCCTTCCGGCTGCGCCGCCTCCTTCCGGCTGCAGTGGGGGCGGGGCGGGAAGCCGCCCCCCAACCTGGGCCTCCTCGTGCCCGGGGACCAGGCCGCCTTCCTCCTCGACCAGGGCTGCCCTGGGCCTCAGGAGGCGTCGAGGCAGCAGGGGTCGCTGTGAAAGGCTCCGTCGGGCAAAGCGGCCAGTTTGCAGGCTCAGTTCAGTAATCTGAACACAACCGGCCAGTGTCCGTCAGGCAGGAGCAGCGGTGCTGCGGGGCTGGCCTGCGGGTCCTCCACCCTGACCTGCCCCCTGCTCCTCCGCGGCTTTCCATGCTGGGCCCGGAGCCCGTGCAGCGCCATCCGCTTCCTGCTGCCAGCCCTATGACCAGGCTCCTCGGGGCAGGCGGCCGAGGACCCCAGTTCTCTACACGCAGGCAAGGGACTGAGGGGGTCACCCCGTGTAAACGCAGGTGGCCATCCAGCTGAATGACACCCACCCGGCCTTGGCCATCCCTGAGCTCATGCGGATCCTGGTGGACGTGGAGAAGGTGGACTGGGACAAGGTGAGCACCGAGGGCCCGAGCGCAGTGTCCCCGAACACCTGGGCACGGGGGTGACCTCCCCGCCTCTCCCGACAGCAGGGGTGAGCGCTGAGCTGGTCCTGGGATGCAGCGGGAGGCCTCTCTGGTGGCCTCGGGAGAACAGAAGGAAGTTGTCCCTGGGAAGACGGGGCTATGGGGAGAAGGACGTTCCAGTAGCGTTTCTGGGGTTCCTCCCAAGGGCAGGGCACAGTGAGTGGGCGCAGCAGTCTAAGGGCCAGAGAAAGGTGGTTTTCTGGAAGACAAAAGGATTCTGACACTTCTGAGAGCTTCTCACCTATATTTTTTCATCTTAGAATTGTGGCGAAAAACCCAGAAGCGTTCAGTTTAAAGAAATGCATCGTTTACACATTTATAGGCTTGTTCTCCCTGCTTCACTTATTTTGGTCTGAGATTCTTTAGTGGGGTTTTGTTGATCTCGTTTACTTAAATCAACATATAAAACCATTTTTACCCCATTTTTTAGCACCAGAGCCCCTTTCTGGTTTGGGGCTGCACTTCTGGGTGGGGCTGGGCAGACCCTGTTCACCCCTGGCCAGCGGAGGGCAGGGCCAGGCACTTTACCAGTTTCCTCCGGACTGTGGGTGTGAAGTCAGTTTGGTGGCAATAAAGCAAAGCTGCCTGGAGCTCTGTCTGGTTTACAGAGGAAAGTCGTAGTGGTTCCCAGGTAGCAGGTAAGGTGCTTATTTCTGCGTGTGCTGTGGGTCAGGATGTGAGGTGCGCTTGGGCGTGTCAGGACAGGGAAGGGCGCAGGGCTCCCTGTGGGTTTAGGAAGTTCTGGGCTCCGGAGAGCAGAGACGTGCGGGGCCCCTCCTGGTGGCATCCGAACACCTGCCTCTGACCCTACACGTTCCCCTCACCTTGGCGTCTGGCCACGAGCCGCTTTTTTCTGAATAAAACATTGGGGTGTTCTGGAATGTCGTAGGCCTGGGAAATCACAAGGAAGACCTGTGCATACACCAACCACACGGTGCTGCCCGAGGCCTTGGAGCGCTGGCCTGTGTCCATGTTTGAGAAGCTGCTGCCACGGCACCTGGAGATTGTCTACGCCATCAACCAGAGGCACCTGGATGTGAGCTCGCCCTTCCTGTGGTGACGCGGGCAGGGGAGAGGGCTGCCCCGCGCTGACGGGCCCTCCTCGGCCCTCCACGTCAGATCGTCTGGCCCGGGACAGGTGCTTTACTTCTTGAAGGGAATAGCCATTCAAGAAGAGGACTCTGGGGTCTGGGGCTGTCACTTGGCAGAGCTGTTGCCTGGTCCCCACGCTTGGACCCCTGCTGCGTCGGGGGGAGTCTTCTTCTCATTTCTGAGCAGGTTCAGGTGTGAGTGTCTGTCCCTGGAATGCCAGAGGCCTTTGTCCTGCGACATCACTGCAGCATTTGGGTGATTTGGAAACAAAACACCTTTGTCTTTCTTCTGTCACCCACAGAAAGGATAGTGGTACAGGCACAGGGGCACTTAGAATTCAGGTGTGATTATAGTTCATTTTTTTAATCTTTCGGTGAAAGAGTAGCCATTCTCACTTGTAGACTGCGGTTACACCCTGCCTGGGCCAGCAGGGACAGCATCCCCATCTCTTCCTGTACATCACACGGCACCTCCTCAGCTCCCCCGAGCCCACAGGCCGGGCCCGCTGCCCCCCGGCCGAGGCAGACCTTGGCCCGGGGCCCAGTCAGGCTGGGCTGCAGCCGCCCTGGGCCTTTCTTGGGGAAAGCAGCCCCCCGCCCTCCTGCTCACTGCCCTGTCTCGGCAGCACGTGGCCGCCCTGTTCCCCGGGGATGTGGGCCGCCTGCGGAGGATGTCCGTGATCGAGGAAGGGGACTGCAAGCGGATCAACATGGCCCACCTGTGTGTCATCGGGTCCCACGCGGTCAACGGCGTGGCGAGGATCCACTCGGAGATCGTGAAGCAGTCAGTGTGAGTGGGGCCTGCGCCTGCCCGCGCCAGGGCGAGTGAACTGCCCAGAGCGCGGCGGTGGGAGGGTGAGGCTCTGACTCGGTGGACGATGCTGGGGGGCCGAGCCCTCTTGTCACCAGGAGCCCTTCCCGTTGTCTGCGTTCTCCGTCTATCCAGGCAGAGGTTCTCCTTCTGGAGCACGTGCCGCTGGCTGTGGGGCTCCGCGCCCCGCCTGGGGGGAGGTTAGGGTGTGACGGGCTGGGGCTCGTCCCCGAGAGGAAGGAGGAACCTTAGGTCAGGTCCCCTGCTCTGCCGCCTCTCTGCGGGCTGTGGTCTTGGAATTCCTCCTTTCCATCCTCGCCCCAGACCTGTGGAGCGCCTCGCGTGAGCGCCCGGCAGCCCTGGACGAGTCTGTCCGTGTGGAGGCTTCCGGGTCCTCGGTGCTGGCCTGAGGCTTTGTGTGATGTACTGTTTAATCCCCACTGTCCGTCCACCCTCCACTGTCACGACCATTGGGAGGAGGCCAGGCTCCAGCTGTGGAGTTGGGCTCCTTGGGGGATGGAACAGAAAGGCTGGGCTCTGGATGGCCCAGGGGCTCCCCTCAGAGGGCCATGTGCCTCTCGCTCACCTTGTTTGAAACAGCGCTTGTGACAGTTGCCCGTTGTCTGTGTTTTTAGCTTTAAGGACTTTTACGAGCTGGAGCCAGAGAAGTTCCAGAATAAGACAAACGGCATCACGCCCCGACGGTGGCTGCTCCTGTGTAACCCGGGGCTGGCGGACACCATCGTGGAGGTGAGGCCAGCGCCTCTGAGCCCACCCCGAGCTGTGGGCAGGCAGAGCGAGCGGCAGCCGCCTGGGGCCGTGTGGGCGGCGACCCGCTCCTCTGCGTGTGGATAGCGACGGCTCCTGGACGGGTGCGGGCGGTGGAGACCCACTGTCGCCCTGGGTGTGGGGGCCTGGGCGGTCGGTCAGCAGCCCTGGTGGCCGGTGCAGGAGTTCAGAGGGGACATCCTAGGCTTCAGGCCCAGCTGCCCCCGAAGAGGTCTGTGGGCCAGGGATGCAGTCGTCGTTGACTTGTTCCCGTGCTCACGCTCTCAGCGAGGAAGGAGACAAGTCACGCAGGGGCCAGGCCGCATGCTGGACATGGGGATGCAGCGGGGGTGCTGGGGGGCGGGCTGTGTGCCTAGGAGGCTTCTCTGGAAAGGGACGGCAGAGCCGAGGTCTGCCTGCCCAGTTACCGGGAGGGCCGGGAGCAGCGCTGCAGAGACGTGACCACCCGCAGCCTGGCTGGTGCGGCCTCGGTGCAGGGTGAGGCCACGGAGACGGCCCAGGTGTCTGGAGGCCAGGAGTTTTCCTCTCGGTCCTGAATTAGAAACAGGGAGACTGAAGCTGGGGTTCGTTTGGAAACAGTGCTGTGCTGCGGTGTCGGGGGCAGGGTAGGGTACCCAGGCCGGGCGGGAGCCGCCGGAAGGCCTCCGTCCATCTGCGGTTCTGGCGGGTGCAGGCCTTGGGGGTGGGCGGAGATGGGCCCCCAGGTTTCAGGCCTGTGGGGAGCCAGGGGAGGCGCATGCATTTGAGGGCACGTTTCAGCGGTCGGGACTTGACCGGCGCCGGGTGTGCGTTGTTTCCTGGGAGGGGGTGTCGTGGGAGAGGAGCGGGCCTGGGGCTGACGGGGGGAGAAGAGGTGCAGAAACCGCGTCTCCCTTACGACTCGGCAGAGAATCGGGGAGGGTTTCCTGACGGACCTGAGCCAACTCAAGAAACTGCTGCAGCTGGTCAGTGACGAGGCACTCATCAGGGACGTGGCCCAGGTCAAGCAGGTAGGCCCGGTGAGGGGCCCACCCCCCCACTCAGCCTTGCAGAGGGGGCCCCGCTGACCCCTGAGCGCACCGCCGCCCCAGGTCCGGAGGAGAGCTCGTCTGGAGGGAAGCAGTGGGAATCGATGCAGGTCTCGCATCTGCACTTGACATGCTGTCCGCACACCTGGGCCTCCCTGTGGCCACCTCACCACCAGGCGGCCTGGCCCACTGGGCGGCCTTTGAAGACCGAGGCTGACCCTCCACTGTGCCAACAGCCTGGCCTCGGGGGCCCAGAAATAGTCTTCATTTTGGAGTCTCGCCCCCGCCCCGGGTCTCCTTTGCCCCTCTTCCTGGGTCTGCATGTCTACCTTCCTGTTTATCTCCACGCTCTCCTGCGGATCCACTTTCAGGATCAGGCTTCCCCCTTCTGCCCACCAGGCTCCCGTGACCACCTGTGTCCCCCTGTGTCTAACCTGGGGTGGCAGCGCGTCCTGGGCATCCCCTCCCTGCTGCGTCTCTGACACCAGCCCTGGGGGCTCGGCTCTGTGAACATCCCACCATCCTTACCTCTGTTCTCCCAGGAGAACAAGGCGAAGTTCTCTGCCTTCCTGGAGAAGGAGTACGGGGTGAAGGTCAACCCCTCGTCCATGTTCGACGTGCACGTGAAGAGGATCCACGAGTACAAGCGGCAGCTGCTCAACTGCCTGCACGTGATCACCCTGTACAACCGTGAGTGCCCCGCCCCCGCGCCCCACCCACCCTTCCACCGGGCCTTTTTCTCACGTGGCCACTGGGGAGGACGTTGCACATTCATTTTGAGTGGCACCTTCTGGTTTTCTGTGTTCAGAACAGAGCAGCTACAAGGAGTGAGACGTGAACTCAGAGGTTGGGGAGCTTGAGGCCCAGGGCTGCACCTCCTCCAGAGTGGAGGCTTGGGGGTACTCGGAGGCTGGGTTCTAGGTCTGGTGTAGCATTTCTTTCATACTTAGCTATTATCGTTACTAGACTCCCCTGAAGTTATTTGGAGAGATTATACTTAGCAGGTGAGGCATTTGAAGTATACTCATAGAAGGTGAAATAGTATGTTACATCTGTACACCTTAAACTATTTAAGTGGCATTTGATTTTGAAGCACATGTGAATCAAAGACCCACCTAAAAGTAACTGTGAACATTTGCTACTTCTATAAATAAGATAATAAAGCCTCAAGGAAAAATCTGGTTCTTTTTTTGTTAATTTTATTTATTTAATTTATTTATTTTTGGCCGCGTTTGTTGCTGTGCGCGGGCTTTCTCTAGTTGGCGGCAAGTGGGGGCTACTCTTCGTTGAGGTGCACGGGCTTCTCATTATGGTGGCTTCTCTCGTTGCAGAGCACAGGCTCTAGGTGTACCAGCTTCAGTTAGTTGTGGCACGTGAGCTCAGTAGTTGTGGTGCACGGGCTTAGTTGCTCCGCGGCATGTGGGATCTTCCCGGACCAGGGCTCGAACTGTGTCCCCTGCATTGGCAGGTGGATTCTTAACCACTGCGCCACAAGGGAAGCCCAAAACGTGGTTCTTAAAATCTTGTAATGTAGTAAAGCAAATACTAATTTTGAAAATGAAGGAACCAAATCCTTTCCAAGACGCAGAGCTCCCCTCGAGAACATCAGCTCTCCGGTTGCCAGTGAGGGAGACTCCGTCTTGAGGGATCCACTCGCTCCTGAGACAGTGAAGTGACAGGACGGATGCTAGTTTGGGTTGAGTAGTTCTGACCCGACCCTCAGAAAAGGCCCAGGTGAGGGCCCTCCTGTGCGTTTGGCTGAAGGGCGCGCCTCCCGGGCCAGAGACGGCAGTTCACGGAGACTTTGTTTTGTGCTCCTTGCCGTGGTTTTCTTCTGCAGTTGTGATGTTTCTGCATTTTCCTTGTCGTTTCCCCGGCGGCGTCCCCGAGTCCCCTGCCTGTGAGCAGCAGGGCCAGTCGCTGGGTGGCCCGCCCTTCCTCCCGTCACCTCTTGTGGCCGGTGCCTTCCTGCTGCCCAGGGTGCTGCTTCTGCTCGGCTTGTGAGCGTCCGGGGCGCCTGCGGCATTCCGATGGGGCCATCAGGGCACGTGTCACCCGCCCCCCGCCTGCTCGTCCACCTGCGTGTATGCAGCGTACAACGTGGTGCTGCTGTGCCGTCCTCGCCTCCATCTGACCTGGGTTTCCGTCTGCGATGAGACGCCCAGTCCTCTTACAGGGCCGTCTGGTTGCCTTCTGCCCAGCTCCTGGGCCCCGAGCTCTTCCACGTCCACAGCAGTCTGTGGCCTTTTGCGGGAGGGGTGGTCCCGCTGAAGCGATGTTCTCAGTCTCCCGTTCGTTCCTTGAGCAGCAGCATCTGGAGGGCGGGTCTGGAGCGAGCTGCTCTCTTGCCTGTGCTCATTCTGCTCGGCTGTGTCTTGGGTGCCTGCTGTTGGGGGTCAATTTTCCTGATGCTCGGGCACTCTGAGGATGGTGGTTGATATCTTGTATCATTTCTAGGAAGAAGTTTCCTTGAAATACATTAAAACGTGTGTTTGGCTTTCTTCTCCTGGGGCTCCAGTGAGGTGTGTGGTTGGTTTCTTCCACCACCTTCTTTTTGCCTGTCGATAGCTCTCCCTCCTTTTCTGTTCCGTGTTGTCTGCTGGTCCCGCTTCCACGCTCTGTGTGTCTACTGTATTTTCTGCGCGTCTCCCCTCCCTCCTGGCTTCTGTGACCGGGCTGCACTCTGGGGGGCGGTTCTGCCTTGTCGCCTGTGTGTTGCCTTCTCCCGGGGTCTTGCGTTTCGGCGCTGTGGCCTCCCGTCTGCGTTGACAGTCCTCACAGGTCGGAGACTCACAGGGAGGCTGCTTCCACTTCCCTCGTCTGTGGCAAAGCTGTGTGTTCGGGTTGGTCGCTCGTGTCTGAGGAGCTGCGTCGGGACTCTGGCCGGGACCTCGTGAGCTCAAGGCAGCCGCAGGCCTCCCCAGCTTGTGACGCCTCTCTGGGGCTCCAAGTCCAGGCTGGCTCAGGAGGCGTCGTGGCCCTGTGGGCCTCTGTCCACAAGGATGTCCAGACCCCCTTTCCAAGGTCTCTCTGTAGGAGGGGTGCCGACAGGGTCTGCCGCCCGGCCCCCCGGGGCTCTTTCCTGCCTCCCCTTCCCCTGCTCACAGCCCCCGGGAGGCTGGGGTTCCTGAGACCCTGAGTTCACAGCCCTGTCTCCCACCCATCCCATGACCCAGCAGGACTTGCTCAATGATCTGGAGTTAGCGTATTTTTCTTCTTTACTAGTTTTAGTAAAAATATAGTTTGTGGGTTTTGGGCTTTTTTTTTTTTTTCCTGTTCTCTTTGTTACTCTGTCCACAATCTGGAAGCGGGAAGATTCAGAACTAAGGGCTGGTCATGTTCCTACTAGAACCTGAAGTCAGAGGTTAAAGGTCAGCCACGACCCTTTAGTGGCTCCTGTAAATCCTGCGGCCGATTCCTGACTCTGGTGAATGCCATCTCGGGCCGCCGGTCACTTCTGTAGACACTCCCTGCCCCCACCCCCCAGCTGGACTCTGGAAGCCGGTGGCCTGGTGAGGACACCTCATGCTGCTGGGGCCGGAGGTGAGCTGTCTGCTCCGGCGCAGAAAAGGTCCGGGGGACTTCCTACCCTCTGTCCCAGTGACGGAGGGGGCTTGGGGTCTCACTGACACCCCTCGCAGGCTGACAGTGAATCATCACCATCCCAAGGTCACCCCATTTTTGAGTACCCATCACATGCAAGGGCCTTCAGTCCTTGTGACCAGACCCAGAGAAGCTCCTGTGTTGGGCTGTTCTGGACACAAAGGCACAGCTTTTCCACTGAACTTTCTGGAAGAGTCTGCTCCTGGCTGGCCTTCCAAACCAACCTGGACCAAGTGTAGAATTCTGTAAACGGGAGCTCCTGGCAGTGCAGCACCTGTGTCGGGCTGGCCTCTGAGGACGCTGCCACTGAGGCCTGTCCCAGGGCTCAGGCATGTCTGGCTCCAGGGGCTTCACGTGGCTCTCTTTTTGTTTGTCCTGCAGGAATAAAGAAGGACCCAGCCCAGACCTTTGTGCCCAGGACTGTCATGATCGGGGGCAAGGTGAGATGATGTCTTCTTTGCTCCTGCTTGGCATTGGTCGGGGATGCACAAACCACCGTGCTTTTCAGCAGTGTCTCTGCATCGGGGCTGGATGCTGCGGGTGGCCGGGCGCCAACCTGCACACACAGCCCCAGAGGTCCTGGCCCCAGGTGTGCCTCTGGGCCAGGTGAGGCTCCATCAGCTCAGCCACAGGAGGGAGCTGGATGGGGCCCCTGCCTGCCCGGCCCAGGGTAGTGGGGTCCCCAGCCCCAAGGGCCAGTCTCTCCTGGGCTTGCTGGCCCCTGCCTCTCATGGGGCAGCACCATTTCTCCGTGTAACTGCCGGATTTCCATGCCTCCCCTGCACTTGTGTGCCAAGTAGACATGAGTCGCTGGCTGCTTCGTCAGCCAGACGTGCGCCTGCTTTCGGCTCAGCCTGGCCTTATTCATTTTATTTACATGTGCTTTTGGACATGGGATCTCAGAGTCCCAGCGTATCGCCAGCAGGCATCAGTGGGTCCCATCATCGGGCTCCACGCTCTAGGGCCCATGTCCCCACCCTCTGCCACTTTTCCCAGAAGCCTGGGCACAGCTGCATCACGGGGGCTGCGGGTGGGCCCAGGACTGTCCTCGCCCCTTACTTGAGCACATGTGAAGGTGGAGGCGCCGGCCCCCGGCCCCCCGACTCCTGATGTTTCTAAAGCAGACTCCAGACAGCATGCTGGGGGTTTTTTTCTTTTCTTTTCTTTTCTTTTTTTTTAAACTTATCTATTTTATACATATCAGTGTATATATGTCAATCCCAATCTCCCAATTCATCCCACCCCAGCATGCTGTTTTGTCAGTATTTCCGTATGCATTTTAGAGATGTGGACTTTCAAATTTTTTAAAAAATGAATGCTTTTAAAAAGAGAAAAAAAGAATTGCAGAACATGCACAAACCTGTCCCCCAGACTTTTGCTGAACTATTTCATAGTAGATTACAGACACTATAACACTTCAACCCTAAGAACTTAATCAGTTGTCTTCACAGTGATGTTTTCCTGCAAAACCACACAGCGCCACCATCACACCTAAAACACTTGACAAGAATTCCTCCACATCGTTAAATATCCAGCCAGGGCCACATGCAGCCGTCTTGTGACAGCTACAGATATCTTGAGCTTGTTTGAATCAGGACCCAGCAAGGTTCTCACAAGGTGACGGGCGGCTGTGTCTCTTAAATCTCTTCATCTGTAGGTTTTTCTCCACGTCCCCCTCTTTTTTTCCCCTGCAATTTGTTACAGAAATCGGGTTGTGTGTCTTCCCCAAACCACGTCCCTCTGGTATCTCCCAGTACCTTCCTTGGTTCCCTGTGTTTCCTGTAAGTCGGTAGTCAGTTCTCAGAGGTCCTTGTTCCCTTTCTCCATTTTTGAAAAAACCAACTAGAATCAGAAAACGAAGCTTGAGGTTGACAGATCTGTGCACGTGGGTGAGGTGCTGTCATGAGAGGCGCTCGGTTGGAGCCAAGGAAGCGGGTGGGGCACTGTGCCCCGTGACCCCCACGCTGGCAGAGCCACTCGGCTGGGCGTGTCCAGCCCCGGCTCCTGCGACCCTGCCCTGCCCCTGAGCACAGGGTGTCTGCTGAGCGCCCCTCCCCGGTTGCAGGCAGCACCCGGCTACCACATGGCCAAGATGATCATCAAGCTGGTCACCTCCATCGGCGACGTTGTCAACCACGATCCGGTTGTGGGCGACAGGCTCAAAGTGATCTTCCTGGAGAACTACAGAGTGTCCTTGGCCGAGAAAGGTGAGCCTGCCTTACCTGGGCGCAGCCAGTGGTCCTCTGTGGTCAGGGCCTGTCTTGCTTTCAGACAGATTAACAGCCCCAACACCAGGCTGCCCAGCCAGAGGGCCCCCCACCCCTGGTCTGGCTCTGGGGGAGCCCTGCTGCCGCCGAGCGTGTGGGTCGTCCTCGGCCTCACACACCCTTGGTCTCTGAACTTCCCGCCACGCCCCCTCCTCACTCCTCTGCCCCTCAGCTTGGCCTTTCTGCCCCGGGGCTCCCTCTTGCTGGCCCTCCCCGTCCCCCAGAGGATGCTTCTGCTCGTCCCCACCTGTTACTCTGGCCTGGCGTCCTGCACCTGCTCTGGGAGGGTCTAGCCTGGGGCCACTCCACTTTGGGGGTACTGGGTATGTGTTGCCATCTGGAGAAGGGCCTGTGGCCAAATGTGCCTCGGAGCATAGCTGTCCTGAGCTGGACAGGCCTTTCTGTGCCGGCCACTTCCAGAGACCTGGCAGGAAGTGCTGGGAAAACTGAGCCTGGAATTGTGGCCTGAGTAGCAGCCCCTCTGATCCACGAGACTGTGCGCTGCCCTCCAGGCGTTGAGTGAACGGCAGGCTCACGCACTCCCTCCTCCTCCCTTGTGGACGGGTCATCAGGACCATCCCTGTGGTCCTGCCACTGCCATGGGCCATGTGTGGCTCGGGGGTTGGGTTGGGGTTAGTGTTTCACTGAGCTTCTAAAGCAACTTGCGGCCGCTGCCTGGCACTCCCAGGCCAGTTCCTGCGCTTCCTTAGAACTGACCCTGGGGACAGCCAGCCTGGAGTTGGGCCCCGCACCCTCCACCAGCTCTTGGACTGGCCGTGGTAACGTGTCCACCATCCCCTCTGCCTGAGGGGCCGGGGGGGCCTGTGTCTGTGTCCTGGTGCCTGGACCTGACCTTGAAGAAGGGCCTGGTGACCCCGAGTGCCCTTCAGCTGGGTTAGGGAAGCAGCATCAGCTCTGAGAACAAGCTGAGGACGTGGGAGCAGGGATGCCAAGGCAGGCAGGATGGAGGCTGCGTTCCTGCTGCCACATGGAGAAACTCACGCAGGGAACCCACACTTGGGAGAAGCTGCAGGGCTGTGGATGGGGTCGTGTCTTGGCCGCTCTGCCAGTCTGTAAACGGCACAGAGTGACTTCGGTGTGTGTGGCCACAAGTCCCCCTGCTGTCCCCAGTCCTCTGGTGCTGTGAGTCGGGTTCCTCTTTAAGCCATTTAAGGAGCCTGTGGGGCTGATCTAATAAGACAGCAGTGATGTCAGGATACAAGGGAACGATGACAACACCAGGCTTTGGTTTGGCCCTGGTCCGCAGAAGGTTCCAGAACAAAGGTCCTTTGCCACCTGCAGGGCTTCTCAGGCGTCTCCACTGTGGATCCTCTGCCTCAGGCTGCCCTAGATCAAAAAAGGGAGCCGTACAGGTCGTGTGGTCAGTGCGTGGTGTTTCTGTGCTGTTCCCATTGCTCTCGTGTTGAGCGGTTCATGGCTGACGGGTCTTGCTCTCGCCCCCTTGCAGTGATCCCCGCCGCCGACCTGTCACAGCAGATCTCCACCGCGGGCACCGAGGCCTCGGGCACAGGCAACATGAAGTTCATGCTCAATGGGGCCCTCACCATCGGCACCATGGATGGAGCCAACGTGGAGATGGCTGAGGAAGCTGGGGCCGAGAACCTCTTCATCTTTGGCTTGCGGGTGGAGGACGTGGAAGCCCTCGACCGGAAAGGGTGTGTGTCCCTCTCAAGACCTCAGATCTCCTCTACTTGTTTTTCACACCCTTGGATACCTTGAGGGGTCCCAGCCCGGCCTAATTCTGTGCAACTGAAATTGCCTAGTTGCCTAAAATCCCTCAGGGGAGTTGTTGAGGCCTCAGGCACCAGCTGCTGAACCCAGTCAGAACCTTGTCAGCCTGTGAGCGCTGGCCCTTTCGGCCCTGTCCCATGTCTGCCACACGCCTCCCTCTCCCCGGACTCCCTAATGGCCACAGGGTGTCTCTCGAGCTTGGTTTCACATGTCATTGTCTTCTGCAACATCCTGGCACTGGGGGCGGGCCGGGGGCGGGGCTGCTTGAGCATCCTCTCGGAGGACTGCGGCAGAGCCGTGCGTGTGACTTGTACGTTCTCTAGCAACCACGGGTCTGTAACAGTAAAAGGAGGTGGTGGAATTGATGTGCTCACGGCCCATGTCCACCTCCAGTGCCTGCGGGTTGCCAATCCCACCTGGCTGTCCTGGGCCCGAGGCACAAACGGCCCCAGCACCTGCCCATGAGGCTGCCATCTCCCCACAGGTACAACGCCCGGGAGTACTATGACTGCCTGCCTGAGCTGCGGCAGGCCGTGGACCAGATCGGCAGTGGCTTCTTCTCCCCCAGGGAGCCCGACTGTTTCAAGGGTGTCGTCGACATGCTGCTGAACCATGACAGGTGGGACAGGCCCCTCGTCCCTCTCTGATGGGTCAAAGTGTCCCCCTGGCACGCTGAAAACTGCACGTTGTTTGGGGCCAAGCCTGGGCCTCGGTGAGGCTCACCCCCACCTCAGCCCACGGCCAGAGGCTCGGCCGCACCCAGGGACCGGGGTTTGTGGGGCTTCTGATGGTGCTCAGTGAGCCTGGGGGCCTGGTGACGGGATTGCCAGCTGCCAGGTCCAGCCCCAGGCCCCCGGCACCAGCTGACCTCCTGGACGGGAGTGACAAGTGTCGCCTGGGCAGGTTGGAGGCGACTTCCTCAGGGCAGAGGGAGCCTGGGTTTAATGGGGAGCCCAGGAGTGGTTCAGGTGGAATGAGCTTGTGAGGCCATGAGTTACCACATGGTTGATGTTTTATGACGAGGCCGCTGACATGGGGTTCTGCTCCCCGGGGCACAGCCTTGCACAGCACTTTTTATAGGTCGCCAGTGCCTTCTCTGACGACAGGCCTCTTCTTCACCCAGGTGGTAAAAGCTGAGTCTGTCAAAGGCTGAGAATCGACCTCTATTCCACTTTCAGTTCCTTTGGTTTAGTCACTTTTTGATGAATGCTGTCAGCTGGCTTCTGTCAGACCCGATCGTAACTCCATACACGCCCGGGGCTGGGAGCTTGGCCCTGCTGAGGTCTGTGATCAAGGAGGGACTTTACAGGGTTTTATGAATTGTGTTTCTGACTCAATCGTAAACAAGACGTGTTTCTGTGTCCATAAATCCTGCACCACCAGTTCTCAGCCCGTGAGATCTGAGAACAGATGGTGATGGAGCCTGTGGTCACCCTGTGCCCTTCCCCTGGAGGTGAAATTGGCGGGAGGCCTCAGCCTATGCAGCTCTAACCCATGTGCACAGGTTTTAAAGAACACTGGGTTAAAATAAGGTTTTTCTAGAATAGGGTCCCTAGGACAGAAGTGTTGCTCACAGAGTAGTCCCCGTGGCCACCCCTGTCCTGCAGAGCCTGAGGACGCAGCCAGCCAGGCCCGTTTCCTGACCTCCCACTCGTCACCCACCCAGCCCAGCTTCCTGTCTCCCATTTCAGGTTCAAGGTGTTTGCGGATTATGAGGCATACGTGGAGTGCCAGGCCCGGGTGGACCAGCTGTACCGGGTAAGGTCCTTGGGCCCTGGCAGGGAGGCAGCAGGGCGTGGCTGTGTCCTGCTGTCTCGGGCCACTCCCAGGAGGTCACAGTTCATCTAGTGGCCCAGAGCAGGTTGGGCTTCCTCATTTCCTGCTTAGGGACTGACTCAGCTGGCCCTCTGCCCAGGCTGCTGTCCACACCAGTGCACCTTCCCCTGCAGCCTCTGGGCAGCTGCCACGGAGCACAGGTGAGCAGGGCAGGAGTTTCCTTCTGGAGGCTCTGCACACCCTAGCCTGCGATCTGACCGCCCATGTGGGTGTGATCAGGAGAGCCTGAGGTGAGGGATGGGCCTTGTGAGCAGTGAAGACCTTTCTGTGCTTAAAACGAGAAGATGAATGATTCCTTGTAAAAGTGACAGATCTGACAGCAAGTAGAACAAGGACTTGTAGCTCTAAGGAGTGGAGTTTCTAAGGTGGGGCTGCGGGAGCCAGCTCCCCAGTCCGTGGCCCCGTGGCCCTGCCTTGGCGTGACCCACAGAGAGTGTGCATGTCCAGTGGGGTCTCCTGGGAAGACTCAGCTCCTGAACCTGGGGAGGGAAAGGAGGGTGTTCCACCCTGTGCACCCAGCCAAGGATGGCAGCAGGAGGAGACACTGGCGATGGGGGTGTGACTGCGCAGTTGTTGGGTCAGATGGTTCATTGCCCAGGTCGTTAAAGCAGATTCTTGGACGCGGCCTGAGGGGTTTGTGTGTCTGAGTTGTTGCCCACGTCTCACCCCTCCCGCCCCCCCACTCGAGGAAACAGCCCAATGTTCCCTCCTGTGACAGAACAGGAGGGGGCCTAGAAACGGAATGATCTTCTGGGCTCCGGGAGGGACTTTGCTTTCCTTTCGGGGAGGCCCCTCTCGGTGCTGGCTGCAGCCTGGGGGCACATACTCCTCTGGTGGGGTGTCTGTGCATTGTGTGCACCGCACCCCAGCAGGACCTCTGTCTAGTCATCTGGAAACTTTCCTGGTGGGTGGGCCCCCTCCCTGGGGAACTCTTGGTGCTTGTCATCCGTCAGGCTGCCCAGGGCCTAAGCGCATCTGGGAACAGCCCAAGGTCACCGATCACCGGCTTCCCTCTGCAGAACCCCAAGGAGTGGACCAAAAAGGTCATCAGGAACATCGCCTGCTCGGGCAAGTTCTCCAGTGACCGGACCATCACGGAGTACGCCCGGGACATCTGGGGCGTGGAGCCCTCTGCCCTGCAGACCCCACCGCCCAGCCTCCCCAGGGATTAGGCCCCCGCCCTCCCCCACGGGACCAGAGGCGTTTGTTTTCTTGCTGACTCTGCCCATTTCCAAGCACTTTGCCAGCACCCTGCTTTTTTCAGTGCTGTTTCCAGGACGGCCATGGGGATCCGGGTGGTGGCTTTCAGGGATTGGGTTGGGGGAAGATGCTGAGGTGAGATGCTCCCCCGTTTCCTGCAGGAAAGCAGAGCCCACAGCACTGAGCAGGGCAGCTGGCCTCCTGCTTTGCCCACCTGCCCCTTGGAGGTGGGGGAAGGTGGACTTGTCTGCTGGGCTCCCTGTAGCCTTGCACACACCTTATGTGAGCTCGTTTTTAGTTTTGAGCCTCTGGATTCTGGGGTCCGGCCAGGTAGCCGTGGTAAAGCCTGGGGTGGTGTATGTTTCTGCAGCGCCTCATCCAGCGTGGCCCCCGTCCTCCCTGGCCCAGCTCTGCCTCCTGGCCATGCAGGGAGGGTCCAGTGTGCTAGGCCATGTCGTCATAGCTGCTGTGTGGGAACCCAGCCCGGAGTTTCCAGACTGATCAGATAAACAGGCCCCAGGACAACTGAGAGTGACACTGGGGACACCTGTGTCCAGCATCTAGGGAGCTTTGTCTGGGACAAGGCTGGCTGATGCGGAATTGGTTTGGTTTTGCTTTTTCATACGATTTTTCATAAGGAAATGAAACTAGCTGAAGCCTTGTTTTAGCAACTAAAAATAGCACTTTTCAAGTTTAGTGCCTGGGGAGGCAATGCTGGGATGTTCTCACCTGGCCCTGGGGACCCAGGTGGGGTCCCCACCTCTGCTGGGTGAAGCTGAACACCCAGCCCCGCTGCAGGTCTGTGCCCGTCGAGTCCAGGAGGGTGCGTTTCCGGTCTCACAGGAGGCCAGCCTCCCTCCTCCCAGCAGCATGACAACCTGGTCTGGAAAAGGACTGAGTGGGCCCAGAGAGGAGCCCACTTTCCATTCTGCCCAGAGAGCAGGCTGGAGCTGGGGAGAGCGGGTGAGCAGATGGGAAGGACAGGGCCAGGGAGCAGGCAGGAGCTGTGGGCGGAAGCGTCCGGAGGCTGTCTCCTCACATGCTGGACCTGGGTGGCACAGGGTCCTGCCCTCATCCCCGTCCTGACTGCTCACCTCCCCAGAGGCATGAGGGTCTGGGGTTGCATCCCCAGCGCCCTCTGCTGCCCGTCCCTTAGGCCGAGTGTAACCATCACCGTGCCCCCTCACTGTCGCTGCCTCGTGTGAGACACGGATTAAATCTTCCTGCTTGTGCTCAGTTGATCTGGCCTCTGTGTGTCACTCTTGTGCCCAGGGCAGTCCCATGTCCCAGCCGGGCTAAATTATGGTCCATCATTCCAGGACTGAGAACAGAAAGTTCTCTCACCTCAGCTGCATGTGGGGCTTAGAGCCACGAGTGCCTGAACCATTAAACCCAGCCACTTGGAAAACTGTCTCCTGGGTGTTGGCATTTTTGGTGTGAATTGTACTGTTTTTTTTCACCCATCTTTTGCCACCCACTCCTGACCCTGGGAAGTGGAACGCCCTGGGGACCAAAACTCCTCCCCCACCACCCTAAATTGTATGGCTGCAGGTTAAATAAAAAACCCAGAGGGATGTGACTTGGGGCTCACTCTTACCCAAAGTACCCAAGAACGCCGTGGATCCCTGCTGGTGGCAGGATGTGCGAGACGCCCCTTGGTTGGGGGCACCTGAGATGCACATTCCTGGTCTCAGGTCTGGGGCAGCTCCTGGGACACATGCATCTGACGACCACAGTTCACAGCTGTGCACATCTCTTGCTGTTCCTGACCACCGACTGACTTCTGTGACCCATTAAAGGGTCAGTCCTAACCCACAGTTTAAGCCTAGTCGCTCAGACAGAGGTAATAAGCTGAGATGCCACCAGGCAGAGATGTGTAGACCTGATTACTAATTACCTGACAGCTGACAAGGGCGGCAGCTACCAGCCCCACGATCCCTTTTTATGCTTCCTTATCTTCAGACTGTCAGACACCTGTAAAAACACTAACAGCTTGTATTTTTACTTTATAGCTTACCTTATTCCCCCCAAAAAACTCTGAGGCAACTTCCATAGACAAAATTTTAAGGAAAACAAGATGCAGACTTGAGCCCAGGCAGAGCAGGCCAGGTCTAGACGGCCTCATTGGTCAAGACGAGCTGGGGATGTGGCTCTGAGCTGCAGGGCCTCCAGGAGCCTCAGTGACTGAGAAAAGCACGAAGGGGCTGCCCTGGCCAGGCGGGCACTTCATGCTTTAGTTACATGAAGACGGTGTCAGGTGGGGATGGGTGTCCAGCTCTGACGGAAATCCAAGGAGACATGAAGCTGGGGGACGGGGTGGGGCCCTGCAGGCCATGCTCACACCTGAATTAGATACCAGGAGCACAGAGCAAACCTGTCCAGTAGAAGATAACTGACAAACTGACCTCAGGAGGGTCTGTTCCGTTTCAAACCCGGTTTAAGAAAGACGTGGGTTTTCCAGATATAAGAATCACCGTGGGCAGGTCTAAGGTGCTTCAGAAAGAGGGTGTAACCTAACCTGCTTCTGGGCCTCCAGCCAGGGCACAGCTGCTAACAGGCCACAAGGGGGGCAGGTAAACAAGCCCCTTCCCACCCTGGGGAATTTCTGCGCTGCCGAGACTGGAAAATGCCAGAGCCTGACGACCTAGGGGAGGAAGGCCTGCCATCAGGAGAGACTTAGGTGGACTGAAGTCCTCCGACCTGGGACAAACCCTGTGCTTCACAGCTCGAAGCCCCCTTATTAAGCCACACACCCTCTCCTGGGAGAGAGGTCACAATGGGGAGGTGAGAAGTGGGACAGCTGGCAGGCGCTGGCTGGGAGCAGCACACGTGCAGGGGAGGCTGGTTTGGCAAAAAGCCAAACAACACAAGCGCCACCACCAGTAAGTGAACAGGGCGATGCCCGTGGGCCAGAAGAGTCCCTGGACTCCAGCAGCCTAAACCCCACCCACCACCTGTCCATCGACACGGCAACATTCAACGAGCTTGTTAACTGTAAGGTTGGAAAGGCCACCTGTGTAGGCCTGGTTTTTAGAAAAATGCCATCTCCACCTGGAGAAGCCGTCCCCACCTCCCCACCTCCCCACCGTGAACGTACCTTTCCCCAGAGATAATGTCCCTCCGTGCTGGGCCTCAGTGTCTGGGAGGAAGCGGGAAAGAAGGGCCCGTGATCCTCGGCCTTACAGAGGCGACACCACCTCCCATACGGCCGGGTCCTGAGAATGGCCTGGTGCTGTGGGTAGGGCCTGGCCTGGAGGCGTCACTGAGAAAACAGACAGACCACCACCACGATTTTATTCTTAAATAAATGCTCAGTCTAAGGCCAGGTTAGGTAGACAGGTGGGTGGAAATCGGAGGAAGGCGGACCACGGGCACCTCCCCCGCTGGGAGCAGTGGGGCCGCCCAGGGAGGCAGGGACACCAAGGAAGGCAAGCCGGGTGCACAGGGTGGGAGGGGCTGATGGAACCACTGGAGTCCGTTCTGGGAAGGGACAGAAAGAACCCAAGTTGCCCCACATTCTCGAGAGTGGTGCCAGAAAGCTCAACGTGGTCCCAAGACCCCACGCCTCCTGCCCCAGGCTCCCGGTGCCCAGCTCAGGAAGTGTGGGATCAACTAGCCGATGGCCAGAAGGCTGTCACTGTCTTCCCAGCAAGACCTCGGGTTGAGTGGCAGCAAGAGGGAGAGAGGGCCGCATGCCCGCCGCCCACGCTGTCCACAGAGACCTGTGCTCCCAGCCACCCGGGGCGGGTGCCTCAGGTCTGCCAGGGCTTCCTCTGCCTGGCCCGCTGGCATCCGAGTTCTCTCCAGGCGCATCTCCAGGGTGCCGGGCTGGCCGGAGGAAGCGGGGGGACAACGGCAGACATCTTCATGCTCCTTCAGGTGGCGAGTAACACTCAGTGCTGGCGCCCCGGTTCCGACTTGCCCAGGAACTCCCTGGACCAGAGGAGGACACCTGTCGGCCAAACCTCTTCAGGCCAAACATGAGACCCCACCTCCTGTGGTCCTCCTACAGCCCACCTGGGGAGGCCGCAAAGGAGCCTGGAGGACCACACTTCCGCTCAGAAAACCCCGTGAGTTAGACAAGCAGGGCGCCAACGGCAGCGCCCAAGTCAAGTCCCGACACACAGGAGCAAGGATGGGGTCACTAACTGCACCCCGATGTTGGAGCCATTCTCTGGTCTACATTTTACGTAATGTATTCCTTTTATGGGGAAAAACCACAGTCCCAGAGCAAACCCATACTCATCACTGTCCCCTCGCAGCAACCCACATCCGTGAGGCAAGAAACTGCAAAGGAACGCCCCTGCAACCTCAAGGGCGAAGTGTAACCACCTGGCACACACCTCACCAAGGGCTGATTCCAGCACCCTGGGCTCCGCAGAGGCCCCCCAGCCAGGACGTGCGGGCTGCCTGCACCCTCCAGCGGGAGGCAGGGAGCGCCTGGTCCATCCAAACCCTTCGCTTTGCCACCAGCGCACCCCTCATCCTCAGGCTCTGCGCCCAAGCTCGAGATGGGTGCCCAGGGCAGCAGCCCACGTCCTGGCCCAGGATTTCGGCCAGCGCAGTGCAGCCACGGGCACAGCCTCCCTTCCAGAAGCAGCTGGGGACAAACAGGCTTTTGAGGAGCTGGCCCAGACCTGCACCCCCCTGTGCCCCACGCGCACGAGCAGCAACCTGACGGGCCCTTGGGAAGGGACGGAGGCCTGACCCGAAGCAGCTGTGGTGTCTGCGCTGCACGACCTGCACCACAGGGAGATCACAGCCCGAATGACGGTGGGGATGGCCCAGGAGGGAGGGGTGACGCTCTTGACCCCTCACTGTGACTCGGCCCCGAAATGGCTTTTGTAGCTGCGGCCGCACACGCCTGCCTGAGCCATCGCCACGCAGGACGGCATCGCAGGTGAGAGGAGGGCGCCTCACCTCAGGATCCGTGGAAGCTCAGGGCTCTTGTAGATGTACTTGTGCCTGTAGCCAAGGTCCGAGTGGAAGGGGATGAACTGAACCTTGAAGTCTCGGAAGCTGCGTGACGGTGCAGCAATGTTGTAGAGCTGGGGAGGGAGAGGCGGGTCAGCGCCTGGGGGTGACCTGCCTACTGGCCTCCCTCTGCCACAGAGAGCAGCCCGTGGCCGCCGTCTCCAAAGAGCAGCCCAAGACCCCCGTGCCCAGCGCCCTACAGCCTGCCTCGGCCACAGCAGGGACCCTCGGGGCCACCACTCAAGACCCTCTCCGTCCTCACGCCCGTCTTGCAGACCGCCCTTCCTCAGGGGCCTGCAGCACCGCAGAGAGCCACCTGCTACGGGATGCGGTGGTGGCCTGAGTGCCAGGAGCAGCCCCGATGGCTCAGTCCCTGGGGCTGGGTGGGCTGTGTGCCTCAAACTTTGCCGTGTGCCTGGGTCAAGGCCCGCCAACAAGGTGGCTCAGGACCTGTGCCACCTCAGCCCCCTCCTCCCAGCCCGGGATGGCCAGGTCACGTGCCCGGAGCAGCTGGAGGGAAGGACCTGGCCCCCGCACACCTGCCTCAGGCCTGGTCTGATGTGGCCTGGACGTCGCGCCCTCTAGCAGGCCAGCGCCACGGCCAGACAGTGCTCTCTCCCACCCTAACCCCACCTACAAATCTAATCGGGTTTCCTGGCAGCAAAGGCAAAGCAAATACGGCAAAAGCAGACACACAGGCAACATGGCACCCCCTTTGTCGTCAGTCCCATCCCAGAGGCAAGAGAACAGGTGAGAGTTCTGTACCAATTCCAGCCACTGGGGGAGCCTCGCCATCAAGGGTTCTTTCCCTCCAGCCAGTAACTGGCAAGCCCTCCTGGCTGAGTCCCCTGTACGGGGACCCAGGAGATATTCATTTGCTTATTTTCACGTTTCCTTCTGGGGCGGCATCAGCTGTCCAGCCCCGCCCCACCCCTGCTGCCAACCTCCTCTGCCCTCTCCCTCACAAGGGGCCCTGCCAGCAGCAGGACCCTCCTCCCCACCTGCCTGGCCTAGCCTGGACCGAACATGAGTTTGCCCGACGCCCGCCAGACACCCACCTTTCTGCCGAGCTGGAAGGGCACGACAGGGTCGTCCTCGGCGTGCAGGATGAGCAGGGAGCAGGAGATATGCTTCACGCTGCAGGGAGGAAGAAAGGCGCTGGACTGGCCCCCAGGAGGAGCTGGGGTCTCCTGGGCTCCCAGTCCTGCCCACAGCAGGGACCTGGCTTAGGGAGCGCTTCACCGTGGTGTGGAACGCCTCAAACTATGGGCATTTTAATAGAGAACTAGCAGTTGATTTCTCAGATGTTTCCATCAATATCTATTCTAGGTGACAGGTGTCAGCCAAATCTAGAGATCAATTCATTCACCAAATCGGGTCCCTGAATATTTCCTGGAAATTAAAAATTATTTATTTTGCTAGTAGACTACTCTTAAAAAGTTACAAAACAATATTTACAAACTAAGTAATTTAGGTGGGCCAGGAAACTCACTCAAATGAACTTTACTGGACATCTGTTGGCAAAAGAGCCACCCTCTAACTTATCTTTCGTGTAAATGATATTTAAGGTCACTCCTGAGCGTTTCAAGTAAATTAACATTCTCAACAGATTCACAGGATCCTATCCTTCAGCAAACCACCTAACAGAAGGACTGGATGGGCCCGGGGTCTCCTAGGCGCCCCTCACTGAGGTCTCACGGGGAGCTGCTGGATGCAGCAGACACCTGTTGTTGGTGATCCCATGCTGATCTGGGGGCTTCACAAGGGCAGCCCCGGGGCAAACCTGGCAGGACCAGGCCTGGGGGCGCGCCACCCCTCAGAGGCCCAACTCTGGCAGTCTGCAACTGCTGCTAGCGGCTCGCAAGTTCACCCGCCCACCGCGTTCCACTCCCAGGGTGGAGCGCTGCTGGTGTGTGAGTCACGCTTTGGCGGGCAACGTCTTTTCTGGACTTCCACCCACGAAGCTGCTCCGTAGCCTCTCTGACTCTGGAGGCCCCCCTCACATGCTGTCACCTTACCAAATATTTGGGACCAGACCTGCCCACCAAGCTGGGGCTCCTGACTTGCAGCGGGTGAGGGCCGGCCGGCCCACCAGCACTCACACAGGCTCAGCTGGGGGGCAGCCAAAGGTGGCTTTCTCATCGTTGTCATTTTTAGAGGGAACCCAGTCTATTCAGATCATTCTTCTTTTAAAAATGTAGATTTTTAAATGTTAACTGCATATTCAGATAAGGATTTTTCCTTTTTCTTTTTTTTTGAAGAAATTAAACCCCATGAAATTAAGATATCACAAAGATAATATCAGCAGAATCTGAATGTTGTCCAAAGAACAGTCCTTAAATAGAACATGTAACTGCTGGTTTACCTCAGAGAAATACTTTTAATATAAAACTTTGTAACATCTTTCCATAACCAAACACAAAACCTATGGCTGAGGCAAAGTCATTTTTTGAATAACAGTTGCTATTACTGCTTTAATACCTGTTTAGGAGTTCTGGTTTTGACAGATAATTTTCAAATAAAACGGCGTTATGGACCAAAAATATGTTGTCTTCCTATCTCTTTAATCTAATCCTACAGTCCTTCCACACTCCTGGTTCTCCTTCTCTAACTGACATGCCCTTTACAGAGACGTGTTGCTTACAAAAGATCCCTGTGTATTCAGAATCCTATCCCACTTGGTTAACGTGACTCAAGACACTTATTCTGGGGGTTCTTGGGGTTTTTCTAAATTCTCTTCCATGGTACTCACTTTTCATCATTTGCAAACTGAATTCCACTGCTTGTGATGGGATCAAGGAAGAACCAGTCAAACCCAGGGAAGTATCGATAGATCTGGAGGCAACATGTAGACAACAAGCAGAGGATCAATTAAAACACCCCCCGCAGGGCTGAGGGTCCAGACAGAGGTGCCGTGTGCCCGGGGGTCACTCCTGCTTCTGAGCAGGCTGACCTGTGGGCCCCCTGGAGCTGGGGGGGGCGCCCCTGCCCTTCCTGGCCCCCGCCCTCAGACTCCCTGCTCAAGAGGCCCCCAGACCGGCTGCAGGGGGGCTGCCCGCAAACAGGGCTCCCACACCTCAGACTAGGAGACCAGGCTTCTCACACACAACAGGCTGCCACCCCCAAGGAATGGGGTCCGTGTGACTCGGGAGAAGAGCAACATCAAAGGAGACCCAACAAAGGACTCTTCTGTCTGAAACGGAGCAGCATGAGGTCGGGTGGGGCCGACACGGCTCCCCTGGACACACGGAGCAGTGGGAGGAGGAGGAGGAAGCAACAGGGTACAGAGGACCCTCCTCTGGGCCCGGCCTGTAAATGGAGGGTCCAAGGCCTCGAATCCGGCCAGTGACGGCACAACAGCATGTAATCCCCACCAGGCCTTCCCTGGGGTGCCCACCAGCTCCACTCCTGGGGAGGCTGCCGGGACAGCGCCCTCAGCCTGCACTGAGCCCCATGGGCAAGCAATGCCAGGGGGGCAAAGCCTCCTGTGGGTACAGCCGCCCTCAGGCAACCTGGCTGTGACTCCATCCTTCTACCTGGCACAAAGTTATAAACATCCTGAGCGGCTCTGTAGTCAGGCCAGTGCCCAGAACTAAATGAGAATTAACTTTTAATAAAGTTTGTATTCATTAGACTATTTAAATAATAATTTTATGATATTTAAATTTATTTATTATACACTTACAGTCATTTTTATATTTTATAGCAATTATTTTCATTATAAAAATAAGTCCATTTTTAATAAGATCTGTACTTGCCACTGAGAATGGATGGCTCTTAGCTTCTTCGCGGATGTTAGTAAATGGAGATTCCAATATGAGGGCATCTGGAGGTGTCTCTAGATAAACAAACGGGGAACTGGGAGGTGAGCAAGAAGCCCCAGTGAGACACACTCCTCCGCTCCCCATCCACGCACCCTCCACAGGACAGCGGAGCCCGGCCCCTGGTGACGCCCCGCCAGCCGCTGGCGGATTGGGGGAATGGGGGTGGGCCCTCAAGGGTCTGCTCAGGCCCCCACCTCAGCGCCTGGCTCTCGTCTCACCGTACGGCGCGTCCACCACCACCCACTTCACGAGAAGCCCCAGGGCCTGGAGCACAGCCGGCTCCCCAACGCTCCACCCGCCCACGGGAGCCGGGCCGTCCCCACGACGTGTGACCCCACACGAGCCCCTACCTCGCTCACAGAGGCGCCGCACCAGGTTTGTGGCCACTCTGGAAAGAAAAAAAAAGTTCAGCTGAATTATGACAAAAATTGTTTCAGATGAGATCCTCCTAATACTCAAAGGTGACCGAGGAAGCTGGGATCTGCAGTGACCAGTGGGGTTTTGGGCGGGGGGAGCACAGGTGCCCCAGCCGTCAGCCAGCCCCTCTGACAGGGCACCTCCATGTCCCCGAGGCATGCACCTCACCTGGAGCAGCCCCTTCAGGCCACACAGCGGCGCCCCAGTTCACACCCGGTCCGTATGGGTGCCGCCGGGACACAGAGGAGGACAGCAGGGCCCAGGGCCGCCCCGCCAGCAGGGAAGAGGCTGCAGTCTGCCTGCACAGCTCCTGGGGGCGGCAGCACTTGCAGTCTGCCAGGCCTGGGGGCCTCCTGCCTTCCCAGGACCAACCTGGGTGGGTCCCATGCAGACACCCAGGGCAGGATGGCCTGCTCTCCTGTCCAGGGTTCAGTCCCCCCGCGAGGGCGGGCCAGGAGGCCCTGTCCCAGGCACTGCCCAGCCTGCGGCCCCAACCCGCCTGCAGCCACCACGTCCAAAGGAAAGGCAGCAGAAAAACAGCAGGTGCTGGTCTTGGGCTCCTTTAGAAACACTGGCCCCTACGCCCGTGGAAGCGATGCAGGCAGCTCACGTGGAACATCGAAGTGCTTCCTGTCTTGGCAGATGGAGGAAGGGAACCACCACTGCTGCCTCCCCAAGTTCTCCGGTGACGACGCCAAGCGTGGGCTAAGGGGCCCACTGTTCGCAAACAGAATCAAGGCCCCGGCTCCTGGGCTTGCTGGGCAGCACATACGTCCTCAGCCAGGCCAAGGGAAGCCCGAGTGCCCTGTCCCGTTCTGCTCGGACCCCCCTCCCCAGGGCACAGTCCTGCTGAGGCGCGTCTGCATCCTCCCTGCGGAGGAGACGGCACCTCCACGACTGCTGTTGTACCTCCCGTCACTTCCTGGGTTGAGGAGCTGAAGTATCTCAAGCCCCTCGTGGTCTCTGTGGTGCTTCATCCCCTGCCCCCATCACAGCACTAATGGTGCTACAGGGCCCAGAGGACACCGGGGCCCCTAGGAGAGCCTGGGCTGGACAGTCGCCCGTGAAGACCTGCTCCTGCAAAGGCCACGCGGGGAATTCTTACCCGGTGCCGAGGGAATGGCCCCAAATATACACAGGGTTGTCTCCACTTCGCGCTTTGATCCAGTCAAAAACATGGAGTGCGTCGTACGTCATGCCCCGCTCCGACGGCGTTCCTACTGAGTCACCCCAACCTGGGAAAGCAGCAGCAAGAGGAGGACGTCACATGCAGCCCAGGGGACCTCGAGGGGCAAGCCCACCTCCTCCCCCTTCTCAGCAGGAGGCCCAGAACGTCTGGGGCCTCAAGGTCTCAGCCAAGCCAGCTCTTCTTCTCCCACCTCCTCAGCTGTCACAACCTCTGAACCCAAACGGCCATCCACCCGCCCTCATCTGAGTCTCGACGAGCAGCTAGCTGAGCAGACGGGGTGGTCGGACACGCAGACCCCTGCCGGCCCCAACACCTGGGGCTTGCCGCCAGGATGAGGCACTGACAGGCTCAGCCAGGGAGAGTCCAGTCCGCCCTGGGGCCCCTGAGCCCAGCCCTGACTCCATGGCCCAGCTGTGGCCCAGCTGTGGACAGGCGTGGAGAGGTCCCCAGACAGGCAGATGGCAGGCTCAGGGCAACTCTGACCCAGAAAGGAAGGGGCTTTTAGCATCCTGTTTGCTTAACAGAGGAAAGCCAACTGTCTCGGCCCCTAAACCTTGACCTCCCAAGGGACCTTCCCTCCAGATTCTCAGAAAAGTCAAGTGTGACTGTCATTTCCAGCAGCTCAGCAGTGAGTCATCATCAAAGGATCTGAAAGCACCACAAGGCTCAGAAAGACCAAGTCCTGCTACATAAGCAAAACCCAGAGGCAGGGGCACCACAGGCCACCTCCCTGGGGCATCCCAGACCCAGATTAGGGAAGGAGCCAATGTCAGGGACAAGGCCAGTGTGAGGGCTCGGGGCACTGGTGGCGGCAGGGACAAAGAGACAGGGAGAGACACAGAGAGACAGAGACAGGGACAAACTCTTGTACGGCTTAGAAAGGCAGAGACTCAATGGGAAATGAAAAGAGGAAGTGCTAGATGGGATCTTATTTCTGTTGGAAGCACCAGAAGGTGAACAAGGAAGAGGCCACCCCTCTCACTACCCTGAGGTTCCAGCAGCAGGAGCAGGAGGAAAGGATGGGCCTCATTTCAGAGTTTCTCCAACGCAGCACCTTCCTCCTGATGGAACACTCTTCCACCAAAGAACCATCCCTCACCCTATGGTCAGCAGAATAATGGCCCCCAAAGATGTCCATGTCCAACCCCGAAACCTGTGCCTCTGGTACCTCACACGGCAAGGGGAATGAAGGGTGCAGAAGGAAAGAGGCTACGAATCAGGAGACCCTGGGATGGGAGGTGATCCTGATCAGCGTGAGCCCCCAGTAATCACAGGGTCTTTATGATCAGAAGGGAGACAGAAGTCAGAGCCAGAGTGATGCAGACTCAGGCCACAGGCAAGGAGTGAGGGTGGCCTGGAGAAGCTGGAAGAGGCCAGGAACCTGACTCTCCCCTGGAGCTTCCAGCCGTGCCCACACCTTGACTTATCCCAGTGGCTAAAGATTTTGAACTCCTGACCTCCAGAACTTCAAGATAATGAGTCTGTGCTGTTTCGAGACATTTACATTTGTGGTAACTTCTTGCAGCAGCAAGAGGAAACTCTTCCAAAGTTCACATCCAGGTGATGTCAACTGGCTCCTGGGTCTGCGGATGTGGAACCCCCCCAACCGCTTACCCCCAGTCAGGGTGAGCTGGACAAGAGGCCTTTAGCCCTTTGGCCTCTCCCACCAAGGACTGTCCAAGGCACACACTTGCCACACAGCTGCTCCCTGCCAACACAAAGCATTTTCCTCACGCATCAAACCGTGGGAGGCCAGAAAGAAGAAATACTGAGGGGCGAGAAGATGAGTCTCTCTCTTCCCTGTCTCCATAACGTCAACAAAACCAGCTGTGCTGAGCATGAAACGTGCCCAGCTGTGGGGAAAGTCTGAGTCCAATAAAGACAGTACTTCCTACTTTAAAAATGTGGCTGACAGAGGGTGTGTGCTGGGGTTCCAGGCACCCTACAGGGGCGGATGCACGCAGGACACACCTCCGAAGACCCTGACCCTCCACCACATCCACGTGCTCACAATTGCCACAGGTCACGGCAGAGCCGCCAGCCGCGCAGGAGCCTCTCAGAGCAACACCTGCATATCCCACACCGACCTGGAGGAAGCGGGGCAGCCCTCACCTCTGTAGTCAAAGGTAACCACGTGGTAGCCAAGGGAACTCAGCACCTGGAAGTGAAAAACAAACACCTGGGCAACATGGCTCTGACTAAACCCACTAAACCCAAGCAATTCCAAGTGACTTTATGTAATTTGCCGATTTCTGGCATATGATCCACAAAGTCCATTCATCCTGATCTTGGAAACTATCCCCAGAGGCAGCAAAATGGGAAGCATTCCATGGGGAGACGTCCATAACAGGCAGTGTTAAAAAGATCAACAATGATTATTAACTCAAAATTATCAGGGGGACCCCCTTCTGTTCACGCGTCCTGGAAAGAACAGCCAGAAGCAGGCGGCAAGCGACGCCCAATCTGTCGCAGACCGTGTGGGTCACACCCCGTGGGCACTGCTCCATCCATCTGCCCACTGTGTGGCCTCTTCTGTCTGTCATAAGCTAAGGGCACCGCTCCGTCCATCATAAACTGTGTGCCGTCCTCACCTACCTTGTAAAGCTCCACCCGGTGGTCGCCTCCTCTAGATCATCAGGGAAAGGAAACAAGCATGGCTGTTAGTGCATCTTCTCAGAAAGGGGGCCCAGGATCAACACTGTAGCATCTGGGCCCTTAGGGCCTGGCCCCCAAACCTACACAGGAGGGTGGTGGACAGGTCACCTCCTCCTCAGGGCACCTACGCAGCTCCCAGCTTGCCTCCACAGTATGGTGCCAAACAAGGGACAGTCTGAGCATTTGGGGGATCTTTCTTAACTATTACCTCACCTTTGGTTTGAGCAGGCCATACAAACCTTCAGTACAAACACCAGAAGACACAAAGGGCCCCTCAGCTCCCCAGTGTCCAGGACCACCCATGAACAGGAGGGAAGCACTTCCCTGCTGGCACACACACCACGGGGACAGGCCACAGGCACCTCCCGCCCCAACCTTTTCACCTACAGAGCCAGAGCCAACTCTCAGAACTCTCCTCCTCGGCCATTCACGCCCTCCCCTCGTGGTCACTTCGGCTCTTTCCCACCTGCTGCTAACTGAGGTTCTGCTGCTGCGGCCACCCCCTAACGTCCTTCCACACACGTGTATCTGCGGGTGGATGCTGGGTCGAAGGTGTGATCGTGATCTGACAGCCACTGTGAGCCTCCCAGCCCCTCACCAGCAGGCTCCAGCTTCAGAGACTCGGCCGAACACCACGGCCGAGCAGGCGCCACTGCTGACACCACCTCACGCCTGCACCTCTCTCCAAGGACTGTCCACCTCTTTCTCCCACGTTCTGCCCAGATGCTGGCTGGCTGTTACCGTGCACAGATACCCCTCGGCAGAGGGAAGCACCTCAGCAGGCGGCTCACCCTCACCAGACTTCTCAGCTCTTTCCCTTCTTTATGAGGAGCATTTGGCCAATTTCCGGGGTGTGTGTACACGGAGCGAGTGTCCTCAGGGGAGGCGAGAACACGACGAAGGAGGAAAGCCAATATAACCCAGAAACAAACATTCAAAGGACTTAGCTTCAAGACCAGAAGAAAATACTGCAGTGTCTTCAGTTACCTTTGCAACAATTTGTCACGGCTCTTTTCTAAATGTCCCAATACCCTACCTTGAGCAAGAAGGGGGATTTAGAGCGTGATGGGGCTGGGGGCGTCCTGGGGGTCCGAGGCTGCTGCTGTCCTGCCCGGCCGGGTGGCCGCCAATATCTGCAGCCTGAGTAGTCCTTGGGGACGTGGAGGGGGGTGGGTGGGGGTGGGCAGCAAACCTTCAAAGTCACAAGATTCCTTCCATCCTGAAGTTACAGATGGACTTTGTCTTCTTTACCATGTGATTGGCACTGCTCACAAAGAACTCCAAACTTGCCTCATTTACAGAAAGAGGCTACAGGAGCTGTTTGTATTCACTTGCTCTTTGAAAAGCGGAAGAGAAACCCGCTGTAGCTTGTCCCAGACGAGGGGAAAGCAGGCTGCCAAGAGCGTGCTGAGTCAGTAGCGCAGCGCGCTGCTCTCCCGGCTCCGTGTCCCTGCGGGCCCCACTGCCTGGACATCCTGCTGCCTCCTCTGTGTAGCCCCTCTGCCCAGACGCCCGCTGTGGCCTGCTTTGTCCTCCTCGCCGGTTCTGCCTGTGAACTGACTGACCCCAGCCCGGCCCCGCAGTGCCCGGCCTCCTGCTGCTTCTTGCTGGCTCTCTCTCACGAGACCCAAGGAACAGGGACCCTCCCAGGGGTTTCAGGCAATGCTTGTTCAGAAAACGCCCCTCTTCCTCTCACCCCACCAGCTCTCCTGCAGACTCTTCTCAACAAGGCTGACCGTGTGGGCTGGAAGGAGCCCTCTTTAAACAACGGCTCCAATCCCCGCTTGTCCGAAAGACATCCATTAAACCTACTCTTGAACAGCACCTGGGATAAACCTGGGCGAGGGCTTTATCTGCACAGACGTAGGTGCTTCCTTGATGGCCCACTGGGATGCGCTGGCACTGCCGGCTCAGGGCTGGAAGTACCCTGGCCTGAGAGCGTGGCATGGCGGCCCCCCGAGGACAAGCTTGTCCCTGCATGCTCAGCTGAGTCCCATGAGGACTCCCCCACCTTCAACGTCACCCTCGCCCCTCCCCAGGAAGCATGCCTCCCCCTCCAGCAGGGCACACCTGCCAGCAAGAAAGTGTCCTCAGACCAGACAGCAGATGCTGGGTGAGCAGGGGCGACTTCCTGGGCACACGGTGGCTCTGCAGGGTCTCAACAAACCTCGGCTGAGGGACCATGCCTCCTGCCCACTGAGAAGCCTTGTTCCCTAACCCAGGAAGAAGGACACCCCTCTGGCTGAGGCTCTGGGTCGCTCTGACAGATGCAGCAACCTCCATCCCACCCCAGGCACGAGCTTCAGACCAGGGGTTTCTGGACACAGCTGCCCACATCTGCTCAGCAGGTGGTTTCCAAGCAAGCAGACCCGGTCCACCTTGCACACAGCCCTGCTCTGCTCTGGGCCTGTGGGAACACGACTTCATGCAAGCTTCTCCCAAACCCCAGACAAACCCTGCCTCTTCGTGTGTTCTCAGGACGCCCATGTCCCAGGTGCACCCACGCTCTCACTGCGATGGGCCCCACGAAGGAGCCCTTCCTCACCTGGTGCCCGCGTTCCCGTGCAGGTACAGGATGATCGGGTGGCTAGAAGCCAAGGCATCCTCATACCACATCTGGTCCTTCCCTTGGGCGTTCTTCCACCAGACAGTGGGGACAGTGTGCCTGGAAGCAGAAGCAGAGGGGAGCGGCAGGTGACGTGCCTGCAGACGGGATGCCCACGGCTCAAGTCACAACTGAGCGGAGAGCAGGAGGCTGGGTGGGCTGACTGCAAGCTGTGAGGGCAGCTTCTGGCAGCTGAGGCAGGTCATTTCCTGACTCGCGGATGGGCCCTCTCTGGGCCCCAGAAGCTTGCCCCGGCAGCAGTTACTAGGGGTGGGGCGACAGCCGCTCCTCCTGTATAAAGGGGAAGCTATGTGAGCTAAGACCCCTTCCAGCTGGGTTCCAGCACAGAATGGGCACTGAATAGACACTGGGCAACGCCATGTCCCCTCAAACTCATCCATGTCTTTAAGTACGTAACTTAACTCACGACGTAAGACATATCGTGCTGTTATATGTACTAATTCAGCAACACGGGGCTATGGGCTGGACTGGAAGCCCGGCCATCGTTAAGGCACAATTTCTAACACAGAGCCTGTCCACAAGCCGTCTTGGCCAGACGCACCGCTGCAGGAGATGTCACAGGCCCATGTGGGCAGTCCTTCCATGCCTGGCCAGGCAGGTGGACACTTGTCTATGTGGCCAAACCCTCCTTTAGAGAGGTGCTCTGGTTCATCTTAACTCAGGACACATCAAAGTCACTGTTCATCACTGGGGAGGGTCTCATTTAATACCTTTTTTCTGTAAAACTTATTCAAATTCATTCTTGGGAAGTTTTAAAAACATTACATGGCCGATTTCTTCTTTTCTAAGTGTTAGCATCTCGTTTCTAACGTAGTCTCTCTGACCCATTTCAGAGGACTGCATTTTGGGTGGTTCTGACAGCTGCAATTATCACTCCCCCACAATTACAAACCTATGAGACGGAAAGGTACATTTGGAAGGTGCTGGGAGCTGATACGCCTCCAGTAGCCAGCCTACCCAAACTCAGAGCTCCTGACGAAGGCCCAGGCAAGCTAAGCTCTCCATCCCTGGGCTCCTCCCCCTGCCAGGCAGAGGGGAGCTGCCCTCCCACCCCCCCCACCTCCAGCTCCTCTGCAGCAGGAGGACCTGGAGAGGTGCCAGTGAGGGCAGGTGGTGAATGGAGTTGCTGCCACCCAAGGGCCCGCACTGCGAGCAAGACAGCGCAGGGTGCAGACCTGGGCGGGCTGTGGTGCCCACCAGCACACAGCGGCTGTCACTTCCCGGAGACTCATGTGGTCATCACCAACACAACCTTCACAGGTAACTGTCCACAAATACCTGTCCTGTAACACGGCTGCTCTGCTCGAGGAAGAAGCCTGGCTGAGCCCACATCTTCAAAGCACAGACCCTCTTAACCATCAGGAGAGCCACCAATTCCCCCAAACACCTCTGAGCAAAACATGTCAGGCTTCTGACTGAAAATGAAAATGCACAGCAGCCCGCATGCACACACTGGTCGTAAATGCTCCGTTAAAACAAACCAGAAATGACCAATGACAGCCCCAGCCTCAGCCACTACGAACCAGAACCTCCCTCTCACCCTCTGGTCTTTACGCAGGACCCCCTGCCCTCTGCACAGCACAGGGAAGCGATTCAGAGCACTTCACTCAGAAGCTTCTCACGTCCACAGCAGTTCTACTGAGACAAAGGCAGCAATTCAGAGCTGCTTCTGAGAGAAAGAGAAGACGCCACAGGAAAGCCAGTCCGCTCTGGTTCTGTTGTTTGTAAATACCAACTAGTCCACAGTAAAAGCATTAAATCATATTCCACAGAAATGCCAAGAAGTCACAGAACTTAGGCCCAACCTAAATTTATGGCTAAAAAAGTAAACGCTAAAAAAAGAGCAAACGCCACCACTATCAAGAGCTGAGTGCTGTGTGTGAAAGAAATGCAGCTGTTTTCAACAACTGGGTGGGCCCTTCTCTGCAAGACAGGTGTGGCTCAAGCCTGCGCTCACGATTCTGTGATATATTCTCTGTTTCTGGCTTTCTTCTCCCCTGGAAACGAGGCTTTCTGCAAAAACCAATCTGCTTTGAAAACCTCAGAACAGAGCTGGCCATCTCGTGCCCCATTATTCAAGGAATTTAGTTGAGATCTTTCCTTTGGAAGCGGCAGGTAAAAGATAAAAATGGACAAGCAAGAGTTTCAGAGACGGCTCCGCTGTCAGGACAGCAGTGGCCACACCTCACAGGCCTTCTGCCTCCTGGAGAAGCTGCAGAGCCGGTGCCCGCCCCTGCAGCCCTGAGGCTGCACACTCACCAGACTCCAAGGGTCACGTCTTCCTCTGGCTGGAGGTAGTAATTACAGGTGTGATTCAAACCTTGATCCTGCGGTTTTTTCAAATCAATGAAATAGGGAACGCGCACTGTGGGGGACAAAGAGATGGAAACCAGGATTAGTGAGGGTGGACGGACACACACGTACACAGCAGAGGTGAAGCTCTCAAAAAGTGCCAAGTACTTTCCCAACGCTATACTGCCTGGGGCACCGGGCCCTCCAGCCTCAGGCGGGGCTGGAGGTAGGTGTATCTACAGATCCTTCGGCAAGGACGAGGTCCAAGCAGAGACCCACTGAAGGCTGTTCAAGGTGTGAGAAGATGTGAAGGAGGGAAGGAAAGATCCTTGGGAGACCTGAGGGTCAGCCTGGCCATGAGAGAGGCTGGAGACAAGGAGGCTACGACTGAAAGCTGGAGCCAGGGTGTTGGGGGAGGGACTGTGGGAAAGGCGACAGACGGACGTGTGTTCTGGGCCTGGGGCCACGGGCTTGATGACCACCTGAATGTAGGTGCGGGCCAGGTAAGTGGGATTCTGAGGTTCCTAGTGCTGTCATTTAACAGAGAGTGAGGCCAAATATGAGGAGTGGGTGCTAGAGGTGGAGGAATCCACAGAACCCACAAGCCACACAGAGTCGACGGAAGGCATGGGAACAAGACAGCAGCTACTCATTCAGCCCTGAATTTAACAGGTGATCTGTAGACAGGGCAACGGCTGATAAACTGCAGTGTACCCAACGATGGGAAGCCTTGGGCCTTCAGACAGAGGCAGCCGATATCGAAAGACCTGGAGGAACCTCCGTGAATTACAGGCAGATGAGAAGAGCAGGGAAGGAGGGTAAGATCACTGTGCTGCTGCTACGTAATCCCATGTCGTCACTGTACAAGCAAGCAACACCAACACCAACACCAACACTGAGTGTGGCTTGGAAAGAAATACAGAGAGACACACCAGGCTGTGAACATGGGTTTAAAGTGTGTGTGGGGGGTGGAGGCGAGTGTGTAATTTTCCCCTTGTATACCAGTGCACTTTTATTGCTTGAGATGAACACAATTTTTGAAGTTATATTTAGTTGAAAAATGAAAAACAAAAAACCAAACCTTGAGATGGGATTTACTCACATTATAAAATGGCAATTCCCAGAGCGGGTGGGGACAAAGGGCAGTGTAGCCCTGACTTCCAGCCAGTCCCGCCTTCAACAAGGAAGTCATGCAACTCTGGTTTTCTTTGGTGAAGAGAGTAGTTTCATTGTGTAACTCACACGGCCTCTCGGCACCAAAGCCCTGCATGCCCACCTCACGCCCCAGGGCCTTTGCACCTGCTGCCCCCCCAATACTCTGCACCCACATACCTACATTCCAACTCTTACTTCGTCAAATGTCCCCACAGCTCAGTAAACGTTCACTGAAGAAATGAAATAGCCAACTCACGAGGACATAAGGATATGCACATGCTCCTTCTCCCCAGGAATTCCCTGAGCATTTCAAACCACGGGGAAGACAAATCCTCCCACCAGGGCTGCTTTTGAACCTCCAGCTTCTTAATCCATCTCTTTTCCAAGCAGCAGGCTACATTTTAAAAACTTTAATTATTTTCTCTCAACAGAAAACCGGCACTCAAAGGAGGTGGAATCTTATTTACTGGTGCACCTTCCCAGTACTCTGAACACCGTCCCTGAAACAGGCTGGTACGACTGTGACCACAGCATTTGCTCAGCCATGAGTCACATGTGATGATTCTGGGATTTGCACCCAGGCAGCCCGACTCCATAGCCCACACTCTTGACTAATCGGACAGGAAGTGAGGAAGGTAAACTGGCTCTGATCCTGGTGGGCCCTGAATGTTCTCGAATTGGGTCCCCCCAAAAGATATACTGAAGTCCTAACCCCCAGCACATCAGAAGGTGACCTTGTTTGGAAACAGGGTCTTTACAGAGATAATCAAGCTTAAGTAAGGTCATTTGGTGGACCTGATCTAATACGACTGGTGTCCTTATCAAAAGGGAATTTGGATACAGACAGACAGAAGGAAGACAACATGAAGTCACAGGAGAAGGCAGCCGTGTGATGGAGGCAGGGGCAGCAGTGGTGCAGCTACAAGCCAAGGAACACCAGCCACCACCAGAGGCTGGGAAGAGGCAAGGAAGAGGGAGCCCACGCCTGCCAACACAGGGATTTCGAAGCTCCAGAACTGGGAGAGAATACATTTCTGTGGTTTTAAGCCACCCTGTCTGTGGTGTTTGTTGTGCTGTGGAGTCAGAGTTCACTCTGACAACATCCTCAGGGAGGGCTCCTGACCAGCAGGCCTAGAAAGGTCTCCCCTGGACGCGTCTCTTTTAGACAGAGGTGCCCGCTCCTGCCATCCCTGGTGACTGCTCCGTGCTGGGGAAGCTGAGGCTGCAGCGTCAGGTGGCAGTTCATCATCTGACCACTGAGGGGAAACGACTTTGTCAATAAAACTCTGACTATGTCCAACAAGTGCTGACTCAGTCAACTCTGCTCCTGAGGCTGGAGTGCCCGTGCCAAAGGGAAGGTGGGCACCATCGAGGGCTGAGGGCACTGCTGTCAGGCCTCACGGGCTCTCTCCCAGAAAAGGCAGCCATGCAGCTTACGTGCTGCCCCAGAGCTCCGAGAGGGCCCCTACCACTGAAAAGCATCTTCCGAGGATTAGCAGTTAATCCTAAAGCTTCCAAGCCTGAGAAATCTAGAACCAAGAAACTCAATCCTGCTCTAGGACAGACTCATCCCACCAAGCCCATCCTCTGGTTCACTTTCATTTCTGTTTTAGAAACCGTGGAAAAGGATGTAGTTAATGCACCAAGTGCAGGTGCTGCCTGTGTGCCTCCCCTCCAGCTAGAGAGAGGTGCCTGGTCAGTCCCGGGGGGTGAGACAGCCCCAGAGGAACCACCTGGCCACTACTGGTAAAAGCAAGCAGAACTGCTGCAAGACAAAGGAACGGAGTCAAGGGGTGCAGGGCCCCAGGCTGGCCTGAGGAGGGTCCAGGATCTGCCTGGACCAGAACACGGCTCACTCCTGTGGCCACAGCCCTTGGCCCGTGACTCTGGGATGCAGGCTGGAGCCCACCCTCCTGGCCCCTGCTTCCACCGCAGGGCTGAAGCATGGAGAGAGCACCCAGCCCGCCAGCAGTCCCCTGAGGTGGCAGGGGCAGGAATCGGGAGCCGGGGACAGTGACCCAGCTCCTCATCGCTATCGATTACAAGCTCCGCCTCACACAGAAGTTGAGTGCACAGCCCAGGGACCCAGCACACAGGCCCATGCAGCTGTCAGGACCAGGCCTCTGGGTTCTCCTGCTTCCCCAGCTGTGTATTATCCACCCTCTGCCCTCGCTGTCATTTATCAGCAACCACAAACATCATGGGGAGTGATTTAGAAAGGACCCTCGAGAGATGGTGCTCGGTGAACAGTGAGCAAACACAAGAATGAACAGAAAACAACGGAGCCTGCCATCCTTTCCTCAGCCAATCTAGAAGATACTGGTGGGGTGAGAGGCCAGAACTCCTGGGCTGCAGAGAACACGTCTGACTGCCTGAGAACTGTGAACAGCGGGGCTATGCCCCATCCCAGGCACTGAGTAAAGACCACCCTGATATACGGGCAGAGGTGGGCCACCAACAAGGGAAGGGCTGGGAAGGCCCTCTGGGTTTTATCAAACTCCAGCTCCCCGACGGGCTCTGGGCTTCCACAAGAAGAAAGGGATAAGGAAAGAAAGCTATCAGGGGTCACAGGGACTGCTAAGGGGAAGGAAAAAGAGGAGGCTGAAGGACCGCCATCCCGTGAAAGCTTTAGTGGACAGGCTGGCCTTCGGCTTGAACAACAAATGAGCAATTCATATATTAACCCTAATCTCCAAAAAAGGCCCAAGGCAGTGTGCAGACAAGAGCAGTTTTGCACCAGCCTCTGAACTCAAACATTCCTTCCCACCAGGAGACGGCTCTAAATCCCAGGGCAAAGACTGTGACAAGGGGCTGGTATCACCACAACATCGCTGGGCTGGGGGCGGGGGTACTGACTTTTGAATGTGAGTACTGAAAAGCACATATATTTATGCTTACATGTACAGACACACACAAAAAGACCAGCAGGAAATAAACAATGTGACAGCGATTTTCTCTGAACAAGTTTCATTTTCTTCTTCACGCCATTCAGAGTTTTTCAGTTAATCTTTTGTTTTTAGAAAGATCATGTAATTTTTTGTTTATGAAAATATATTTTAAGTAGAATAATGCCTTAAATCATAGATGCTATCCTTCATCTAATGCTTATTTATCTGAGTTATACATTTAGTTTCAGATAGAATTGCTATGAACTTAAGACTATTTTAATCATGTTTTGGGGCCCAAAAGATTGTTACACTTCTTTCAATATCCAAATGGAAATCCACAGCTCACGATTCACATCTTGAGGAGATAAGAATGAAGATGCCCCCCGAACACGCAGGCCCTCCAGAAGCGTGAAATGAAACTGCCACGTCACACTGCAAGACAGCCTGGAGATCCCCATCTCCTCCACAGGGGAGGGGCACAGACAACTACCCCACTTCCACACAGTAGGCATATGGAAACAAGGAGTTGGGGACGGGTGTCTCTCTGGGGGGTGCAGGATGGCCCCACGGCCCAGCCTGGCCCTCCTCTTCTGTGCCATGGAGCCCAACCCAGAGAACCCAGGAACATCCTGCCATTTCATTAGGAAATCAACAGTGCAAAATTTGTGGGCTGTGTCTAAAGTTACCCCAATGACTGACCTAAAGAAAATCAACTCAATTCAAATATTTGCTGGGACCCCACGGTGTGGCAGCCCAGAGGGCAGCAGGCCACCTGCTGCCAAGACACCTGCCCAAGGGGCCTGGAGTTGTCCGGAGGCCTGCCTTGTGGGAAAGCTGTGCAGGGCTGACTGTAAGGTCTGCTATCGGGAAATCTGCAGCCTGTGGCTTCGTGTTTGCGTGTAACCCAAACTCTCTTCTGTGCTAGACTGACTGTGGACATTTAAGGGACATTACAGTCAGAAAAAAACAAAACTTTCTTGATTTTAATAGGTTGTGAGTTCCTTCTAAGTTTGTGCTTCTCACAAGCGGTGAAAACTCAGGGATGATAAATTCCTGGAAGTTAAGCCACGTTTATGTTAGAAAAATCAAATGCTTCATAGTGTACCTACATGTGTTTTACACTTACTTTATGACACCCAAATAAAAAACGCATTTTAGGTTTATGAAGTATTAAATATCCACCTCACTGTTTCTGTTCCTCCTCCTCCTGTGCCTCTTTAGAGCAGACATTCCCTTTTAGCAGCGACATCCACTTTTCTGTGATCAAGTCTACTGCAGACTTAACACCCCAAACTCATGTGCCCCAATGCACACGGGCCTCTGCAGAGTCTGCAGCACTGGTGTTACTCCAGACGAGGGGCCACCCACCCCCTGCCTTGCTGCCCCAGGCCAGTCGCACAGGACACCTCAACACCTCTTGTGTGTCCTCTCCCCCCACCTCCTCTTCACCAGCTCCCCCGCTGCCTCCATAGCACCAGCCCAGCTTCCCAAGCCTCCAGCTCCGACACACACAAGTTCAAACCCACTCTTTGCAAACCAGCACAGCCAAGAGCGTGCAGAGCCTGCCTCATCTGCCCTGAGTGCTCCCGACACCCGACTGCAAGGCCACCTCTCATGAGGCACCTGCTGTGTGCCAAGCACCAGGTTCTATCCGCCGACCTCTAAGGCCCGCAGGCGCAGTCCCCCCTCCCTGCCTGGCCTCATCTTGAAGGTGTAAAAGGATGCTCCATAAAAGGATTATTCCTGGCAACCGTATACTTCATAAACCTGATACTTCTACCCTTTTTCCTCCCACTTGCCCAAAAGTAAACATATAGCATGAAAAAAACAAACAAACAAACAAACTTTGGAACATACCAGGTCCAAGTTAACTGAAGGAGACTATAACACCTCTAAAGCCAGCATATAATTCCACAGAAACCAAAGTATGTCAGGGTTTTTTAAGGGGGGAAAAAAAGATTTTTTTTTAGTTTAAAGAAAAAAGGCCTAATTATTTTTAAGGCACTATTGTCAGTGGTCACCTTTTCCAAGGACAGTTAACCTCCTAGACTGCACAAGGGACAGAGCCTCCCCAACAAGACAGCTTCAGAAGACTCTCCATGTCATCAACATTTCTACCCACCTCAGCTGAAGAAAGACCCCTCCACCACGCAGTAGTCACCTGTGCACACAAATGCCAACCCTGAAGAGCAATGCCCTCGTGACAAACATCTTTTAACTGGGAAGGGGCAAAGGGAACCTTCTGGACAATAAAAAGGCTCTATTTCCTGATCTCAGTAGTGAATATATAAATACATAAATCACCATGAAAATGAACTCTTACTAAAATGAAAGGAAAAATGGACACACAGCACTTACCGAAATTCAAGAAAATCAGTTTGGCCTGTATCCCAGGACACAGTTTGATGAGACATGGAATGGCCACGTACAACCCCACGACACAGAGGAGTATCTTCCTCAGTCGGAAGCACAGGCCCTTTCGCCTGAAAGAGAAAAGCAGTGAGCAGGTCAAAGGCAGGAATGAGTCTGCGTGGTTTAGTAGCAGCATCACTGACCAAGATCCATACCTATTGTTTCCAACAAGAATATCACCAATGATAAGAGGAGCCTCCCACCTGCTTTTGCCTTTTAATTTGCGCTTAGAACTCTACCAGAAGGGTAAAATTTGTTTCCTGAAAGCCCAAGAAACAGTCCTGCTGATTTCCTTTGTGTGCCCTGGGATCAGAACCCAGCACAGCCATCAGATTCTCAGAAAGTGCCCAACTTCATGTCAGACAGTAGCTGCAACTTCACCTCAGGAGAGTGGCTGCCTCTGAGCCTCTGACTGCCCTCCTGCAAGCAAGCGTGAGCTACCCATCAGAGGAAGCACGTATGGGACAGAACCTGCCACACCAGGTCCCGGGAGGCAGCAGGGGCTGAGAACAAGGCTCTGGCCATCACTGCATGTTCTCATATTTCTGCCCGCATACCCTCCAGAGGCCCCTTTTCCGGGGACCTCGGGCCAGGTCATCACCCCAGGTCTCAAGACTCTTCTAATCCACAACCAGCTCCAAGACTTCCTCATCCTGTTCCTGATCCCCTGTTAAAAAATGTCCCTAGCCCAGAGAGTCTCAAACTTCTTGGACTAAGGGCCTCTCTACAACTGAAAAATTGAGGGCCCAAAAGAGCTTCTGTTCATATGATTTGTGTTTATTACTATTTGTTTTATGAGAAACTAAAGAAAAATTTAAAATATCTATTAAGTCATCTAATAACAATAAACAACCCATTACATGTTAATATAATTAACATCTGTTATAAAAAATGATATTTTCCAAAACGAAAAATTTTAGTGAGGAGATTTTTACAAATTTCTTTAAGTCAGACAGCTTAAAAGAAGACAGATGGGTTCTCGTATCTGCTTCTGCATTCAATCTGCTGCAATCCCACACGTCATGCAGCATCTGGAAAGCTCCTGAAACCCCATGAGAGATTGAAAGTGAAAAAGGCAAACAGCATCTCAGTGTTACCATGAAATCTCTCTGACCTCACGGACATGCTGAAGGGTTCTGGGGACCCCATGAGCCCCAAGCACACATGGAAACTGCTGCTTATCTCAGCATATCAAGTCTCAACCTCAATGGGTTTAGTTATTTATTTCTGGACTATTTCAAAAAAAAGTAAGGTGGTTTAAAAAAATATACCTTGAACTGCTGACACATGCAACAATACAGAAGGATCTAAATGCATTAGGCTAGGGACTTCCCTGGTGGCACAGTGGTTTAGAATCCTCCTGTCAATGCAGGAGACACGGGTTCGAGCCCTAGCCCGGGAAGATCTCACATGCCACAGAGCAATTAAGCCCATGCACAACTACTGAGCCTGCGATCTAGAGCTCATGTGTCACAACTACTGAAGCCCGCGCGCCTAGCCTGTGCTCCGCAACAGGAGAAGCCACCGCAATGAGAAGCCCACGCACCGCAACTAGAGAAAGCCCGCGTACGGCAACGAAGAGCCAATGCAGCCAAAAATAAATAAATAAATTTATAAAAATAAATAAGTAAAAATTTTTAAAAAACATTAGGCTAAGTTAAATAAGACAGACACAAAAGACTACATACTGTATAATCCCATTTGTCTGAAATTCCAGAAAAAGCAAAACTACAGAGACAGAAAAGCAGAACAGTGACCTCAGAGGCTGGGAGTAGAGGGAAGAGATTGCAAGGGGCATGAGGCAACTTTTGTAGTGATGGAAATGTTCTTTATCTGGACTGTGGTTGTGGACACATGAATGTATATGTTGGTAAATTTTATCGCACGTAAATAATACTTCAACAAAGCTGATGTAAATAATACCTCAATAAAGCTGATGAAAAATATGCATATCTGACAATGTAATCCTTTCACTCATTCACCTGGCTCAACCACCAGTCGTTACTGAGCACTGGGCACTCCTGGGGCAGTGGACAATAAGGGCAGCAGAGGATGCCATCTGCGTCTCTACTGTGCTCTCAGCTCAGCGGGGCAGACAAAGGGCTGTGAGAGAGGCATCTGGTGCAGGGTGACCTGACCTAGTCTGGGCTTCCAGGGAAAGGGCCACTGATGGAAACACTAAGTCAGGAATACAGGAGTTAACTAGATGATGCAGAAGTTTAAAAGGGCATCTTAAATTCCACGCACAATCTACCCGTTCACCGAGGAAAGGCATACGATGTAGTGGTTAAGGTGCCGGCTCTGAAGTCAAATGATCTGGTCCAGCATCCAATCTACCACTTACCAGCTGTCATATCCCTCTTGAACAAAAAATATATATATAAATAGAAATGAAAAAAAATTATATACCTGTAGCAATAAGGCTCTTCTACATTAAAATTATTTTCTTCTGGATTGAGTTATTATAATTATTATCATACACATTAATCAAAATGACAAATATGTTATAATTTTGGTAAATTATTATTAAGCATGCAAAGTAAACTTTTATTGAAAATACATCTTTAAATGAGATGGATTCCGCTACTTTCCCAAATGCATCATGTCTCTCTCTATATATTACTTATTGATAGAAAAAAGAGGGGAGTTAGCATTAATTCTATTTGTTTTTGGTTTTTAAAAATATAAGTATTGAGAACTTGTTCATATCAGTAAAAGGGAATGGAAGTTTACTAGTATCACCACTTCTTCAGGGTTATATGCTCAAAATCACACAGTAAAAAAACTCAAATAAGCCCTTTTCATTTTTGTTGACAGCTAAGAATTTGACACCACCTGACTTGTACAGTTTTTATGCGGTCATTAGACATTCACTTAGTTTCTCAGCTTTTACCAAGAACTGAGCCCTCTTGCCTTGACCTTGACCTGCCTTAAGCAAGAATCCTGCTAAGTCATCCCCCACCTTGATATCTGATCAAGTCCCTCATCCCCCACCCTTGATGTCTCCTCAGTAATTTTTCATCCCCTGATCCCCTAACTCTACTTTCTGTCTGGAAATGCCAAGCCGTCTCCTCAGAAGGCATCCCAGAGAGGGCTGTACGCGTGCCTGACCTTTCTACCGGCTCCTTCTGTCCACCCTGCCAGGCCTTTGCCTTCCCACCCCAGCCCCACCTCCCTACAGCCACTAGAGCTTTAGGCCCCTGCCTCCATGGGGGGCTGTTAAGGGACTCAGGGACTCCACACAGCCTCTACCTGAGGATGAAAAGGAAAAATGACAAAGTGGAAACAGGTCGGGTGTTTTACCCACGCAGCTGGGCTGTGGAAACACCCAGACTGCTGCTTGGTATTCTCAAAAAGTCCCTCACCTGAAAGTTAGTCCATTGCCTCCACAGGATTACATATCATGGGAAATGAAAATCTTAAAAGTTAAATACAGTAAAAAAGCATTAGTCCTCATCTTGAGCAGGTTACCTTAAATTGTTCCATTTCCCAAAAACTAAATTCAGATAAAAAGATAAATAAAGCAGGGCAAAGATGAGAACCAACTCTTACGTTACATAAGCTGCTGAGTTTTGTGTGACTGTGATTATGCAGACTGGTGGCTCAGCTGTCAGGACGAGTGCAGTAAGATCTCTCTTTGTATCTGACTGTCTGTTTACATATGTATGGACATATGTGTGTGTATGTGTGTATGTATATAAGCTACAGCTGACCCTTGAACAGCAAAGGGGTTAGGGGTGCCAACCCTCCATGCAATTGAAAATCTGAGTATAACTTAAAGTTGGCCCTCCATTTTTGTCGTTCTGCTTCTGTGGATTCAACCAACTGTGGATCATGTGGTACTGTGGTACGTCTTTGGTGAAAGAAAATCTGTTTATGAGTGGACCCGCTCGCATAGTTCAAACCCATGTTGTTCAAGGGACCACATAGTTCAAACCCATGTTGTTCAAGGGACCACTGTATTTGTGATGTTTTCCTAGCCCTGGATGGTATTACCAAATTAATTTATAAAACCCCTTTAAGGAGCTCTGTTCCAACTGGCTTAAAGAGAAATAAGTGACAAATTAAATATTCCTAAAACTCCCAGAAGTATAAGAACCCAAATATTTTTCAAGCTCATGTATAAATAAAACCAGTTGAGTGGTGTCAGTTTAATAAAAGCACTTGTCCTCTTGAAACAGGAGGGAAGGGGGCAGGGCACAACCTTTAAAAGAATGACACAGCCAAAGGACATGACAAAAACTAGATCCAAGATGGTGGAAGATTCGACTTCCAGTAGACCTTGAGCCTCATTATATGCTCATTGTAATGCATTCGCTAAATGACACACCCACCAGTGCCATGACAGTTCTGAGACCAACCAAAACCAGCCAAAAGCGGGTGGTGGCCCAATTCCTAGAAATCCCCGCCCCTTCCCCCCGAAATAGATGGAATAATCCTGCTCATTAGTCTATGAAATTTACCCAGCCCATAAAAACTAACCACACCATACTTCGGGGACTCTCACCTTCTGAGATGGTCCACACTCTGTGGAGTGTGTTTCTCTCTAAATAAATCCACTTCTACCTATCACTTTGTCTCTCACTCGACAAGACATAAAGAACCTCAGCTTCATTAAGTCCTGAGACCAGGTGTGTGACCTCAATTAAAAGACAGTGGGTTTTGACCAGGTTCAACTCCCCGCATGTGGGTTCAAGTCCCACCTGAAGTGCATGGTTTCACTCTGAGTTATCAGCATTAAGTATAATATGAGCACACATTATTTGGCTAATAAACCCAGGTAGAATAACAACCTAATATAATCTACTAGATTATTAAGATTATAAAAATTATAAACTCAACCTAAGAATAAAAGTACAAGTAGATATGCAGTAAAATTGCTTGAAATCCATTATTTCATGTATATCAAGTGCAGCAATAAAACAAAACCCACGTAGTTAACTAAGGTTTTTATTGTGTGATTTTTTTTTGTTGTTGTTTTTGTTTTTGTTTTTCCGGTACACAGGCCTCTCACTGTTGTGGCCTCTCCCGTTGCGGAGCACAGGCTCCGGACGCGCAGGCCCAGCGGCCATGGCTCACGGGCCCAGCCGCTCCACGGCACGCGGGATCCTCCCCGACCGGGGCACGAACCCGCGTCCCCTGCACCGGCAGGCGGACTCCCAACCACTGCGCCACCAGGGAAGCCCTGTGTGATTTTTTTTTGAAACTTGCCTAACACACGTGTTATAAAAATAATAAACAGGGAAATAACTTGATGATGGCTAGCTTACAGCATTCATGAACAATCCCAGTATAACTGTTAAGAACCAGTGTATCGGGCTTCCCTGGTGGCAAAGTGGTTAAGAATCTGCCTGCCAATGCAGGGGACATGGGTTCGTTCAATCCCTGGTCCGGGAATATCCCACATGCCCGGACCAACTAAGCCTGTGGGCCACAACTACTAAGCCTGCGCTCTAGAGCCCGCAAGCCACAACTACTGAAGCACGCGCACCTAGAGCCCGTGCTCCACAGCAAGAGAAGCCATTGCAATGAGAAGCCCGTGCACCACAACGAAGAGTAGTCCCGGCTCGCTGCAACCAGAGAAAGCCCGTGAGCAACAACAAAGACGCAATGCGGCAATCAATCAATCAATCAATAAATAAGCAAACCAACCAACCAGTGTATCAGGCTGACGTGATATAAAAGTTTTATGAATGATTTTTCAACAATAGCTGAAACCAAGCAGGACTCTGCGGGGCCCTCCTGGGCACAAAAGCCCTTCTGCACCCCCTGTTTCTAGGAGATAGGCTTCACTCAGCCTCCTTGACCTTCCCTGATTTCCAAAGGGCAGATTCAAACAGTTGCTAACTGGGGAAGGGAGGCAATGAGAAACAAGGGAGGGGCAGTCAAGAACAACAGTGCACCCTTGGGGCAGGGTCCTGGCTCCTCCTCAAGGGGTACACAAAACAATATCTTTGACTTTCTTCTGCAGGAACTAAGGCCCCCACCCAGGTGGAGGATGGTAATTTCAGGCTGCGCACAAGATTCCTGTAGCACCACCGTAATACCTCACCACCAACCAATCAGAAGAAAGTTACACACCCTGCAACCCTCACCCCAAATTTTGCCTATAAAAACTTTTCCGCCAAAACCATCAGGGGTTTTTGAGCACGAGCCACCGGTTCTCCTTGCTTGGCCCTGCAATAAACCTTTCTCTGCTCCAGACTCCAATGTTCTGGTTTGTTTGGCCTCACTGTGCATTGGGCACACTAACTTTGGTAACAAACGTTTATCTTTTTCCCCCTGCCTGATCCTTCCAGAATTCAAAGACTCTGACTGACTGTTCTTCTTTTCATGGCAATGTCGTTACTTGCATAAGTTCAGCAAGAATCCGTCCTCCTTGTACAGGACACAATTGGAAACACTGATTACATAACCAAGGCTCTGACTGGAGTGGCATATTTAAAAATGATTCACAGAATTGTATACGACCAGACAGCTTTAAGGAACTAAGCCTGACTTTATGGAACCAATGTTTAGAAACGCCTCTTAGGAACACAGGCCTGCTACCTAATTTACATAGTTCCCAGCCTTACTTACACGTCACTTCCTGGCAGGCCCCAAAAACTGTAAGGTATTTTAAGGACTTCAGGAAGATAGGAATTCATCCAAATCTATAGCTACTGCAGTTCTTGGCTTGGCTTCCTAGCTTTGAAAGACTTTTAAAAGTCTGAGATTCCTTATAAAATGTTCCAGCAAAGCAAACTTTTAAGAGGCCTATGTGGTCAACTGGCATGCTTGCTGCACTTATGTAAATGATTAGGCCAAATCTTTTTTTTTTTTTAAATAAAGAAAAATAATCTTACTTTGAGTATCTCTGATCAAAGAAGGACACAACTGTGGAGAGAAATTTTATGTTTCAACAGAAAACTGTAACACACCCTTGTGGGTTATTCAGATTTCTAGTCCTGTTCATTATCTTTGAGGTTTTATTATCTATCTGTAAACTGGTCTAGATCCTGCCCTCTTGTACATTTTATCAGTCTTCACCAAATTCTCAATTCTTTGGGTTTCCTTCAATGCCTGGTTACAACCCTCCAAGTTAACATTTCTAATTTTCTTCACACCCTCCTGACTCGAGGTGACCTGACTGCCCAGATCCTCAATGGGACTCCAGGCTGTCGTGCAGTTTCCCCCTCCCTGAGGGTCTGAAAAGTCCTTCCGGATGAAGCTGGTCAACTTGATGTAAACCTTTTTGAGGCTTCACCACAGCAGATCACGTGTGGGATGCCATTACCAAAGACATTCAAACTGCAAACCAGGAAATCCATCTTATTGCCATCCTCCCTCCACCACCTAAAAATGCTTCAAACTCAACGTTTAAATATCTTCTCGACTGACTGCCCTCTGGACTCAGAAAATGGGTTTAGAATCTGCTCCAACCATTAATCTTTGTTTTTCTTTTTGTTTGCTTGTTCTAACCCAAGGTCTTCTTTCCTACTGCAGATTGCCTACTTCTCACCTTCTCAGCTGAGTCGTCTCTCTGCAGCAATCAACCAGCTCCTTGCTTGTGAAACTTCTTGGGAAGTTTCAACTGGGGGAATGTGGGGACTGATAACCCAGAAGAAATGGTCAAAATTACTTCAAAATGAAAACATCTAATTTCTAACAGAAAGAAATCTCATTGGAAATTCCCTCCTCTGCCTAAGGCAGAGCTCTAGAAGAGCAGCTGCCACAAACCGCCCTTGGGGAGGTCTCCAGTCAGGGAGGTGACTGACCTTGGGCACAGGACATCCAAAAGCACTGTATCAACAAGGCTCAGTCCTGCCCCTCCCCTTTATGACACTGGCAGTATAAACCCTTTCCCTCTGGCTGTTTGGGTAGCCACTCTCTTTACAGAGCTCTCCCACATGCATAATAAACTTTTCTCCTGTTGATCTGTCTATTGTCAATTACTTCAGATCTAAATTTATGCTGGAAAAGTTTTTCTCTCAGCAGCGTAATCATCGGGTCTGGCCATCTTTCTCCAACAGATGAAGTCCTTCCAGCAGGGACCCTGTCTTTCAACTTTGTCTCTGTGGTAGCTAAGTCAATGCCACGCCTACAGGTTGTGCTCAGTGAATGTTTGATCAAAGAATTACTGCCCCATGATCATTAATGCAGAAAATTATCAGAACCACCACCAACTTCTCTGGGCTCCCACTACACTTGAGTTCCACAGGTTTTTTCTATTTCATAGTTTGTGTCTTCAACCAAGCATCTACACTGAAAGTTACTCTGGTTGACAGTCACTTGGTTGTGTATTAGAATCTTTGGAGAAATTTACAAACTATCAATGCCTGGAACTTGCTTCAGAAATTCTAGTTTTGCAAACAACCCAATCCAAAAATGGGCAGAAGACTTAAATAGGCATTTCTCCAAAGAAGATATACAGACTGCCAACAAACACATGAAAGAATGCTCAACATCATTAATCATTAGAGAAATGCAAATCAAAACTACAATGAGATATCATCTCGCACCAGTCAGAATGGCCATCATCAAGAAATCTAGAAACAATAAATGCTGGAGAGGGTGTGGAGAAAAGGGAACACTCTTGCACTGCTGGTGGGAATGTGAATTGGTACAGCCACTATGGAGAACAGTATGGAGGTTCCTTAAAAAACTAAAAATAGAACTACCATATGACCCAGCAATCCCACTACTAGGCATATACCCTGAGAAAACCATAATTCAAAAAGAGACATGTACCAAAATGTTCATTGCAGCTCTATTCACAATAGCCCGGAGCTGGAAACAACCTAAGTGTCCATCATCGGATGAATGGATAAAGAAGATGTGGCACATATATACAATGGAATATTACTCAGCCATAAAAAGGAACGAAACTGAGCTATTTGTAATGAGGTGGATAGACCTAGAGTCTGTCATACAGAGTGAAGTAAGTCAGAAAGAGAAAGACAAATACCGTATGCTAACACATATATATGGAATTAAAAAAAAAAAAATGTCATGAAGAACCTAGGGGTAAAACGGGAATAAAGACACAGACCTACTTGAGAATGGACTTGAGGATATGGGGAGGGTGAAGGGTAAGCTGTGACAAAGCGAAAGTGAGGCATGGACATATATACACTACCAAACGTAAGGTAGATAGATAGTGGGAAGCAGCCGCAGAGCACAGGGAGATCAGCTCGGTGCTTTGTGACCGCCTGGAGGGGTGGGATGGGGAGGGTGGGAGGGAGGGAGACGCAATAGGGAAGGGATGTGGGAACAGATGTGTATGTATGACTGATTCACTTTGTTATAAAGCAGAAACTAATAAAAAAAAAATAAAAAATAAAAAATAAAAAAAAAAAAAATAAAAAAAATAAAAATTAAAAAAAAAAAAAAAAAAAAAGAAATTCTAGTTTTGGGAATTCTCTGGCGGTCCACTGCAGGAGGCATGGGTTTGCTCCCTGGTCAGGAAACTAAGGTCCTGAATGCCGTGCAGCGTGGCCAAAAAAAGAAAAAGAAAAAATAATAATAAAACTAAAGAAAGAAAAAAAAGAAATTCTAGTTTTATTGGTCTGAAGTATGACTTGACCACACTCGAGGAGACCACAGCCGCCTGCCCACCCAGCAGCCCCTGAGCACCTCGGCACTTGCTGAGACAGGAAGGGGGCAGGGCATAACATTTAAAAGAATGACAGCCATCTAGGACACAACATAAACTGGTTAGAACCAATCAGCTCCAAGATGGTGGACGAGTTGACTTCCACTAGACCTTGAGCCTCAGTATATGCTCACTGTAATACATCATGCTAAATAACACACCCACAGGCGCCATGACAGTTCCAAGGCCAACCATAAAGGTCACAAAGTGGGCGGTGGCCCAATTCCTGGAAATCCCCAAAATAGTTGGAATAATCCTCCCACTCATTAGCCTACCCACCTCTATAAAATTACCCACCCCTATAAAAACTGACAACCCCGTACCCTGGTGCCTCTCCCCTTCTGAGATGGCCTACACTCTGTCTATGGAGTGTGTATCTCCCTGAATAAACTTCCTTTTTTAAAAAATTAATTTATTTATTTTTGGCTACATTGGATCCTCGTCACTGCGCACGGGTTTTTCTCTAGTTGCGGCGAGCGGGGGCTACTCTTTGTTGCGGTACACAGGCTTCTCACTGCGGTGGGTTCTCTTGTTGCGGAGCACAGGCTCTAAGTGCACGGGCTTCAGTAGTTGTGGCATGTGGGCTCAGTAGTTGTGGCACACGGGCTCAGTTGCTCCGTGGCACGTGGGATCTTCCCGGACCAGGACTCAAACCCATGTCCCCTGCATTGGCAGGTGGATTCTTAACCACTGCTCCACCACGGAAGTCCCCAAATAAACTTTCTTATTACTTTACTATGGCTCGCTCTTGAATTCTTTCCTGCGCAAAGTCAAGAACCCACACTCGGCAGCCGTCGCCCGTCCCAGGAACTCACCTGAGACCTGGGACATGACCATCCTCTCTGGCCCCACTCTTTCTTTCCTGCGACACTGCCACTTACTTCACCTTCACGGCCTTTCCCTCTGTCCCTGCCGAGCCAGACTCAATGCCCAAGATCATTAATGTGCCACCACCCGCACTTCAGAGTTTTGTATGGCATGTCCCTTCCCCTGGGGTTGGAACAGACCAGTAAGGGTGCTGAGCACGCCTGAATTCTTCCTGAGATTCTCTGTAAAAACCTAGGAGGGGGCTTCCCTGGTGGCGCAGTGGTTGAGAGTCCGCCTGCCGAGGCAGGGGACACGGATTCATGCCCTGGTCCAGGAAGATCCCACATGCCGCGGAGCGGCTGGGCCCGTGAGCCATGGCAGCTGAGCCTGCGCTTCCGGAGCCTGTGCTCCGCAACGGGAGAGGCCACAACAGTGAGAGGCCCGTGTACCGCAAAAAAAAAACAACCCAAAAAAACAAACAAAAAAAACAAACAACAAAAAACCTAGGAGGGACAGAGAACTGGGGACAAAGGAAGCCACCCTGGAGTAGCCAAAGGAGCCCTTCAATCTCTCAGGACAGGACCTGAAGGTTCTAATTTTAAGACTTAAACCACTTTCATAAGCAAACAAACAAAAAGGAGTTTCTGGCCTCAACAGATCAAATAAGCTCAATGAAGCAGGAAACTGCATCTGGCAGTAAGCAAAAAACCAATAACCAGAATTGGGCCCTAAGGACTGCTCCTACCTGCAGTGCCAGTTCACCGCTGTGGGAGGTGGAAGCCAGACCCAGGGGTACATGCTGTCCCAGAAGCAGGATGGGAGTGGGCAGGAACGGCAGTGAAGGAGACACCTACTGGCTCACAGTGCCCACAGTGGGAGGACTTTCCCGCAACTGACCTCAGCTCTGGTGCCAAAATAGGTCCTTCCACAGAAGTTCATTCACATTTATGGCTGACTTTTAAGCATTCTGGCTTTTCGGCATCAATTGCCAGGCCTCATGCCTTCTGGGCTAAAATGTTGTATATAAGTTCCAGGTTCCAGATGAGAAACTGAGGCTCACATACGAGCACACGGTCCACGTGGAACTGAACGCAGGCCACCTTTCCTTATGCCCAAGACAAAGACATTCTCCGGTCCGACCATTCACAGAGACACAGAGGATCCCAAGCGATCTGGGGAACATGACAACACCAAACCAAATCCAGCAAGCCAAACTACTGAGTCCGCAAAATCCTATGCAAGACAGGACTGTACTGTCAGAAAAAATTAATCAAGGTTACACTAGAAGAAAAATGAACTTGTCTGGTCTGCTCAGCTCTTGGCCATCCGTCCCATCTTCTCAGAACGACAGTCTTCACACCCCCTCCAGCAGTTCAGACCAAGAAACTGGCCCCATCGCTTCTCTGTCTGCTCGCTTATCTGACCTGGGCTTTCCCTTTCCCACCTCTCTTTTTCTTCTCCTTCTGTGCCTTCTAAAGAGATACTCAAACATAGTTAAACTGCTTTGAACAATGGAAGCATTATTTCTTTGTAAGAGGTTTGAGCTGTCAAAGTCTGTCTTTGGAACAGGAAATGGGAAAAATAACAGTACAATCATCCCCAAGGGCCCCCACCTCATATAAACACTACCATGTCCTCTGCGAGGCTAGAGCTGGAAATTCTGTATTATATGGAACCAGCAGGTGTTAAGAAGTGAACCCTGTCTGATACTCTGTCAATCTGCAGCTGGAAAACAGTTCATGCAGGACATCAAGACTAGCAGGGGTTCACTCTCATTCTCTGCTAACAAAGGAAAACAGGCAGATAACAAATGAAGATTTTAAACAACAAAGCCCTGTCCCCATTTTAAGGTCAAGACAGAAAATAAGAATGAGGCTGCACTCATCATGTGTAATGAGAAAGGCTGTGTCTCTAAGCTCAGCCTAAGAAAACTTCCTGTGGATGAAGCTCTCATTTAAAAAAAAAATTTTTTTTAAACCATTTCCTGCCAAAAGAGCAAAACCCCTTCTTTGAGCAAACTGAGAAGGTATATATTTTTAAAGATTTTTCATTGCATGCCACCAAATGAAAGTTGTCATTTATACTTTAAGGAGGCTGTCTTCTTTTTCCCCACTTTGAGCTGTGAAACTAGGGCAATAATATGAAGCACTGATGGGGAGATAAAGAGAGGCCTTTCTTGGGACTTCCCTGGTGGTGCAGTGGTTAATACTCTGCACTCCCAAAGCAGGGGGTGGGTTCAATCCCTGGTCAGGGAACTAGATCCCACATGCACGCCGCAACCAAGAGTTCGCATGCCGCAACCAAGAGTTCGCATGCCACAACCATGGTGCTGGTGAGCCGCAACTAAGGAGCCCGCCTGCTGCAACTAAGACCCGGTGCAACCAAATAAATAAAATAAAATAAAATAAAATAAAAGAGAGAGAGAGAGACCTTTCTTGAGAGAACAGAAGCCAAATCTAGGAACCAAGGAAGCCAAAAAGATGCTCTTTACTGAGGAAAACGTCAGTGAATGAGCTTGTTTATATCAATGTAGTTCCTGCACTATGGAGATGAAAAACAAAAGTATACCTTAGTGTGTTCCAGTCAAATAGCACCTGCCAAACTGAACAGGAGAAATGATACCTAAGGCCAGGCCCCCACAGTAACTCCTGCTGGTCCGCCTGCTCCCAGCACCTGACGCTGTGGAGGCTTCGTTTCCCACAGGCCCTCTGCAGGGCAGCTGGTACAAGCCCTCAGACTTCCCTTAGGCAACAAATGCTCAGCGCTTGCAAGATTCTCTGCAACTAAGCCTATCAGCTTCCAAACAGCCGTTTCCCATGCACTGCTCTGACACCCAATGGTTTAAAACTGTTGGGAACTGGCCACCCTCTCTTTCCTGGACGTGTGACCTCAGCCAGCATACCCACTGCTGCTGTGGACGTGTCCACCTCTCTAGCACCAGGACTGGAGCCCTTCAGGGACCAACCTGGGGACCGACTCCACCTCCACGAGCCCTGGTGAGCAACCCTCAGATGCGCCCAGACAGGCAGAAGGGCTGCAGTTCTAGGAAAATGTGTGAGGAGGCAGGTGCAGGAATGGCACCTGCTTCCCCTCCGATTTCCAAATTGATAGTGATTTGCTTTTCACCTTACTGTTCCCGAGTTAGATGTTTCAATAACCTGCCTGATTCCTCTGCCAGGGGAGGGAACAGAGTGCTGGGTGAAGACTCAGAGCAAGGCCCCCATCCAGTAAAACAGCCCTTCAGGCAGTTGGGGCCCTTGCGGTGCTTCCCTCCAGCGGGAGCACCTGTAAAGTGCGAGGCACCGTGCTCCCAAACCTGGGCTCTGCATAGCCGTGAAGACAGAGATGGCCTGTCACTCCTCACAGCCCGACTCTCTGAGCCTCGGTTCCCTCACTCTAAATGGAATCTACCTGAAAGGCCCGTTGTGCAGAGTAAACGAACAGGGACATGAAATGCTCAGCACGGTCATGGTCTCGGTCTCGCACATGGAGGAGGAACACTGAGCTGAACTGAAAGAGCTTCTGTCCTGGGCTGGCTTTGTCCAGCCCTGCTTGGTCGAACTACCCAGCTGAGCTCTAATTTCCTGCTCTGGCATCCTAAATTACAATTACTCTTTAACCACGTTAGTGCTTAAAAGCAGTAGTTTCATGCTTCAGAAATGACGCCAGTAACATGGCATGCAGCACCAGAAGGGAAGCTAAGCGGGAAGCGGGTGCACGGTGGTGGGGCTGCCAGCCTCCTCCGGGGTGGACCCCACCCGGCTCTGGCAGCTCACAGGCAGACCCACCTCACTTCTGTGGCCCTCGGTCCCCAGGACACTTGCGTTTTCTAGCAGTCACAGGACCTCCCTGTTCAGCTTGAGTGGTGTTCTGCCCTAGGCCTGCAGGACATGCCCTAAGGCAGCGAAGAGGGGAGCAGTGCTCTGGGCTGTGGGCCCAGTGCTACTCGACTGTCATCTGCTAAAAATAGCCGAGCCCATCAGCTCTTGCACAGAATGCATGGCAGTCGCCGGCGCTGCTCACCGTTCTCTCTGCCTCTGTGCCTTCCTGGGCCCAGGGTAGGATGGCACGTCCCCCTTCCCCTTTAGAGTTAGGGGCGGCCAAGTGACTTGCTTTGGCTAAGGAAACGTGAGCAGAGAGACCATGTCCCTTCCGCTTCAGGAGCAGCAACGGCCCACAAGGTGGAGGGAGGGTGTGTGGAGCTGGAGGCCCTGCTGGCCTGGATCCTCGGTGACCACAACAAGCAGAGGCCACACCAGACACACAGTGGGGTAAGAAATACACCAGTGACCCAGGGGTTCTGCTGCATGACCTGGTCTGCCCTGACCAACACTCAGGTCAGATCAACAACGTGCAGGCCTCAAAGGACTGAGCTCCAGGTACAGCGCTGTATACACAGCTATCTTCAGTGTCTCCACGTGGAGTCCCACAGGCAAATCAAAACTATCACGTCCCAAACCAAATGCTTGATCTTCCAACCTCTCCCCCTCTGCTTCCATCTGCTTCCCCTCCAGTTCTCCATCTCAGCAAATACCTGTGCCCGTGGCAGACCCCCAGCAGTCATTCCTGAGACCCATTCTTGCCCCACTTCCACTTCCAATGCACACCAAGACTCCAAAACATTTCAAACCCATACACCTCTAGTCACCTCGTCTGCTGCCTCTCTGCTCCAGGCCAGCCACATATCTTGCCTAGACCAGCAGCCCTAAACTTTCTTGATTACACATTCAATCAGTAACATTTTTGGAACATGCCCTCAATATACACGTTCGTTTTAAATTAAACACATGTATAACTGGGTGGTTAATATCTGAATATGAATATAATTAGAAGTCCCAGTATTTCCTTCCCATATCTTAATGACTGTGTCTCACCCACCTCCTGGGTGAACCCATCCCATTTTGGAGATCAATACCTTGGTCTTCTGGAGAGACTTCTTAAATGGAACCCCCAACCTCCACCTGCCTGCTATACAGCCAGAGAGACTCTTTTCAAAGGCAAACTTGGTCATATCACTGTCTCACTTAAACCTTTACATGCAAGAGCATCTGAAACAGGTCCCAGGGGGAATGCCCACCTCTGACCCTCCAGCTATCAGTTACCTGCACGGGCCTAATGCTTCCCCACCTCTGAGACCAGTTCATGTCCCCAGCCCTGTGCTTCCTCCAGGTTTCAGCTTCCCAGCTGTTTGCTCCCAAGTCTCCCTGGCTGTTCAATCTAATTGTGCTCTCCTCTTACAATTACTTATATATGAAGGATATTGTCCCTCTGTCTGACATTTTATATATTTCTAAAATATTTCCCTCTGTCATTTGTCTTTTTATTTGGTAATATTTGTAATTATAAGAGAAGTTTTAATTTTTTTCTGTTCTTATTGTATTAGTCTTTTTCTTTATGCTTTCTTCCTCTAAGGGTATACATTCTTCTCTGACCTTGACACTGGATAAATATTTTTAAAAAAAACGAAAAGATAACCTATGCAATGGGAGAAAATATTTGCAAATGATACGACAGACAAGGGCTTAATCTCCAAAATATACAAACAGCTCATACAACTCAACAACAAAAAAACAAACAACCCAATCGAAAAATGGGCAGAAGACCTTAAAAGACATTTCTCCAAAGAAGACATACAGATGGCCAGTAGGCACATGAAAAGATGCTCAACATCACTAATTATTAGACAAATGCAAATCAAAACTACAATGAGGTAGCACCTCACACTGGTCACAATAAACATCATTAAAACATCTACAAATAACAAATGCTGGAGAGGGTGTGGAGAAAAGGGAACCCTCCTCCCACCTGTTGGTGAGAATGTAAGTTGGTACAGCCACTATGGAAAACAGTATGGAGGTTCCTCAGAAAAATAAAAATAGAATTACCATATGATCCAGCAATCCCACTCCTGGGAATATACCTGGACAAAACTATAATTCAAAAAGATACATGCAAGACTCCCCTGGTGGCGCAGTGGTTAAGAATCCACCTGTCAATGCAGGGGACACGGGTTCAAGCCCTGGTCTGGGAAGATCCCACATGCTGTGGAGCAACTAAGCCCACGTGCCACAACTACTGAGCCTGTGCTCTAGAGCCCATGAGCCACAACTATTGAGCCCACGTGCCACAACTACTGAAGCCCGTACACCTAGAGCCCGTACTCCACAGCAAGAGAAGCCACCACAATGAGAAGCCCACACACCACAACGAAGAGTAGCCCCTGCTCACCGCAACTAGTAGAGAAAGCCCATGTGCAGCAACGAAGACCCAAGGCAGCCAAAAATAAAAATAAATACATTTATTAAAAAAAAAAGATACATGCACCCCTGTGTTCATAGCAGCACTATTCACAATAGCCAAAACATGGAAACAACCTAAATGTCCACTGACAGATGAATGGATAAAGAAGATGTGGTACATATACACAATGGAATATTACTCAGCCATAAAAAAGAATGAAATAATGCCATTTGCAGCAACATGGATGCAACTAGAGATTATCATACTAAGTGAAGTCAGAAAGAGAAAGACAAATACCATATGATATCACTTATATGTGGAATCTAAAATAGGGCACAAATGCACCTATCTAAAAAATGGAAACAGACTCATAGAGAACAGACTTGTGGTTGCCAAATGGGTGGGGGGGAGAGGGATGGACTGGGAGGCTGGGGTTAGTAGATGCAAACTATTACATTTAGAATGGATAAACAACGAAGTCCTAATGTATAGCACAGGGAACTATATTCAATATCCTGTGATAAAACCATGATAGAAAAGATTATAAAAAAGAATGTATATATGTGTATAATTGAGTCACTTTGCTGTACAGCAGAGACTGGCACAACACTGTAAATCAACTATACTTCAATTAAAAAAATCAAAAAATTTTTCTTATTTTTCTTTTAGAGCTTTACATTTTACATTTAATCCTGGAATATATTTTGGAATATGGTGGGAAGAAGGGTTGAGTTTATATATTCCTAAATAGTTACCCAAAAGTTTCTCTCCATCTAAAATGCCTCCTTGAAGAGACATTAAAATTTTATATACAAGGCTAAAGATGGTAGATTTAACTGTTCTTTCTCAAAACCCCACAAAAATGACAGTAATATTTTTTTAAGCATAAAACCCTAGGGGCAAAGAATGAGAGGAGAGACACCCAAATTTTAGAAGCTGGAAAGCTTCCAAATTTAGTTGACACCCCCAGGAGAGTCCTAATCCAGCAGGCAAAGAGATAAGGCACGTGACAGGTGGCTCCAGTGCCTGTGGAAGGGGCTCAGGCTGGGACCCAAATCAGGAGGACAATGTGAAAAATCCCTCCAGACTCCTACTTCACTGATGGGGCCACTACCCCACCCCACCAAAAGACTGAAGGTTTATTCTCTGCAAAAGGTAAACAGAAGGTTTCTGGACTACAGAGGGCCAGGTACTCTAAAAAAACAGAAGAAATACATGAAAGTTTAGAATGCAGAGAATCCCAGTCTTCTTCCTCAGTTCCCAGAGAGGTGGTGAGTTCAGAAGCAAAAAACACAGGGCAGCCTCCGCACCCTGACTACCCTTCTGCTGACCTCCCAGTCCCTGGTCCCTGGCTTCCTGTTTGCAACCCTGGGAGACGTGTGTTCCTCGGAACTACTCATGACCTTGTGTCCTGCCTTCCCTAAAGGAAAACTGAGGCAGGCTGATCCCAGGCAGAATTGCATTAAATCTATTTGGGAAAGAAACACCATCTTCTCAATATAATGGATTCTCATCTAAAAACAAATGTATCTCTCCACTTAAACAAGTATTATTTTATGTTCTCAGTAAAGCTGAATAATTTTCTTCATAGAGATGCTATGTACTTCTTATATATTTATTCTTAGATATTATACAGTTCTTGTCTTTAATGTGAAATAGAGCTTATCCTGTTACATTTTTCTAGCTGGCTAGTTACTGGTATATAAAGAAGTGATTAATTGCTGTATATTTATTTTGCATTTGAAAATCTAACTGAGCTCCATTAGTTCTGAGAATTTTTTGGTTGATTTTTATTGGAGTTTTCCAGTTAAAAATTCATTATCTGCAAGCAAGCAATGAAAATTTTTGCTCCTCTTTATAGGTTTATCTTTTAACATTTCCTTAACTTCCCATAATATCTAGAGTATTCAGAATAATATTTTACAGTAGCAGTGAGTACAGATGAAAAGTCTTGCTTCTTCACTTGAATTTCCATTCATCTAACAAATATTTATCAGGTATCTACTATGTGCCAGACAGTAAATAAAATGTTTGACATTTTACTTTTCATTACAATGTTGGTTGATGAGATAGATGTCTTTGATCAATATTTAATGTTAAGTGTAATAGATAGTAGACTTGTCAATGAAGCAGTAGAATATGAAGGTACAAAAGGCAGCTTTAGAAAAAACAAACGTAAGCATCTGCATTTCCATCCACTTGAGAATCTCTAAGCCTGGGGTTTCTTGTGCCGCGAATGGAGTAGAAAAGCCTCCTGCTGCACCGCAGCAGGAAACAGGGTGACCAAATGCCCCAGGACCATGCCATCCTGCTCTCTGGGTCAAGGCCATTCTGAGACTCTACTGAAGTAGCTCTTGAATTTATTCTCCTTCCATTTTCATTTGACCAAAACAAAGACTCACAATGAGACAATACTGTGAGAATTTATCCTCAGTGCAAAGGGCTACAGAGCTACAGTATTTTGTGACATTTCCTGTTATTGAAACACGTAGCACATGTAGAAATACACATTAAACAATGAAGTTCCATCTTCACCTATGTTATTGGCAAAGAGTAAGAATACTGACAGGGGGGACTTCCCCGGTGGCGCAGTGGTTAAGAACCAGCCTGCCAACACAGGGGACATGGGTTCGATCCCTGGTCCGGGAAGATCCCACATGCCGCCGAGCAACTAAGCCCATGCGCCACAACTACTGAGCCTGCGCTCTAGAGCCCACGAGCCACAACTACTGAGCCCGCATGACACAACTACTGAAGCCTGCGTGCCTAGAGCCCATGCTCCACAACAAGAGAAGCTCACACACCGCATCAGAGCAGTCCCCACTTGCCGCAACTGGAGAAAGCCCGCGCGCATCAACGAAGACTCAACGCAGCCGAAAATAAAAATAAATAAATAAATTTATATGTATAAAAAAATACTGACAGGGAATTCCCTGGTGGTCCCGTGGTTAGGGCTCCTCGCTTCCACTGCAGGGGGCACGGGTTTGATCCCTGGTCCAGGAACTAAGATCCATCAAGCTGTGCAGTGGCAAAAAAAAGAATACTGACTATACCAAAACAGTAAGTATGATGAGCAAACACCCTACCCACTGCCAGAGGGCCCTGCTCTCTGACCAAGCAATTCCATCCACTCTGAAGGCCTGACCACAAAGGAGGAGAGCATCCTAGCATGTCAGGAAGGCTCTGCACAGATGTCCTCTCTGTAACACAGTCTGTGAGAGGAAAATGGAATATGCTCGCAATATGCAACAGGGATTACTTTTTCATAGCTTTATGCCCTCTCTGATAACAGATGAATGTAGAAAACTTGCAAACTGCATAAAAGCATTGAAAAGAGAATACAAATAACCCCAAATCCTATGATCCTATAGGAGCCTCTGTTATATACTAGCGTAGTATGTTCTTATAAACTCGATTCCATATAAAGTTAGGATCTGTGGTGGAGATGGCTAGCGAGGCAGAGCTGATGATGGGAAGTGTCTACATTTCCAGTCAGACTACATTTCCAGCCCACCCGGGGAGCAGGCGAAGCTGAGTGAGCAGGCTCACCAGAGCAATGTGATTCTGGCAATGTGCGTGTAGTTGTCGGTACTAATTTGGTAAAGTAGCTGGTATCAATGCTGACATGAACTTATATTCTACATGTTTATGTTTGTTTTTCGTTTACCAATAAATTTTTTAAAGGTCACATGTTTACCTATTTCAAAAAGTAAACCAACATAGTCTCACTGACAACTCGCCTCCATGCATTCGGATAACCACTTTTATTAGATACTTATTTATCCTCCCAGCGTTTCCTTATGCAAATACATGTACATGTTCTCATCCTTCTTTTTCTCATACAAAAGGGGGCACACTACACACTGTAAACTGTTTCACACCTTGATTTTTCTCTCTCAACAATATACCCGGGCAGTCTCTCCCTGTCAATTCACAGCTATGTTGCAGCCCCACAATATTTCACTGGGTTGATACATCCTAGGGCATTAAACCAGTCTCCTACCACTGGACACTGAGGCTGTTTCCAGCAGTCAGTGCACCACGAATCATCTGTACAAGTGCAATTTTGTATGTGCAAGTGCACACTGGATAGTCCCAGAATGGAAACTGTTGGATCAAAGAGTAAATGCATCTGTGATTAAGAGATTACTCTCAAATTCCTGCTTCCCTCAAAGCCTCACTAGCAAAATGGTTGTCTAAGATGCATGTGTGCCAATCTGATAGGTGAGAAATGGCATCTTGGTGTAGTTTTGATCTGATTTCTCTAATTATGAATAAGTATGGTTGAGCACCCTTTCACATACTGAAGGGATATGGTATTTCTTTTTCTATTAATTATGCATGCCCTTTGCACATTTTTCATTGGGTTTTGATCTTTTTCTTTTCAATTCCCAGAACCTCTTTATCTATTAGAGCAATTAGCTCCTTATCTAAATGAGTTGCAAATATTTTTTTCTTTTTTCATTAGTGATATCATGCAGATGTTCTTTGTATTCATGTTTCTGGAATTTCTGTCCTGTCTCAATGGCTTGTTACTCGGAGTTGCTGCCATCCTGCAGAACCTGAACACGGCAGCGTGGTCCAGTCTCTACTCACACTCCCCTCCACAGGGCTCCTGGCACTCCTGTATGTTGTTTGTTCAGAATCAGCTCGTGTGGAACCCGAGAGAACCAGGTTGGCATTTTTACTTGGAATTTTGTTAAATGAATAATCAAACTTCGGGAGATTAGGCAGTTTATGATGTGAACTTTCCAACTCAAGAACAAATAGGTCCTTACATTTGTTCAAGTCCACTTCTGTGTCCTCCGAGAATGTCTGAAGTTTTCCTCTTACAGATTTTGCATACTTCTTTCCAAGGCATTATTCCTTATAGGCATTTTTTGTTATTGTCTTTATTTGGTCTTCTCTTCCATTATATCTCACAACCAATTTTTGTTGCTCTGCCTCCAGTGGCTGTGTGACCCTAGGCAAGCTACCTATCTGTGCCTTGATTTCCTCATCTGTGAAATGGGGACTACAGTACCTTGTGAGGTAGTTGTAAACATTTAAAAGTTAATACAGGGAATTCCCTGGTGGTCCAGTGGTTAGGACTAGTGCTTTCACTGTGGTGGCCCAGGTTTCATCCCTGGTCAGGGAATTAAGATCCTGCAAACCGCATGGTACAGCCAAAAGAAATAATAAAAAATAATTTTTATTTTTTTAAATTTATTTTTAAATTTTATTTATTTATTTTTGCCTGCGTTGGGTCTTCGTTGCTGCACATGGGCTTTTTCTAGTTGTGGCGAGTGGGGGCTACTCTTCATTGCGGTGTACGGGCTTCTCACTGCAGTGGCTTCCCTTGTTGTGGAGCACAGGCTCTAGGCATGCGGCCTTCAGTGTTGTGGCACATGGGCTCAGTAGTTGTGGCTCGCGGGCTCTAGAGCGCAGGTTCAGTAGTTGTGGCGCACAGGCTTAGTTGCTCCATGGCATGTGGGAGCTTCCCAGACCATGTCCCCTGCATTGGCAGGTGGATTCTTAACCACTGCGCCACCAGGGAAGCCCAAAAATAATTTTTAAATAGATAAAAATAAAAGTTAAAACATGTAAAGTGCTTAAGAAAATGGTATCTGGTACAAAGCACTCAATGTTATTTTTATTACCTCTTTCTGTGACTATCTTTATTGATTCTTTCCTTTTCCTTCTCTTCATTTCTTTTTGATGGTTCTGTCTCTACCACTCTCCTTCACTTTCCTTACCCCCATCTTCAGCAAACACCAACTTGCTTGATGCTATTTTTTAAAGACAGTGGGGCATCCAGGATACAAGAGTGCTGCTTTAAAAGCTCAGCAAACACAGCCTTCCTGCTCTTGAGGGACTGCAGACCAAGACCTTGAGTGTAGCCTTGGCTCTTAACAAAGGCCCCCTCAGCAACACAGACATTTAAACACAGTGAATGTGTTTAATGCTACTGAACTACACACTTAAAGGTTAACGTGGTCAATTTTGCTTTGTATATTTTACCACAATAAATTTTTTTAAAAGGCTGTCTCATTTGGGAAATTATTATAACTCCCTTTTCACTCAAGAAGCATTGTTTGCCTAGCACTAGAATTGTCAGTAAGAGACAATACAAGTCTCTAAGCAAAGTAGTAAGCACCCTACCAACTAGAAACTACTTACTCTCCAGTGCTATTTTCATAGCCAAAAAGTATCTGAGAAAGTTCTGAAACCTGTAGCAATACAAAGCAAAAAAATAAGGACTTAACAATACAGGTAATTTAATTATCTCCAAAAAAAAAGTATAAAAACAAGGAAAACAAATTAACATGCAAAACAGGTGTCTCTTGCGAACTTCTTTTAAATTAACAGAAAAAGTAGATGGGGTAAGTGGACAGGGAAAAAAAAACATTATACCACTCACTTTATACTTGTATAATACTGATAAACTTCGTTGAGATATTACTACAACTCCATGAAGCAGGTAAAATAGGTAACACTCCCATTTTAGAGATATGAAAACTAAGCTCACAGTTATTAATTCACTTGCTCAAGGTAAGGCCTCAGCTGAGGATAAGCTCGTGTCCTGGGCCTCTCAGTCAGGCCCACTCTTTCCATTCCACCAAATCCTCACTGGGAATGAACTAAACATTGCTAGAAATCCAAAAAGTAACTTGACCCTCAGCTTACATGGGTTTCCCCTTGGTGTTTCAGCTCACCTGACAATGCCCATAATTTCAGAGGCTGGTGGCAATAAAACCAAAAGAAGTTCTACACTGAGCAGGTGGTGACAACAACGTGGACAAGAATGAAAGCTGGGGGAAAACTTTTTTCAAAATGCTCATGTAAAAGCTCAATAATATTTATTTTGTCTTCTAAACACATTTACTGAGGTACAATTGACATAAACTGCACATATTTAGTGTATAATGTGATAAGTTTTAACCTATTAAACACTTGTGAAACCATCACCACATTCAAGATAACGAACATACCTATCACCCCAGAAGCTTCCTCTTGCCCCTTTTTATTCCTCCCTCCTGCCCCTCTCTGGTCCCCATTCCCCACCCCCAAGCAACCACAGACTTTCTATCACTACAGGTTACTTTGAATTTGCTTGTTTTACTTAAATGAAATGGATTCTTTCACTCAGCACAATTATTTTGAGATTCATTTGTTCACTTACTCCTGTCTGTATCAATAGTTCATTCCTTTAAAAAAACTTTTTTAGAGCAGTTTTAGCTTTACAGCAGTACTGAGCAGAAGGTACATACAACACCTCCCCCCCACCAACCTCACCCACTTTTTTTTTTTTTTGGCCGCACCCTGTAGCATGCGGGATCTTAGTTCCCCGACAAAGGATAGAACCCCTGCCCCTTGCATTGGGAGCATGGCGTCCTAACCACTGGACCACCAGGGAAGTCCCCTCACCCACTATTACATCCCCCACCAGTGATACATTTGTTACATCTGATGAACCTCCACTGGCACATCATCACCCAGAGTCCATAGCTTACTTTAGGATTCACTCACCGTGTACATTCTAAGAGTATGGACAAATGTATAAGGATATGTATCCACCGCTGTAGTACCATGCAGAGTAGTTCATTGCCCAATATATCCTCTATGTTCCAAGTTCATTCCTTTTGATTGCTGAGTAATATTCCATTGTAGGGATACATAATTTGTTTTTGCATTCACTTGTTGGACATTTGGGTTGTTTCCAATATTTGCTTGTTATACATTAAACCTGCTATAAACATTGTTTTTCTGTTTTCTATTTTTCTGATTTGTTTGGTATTTATCATATGCTTCTTTCTGGTTACTTTGGGTTTAATTTGCTCTTTTTTTCTAGTATCTTAAAACAAGCTAAAGTCATTCACTACAGACATTTCTTCTTTTCTACTGTAAGTATTTAGTGCTATAAACTCCCCAAGTATGCTTTAGGGGCATACATGTTTATTTTCATTCAGTTCCAACTATTGTCTAATTTCCCCTTTGATTTCTTCCTTGACTGGTGGCTTATTCAAAAGTGTGTTATTCAGTACTCAAATGTTTGGGGATTTTTCCAGACATCTTTCTATTATTGATTTCTAATTTAAATCTTTGTGGTCAGAAAACAGACTTTGCATGACATAAATTCTCTTAAATTATTGAGACTTGTTTTATGGCCTAGAATGTGGTCTGTCTGGTAAATGTTCCATGTGTACTTGAGGAGAATGTGTACCTGCTATTGTTGGGGGAACTGTCAACCAAGTTAAACTGGTGAACAATGTTGGTCAAGCGTACTATATCCTTACTGATTTTCTGCCTCCTGCTTCTATCAGTTATTGAAATCTCTGATTATAATTGTGGATGTGTCTATTTTCCTTGCAGTTCTATTTCTGCTTCATGTATTCTGAAGCCCTGTCAATTATGTATTTAAATGCTTAGGACTGTTATGTCCCCTTGATTATTTTATCCCTTTGTCATTATGAAATGGTCTTCTTTGTCTCTGGTAACATCCTTTGCTCTGAAGTCTACTTCATCTGATATTAATATAGACACCCCAGCTACCTTCTAACTAGTGTTACCATGGTATGTATATATTTTCATTCATGTAATTTTAGCCTTTTTGTTTTTGAAGATTTTTTTTTTTTTTTTTTTTTTTTTTTTTGTGGTACGTGGGCCTCTCACTGTTGTGGCCTCTCCCGTTGCGGAGCACAGGCTCCGGATGCGCAGGCTCAGCGGCCATGGCTCACGGGCCCAGCCGCTCCGCGGCATGTGGGATCTTCCCAGACCGGGGCACGAACCCGTGTCCCCTGCATCGGCAGGCGGACTCTCAACCACTGCGCCACCAGGGAAGCCCTAGCCTTTTTGTTTTATATTTAAAATGCCTTTCTTTGGTAGGCATCACATAGTTGGATATTGCTTTTCTTAACCAATCTGAATAATCTCTGCCTTATAATTGGGTGTTTGGACCATCTTGCTTTTTGTTTTCTATTTGTTCCATCTATCTTTGTTCCCCTTTTCCTCTTTTTCTGCCTTCCTTTGAATTAACCAAGTATTTTATTTCCTTTGTTGGGTTCCTATTAACTCTTGGTTTTGTTACTTTAGTGACTGCTTTAAGGTTTACAGTATCCATCTTTATCATACTGACATCCAAGTGAGATTATACCATTTCACATATAACATAAAGATCTTATAATAGTTTACTTCCATTTCTTCTCTCCTGGCCTATATCCATTTGTTGTCATGAATTTTACTTTATAGATGTTATAAACTTCACAAAGCATTGTTACTACTTTTATATAAGCAATTTTAATATAAAGATATTTAAATAATAAAAAATATAGCTTACATATTTTCTCACATAATCATTTCCAGTGTTCTTCATTCATTTGTGTAGATTCAGGTTTTCATCTGGTATAGTTTTTCTTCTGCCTGAAGGACATCCTTTAACGTTTCTTACAGTGTGGGTCTGCTGGTGATTAATTCTTTCAGCTTTCATATGTCTGAAAACTTCTTTGTTTTTGGAAGATGTGTTCACCTGGTAAAGAATTCTAGGTGAAGTATGGCCAAGATGGTGGAGCAGGAAAACCCTGAGCTCACCTTTTCCCACAGGCACACCAAAATTACAACTATTTACAGAACAACTGTCTATGAGAAGAACATGAAGACTAGCAGAAAAGACTTTCCAGAATTAACGGTATGAAGAAGGAACCACAATGAGACAGGTAGGAGAGGCAGACCCACACCCCAAGTAGGCAACACACTGACAGAAGGATAATCACAATTGCACATGTTTTCCCCAAGGAGTGAGGAGTCTGAGCCCCACATCAGGCACCCCAGTCCAGGGGTCCTGCACCAGGAAGATCAGTCCCCAGAACATCTCGCTTTGAAGGCTAGTGGGGCTTCTATACAGGAGAGCTAGAGAGCTACAGGAAACAGAGAGTGTGCTATTAAAGGGTGCACACAAAATCTCACATGCTCCAAGTCCCAGCAGAGAGACAGTAATTTGAAAGTAGCCTGGGTCACACCAACTTACTAATCTTGGAGAGCATCCTGAAGAGGCAGGAGGCAACTGGGACTCCCCTTGGGGACACAGATAACTGGTGGCAGCCATTTTTGGGAGCTCATTCTACCACAAGAACAGTGGCATTGGCAAGCACCATTCTGGAGTCTCCTCCCTAGCCTATTAGGGTCAGGGGCTTATCCACCCACTAGCAGGCTGGCAACAACCCCAGGACACCCCAGGACATGCAGCTAGATGTACCAGGACTCAGCCCCAACAACCAATGGGCCAACAGCCACCGCATGAGGCAGGACCTGGCGGTCAACCTGGCCGGGGTCCAGGCCCACCTCCCAGCATGCCCACAGTAGTAGACCCTGCCACAACAGGAGGGCCCATGCAGCCAACATAGGGGGCACCCCTAGAGCATATAGCTCTGGTGGCCAGAGGGGAGCAGACTGCTAAGCCACACAGGACATCTCCTACATAAGGCCACTCTTCCAAGATCAGGAGATGTAACCAACCTACCAAATACAGGGAAATAAACACAGAGAATTAGACAAAATGAAACAACAAAGGAAACTGTTTCAAATAAAGGAACGAGACAAAACCCTAGAAGAAGAACTGAGCAAGACGGAGATAAGCAAACTACCCAACAAAGAGTTCAAGGTAATATTCATAAAGATGCTTAAAGAACTTGGGGGAAGAATGGATGAACGCAGTGGGAATTTCAACAAGTTAGAAAATATAAAGAAGAATCAAACAGAGCTGACGAACATAATAACTGAAATAAAACTACACTGGAAGGAATGAACAGTGAATGAGAACGAATCAGCAAACTGGAAGACAGGGTAGTGGAACCATCCAGCCTGAACAGAAAAAAGAATTTTTAAAAATGAGCATAGTTTAATAAGAGACATCTAGGACCACATCAAGCATACTAACATTCACATTATAGGTGTCCCAGAAGGAGAAGAGAGAAAGAGGCAGAGAACTTATTCAAACAAATAATAGCTGAAAACTTCCCTAACCTGGAAAAGGAAACAGATATCCAAGTCCAGGAAGCACTAAGTCCCAAACAAGGTGAATCCAAAGAGATCTACACCAAGACAAATTATAATTAAAGTAGCAAAATTAAAGATAAAGAATCTTAAAAGTAGCAAGAAAAAAGCAATTAGTTATGTGCAGGGGAACTCCCTAAGACTATCAGCTGACTTTTCAGCAGAAACTTCGCAGGCCAGAAGGAAGTGGCGTGATATATTCAAAGTAATGAAAGGGAAAAAATCTATATACTAAGTCCCCTACATACAAACGAGTTCCATTGCAAGAGTCCACTCGTTAAGTCCAATTTGTTCATAAGTCCAACAAAGTTAGCCTAGGCACCCAAACACAATTGGCTATATAGTACTGTACTGTAATAGGTTTATAATAATTTTCACACAAGTAATACATAAAAAACAAACACAAAAAATAAAGAAGGGGGCTTCCCTGGTGGCGCAGTGGTTGAGAACCTGCCTGCCAATGCAGGGGACACGGGTTCGAGCCCTGCCTGGTCTGGGAAGATCCCACATGCCGCGGAGCAACTAGGCCCATGAGCCACAATTACTGAGCCTGCGCATCTGGAGCCTGTGCTCCGCAACAAGAGAGGCCACGAGGCCGCGATAGTGAGAGGCCCGTGCACGGCAATGAAGAGTGGCCCCCGGTTGCCACAACTAGAGAAAGCCCTCGCACAGAAACGAAGACCCAACACAGCCAAAAATAAATTAATTAATTAATAAACTCCTACCCCCAACATCTTCTTTAAAAAAAATAAAAAAGATAAAGAAAACACTTTTAATCTTACAGTACCTTGAAAAGTCCAGCTACATCATCACTGCTTTTACACTTCCTTGCAGATATCCTGGGCTTGAAATAGAGACACTGTACTACTGTACTCTATACACTACTGTACAGTAAAGTACACAAAAGGACAACCACTTGTAGAGATGCACGCACGTGACAATGTATGCCAGACACATGAACTAACTTACATGACTGGACATGTGAGCACATGCTTCCATTTTTGAAAGTTCACAACTTGAAGGTTCATATATAGGGGACTTACTGTAACCAAAAATACTCTACCCAGCAGGGCTATCATTCATATTTGAAGAAGAAATAAAATGTTCTACATATAAGCAATAACTAAAAGAATTCAGCACCACTGCACTGGCATTATGAGAAACGTTAAAGGGACTTCTCTAAGCAGGATTAAAAAAAAAAAAAGGAAAAAACCACACAACTAGAAATACGAAAATTATGAAAGGAAAAAGTCTCATTGGTAAAGGCAAACATACAGTAAATGTAGTGCATCAACCACTTATAAAGCTAGTAGGGGGCTTCCCTGGTGGCGCAGTGGTTGAGAGTCCGCCTGCCGATGCAGGGGGCGCGGGTTCGTGCCCCGGTCTGGGAGGATCCCACATGCCGCGGAGCAGCTGGGCCCGTGAGCCGTGGCCGCTGAGCCTGTGCTCCGGAGCCTGTGCTCCGCAAGGGGAGAGGCCACAACAGTGAGAGGCCCGCCTACCGCAAAAAAAAAAAAAAAAAAAAAAAAAAAAAAAAAGCTAGTAGGAAGGGTAAAAGACAAAAGTGGTAAAATCATCTATATCCACAATAAGTAGTTAAGGGATACACAAAACAAAAAGATGTAAAACATGATGTCAAAAAAATTAAACATGGCGGGAGAATAAAAATGCAGGGTTGTTAGACTGAATTTCAACTTAAAAGATCATCAACTTGGGCCTCCCTGGTGGCGCAGTGGTTGAGAGTCCGCCTGCCGATGCAGGGGATACGGGTTCGTGCCCCGGTCTGGGAGGATCCCATGTGCCGCGGAGCGGCTGGGCCCGTGAGCCATGGCTGCTGAGCCTGCGCGTCCGGAGCCTGTGCTCCGCAACGGGAGAGGCCACAACAGTGAGAGGCCTGCATACCACAAAAAAAAAAAAAAAAAAAGATCATCAACTTAAAATAATAACACAAGTTATTACTAACATATATTACATATGTGTCTGTAATTGTTATATATGAACATCATGGTAACCAAAAACCAAAATCTTACAACTCTCTCTCTCACACACACACACACAGAGAAAGCAACCCAAATATAGCACTAAAGATATCATCAAATCACAAAAGAGCAAAAGAAGAAGGAACAAATGAGAACTATAAAAACAATCAGAAAACATTTAACAAAATGGAAATAAGTAGCGACTTCCCTGGTGGCACAGTGGTTAAGAATCCGCCTGCCAATGCAGGGGACATAGGTTCGAGCCTGGTCCAGGAAGATCCCACATGCTGTGGAGCAACTAAGCCCGTGAGCCACAACTACTGAGCCTGTGCTCTAGAGCCCGCGAGCCACAACTACTGAGCCTGCATGCTACGACTACTGAAGCCTGCATGCCTAGAGCCCATGCTCCACAACAAGAGAAGCCACCACAATGAGAAGCCCGCACCAACACAACGAAGAGTAGCCCCTGCTTGCCACCACTAGAGAAAGCCTGTGCACAGCAATGAGGACCCACCGCAACCAAAAATAAATAAATAAATTTATTTTTTAAAATGGCGATAAGTACATACCTATCAATAATTACTTTAAAAGTAAATGGACTAAATGCTCCAATCAAAAGGCACAGAACGGCTGAACAGACTAAAAAAAAAAAACACGATGCATCTATATGCTGACTACAAGAGACTCATTTCAGATCTAAAAACACAGAGACTGAAAGTGAGGTAATGGAAAACAGTATTCCACATAAATGGAAACAAAAAGAGAGCAGGGGCAGCAATACGTATATCAGACAAAATCGATTTTTGAACAGACTGTAACAAGAGACAAAGAAGGACATTAAATAATGATCAAGGGATCAATCCAATAGGAAGATATAACAAATGTAAACATATACGCACCCAACATAGGAGCAACTAAATACATATAGCAAATATTAACAAACATGAAAGGAAAAACTGACAGTAACACAATAATAGTAGGGGACTTTAACACCCCACTTACATCAATGGACAGATCATCCAGAGAGAAAATCAATAAGGAAACACTGGCCTTAAGTGACACATTAGACTAGATGAACTTAAAAGATATATCAAGTCTCAATAAAGTTAAGATGGAAAGCATAGCAAGCATCCTTTCCAACCACAGTGGTATGAGAGTAGAAATCTACTACATGGAGAAAACTGTAAAAAACACAAACACACATGTGGAGGCTAAACAATATGCTTCTCAACAAACAATGGGTCACTGAAGAAATCAAAGAGGAAATTAAAAAATACCTGAAGACAAATCAAAATGGAAATACAATGATCCAAAACCTATGGGACACAGCAAGAGCAATTCTAAGAAAGAAGTTTACAGTAATACAAGCCTACCTCAGGAAACAAGAAAAATCTAAGGAACTAGAAATAGACGAACAAACTAAACTCAAAGTTAGTAGAAGGAAAGAAAAATAAAGATCTGAGCAGAAATAAATGGAGACTTAAAACAACAGCAGAAAAGATCAATGAAACTAAGAGCTGGTTCTTTGAAAAGATAAACAAAGTTGACAAACCTTTAGCCAGACTCATCAATAAAAAAAAGAGTGGGACCAAATCAATAAAATCAGAAATGAAAGAGAAGTTATAAATGACACCACAGAAATACAAAGGATCATAAAAGATTACTACAATTAAACACCAATAAAATGGACAACCCAGAATAAATGGATAAATTCCTAAAAACGTACAATCTCCTAAAACTGAATCAGAAAAAACCAGAAGATACGAACAGAATGATTACCAGTCATGAAACTGAATCAGCAAAATAAACAAAAACAAAAAACAAAACAAAACAAACTCCCAACAAACAAAAGTCCAGGATCAGATGGATTTATAGATGAATTCTACCAAACATTTAAAGAAGAACTGATATCTGTCTTTCTCCAACTACTGCAAAAAAGGAAGAGTCAGGAGTGCTTCCAAACTCATTCTACAAGGCCAGCATCACCTTGGTACCAAAACCAGATGAGGATACCACAAAATAAGGAAAACAGAGGCCAATATCCCTGATGAACACTGATGTAAAAATCTTCAATAAAATATTAGCAAAATGAATTCAACAATACATCAAAAAGATCATAGACCATAATCAAGTGGGATTTATCCCATGGATGCAGGGTGTTTCAATATCCAGAAATCAATGTGATACACCACATAACAAATTGAAAAATAAAAATCATATGATCATCTTAATAGATGCAGAAAAAGCTTTTGACAAAATCCAATACCCATTTATGATAAAAACTTTCACCCAAGTTGGTATAGGGGGAACATACCTCAAGATAACAAAGGCCATCTATGGTAAACCTATGCCAACATCATACAAAAAGGTGACAAGCGGAAAGCATTTCCCCTAAGATCAGGAACAAGACAAGGATGCCCACTCACCATTTTTATTCAAGATAGTACTGGAAGTCCTAGACACAGCAATCAGACAAGAAAAATGAAAAGAATCCAAGTTGGAAAGGAAGCAGTAAAACTGTCACTGTTTGCATATGACATGACATTATATATAAAAAAATCCTAAAGATACAACCAAAAAACTATCAGAACTCACCAATGAATTCAGTAAAGCTGCAGGATGAAAAATAATACAAATCTGTTGCATTTCTGTACACTAACAAGGAACTATCAGAAAGAGAAATTAAGAAAACAACCCCATTTACAATTGCATCAAAAAGAATAAAATATCCGGGAGTAAATCTAACCAAGGAGGGAAAAGATCTGTACCCAGAAAACTATAATACACTGATGAAAGAAACTAAAAAGAAACAAATGGAAAGATATACCGTGTTCATGGATTGGAAGAATCCCAAGACAATCCACAGATTCAATTTAATCCCTATCAAAATTCCAACGGAATTTTTCACAGAACTAGAACAAATAATGCCAAAATTTGTATGGAAACACAAAAGACTCCCAAATAGCCAAAATAATTTTAAGAAAGAACAAAGCTGGAGGTATCATGCTCCGTTATTTCCAACTATACTACAAAGCTATAGTAATCAAAACAGTATGACAACACTGTAAATCAACTATACTTCAATTAAAAAAACAACAACAGTGGGACTTCCCTGGTGGTCCAGTGGGTAAGACTCCACACTCCCAATGCAAGGTGCCTGGGTTCAATCCCTAGTCAGGGAAAAAGATCCCACATGCATGCCACAACTAAGAAGCCCACATGCCGCAACTAAAGATCCCGCATGCTGCAAGTAAACATGCTACAAGAAAGATCTCGCATGCCGCAACTAAGACCCAGTGCAGTCTAAATAAATAAATAAATAAACAAACACACACAAAAAACAGTATGATACTGGCACAAAAACAGACACATGGATCAACAGAACAGAACAGCAAGCCCAGAAATAAACCCACACTTATATGGTCAATTAATCTATGACAAAGGAGGCAAGAATATATCATGGGAAAAAGAAAGCCTCTTCAATAAACGGTGTTGGGAAAACCGGAGAGTTACATGCAAAAAAAGCGAACTGGACTACTTTCTCACACTATATACAAAAATAAATTCAAAATGGGTTAATGACTTAAATGTAAGACCTGAAACCATAAACTCCTAGAAGAAAACATAGGCAGTATGCTCTCTGACATCAGATAGATATAGATATATAGATATCTCCTCAGGCAAGGGAAACAAAAGGAAAAATAAACGAATAGGACTACATCCAACTAAAAAACTTTTGCACAGTGAAGGAAACTATCAACAAAACAAAAAGGCACCCTACTGAATGAGAGAAGATATTTGCAAACAGTGTATTTGATAAGGGGTTAATAGCCAATATGTATAAGAACTCATACAACTAAACATCAAAAAACAAACAGCCCAATTAAAAAATGGGTCAGAGGACCCAAACAGACATTTTTCCAAAGAAGATACACAGATGGCCAACAGACACATGAAAAGATGCTTAGCATCACTAATCATCAAGTAAATGCAAATGAAAACCATGAGATATCACCTCACACCTGTCAGAATGACTATCATCAAAAAAGACAACAAATAACAGATGAATGGATAATGATGTGATACACACACACACACACACACACACACACACGACCATGATTCAGCCATTTAAAAAAAATGAAATCTGGGAACTTCCCTGGTGGCGCAATGGTTAAGAATCTGCCCACCAATGCAGGGGATATGGGTTTGAGCCCTGGTCCAGGAAGATCCCACATGCTGCGGAACAACTAAGCCCGAGCACCACAACTACAGAAGCCCGCGTGCCTAGAGCCCGTGCTCCGCAACGAAGAGTAGCCCCCGCTTGCTGCAACTAGAAAAAGCCTGCGTGCAAAAACAAAGACCCAACACAGCCAAAAATAAATAAACTTATTTTTTAAAAAAATGAAATCTGTCATTTGCGACAACATGGAGGGACCTGAAGGTATTATGCTGAGATAAGTCAGACAGAGAAAGACAAATACCATATGATTTGTCTTGTATGTGAAACCTAAAGAACAGAACAAACATAACAAAACAGAAACAGACTGATAGAGAACAAATTGGTGGCTACCAGAGGGGAGGCATGTAGGGGGATAAGTGAAATAGATTAGGGAGATTAAGAAGTACAAACTTCCAGTCAAATAAGTAAGTCACAGGGATGAAACATACAGCACAGGGAATATAATCAATAATACTATAACTCTGTAGGGTGAGAGACGGTAGCGACTTATCATGGTGATCATTGTGTAATGTATAAAAATACTGAATCACTATGTTGTACACCTGAAACTAATAATAGTAAGTCAATTATACTTCATTTATAAGGAAAGAAAGAAGGCAGTGAGGAAGGAGAAAAAAGAAAAGAGGAAAGAAAGAAGAAAAGAGAAAAGAAAGAGAGAATAAATTCTAGGTGGACAGAGGTTTTTTGGTTTTCTTTCCTTTTTTCAGTGTTTTAAATATGCTGCTCCATGGCCTTCTTACTTTTTTTCCTCACAAGAAATCTGCTGTCACCTGCATATTTGCTTTTCTGTACATGTCTTTTTTCCTCTGGCTGCTTTTAAGATTTTTCTCTTCATCACTGGTTTTGAGTAATTTGATTATGATGTGGCTTGGTATAGTTTTCTTCCTGTTTTTTGTGTGGGTGATTCACTGAGTTGAGTTTACAGTTTCCATCGAGCTTGGAAAGTTTCTGGCCATTATTCTTTCACCTATTTTTTCTTTCTCTCCTGCTTCTGTGGGAACTCTAATTACCCATATATTAAGTTGCCTGAAGTTGTTCCACAGTTCAGTGCTAGTTCTGAAAATTTTTTGATTCTTTTTTATATGTTTCATGTTGGATAACTGAATCTTTCCTTCTGCAACATCTAATCTGCCATTAATGCCCCTCAGTGTATCTTTCACTTAACATGCTTGTAGTTTGTCATCTTTAGAAACTTGATTTGGGTAATTTTCATATCTTCCATGACTCTACTTAACTTTTTGAACACATGGAATATAGTTGTAACAACTGTTTTAATGTCCTTTGCTGACTGTGACATCTGTGTCGGTTCTGGATTGGTTTTCATTGATTGCTTATTCTCATTACAGGTTACATTTTCCTGTCTCCTTGCACTGTGCTCCCCAACTGTAATTCATACATTTAGATACTAACCCAAGGTGCTAAGAATGTGACTGTATTTGGAGATAGAGTCTTTAAGAGGTTAAATTAAGTTAAAATTCGGTCATTAGTGAGGACTTCCCTGGTGGTCAAGTGGGTAAGCCTCTGCGTTCCCAATGCAGGGGGCCTGGGTTCAATCCCTGGTCAGGAAACTAGATCCTGCATGCATACCACAACTAAGAGTTCGCATGCTGCAACTAAGAGTCTGCGTGCTGCAACTAAGACCCAGCGCAGCCTAAATAAATAAATGTTAAAAAGAAAAATTGGTCATTATGGTAGGCTGTAATCCAATAAGACGGGTGTCCTTGTAAGAAGAAACTTGGATAGACATGCAGAGGAAAGACCATGTAAGACACAGGGAGAACATGGACATCTACAAGCCAAGGAGGCCCCAGAAGAAATCAATGCTGCCAACACACTGATCTCAGACTTCTAGCGCCCAGAATTGTGAAAAAAATAAATTTCTCTCATTTCAGCCACCCAGTATGTAGTACTTTGTTACGGCTGCCCAAGCAAACTAATACATCTGGTAATATTTGATTAGATATGAGACATTGTGAATTTTACTTTGTTGGGTGCTGGATATTTTTATGTTCCTATAAATACTGAATCTTGTTTCAGGATGCAGTGAATTGGAAACAGTTTGATTCTTCTGGGTTTTGTTTTTATGATTTGTTACGTGGGTCCAGAGCAGTACTCTGTCTAGGGCTAATTGTTTCCCATTACTGAAGCATGACATTCCTTAGTGTTCTACCCAATGTTCAGTGAATTATGGTCTTGTTAGAGGGAACTGGAACTGTTTCATCTAAACCTTTCAGGAAATTCTCTCCCCAGCCTCAGATAGTTTCCTCACACACATGTGCTGAGCAGCACTGTGTTGAATACTCAAGGTGTAGAGATCTCCAGATTCTCCTCTGCAGATCTTCAAAGTTCTCTCTGTACCGATGTCTCTCCCTGGTCCTCTGTCCTATGAAGTGTAGGCATGTTGGTGTCCCCAGACTCTCAGCACCTTATCCACAGCTCAGGAAGTCCACCAGGCTCCACATCAATTTCCTGGTCCCTGTGATACAGTGGGGAAACTCTCACACGGCAATAAGCTGGAGTTGTTGTAGGGCTCACTTTGTTTGTCACCTCTCAGAGACTACTATCTCTCGTTGCCAGTGGCCAGTGTTTTGAAACCTTGTTTCATGCATTTTGCCTGGATTTTGTTGTTGTTTTAGTTATTTCAGGGTAAATTCAGTCCCTGTTACTCTATCTTCAGTGGCCAGAAGTGGAAGAACTGTATTCCTATTAAAAAGTATTTATATTTAGTTTTTACCAATTCCTCTATTACTGTAACCATCAAAATTATTAAGGAAGAGTTTTTGGCTTTATTCCATTATATTAATAGATATATTCCAAAATACATCTTATATTATATATTCCATCATATATATGTGTGTACATACATATATATATATATATATTCTATTCTATTATCTCATTATATTCTCTCAGAAGGAACAAAAGAGTAAATCCAAAATTCACTCCCCAAAACTAATAGGTGGACTTCTACCTAGTTTATAGGTGGAAAACTTAAGAACAATCTTCAAACTCTTATTCAAACACAGTATTGGGAGTAATTTCACTGAACAGAATTAAAAGCTTTAAGGCCTTAATAAAATACACAAGTGCAATCCATAAATGTCTTTGTTCCCAGAGAAGAAAACAAAAAGTCATGAGGATGTTGGCAGAGTTTAACAGCTGGGTGACCTACTGTGAAAAGGCCTTGTTCTCCTGACAGTGACAAGGATGTTTTATCACTATAGTATAGCTTGTTTTCAAGTGCTTCATACACAACTCTTTTACCTCCTGTTAAAAAACAAAATTCATCTGAGCAAACCTTAAAGATCTTATTGGCTTTATTCAACAATTCATGAATCGGGCAGCATCTCATGTAGCAAACAGAAAGGAGCTCCAAGGAGCTGTACAAAATGAAAGACTTTCACAGGGAGAAGAGAGCGGGAACAAGGAAGTTTTATGAGACAACAGAAGCGAGTTATTTATTCCACGGTCACTTTCCTTTAGGAGACAACAGGGGTCTATCAGGCAGATGACCACATTAGTGCTGACCAGGTGATTCCTGATTGACTGGTTTAAGAACCCATTTCTAGGAGAGCCGAGTCTGTAATGAAGTTAAGTCTCCGTTTGGTGACGTGGGCTTATTTAGCATAAGCAACTCCATTTTGGGTCTGTTATCTTCTTCTTAAAGCTATCTTGCTTTACTTATTTATTTATTTATTTTGTTTTTGGCTGTGTTGGATCTTCGTTGATGCACATGGGCTTTCTCTAGTTGCGGCAAGCGGGAGCTACTCTTCTTTGCAGTGCACAGGCTTCTCATTGCGGTGGCTTCTCTTGTTGTGGAGCATGGGCTTTAGGCGCACAGGCTCAGTAATTGTGGCATGTGGGCTCAGTAGTTGTGGCTTGCAAGCTCTAGAGCGCAGGTTCAGTAGTTGTGGCTCACGGGCTTAGTTGCTCCGCGGCAAGTGGGATCTTCCCAGACCAGGGCTCAAACCCGTGTCCCTTGCATTGGCAGGCGGATTGTTAACCACTGCGCCACCAGGGAAGCCCTGTTTTTCTTTATAGCACTTTACCACCTCTTGAAATTTACTGTGTATTTACATGTACCTTTTTTGCTTTCTTTCTCCTTCAGGAGGAGAATGTGAGCTCCACAAGGGTTGGGACCTGTCTGACTCTGTGTAACGTTTTATCCACAGACTCCAGCACACAGTAAATCTTCAACAAGTATTTGTTAGATGAATAAAAGAATAAACATGCAAGCAATCTTCTCAATATATGTCACACTGTTAACAGTAATTATCCAGGGGATAATTCCACTTTCTCAATTATATTCTCTGTTTTAAATTTGTATTAAGAAATCTTTTTTTACTTCTGTAATCAGAAAAAAAACAAAATGAGAAAGGAACAGAGGGAAAGAGACAGGATCTCTCAAGGGCTGCCTTTCACCATGGCAGTTGCCATCCCTTGTGGTGGCCTCATACCTGAAGATCCCTGCCTTGGTCCCTGCAGAATCTCCCTTGTGCTTTCTCTTGAGGCCCTGGAGCTGTACTGGCAGGCTCCCAGCTGGCCTCCACTGGTGTAACAGTCCCTTCCTTCTGGAACCCAAAGCCAAGTATCCGATGTCCTAGAATGGCAGTCTTATTTTCCTTCCTGTAGGTTCTGCCATGACATGCCTTGTGAAGGTGTGCTGTGTCCCTAAACTGTGAACATTTCTTTTCTTTTATCTACAGAAAGCTTGGTACGCCAGGGATGCATTGACAGGATGAGTTATATCCTGTCATTGAAGTGGGAGCCTAAAAGATGAGATACTGCGAAGATAAAACAGCACAAAAAATGTCAGAGCAACAAAGGATGAATGTCAGATCAGACTAATCATCTCCAGCCACACTTGCATTTTGTCTCTTCTATAGACATCATAAAAATGTTTGAAGAAACTAACACACCATTGTAAAGCAATTATACTCCAATAAAAATGTTTAAAAAAATGTTTGAGCATAAGAGCAGACGGCTGCCACACTTAAAACTGATAGACAACACACTCCCTGAGGACAGATACTGCCATCTTTCATCTTTCCCAGTGCCTAGCTTGATATCAAACAAACAATAGAAGCAAGTTAACTGTTTGTTGAATACAATAATCTATGAGCACCCAACAATGACACGGCCACTTTCAGGTAGGAACCACATGATGTTCCAGGCCTAGGAATGGCACAAGTCAAACATGAAATGGTAAAGAGTCTGTGTTGTACACATTATTAGGAGAAAGAAACAGTTGAAAGTTAAAAGGCATATATCTCTTTTAGGACCCTGAACTACGGCATCCAAACGACCTGCTTCAACACTGAACATTCTTCCCTTCCCATTACGAATAGTTCAGTCAATATAAACCTTGGGACTTCCCTGGTTGCACAGTGGTAAAGAATCCGCCTGCCAATGCAGGGGACACGGGTTCGAGCCCTGGTCCTGGAAGATCCCACATGCCGTGGAGCAACAAAGCCCATGCGCTACAACTACTGAGCCTGCGCTCTAGAGCCCGCGAGCCACAACTACTGAAGCCCACGCACCTAGAGCCTGTGCTCTGCCAGAAGAGAAGCCACCATAATGAGAAGCCCACGCACTGCAATGAAGAGTAACCCCTGCTCGCCGCAACTAGAGAAAGCCCAAGCGCAGCAACAAAGACCCAACACAGCCAAAAATAAATAAATAAATTTATTTAAAAATATATATGTATATATATCCCCAAACCTTGTGTGGAGATCTGAAAGTGTGATAAGAACTGAAAATAATTTCAACTTTCTTTTCTTTACCCTAAAGCTCAGGACAACTTTCAAGCTTTAAGGACAAACCCTAAATTGCAGCATTCCCGAGATGTGCTTGTATTCCTTCATTGACACTCCTTCCCTGCCTTCATCTTTGCAAGATGAAATTCCTTCTGAAACTGCTCACACTGACACTCATCTACCCCCTTCTCTTTTTACCTTCTCAGGGCATTTCCATACCTGGTAAACAGATTACACATGATTAAGTCAACTAAAGCCCATAAGTATCACCTCAAGACAAATTCTATTTAGAAACTTCTATTTGTGTATTAGCAAAACCTGAGAGGTTAGAATTCTGCCTACGTCCCACATACTCACTCTGTGTTGCCCTCCGTTCATGTTGATCTCTTCCCCACCTCCACCTCAAACCCAGCTTAACACCCCTGTCATTGGGCCGTATGCAGGGCCCTCCGGGGGGCAGCTGCCCTCAGGCCCCCCAGGACCAGGCAGTACTCGGCTGTGCAGAACGCACATGGCTTCTCAGACACACAGCAAGTCACAGCTGAAACGACTTCCCACGAGAACCACTTCTGTCATCCATTTTTGCAACACCACATGTCAAAAAGAAGAGTCTCGGGCTTCCCTGGTGGCGCAGTGGTTGAGAATCTGCCTGCTAATGCAGGGGACACGGGTTCGAGCCTTGGTCTGGGAGGATCCCACATGCCGCAGAGCAACTAGGCCCATGAGCCACAACTACTGAGCCTGCACGTCTGGGGCCTGTGCTCCACGACAAGAGAGGCCGCGATAGTGAGAGGCCCGTGCACTGCGATGAAGAGTGGCCCCCACTTGCCACAACTAGAGATAGCCCTCGCACAGAAATGAAGACCCAATGCAGCAAAAATAAATAAATTAATAAATAAACTCCTACCCCCAACATCTTCTTTAAAAAAAAAAAAAGAGTCTCTGCCAAGGAGCTTGACTGTCCGTGTTAATGAGACTTTAGCAAATAATGGTAGGAAACATCTGATTAGGTTAAGGATAGAGAGGTAAGACGGGGTCCAGGTTGAGAAGTGAAAGGGAAACACCTGCAGTACCTCCTCTCCCCTCGGCACAGGGCTTTGCTCTTATTTCACAGAGAAAACAGAAGCACCCAGAAGAGAACCTCCAGTGCTCCCCCAACACATCTAACCACCTCCCTGCAACTTCACAGCACCCTTGGCCTACCTCCCTGTCTGGGGACCGCTGACTTGGCCTTGGGGTACTGGGTCCCGAAGACACCACGCCACCAGCGCTCGGCATCACCGGTCTTTCCTCCACCACTCAAATTAACCACACTAACAACCACTGATCTCTATGTCTCCAAATCCAAAGGCAGACCACACTCTCCTCTGCAACAGGCTTTCTTCCAATAGCTCCCTTGACCCCCTCCTCCAAGCTCTCCTCTCAGCTGCCTCCCTCCAGGTCTCCTTGGTTTGAGACTCTTCTTCTCCAGCCCCTACCTGTCCAGGGCCCAGGGTCCAGCCCTGGGATCCTGTCGTGACTCTGAACACTACCTGCAGGCTAACGTCAGATGTTGGCCCCAGCTCTGCCCTGAACTCCAGCTCCTCCTACCTATTCCACTTGCATATTTCAGAGGGACCTCCATATGCCCCAAACCAAACTCATTTCCCACAACTGCCCCATCTCAGCACATGGCAGCTCCACTCTTCCACTGCTCAGAAGAGAACTGGTGAACCCTGTGACTCTCCTCGCTCTTTCTTACTAATCCATCAGCAAATCCTGTTGACACCTCCTTGGAAACAGATCCAGAATGCAACACTTCTCATATCCACAGCTACCCCAGGCCCAAGTCCCCATCGTCTGTTGCCTGGATGACTTCTAGCGGGTCCCCCTGCTCCTGCTGCCCTTCCAGTCTGTCTTCATCCCAGCAATGAGAGTGACATGTCAATGACATCCATCATACCCAGGCACTCCTCCACTCTGAAGCAGCCAGTGGCTTCCATTCAAATGTCCCCTTACGAGAAAGGCCTCCTGTATACACGCCTCAGCTGCTCCTTACTGGCCCTACATTCCTCCTCAAGCCCTGAGCACCTGACACAGCACATACTTGTTCGCTTCGCTTGTCACCTGCCTCTGCCACCAGAAGGTAAAGTCCACAAGACATGACCCACATCCACTGCTGCAGCCTCAGCACTTAGCAGAGTTACTGTACATACATCAAACTTTGCTAAATGAACAGGTGAAAAAAAAGTGTTGCATAACCAAAAAGTATTGCTTAAAACGTTCTATTCCCAACAGATGTGTTAACTGATCATGATGACAACCACATGCATGACAACTGGCTGAGAAGACATACTGTGATAGTTTGGGGGCAGGGACTTCCTTGGTGGTCCAGCGGGTAAGACTCCGTGCTCCCAACACAGGGGGCCCAGGTTCCATCCCTGGTGGGGGAACTAGATCCCACATGCATGCCACAACTAAGAAGCCCACATGCCACAACGAAAGGTCCTGTGTGCCACAATGAAGATTCAGCACAGCCAAAATAAATAAATAATAAGTTAATTAATTAACTAAAAAAACCTGGGGGCAGAAGGGGAGGGAGGGGTACATTCTTCTTGACCTAAGTTAACAGAGCTTTCTCAATACTCCAACAAATAACACTAGCAACAATACTGGGGATGACCAAGATGCCACTGACCGAGTGCTCACTGTGGGCCTGGCTCTTTCATACACTGGACCCTCACCCCAATCCTATAAGGAAGATATTTTTATCCCCACAGTATAGAGGAAGAAACAAACTCATAGTTAAGCAACTCACCCCAAGCCACAAACCTGAAAACACTCACTTAAGACTCAGTTATCCATTCAAGCTTTCCCCTAAAATATCAAACAATACTAAGATGGGCACCAAGCCTAAACAACGGGTCTTTCTACTAACTGGACACCTCAGGCTGGGTTTCCTGGCATCACACTTCCCTGTGTCAGCAGCCCGTGTCCTCACTGACACTCCAGACCCTGGCCCTCAGTTCAGGAAGAGACAAATGACCTACGCACTCTCCACGTGGACACTCAAGTTCTGTGGCATCACGTCCGGGTGAAAAGCATTGACTTAGTCTGTCAGTTTTCAAGATAATATTGCAGTTAAAATTTTCCCATAGACTGCATTTTGGAAGGAAAAGTGCTCTAGTGGGAGGAGGAGGAGGATCATGAGTCTGGAAAGGCATCCTGTCTCCACTGCTGTCAACAGAACCCTGAGAAGATGACCCATCTTCTAAGCCTCTTTCCAAGGTTACCTTTGTGATAAGTATCTTCTGGAGATTTTAATCTCCTGCATTTGAGCAGTGTATGCTCAACATTACTGTAGAAGACAGACACTCCCTTGAGAAGGGAGAGTATATGCTGGCTGGAAGGAACTGGGAAACAAGCAGAGATACAGGACACAAATCTCACCAAAGAGGTGCGAAGTTCCAGGGTCTCGGGTCCAGGGCTGGAATGTGTCCCTGACAAGATAAACCACAACTGGGAAGAGAGGGACCCAGTTGGGGGCCCCATTTGAGGCACCATAACAAAGCCTTCCCCCCTGCTTGTCATGGTCCAGGAACAGACTCTACTCTGGGGAGTGGGAGGAGAAGGGGGATGGAGAAAAGCAGACTTTAAGGACAAAAGCTAGCTCCGAGACAGACATTCACCGTGGTCACCCGCCTTTCTGGGTTATGGTGAAGCCATCAGCAGCCCTGCATGAAGTTCTTTCTTTTGGATCAAGAAGGAACCAAGGGTGATGCCTGAGTTCTTCTGTATTTACAAACAAAGGTCATGGGCTGTGATATCTCCCAGGCCCTCCACTGATCTCGGTTATCTGGCAGACCTGGCCTGTGAGTTGACAGTCAAAGGATAGTCTAGTTGACTGAAACAGAGACCTATACATCTCATTACTGCCTCCTTAGGGCCAATTTAAACCACTTATGCCTTTATTGCATATTGCCAAGAACTCCAAGATTACAGAAAAGAAAATGAAAGGCCCAGAGAATCCCTCACTTGCCTCCTTGTACCAGACATACGCAAAGCAAAAATAGTATCCAGTCCCTCCTCTTATGGAGTACACAGTTGACATGTAAGTCAGATAAACACTTACCTTCAAAAATAACCCTTTGGTCCAACAATTAAAACAACCAAAAGAGAACTATATTCAGTATGTTGTAATAACCTATAAGGGAAAAGAATCTGAAAAAGAACATATATATATATATATATATATATATATATATATATATATATATATATATATGAATCACTTTGCTGTACACCTGAAACACAACATTGTAAATCAACTATACTTCAATTAAAACACACACACACACACACACACACACACACACACACACAGACTTCCCTGGTGGTCCAGTGGTTGAGAATCCGCCTTCCAATGCAGGGGACATGGGTTCGATCCCTGGTCAGGGAACTAAGATCCCACATGCCCTGGGGCAATTAAGCCTGCACGCCACAACTACTGAGCCTTCAAGCCGCAACTACAGAGAAGCCCACATGCCCCAACTAAGACCCAAGGCAGCCAAATAAATAAATAAATAAAATTAAAAACACACACACAAGCTGGTTTTGGTTTTGTTTTCCCTCTAAGGTTGTTGTTTTCATCTGAATTAGTTGCCAGCAACATTTAAAAAGTTAGAAATCACAGAAGCAGGCTTACACCCAGCTATTCTTCAGGAAAGACTGGAATATCTGGCTGTCCTGGAGCCACATTCCTGCTGGGGAGCAACAGGAGAGAATGCAGTAGCTGCTGCCCCCTTCAGATAGAACACATTCTCTCCATCCTGGCCTCAGGTTTTCTTTGGGAAAAAATATTTTTTTATTTAGGAAAAAATCCACTTGTGTGTGTGTGTGTGTGTGTGTGTGTGTGTGTGTGTGTGTGTGTACTAGAGCAAGAAAAAAGGGGAAAAAGTATAAGTATATAAAATAGGAAACAAGACTAGGGAACAGCCCCAGGTACAGAGGAAAAAGCTAGATATAAAAGATGATTTACTATAAACATATAAATCACCAAAACTGAACCCAGAAAGAGAGAGCAAATCTAAGAAACTATAATAGTTATCAAAGTGCTATATTCTAAAAAAAAGCACCATGCTTAGGTAGTTTTACAGGTGAATTCTACCAAAATTTAAAGAAAGAGATCATTTCAAAAGTATTTAAACTGGCTAAAGAAGAGAAAGAGAAAACTTTTAATAAAGCTATAGAAAAACACTAAAACAACTTGGTAAAGACAGCATTGAACAAGAAAATTACAGACTAGTCTCACAAATAATGGTGTAAAATATTAACAGAATCTGTCTACACAATAAGAGTTATCACTGATGATTCAATAATGATTCAATAAGATAAAATGATGATTCAATATTATAAAATCTATTACTACAACTCAGCATATTAACAGGTCAAGAGACAAAGTTTATATGATCACTTCACAGATGCTAAAACAGCACTTGATAAAATTCAACAACCATTTTTGACTTAAAAAGACAAAAGAGCAACACACCCCTTACTAAAATAACTAACATGGCACAAACACTAAAAGAATTCTCTTTAAAGTCAGGAACAGGACAAAGATATCCAGTATCATCCCTATTATTCAACCTCATTCTGGAAATACAATGTGATCAAAAAAGAGAAAGAAACAAAAGACATAAGAAAGTAGAAAATGAGACAAAATTCTTATTATTTGCAGCTGACATGATAGTATACCTGGAAAATTCGAGAATCAACTGCAAAAACTACTTGAAACTAAGATTATGTAAGTTGCTAGTTACAGAAGTAATAAATACAACCAGTTACAATATGTAATATAAGAAAATATTCTATTTTCAATAACAACAGAAAGGTAAAATAACTAGGAATAAACTTAAGAAATGTACAGGATTTTAAAACTAACTTAAAAAGACATTTCTGAGACAGGGAAATGTATATGTAGACTGGATATTAGATAATATTAAATTAATTACAGATTATAAATTGTTAATTTTGATATAATATGATCATAGCTTTGGGGTTAGATATATTTCAAAAAGTCCTTATTTGTTCATGATATACTGCGAAATATTTATGGATGAAATCATTTGCTTTAAAATAGCCTAGTCCCCCACCATACTAAAAATGGAGGGGAGGAGGAAGAGATGATTCAAGATTGGCAAAACATGGAAAACTATTGACTATTCATTATATCATATTATACTGTCTCCTCTACTTTTGTATATTTGAACACGTGCACAATAGAAAGTTAAAAGAAATGTGCAGGAGGACCCAAACAAAGGCGGATCATTAAATAATCCCAAAGATGTATAATGAGCTTAGAAAAACACACAAAAATTGCCACCTAACCATTAAGAAATGCAAATTAAAGTTACAAATCAGATGTCATTTTCATCAATCAAGTAGAAAAAGATCAAAATATCTGGTAATGTTCAATATTGGGGGGCAAGCAACTGACACTACTGGAGGGAGTACAAATCAGTACAACTTCTCGGGAGGGCACTTTGGCCTTCGCTTTCAAAGTCATAAACACACACCCCTTGGCTCAGCAACTCCAACTCTAGGAATCTATTCTAGATATTCATTCAACAAGTATTTTCTCCCACCTACTATGTGCCAGGCCCTGGAGACAGGCGCTGAGAGAAAAATTGTCCCTGCTCTCAGAGGGCTTCCATTCTCGTGAAGGAGACTACCCACAAAGCAAGTCAAGTGTGCAGGCAACCACACCGTCAGCTAAGGCAGCGGTCCCCAACCTTTCTGGCACCAGGCACCAGTTTCATGGAAGACAGTTTTTCCACGGAAGGGAGGGGGATGGTTTCAGGCAGTAATGTGAGTGACGGGCGGGGATGGTTCAGGCGGTAATGCGAGCAATGGGGAGGGATGGGGAGTGGAAGATGAAGCTTCGCCTGCTCTCCCGCTGCTCTGCTCACCTGCTGTGTGGCCTGGGGACCACAGGGGACCCTGAGCTAAGGGATAAGTGCGATGAAGAAACAAGTAAACGGAATAGGGGGGTTGGGGGCGGCAGGAAGGCTATTTTGGATGTGCTGGTCTGGGAAGGCCTCGCTGAAGAGGTGACGGTAAAGCAGAGACCTGGTTGAAGGAAAAGACACAGCAGGAGAACATCCAGGAGAGCATTTCAGGCAACAGGGAAGGAAGCCATGGGCTGACACACAAATTTGGCCTTCCCGCCCTCTGCTTTTCTTTTTATTCCCGAAACAGCCTTTTGTTTATCCAAAGGATATGGCACCGCTTGAATGTCTCTCTTTGTCTTCAACTCAAAAATAAAAATAATCAGATCCTTTTAATACAGTACATCTTTCAAGGAAGGTGCCAGGCCAGCACTGTTTCCCCAAACATTGTGCATCACAACTTGATTTCTTCAGAGGAAGAGTTCCCAACCTATCTAAGTGCTATGTCAAGCTTGTTACTAAAAGTGCATTAAAGCCAATTGTGTTTTTAATGCAGATAAACCTTTCCACAGATTAGTTTCACAAAAGATACTAACCAGTTGCTAGATAATTTTACACAAAAACAAAAATATTGTCAGTCCCTGAACTTCTGGCAGGACTGGGAACCACTGACTTAGAGAAGTATATAGTTTAATTTCATGATCTTTCAGGCAATGCAGTTGATGTTTTTAGGGGCTATTTGGATAAATATTTTACACGGAAGTGGCCAGTGTCAATTAAGGGCATTCCAGTTGACCCCAAAATAAGTGACTCTGCTACAACACCTGAGAACATTACATACTAACTTCTTCAAACACCATGAAACATCAAGACTTCAATACTGCCATGAGTGATACATTCTACAAACAGCCAGCCTACGCGGAGAGACTTGCCCGCGTGAAATATGCCCCTATCCCCACTGTGAGATTAATTTAACATAAACGCATTCATCTCCCCAAAGGGAGACCGAAAATAACCAGGTGACTTCCGGACGGGACGGAGATTCCCAAGGAGACGACTCCTGCGGACACATTCCACGTACCACCAGCCAGCTGCTCGCGAACGCCGGGCTTCCCCCCACTCCCTCGACAGCCAAGGATGCGGTGCACCCCGTGTCCCTGCACACGGCCGACCCCTCAACGTTCCCCGAGGACGCGGTGCACCCCCTGCCCCTGGACACGGCCGACCCCTCAACCGTCCCCGAGGAACCGGCAGCTTCGAGCAGAGGGTGCCGCGGAGACTCAGGCACCGGTGAGCTGCCCACCCGGCGAGAGGGACGATGGGTCGGAGTCGGACGCAGAGCAGGTCGGAGCGGAGTCGGCGCTCCCGGGCGTCCAGGAGCTCGCCACCCTCGTCAAGAGGCGCTCACCTGCCGGTCGCTGGAGGGGCTGCCCAGGCCCGCCCGGGAAGGAAGGGGGCGCGGGGGCCAGAGGGGGACCACGCGGGAGGCACCCGGGGACGCCCGGAGAAGGTCGGGGGGCACGCGGGGTGGAGGGCAAGTAGCTCTGGAGGATTGTGGGTCCCGGCCCGCCTCAGCCGCTCCTCACCTGCCCAGCGCCCGCTTCATGCCCGCGTCGGCGGCGCAGCGCTGCTCGGCCGGCCCGGGGCCCGCCAGGCACAGGTTCTGCTTCAGGCGGCAGTCAGCGTCCAGTGCCGCGGCGGCCGAGCCGGCGGAGGACGAGCCCGAGGCGGCGTAGCGCTCATGCTCCAGGGCGACGGGTTCGGTCCGCTTCCTCATTCCGTGGCCAGCACCGCCGGCCTCACCCTCGCCCTGGGCCTCGCCGCCGGCCGCCGCTCAGGAGAGCAGCCGCTCAGGTGAGCCGCCGCCGCCTCTAGCCCGCCGCCCAGACGTCCCTGCCGGCCGGGGTCGGGGCGGGGCCGGCGGCCTCCCGGCGCTGATTGGCCAGCGCTGAGTGGCTGTAGGCGGGTACGCCGGCCGGGGCCCCCTACCCGGCGCCCGGCGCGCCCAACATCCCCAGCGGCGATCGCAGCCATCTTGGACACGGGCAAACGAAGCCGCAAGGCGCGTCACCGTTCGGGCGCGGCCGACTGGCAGAGTAGCGCTGGGCAGGGGTCGGGCTAGGTCAGACCAGAGGCCGCCTGGGGCCCACTGCAGCGGCCCGAAGGGTACTCTGCTCATATCCCCGGATCTCTGACTACCCCCAACAGTGGAAACCCCCGAAAGGGTTTTATAAGAATTTACACAACAAAAAGAAAAAGGTGACATGACAATTCTGTCCTAATAATGATTTATAACTATTTTCCCACAAGGACTTTTCTTTAAAAAATATGTGATCTGGTAGTTTTTTTTTTTAATTTGAAACAGAAATGTATAGATATTTCTTTTTTTTTTTCTTTTGGGCCGAACGTTTGAAAACTGAGCTGCTTAAAAATTTTACTTTTTTGAAAAACCAGTATTAGATTTTAGATTTTTATGAAGCAGAAGTAGCTAATGGGGGAAGAATCCATTTCACAAATTTCCACTTGTGAAACAAATTAAGTACTAATTCAACCCATCCTAAAAACAGAAAGGAAAGAGCAGTTTCACCTATTCAGTTTTATAGCTTTGGCTTTCTTTAATATGGCATTATATATTTTTTTTACAAATGATCCACAACCAAGAGATTCGCTTATTTATTCCAAAGTAACTTGTAATTTCAACATTTGTGCCAGTGAAAACTATTGGCAACTGATAATTTAAGATCAATTAGAAACGTCTTTAGAAATTCAATAGCTCCTTATATTAGCTTTGTAATGATACTTAGAAATTGCAAAAGAATTTCACTGACCATATTACTAAATATCACAACCAGCATTCATATTTGTCCAAATATACTTTTGGTGAATTCTTTAAAGTAATGTAGAAGCACATACTGGAGACTGGGAATCCAGCAAATAAAGTAAATTAAGTAAAACATTTTTTTACTCTATCACTCACTAAATCCTTTCCAATCAATAGAAAAACAAAAAAGCTAGGAAGGGAGGGCTGCAAAGAAGAGAGTAAGGGGTACTGAGTCTTTCTTGCTGGTATTAGGCCTTGCTCCAGTCTTCAACTCTTGGTCCACACTCACTCTATAAGTAATCTTATTCAGGCTCTAATCTTATCCAGGTCACCCTACAATGGGGACACCTACATTTGGATCTCCAGTCCACACCTCTTCCTTAAACTCCAGGCTCCTCTATCCAGTGGTCTACTCAACCACTCTGACATCCTACATGCACCTAAAATCATGTTCAAAGCTGAGCTCTCAGCTCTTCTCCCACCCCAGCTCCATCCATAGCCTTCCCCACCTCCAGAATGCTAAGTCCATCCTTACAGTTCCTCAGGCCAAAACCTTGGAGTCATCCTTGATTCCTCCCTTCTCACGACACAGCAGGTCTATCACCAAGCCTGGTCAGCTCTCCTTTCAAAATCTATCCAGGATCAACCACTTCTCACCACCTCCACCATGGGCCAAAGTGCCATAATCCCTCACTTGGATTTTTGTAATAGTCTAAATGGTCTCCTGCCTCACTTCTGTCTACTTAATCCAGTGGCCACAAAGGTCTTTTTAAAAACCCTAGATCCAGTTCTGTCACTTATTTGCTCAAAACACTTCAATGGCTCCCCACCTAGTGGAAAATGAAACCGAAAGCTTATGAAATGGGCCAATGGGCCCTACTTGACTTGGCCTCAGCCTCCAGCCCTCACTCTGTTCTCAGCCACCAGCCTCTCTCTAGCTCACCCTGCTCCAGCATCACTGACTCCTTGCTGAGGCAGGGGCCCCAGGGTGTGGGTCGCATGTACATCAGCCATCATATCCGCATGGCTAACTCCCTTCCACTTAGGTCTGTGCCTTCTCTGAACACTAACTTGAAACCTTCAGGCCCTCTCACCATCACAGTTCACCCTCCCTGACTTACACTCTTTTTTTTTTAAATTAATTTTCATTGGAGTATAGTTGCTTTACACCATTGTGTTAGTTTCTGCTGTACAGCAAGATGAATCAGTTAGAGGTATACATATATCCACTCTTTTTTTAGATTTCCTTCCCATTTAGGTCACCACAGATCATCGAGCAGAGTTCCCCATGCTAAACAACAGCTTCTCATTAGTTATCTATTTTATACATATATGCCCTGACTATTTTATACATATATTCCCTGACTTATACTCTTCTTAGCACTTTTCACCAATATATTTGTCATCAGTATATCTGTGTCTGCGTATCGCTGATTCCCACACTAGACCTTAGACTCTGACAGCAGGGACTTTGCTGCTTTATCTTCAGTGTCTAGAACAATGCTGAATATGCACTTCATAAATATTTGCTGAAGGAATAATGAATCATCACGAACCCCCAGAAGTGGGTACTACTGCCCCTACTGTATAGGTAAGGAAGTGAGTCTCAGGCCTGAAGTCTGAAATTGAAAAGGTTTATGGCGAAGGAAGGTTGTGGATACTGGTGTTCTTTGGATTACACTATAGAATTGTGTATTTGATAAAAACACTTAGCTAAATTATCCGTTACTGTAGAGCTGGGAAGGAAAGGTCACTCAACGTAAGGATAAGATTCAGAGGCTTTGTAGGCCATTCCCAGGCTCATTTCTCAGACCACACATCTACTGTATCTATACTTGCAAAAGAGGAACAAAGTTTCTAGGGTAAGATAGAATGGATCCAAGTAACGTTGTTTGTTTGTTTTATTTATTTATTGGCCGCTTAGCATGTGGGACCTTAGTTCCGGATCAGAGATGGAACCAGCGCCCCCTGCAGTGGAAGCGTGGCTTCTTAACCACTGGACTTCCAGAGAAGTCCAAAGTAACACTAAAAAAAAAAAAAAAAAAAAAAAATAGCCACGGGAATTCCCTGGTGGTCCAGTGGTTAGGACTCTGCGCACTTCCACTGCAGGGGGCATGGGTTTGAGAACTAAGACTCCGCATGTCACACCGCGGGGCCAAAAAAAAAAAAAAAAAAGCCAAATAAAACGAATTGTTTCCATAGCAGTAATTCCCACCTTTGATTCTATATGGTTATGAAAATTTCCGTAATCATCTCGGCGGGAATATGGCTATGTGTATTCATGTTAATCTAGGGCAATCCCCCACCACCACCTTGTGAGTTATTGTACACGTTTTTAAATGACTGATTTAATATCAAATGTAGTACGGTGGAGTTGAAGGCTTAAATACAGGGTCTGTCACTTTACGAACTGTGTGACCTTGGGCAAGTTCTCTAACTTCTGGTTTCTAATCAGTACCAAGAGTCTTAATAACCACTTTAAGGATAATCGTGAGAATTACGTGAAGTATGTCACAGTCCCTAGCACACAAGAGATACCCAATAAAAGTTGTTTTCCCTTTACCATCACACAAACAAACCCACACTGCAAAACCGAACGGACGCAACGCTGGGTGCTAACATCACTGCACGCCTTTGCCGGGTCTGCCTTCTAGACCGCATCGTGCGCGCCCCCGTTAACCTAAACGAGAATGAATGAATTCAACGGAAAAGGGGACGTACGTCCATCCCGAGCTGTGCTGCGCGGGAGCTGTCCTGCGGCTCAGCCTGAGCTCAGACCGAGGCCTGGACAGGAGGGCTGGGCTGAAGCCACACCAAGGTCCGCAACCGCCCAGGTGTGGGGCTCCCTGTGACACTGCGGCTGCAGAGCGGAGGCAAATGTCCCCTGGCCGCCGCCGTAGCCTGGAGGCCGGCAGTGCGCTCCTATTGGTTGCGCGTTTGGGCGCCAAAGCGGGGCGGAGGCGGGGTCGGCCCCGCGCGTCGCGGACCTGTAGGAGCTGAAATCGTAGGGCCTGGTTCGGTGGCCGTTTGCCTGAGAGCCGGTGGTCTGTAAGGGCCGGCGTGTCCACCATGTTCTGCGAGAGGGCCATGGAGCTGGTCCGCGAGCTGCACCGCGCGGCCGAGGGAAGGCTGCCGGCCTTCAACGTGAGGGCGGCGGGCGGGCGGGCGCCTCCCAGGGGTGGCTTTTCTGGGGGCTGCGCAGCCGGGACGGGACGGCGGGTGTGCCCGTGGTTCTCCGCGGTGGATGTGGCCGGGTTGGTTTCTGCGGCTTCCCGCGCGCGGTCTGGACGGTCGGCGTCTCGCCCCGGTGACGCGCCGGAGAGGCCCGGAGACGGGTGCTGGAGCGCAGGTGTGAGTTGCACTGGGGAGGTGTGGACCGGGGTAGCGGGGCGTTAGGGCCGCGCCTGGGAGGATGCGGTGAGCGCAGCCCCGCCGGGGAGCCGGCGGTGCGGACACCCTCTCCCCGCCGGCGAAGGGCGACCGGCGCGGGGTCCACGGGCCGCACGGGGGCTCCGGGGCCGGGAGGTTTGCTGTTCACTCACAAGGCATTTCAGGGCAGCGATGGGGTAACTCTTCGTGTTTTGAAGATAATTGTGGCGGCACTTTGGGGAGTGGATCGAAGAGAAGAAAGAATGGCTCTGGGTGGTTACAGGAGACCACACGAGAGCTGTGTATGGTCCGAACGGCCCGGTCAGCGGGTGCTGAAAGCCGTGTCCTGAGACAGCAGGACTTGTAGCTACGAGGACAGGGCTGGAGATGGGATGGATAGTGGGGGAGGAGAGGGGTCGGCATCTCGGGAGGCTTCTCTCTCTGGTAGCGGAGTAAACATCGGAGGTCAGCAGGAAGAGTGTTTGGGGAAGGTGAGTTTTGTTTTGAACATTAAAGAGAAGTTAGTTTGACACTTAGGTCATTTAACGGATGGGGAAACTGAGCCGCGGAAATTATGGATCCAGTTAAGCAACTTGCCTGAACTTGCAGCATATTGGAGCCAGAGCCTCAATCTGAATACAGGTTTCCTAGAGTCCAGTATGTTGTTCTTGCAACTTCAGACAGTTACTTCATCTAAAAAGTTAGGAGACCATAGTGGGAGGTTCAGTAGAGACGCTGGAATGCAGAGGCGTGGAGGCTGTCAAATGTGGCCCCGCTGGGGTCGGAAGACTAGGTCCTTTGGGGGTCGTGGTACATGGGAGGAAACCAGCCCAAGGGCTCAGAGACTGCCCACGGTGCTGGCTATTCAGACCCTTAGTCCAGCTCTCTTTTTCACTCACATTTTAGGATAAGTGTTGGTTTCGCAATTCGGGGTGGGGGGCTCAGGGGCGGACTTAGAAGTTGTAAAATCACTCGCTTTTCTGGGTCTTAGTTGGCGGAGGTGTACCTTTTCCTGCAGTCGTGCCTGCTTTCGGAGCCGGCCACTGGCACAGCTGAGCTGAGACCAAGAATTGATCTGATTGACCCCACACACCCTTGACCACACAGACTTTCAAGAATTATTCCTCCCAGGCGGATGATGGCTGGTTTAGAGCAGGGACTCTGCCTTGTTCATTCCAGAATCCCTCATGGTTAGGTGCTGTGTTCAGCAAATTGGAATGATTATGCACTTTCTACATGCAGAACTGGTAATCGTTTAAGTGAGTTTTTAGGAAAATTATTTTAGGTATCTTTAAAAAATTATTTCACACTTGTCTTTTGTATACCTGCTGATCTACTCATTGTGCAAGAGTTTCAACTATTCCTTAAAATAATATTTGTAATAAATGGAATATTTAACTGAATTCTAATAAATCAGACTTTTCTATGATCTCTTTAACCACCTGATGAAAGAGAAGGTAGAAATCATGCTTTCATTTTTCATCAAGAATCATTTCTTATATTCGAGCAGGGTTAAGTAAAGTGTAATTCTGTAATTATACCAGTAGTGCCAAAGCATTTTGCTAATGCATATATTTTGGCTCTAAAAGTAGATGGGTTACTTATCTTTGTTTTGTTTTGGGTGGGTTTTATTTTGGTTGTTGTTATAGCATTAGTGGGTTTTTTTCTCCTTTTTAAAAAATTTTCAATTTAGTTGGTTTACAATGTTTCAGGTGTAGGGGTTGCTTGTTGACAGACTTATTGTGTGACATTTATGAATTTTATAATTCTAATGTTTTTATCCTTCCAAGGGAAAATTTTGCGTGCATGTGTGTTTTATATCTTTATTGGATTGTAATTGCTTTACAATGTTGTGTTCGTTTCTGCTGTACAACAAAGTGAATCAGCTGTATGTATACATATATCCCCATATCCCCTCCCTCTTGAGCCTCCCTCCCACCCTCCCCGTCCCACCCCTCTAGGTCATCACAGAGCACCGAGCTGATCTCCCTGTGCGATACCGCAGCTTCCCACTAGCTGTCTGTTTTATACATGGTGTATATACATGGTGTGTATGTCAGTGCTACTCTCTCAATTCGTCTCACCTTCCCCTTCCCCCTCTGTGTCCACAAGTCAGTTCGTTCCTTTTTATGGCTGAGTAATATCCCATCGTATTTATGTACCACATCTTCTTTATCCATTCATCTGCTGATGGGCATTTAGGTTGCTTCCATGTCCTGGCTGTTGTAAATAGTGCTGCAATGAACATTGGGGTACGTGCATTGTTTTGAATTATGGTTTTCTCCGTGTATATGCCCAGTAGTGGGATTGCTGGGTTATATGGTAGTTCTATTTTTACTTTTTTAAGGAACCTCCATACTGTTCTCCATAGTGGCTGTACCAATTTACATTCTCCTCAACAGGGCAGGAGGGTTCCCTTTTCTCCACACCCTCTCCAGCATTGATTGTTTGTAGTTTTTTGATGATGGCCATTCTGACTGGTGTGAGGTGATACCTCATTGTGGTTTTGATTTGCTTGTCTCTAATGATTTGCCTAATGATTTCTCTAATGATTTGCTCAAGTAGAAAAACTCCTTTGACCTTTCTATTTTCTATTCTAGCAATGGTTTTTTTTTTTTTTGGTAGTAACCTTTTAAGATCATTTTCCAGTAAATAATAAATTATTTATGTACTTTTGTCATGCATTATTGCTTCTGTAGGGCTATTGATTTTTTTGGTCATTAGTTTTATCAAGGTATAATTTATATACAACAAAATACACATTTTAATAGACATTTGAGTTTTGACAAATGTATACAATCCTTATAACCAGCAACCCAATCAAGATTTCTGTCACCCCAAGGATTCCCTTTTCTCTTTTGTAGCTACTAGCTACCTCCCATCTGCAGCCTTAGGCAACCATGGATTTTCTTTCTGTGCTACAGATTATATTTGTCTTTTTAAGTGTATTTCTGGAGTCAGCATGCTCGGAGTTGCAAACTTTTCTGGACGGGGCCAATTGGAAGCATACAGTGTGTACTCCTTTCTGACTTCTTTTCTCAGTACAGTATATTCAAGATTATCCTTAATCAGTATGCTAATTGTATATTTTGTGTTAGTAATTCATTCCTTTTTATTTTTTAAAATTATGGTAAAATATACATAACTTAAAATTTGCCTTTTTTTTTTTTTTTTTTGCGGTACGCGGGCCTCTCACTGTTGTGGCCTCTCCCGTTGCGGAGCACAGGCTCTGGATGCGCAGGCTCAGCGGCCATGGCTCACGGGCCCAGCCGCCCCGCGGCATGTGGGATCTTCCCGTACCGGGGCACGAACCCGTGTCCCCTGCATCGGCAGGCGGACTCTCAACCACTGCGCCACCAGGGAAGCCCCAAAATTTGCCATTTTTAAGCGTACACTTCAGTGGCATTAATTATATTCACATTGTTGTGCAACCATCACTCTTATTTCCAAAACTTTTCATAACCCCAAACAAACTCTATAACCTTTAAGCAATAACTCCCCACTCCTCTTTCCCCTCAGCTCCTGGTAACCTCTGATCTACTTTGTCTCTATGAATTTGCCTATTTCAGATAAGTGGAATCATACAATATTTGTCCTTCTGTGTCTGGCTTACTTCACTAAGCGTAATGTTTTCAAGGTTCATCCATGTTGTTGCATGTATCAGTACTTCATTTCTTTTTTTGGCTGAATAATATTCCGTTGAATGGATGTACAGTATTTGGTTTATCTCTTCATCAGTTGGACATTTGGGTTGTTTCCACTTTTGGGCTGTTATGAATAATGCTGCTCTGAACATTTGTGTACAAGTTTCTGTATGAAAAACTAGGTTTTCAGTTTTCTTGAGTATATACCTGGGAGTGGAATTGCTGGTTAATATGGTAATTCTGTGTTTAACTTTTTGTGGACTCATCAGACTGTTTTCTACAGGGCTGTACCATTTTACATTCCTACCTGCACTGTACAAGGGTTCCAATTTCTCCCCATCCTCTCCAACACTTGTTATCATGGCCATCCTAGTAGGTGTGGAAGGACTATTGGTTTTTTGTTTGGTTTTTTTTTTTTTGGCTGTGTTAGGTCTTCGTTGCTGTGCGTGGGCTTTCTCTAGTTGTGACGAGCAGGGGCGACCCTTTGTTGTGGTGCGTGGACTTCTCATTGCAGTGGCTTCTCTTGTTGCAGAGCACAGGCTCTAGGCACGAGGGCTTCAGTAGTTGTGGCTCGCGGGCTCTAGAGTGCAGGCTCAGTAGTTGTGGCACATGGGCTTAGTTGCTCTGTGGCATGTGGGATCTTCCCGGACCAGGGCTCGAACCCGTGTCCCCTGCATTGGCAGGCGGATTCTTAACCACTGCACCACCAGGGAAGTCCCGTACTATTGGTTTTTCATAACATACATAAATCAAAGATAAACATAGATAAAATATTGCTACAAACTTGATGGGGGAATTAATGAGTGTAATTTTATATGTTCTAGGAGGATGGACTCAGGCAAGTTCTGGAGGAGATGAAAGCTTTATATGAACAAAACCAATCTGATGTGTAAGTTGATAAGATTGATATTTTAAAACAATTTAAGAAATATATTGAAATCAGATAATCTTAACATTAGTTTTAATTTTTTAAACTTTTTATTATTTTAAAATTAATTTATTATTAATTTATTTATTTTTGGCTGCGTTGGGTCTTCATTGCTCTATGTGGGCTTTCTCTAGTTGCGGCAAGCAGGGGCTACTCTTCATTGCGGTGCACGGGCTTCTCATTGCGGTGGCTTCTCTTGTTGGAGAGCACAGGCTCTAGGCGCACAGGCTTCAACAGTTGTGGCTCGCGGGCTCTAGGGTGCAGGCTCAGTAGTTGTGGCACATGGGCTTAGTTGCTCTGTGGCATGTGAGATCTTCCTGGACCAGGGCTTGAACCCATGTCCCCTGCATTGGCAGGCGGATTCTTAACCACTGTGCCACCAGGGAAGTCTCAACATTAGATTTTAGATATGATTTGTTTTTTCTAATTCTCTGTGAGCCTGATCATACCCTAACTATACAGAACTAGAGGGATTTGTGTTAATCACTGCTATGTCCATAGGGATTCAAACAGTGCTTGGCACATGGTAGATGTTCAATAAATATTTGTTGTTTGACTGATATGACTTGAAAGGAATCGGGGTGGACCTAAAAGAGATGAGACGGGAGTAAGTAACAACCTTAATAAGTGAAATGTATTGTTTCCACTGCTTGTTTTCATCAGTAGAAGACTTAGTGGTTTAAAAGGAGAACAGGCAGTTTGTAAACTTAGCAGGAACAGCAGTGACTTACAATATCTTGAATGCAGTTCACTGAGAACTAGTGCTACAGAAGGCTTGGTAGGTGAGAGGGTTCTTGAGTTACAGACCATTTAGAGCCAAGCATGGTAGTTGGCCCAGTGGAGAATTTGGGCTGAATGACCAACTTCATAGGGTCCTGTGATTTGGTGAAGAGTAAGACACAGAGTACTAACTGCTGGATCAAAGGCGAGGTATTCAGATCTCAACCTGTCTGCAACATGAGGTTTCATGTTTGGCCTTGTTAGGGAGTGTTTTCATCAGTAAGTTGGACATAGAAATCAGTACTTTGCTGTTAAGATTTGTGGAGTACACAGAACAGTAGGCACATTTTGCAGTTACTGTATTTAAGGATAGATACAGATGGAACAAGGAACTGAACTGCAACAGGTCTGCAGTAAATGTAAGGGAAATGTAAAGTCCTGAACTCAGGTTCCCATACTGTTCATTTGTTCATTCAACAGATATGTACTAAACAATTATGAGCTGATAAATGGCTCTGGTATTTCAATTGTGAACAACATAATCAAGATTTTTGCCCCCGTGACCCTTACAGTGTAAGGTAGAAGGCAGATATTAAATACAGATACACCAAGTTGGAATACATGCTATGAAGGAAAACAACAACACTAGGAGAGAGAATAATGAATTGAAAATATTAGTAGATTGAGGCATCAGAGAAATTCTCTCCAAGGAAGAGACCTTTCAGCTGGGGCCTGAAGGAGAAGCAGGTTTTAGCGAGGCAGTAATTGGGGCAGAGAGCATTCTAGGTGGAGGAAACAGCATATGCAAAGACCCTGAGTCATGAAAGAGGGTGGGATGCTCAGGGAACTGATCATTAAAGAAAGCCAGTGTGGCTGAAACTTAGTGAGCAGGCAAAGGGTGACACCAGGTGAGATTTTTAAGCATGTGGGGCAGGTGGAGGCACGTTTGTGTTTTAAAAGACCACCCTGGCTGCTGTGTGGATAGTAGACGGAGGGGCTGAGAGGATAGGGAGGCATGGTGGTCATGCAGGTGGCGGGAGAGGTAAGCCAGACTAGGGAGAAAGTGAACAGTTTATAGACATTTAGGAGGTGGCCTGGCAGGCCTTGGTCCAGTAAGAGGATGATTTTCCTGTATTCATACCATCTGGAAATTCATGATCCAAAATTCTGTGCCCTTTCCTCCTAGTTTGGTTCTCGGGGGTCAGTCACTGTGACCAGTTTCTGGTTAAAATTACTTGTCAGAAGAAATCTATTTAATTACTCAGGTGTAAATGTGAGTTTTTTAAGGAAGTTCTTATGTACCTAATAAAGTACTCTGATGTTAGGTTGGGTGTATTTTATTTGTGCTATTTCTTTATAATCCAGAGCACATTGTAAACAATGTGGAGAATAGGGAATTCCCTGGTGGTCCAGTGGTTAGGACTCTGCGTTTCCACTGCAGGGGGCACGGGTTCGATTCCTGGTTGGGGAACTCAGACCCTGCAAGCCTCTTGGTGTGACCCAAAACAAAAAACAGACAAAAAAAAAATGTGGAGAATAAATCTAATGTTTGTAGAGTGGCAGAAGTGTATAGAACAATCTAGAAGACATGGTAAAATGGGACATATATTTTACCTGTATTTTCAGGGCCTGGAGCAGGCATGTATATTTTGTATTTGTTTCCTTTTAAAACTCCAGAGTAGATTCTAATTCATTCTGTATACCTGGCTTTGTTTTCAGTTTTTTTTTTATTATGGTAAAATACACATCACATAAAATTTGCTATCTTAACTTTTTTTTTTTTTTTTTTTTTTTTTTGGCCACACTGTGGGGCATGTGGGATCCTAGTTCCCTGCCCCCTGCCCTGCAGTGGAAGTGTGGAGTCCCAATTACTGGACCACCAGAGAAGTCCCCCATCTTAACCATTTCTAAGCATACAGTTCAGTGTATTCAGCACCTTCATAATGTCATATAGCCATCACCATCATCTCCAGAACTCTTCATCTTGTAAAACTGAAACACTATGCCGATTAAACAATTGTACATTTGGTTTTATTTTATTTTATGTATTTATTTTTTGGCTGCGCCACGAGGCTTGTGGGATCTTGGTTCCCTGACCAGGGATTGAACCCGTGCCCTCAGCAGTGAAAGTGCAGAAGTCCTAACCACTGGACCACCAGGGAGTTCCCAAACATCTGGTTTTAAAGTGCAATACTCGTCTAATATCCAAGGAGATATATATGTTACAGTGTAAAACCAAAATTTTCTCCCTCTCTGTGTGAAGGACCCTAAAGTACAGAACATGCACATAGTTGAAGGTCAATAAATATTTATTGGATGAGTGGAGGACCACCTGACTCCAGAATTCTTAGCTCACGTTATTAGAATGAGGATTTGGAAGTACCACAGAAAGAGGACTCCATAGGATCAGAACATGATGTGAGGCCATGATCTTATGCACCATGATATTCGATCTGTCTCTTATCCCACCATGAAAAAGGGATTCCAAAAAGTGAGGAAACACAATATTTGTCTTTTGGAGACAATGGAGATTAATCAGTGTGCAAAATGCAAAGTGCCACATGGCTAAACAAAACACTGGGAGTGTGATCCTAGGCAAATTAGTTAGCTTTTGCCTTTTTTTAATCTTTTAACATGTTAGCAAAAGCTCTGATGTGGAGGCAGGTACTATTTGGGTAGGTTAACTGCTAACATAAATGGATAAAAACAAGCATGTAGTCAGTTGTTAGTAGGCTTGGAAAATTTGACTTATACTGAAATAGACATTCTTTTCCTCCTTAAATGTTCTACCAGGAATGAAGCGAAGTCAGGTGGACGAAGTGATTTGATACCAACCATCAAGTTTCGACACTGTTCTTTGTTAAGAAATCAGCGCTGCACTGTAGCATACCTGTGAGCTTCTCTGTTTGCTGGGGTGGCAGGGAGCAGTGGAGGGTTCCCATGTGGTTTCCTAATTAATTGTTTTATATGGATAACAGGAATTCTTAGATTTGTCTCTCTTTTAAAGGCATTCTAAATTCTTCTCTTTTTTCTATTTAAACATTTTTTTATAATGAAAAATTGTAGTATTCATAAAATTAGGGAATAATATTACAAACCCCCATGGAGCCATCATATAGGCTTAACAATTCCTAACATTTTGCCATAATTGCTTCATGTTGTTTTATTTGTCTATGCTAAAACATTGTAGAACATTGGGCATTTTACCACTGAATACCTTAGTATGCATCTCTAAGAAATAAGGACCTTTTGGACCCTTTCTTACATGACCACCATGATTCTCATACCTAGAGGAATGAACCCGACTTCACAGCATCCATCCATACTGTATTCCTATTCTCCCTGTTGTCCCAAAGATGTCCTCTTACAATGGTTTGTTTGCCTCAGGAACCAAATAAAAGTCCACATGTTAAATTTTGGTGGTTGAGTCTGGAGTCTCTCTTGATCAAAACAACTTCCGATATCCCTCTGTTACGCCATCTAATACCTTATTAATGTCCTAGGTATGACCGATTGCTTCGGATTAGAGCACTCAGGTGGGAATGTGGCAGTGTCTTGCCAAGTGCTTTACGATTTCACATGTCTGCCGAAGAAGTAAGTCAGCACTGTTGTTCAAGTTTGTGAATTTGGAAAATCGCTGAGGTTATGGCAGTGTTCTGTAATAGTATTAATAGTATTTCTCTTTTTTTGTTTTAACAGAGTAATTTTTGGTCTGTAGTATATACTGTGATGAGAATGGTAGGAGTAATTCTAAATGCTATATGGAAAACTACTATTACTTAACAAAATAAAGGGTCCCATTATGTTACTTGTTAGTGATCCATCAGTAGGATGAAAAACCTGGCATTATTATTGGGAGATTTTCCATAAAATATGTGGGTATACATAATTTGCTTGTCAATGTGAATACTTGAATTCTTGATTTCTCCAGTCATTAAGGGACAGTATTTCAGGACACAGAATTGGAGCCAAGCAAACCTGTGTACAGACCTTGGCTCTGCCACTGTCAGATCTTGGGCAAGTGACTCGACCTCTCCCTGTGCCTAAATTCCCTCATTTACAAAGTGAGGGTCACACTGCCTACGGTGTTGCAGTGACTTCGGACACTACCTAAAGTTAGACCCAACTTCATAGGTTAAGACTGCTCTCACTTCAGGTACCAGCCATAAAGTTTGAGGTTCCCAAGGCCACCCTCCCTTCTGACCAACTGGCTACAAATTCAGAGGTTCCCACCATCCCCTCAGGTTTGGGGCTTTTAGCCTCTTGATATTAGTCCAACTTGGAGAGAGGAGAGGCGAGCTAGAAGTAGAGCTCAGTCACCTGTGATTCAATCAACCATGATTTGATCCATCGATCAAGCCTATGTAATGATACCCCAGAGCTGTGTGAGCTTCCCTGGTTGACAGTACTTTGTGTGTGTTGTCACATATCAGTGTGCCAGGAGGGTGGTGTGTCCTGATTCCTCAGGGAGAGGATACTCGAAGCTTCCCAGACATCATCCTGGGTGTCTCTTCCTTTGGCTCGTTCTGATTTGTATTGCAATAAAACTGTGATTGTCAGCGTAGTGCTTTCCTGGGTTCTGTGAGTCATTCTGGCAAATTATTGAACCTGAGGGAGGGGTGTGTGTATGTATGCGCACGCACACACTTTACTAATGCAGGTTATGTGTATAGTCTTTTAGAAGTTATCTTGTTTTACCTTTCACAAAGAGATTTACAGTACTGGAATCGATTTTTGTGAATAATGTGAAAGCCTAGTTGCATTTTGAATGTGGATATTGAGATGGCATCATTCATTGAAAAGGTCCTCTTTTCCCCTTGGCCTGTGCACAGTGCCACTCGTCATAAATTGAATGTCAGTATATCTGTGGATTTTGGATGGGGGACTTTCTCTTCTTTCTTAGTCTATTTGTCCTTGTACCAATTTCATATTGTTTAAATTATTGGAATTTTATAATAAGTCTTGAGTAAGTGTTCCCATCTTGTTCTTCTTTTTCAATATCTTCACTGCTTTTGGCCTTCTGCATTTCCTTGCAAATTTCAGACTCAATTTATCAAGTTCCATTTTTTAAAAAATTGGGGTTTTGATTGAGATTGAATTGAATCTATAGATCAGTTGACGTTACTACAATACTGAATCACCCAATCCTTGAAAGTGGTATATCCTTCCACATATTTTGGTTTACTTTAATTTCTCTCAACAGTTAAAAAAAAAAAACAGATTTACTGAGATACAATTTACATCCCCTAAAGTTTATCCTTTTACAGTATACAATTCAGTGTATTTAGGATATCCACAGAGTTGTGCATCCATCACCACCATCTTATCCAGAACATATTCTGTCCCCTCTTCCCAGGCCCTAGAGGCCACTACTCTACTTTCTTCATGGATTGGCCTAGTATGGACTTTTCATATGAGTGGAATCGTACACTATGTGGCCTTTTGTGGTTTTCACTCAGCATGTTTTCAAGGTTCATCCATGTGGTAACACATATAAGAGCTCCACTCTGATTTACGACTGAATAATCCCATTGTAGGGATGTACACATCTTATCCATTCATCAGTTGATGGACATTTGGGTGTTTTTCTCAACAGCATTTTATAGCTTTCAGAAAACCTGTCAATACAGAGTTTGAAGTTTGAAGAGATCATAATACTGAAATGGTGTATTTTTCATGGTTTGGTTTCTGGTGGAAAGTTCCTTAGGTCTGTGATTAAGTATGCTGGGATGCAAGTTCTGTGAGAACAGAGATGTTTGTTCACTTTGTTAAATGATCCTAAGTACCTAGACCAGTGCCTGGTTCATAACAGGCAGTCACTAATATTTGTAGTTTGAATGAATGGTCGTAGTAATGATCCATGTGGGGATGTGTGCTGTTTTTGAAAGGATTAGTATATAATTTCTGCAAGTTTGTTTTCTTACAGCTTTGTCAAATGGCCATCTTTATGTTTGTAGATGGAATGGTTCAATCATTACAAAAAGTCCCTTGCTACCTACATGAGGTCGTTGGGAGGAGATGAAGGTTTGGACATCACACAGGATATGAAACCTCCAAAAAGCCTCTACATAGAAGTAAGTATACCTTTTTAAAATGGATTTTTCTTTAATGCATAGACTGTAATGACTTTTGTCTAAGGGGTGATGTGGCACATATATACAATGGAATATTAGTCAGCCATAAAAAGAAATGAAATTGAGTTACTCATAGAGAGGTGGATGGACCTAGAGTCTGTCATACAGAGTGAAGTAAGTCAGAAAGAGAAAAACAAATACCGTATGCTATCACATATATATGGAATCTTAAAAAAAAAAATGGTTCTGAAGAACCTAGGGGCAGGACAGGAATAAAGACGCAGACGTAGAGGATGGACTTGAGGACACAAGGAGGGGGAAGGTTAAGCTGGGACGAAGCGAGACAGTGGCATGGACATACACACACTACCAAATGTAAAATCGATAGCTAGTGGGAAGCAGCTGCATAGCACAGGGAGATCAGCTCGGTGCTTTGTGACCACCTAGAGGGGTGGGATAGGGAGGGTGGGAGGGAGACACAGGAGGGAGGAGATATGGGGATATATGTATATGTATAGCTGATTCACTTTGTTATAAAGCAGAAACTAACACACCATTGTAAAGCAATTATACTCCAATAAAGATGTTAAAAAAAAAAAAAGAGGGCTTCCCTGGTGGCCCAGTGGTTGAGAGTCCGCCTGCCAATGCAGGGGACATGGGATTCGTGCCCTGGTCCAGGAAGATCCCACGTGCCGCGGAGCGGCTAGGCCCGTGAGCCATGGTCGCTGAGCCTGCGCCTCTGGAGCCTGTGCTCCGCAATGGGAGAGGCCACAACAGTGAGAGGCCCGCGTACCGCAAAAAAAAAAAGAAAAGAAAAAGGGTATATGAATATATATTAGTTTATACAGGCATACCTTGGAGATATCATGGGTTTGGTTTAAGACCCACAATAAAGTGCATATTCAATAAAGTGAGTCACGAAATGTTTTGGTTTCCCAGTACATATAAAAGTTATGTTTACACTATACTGTAGTCTGTTGAATATGTATTAGCATTATAATGCTAACCATCATCTGACAATGCAGGGTTGCCACAAACCTTCAATTTGTAAAAAGCGCAATATCTGAGAAGCACAATAAAGCAAAGCATAAAAAAGAAAGGAAACAAACTCAAACCAAAAATTTTACCTGTAGGTGGTGGCAGGAATAGGATGGAACAGCTAAAATTTTCTGACTGTACCTGTTTTAAAAGTTTTAACTTTGGGGCTTCCCTGGTGGCGCAGTGGTTGGGAGTCCGCCTGCCAATGCAGGGGACACGGGTTCGTGCCCCGGTCTGGGGGGATCCCACATGCCGTGGAGCGGCTGGGCCCGTGAGCCATGGCCGCTGGGCCTGCACGTCCGGAGCCTGTGCTCCGCAGGGAGAGAGGCCACAGCAGTGAGAGGCCCGCCTACCGCAAAAAAAAAAAGTTTTAACTTTGGAACCATGTAAATATTTTACATATTGTTAAAACAAAATGAAATCAAAGTGGAAAACCAACCTACACATTTTGAAAACAAAATGAAACAAATGAACCTGTGTTTTCATGTTGGTAGATTAGTCAAACAGGGGTTATTTAAATTACTTTAAAACACATAGATTGATTGTATTTCCCTAGTAGGTACATACTAAGGATGAAAAGAATTACAAAGAAATCTTAACCTGTTTTTAGTAATCATATTACTCGTAATAATGTTATTAGTAATAATATTCCTAAGAATAATATAATATTCTTTTTTTTTTTTTTTTTTTTTTTTTTTGCGGTACGCGGGCCTCTCACTGTTGTGGCCTCTCCCGTTGCGGAGCACAGGCTCTGGATGCGCAGGCTCAGCGGCCATGGCTCACGGGCCCAGCCGCTCCGCGGCATATGGGATCCTCCCAGACCGGGGCACGAACCCGTATCCCCTGCATCAGCAGGCGGACTCTCAACCACTGCGCCACCAGGGAGGCCCAATATAATATTCTTTAATAAAGTTTATATATTGAAGAATAGAGCAAAAAAGTAATAGCATGGACTCATGTTGAATCATCTCTTCTAAAGAAGTATTTCTTAGCTCTGTCCACTGAAAAGGCCTAGAAACAAGGACCAACCCAGTAGCCATGAGCATCCACATTCTTGAGTCTATATGCCATTTCCTGTGAAAGGAAACCAGGACTCCTGGGGGGGAAATGGCTGATTCCAGGTCTCAAGTAGATTAAAGATGTACAAGCTGAGCATGGAAAGCAAAGAAAGTATCAAGGACTACAAGGGGAGTGCGGAAAAGACTTGGGAGCTGATTCGAAGGAGCTCTCATTAGCCAAAGAAAGGACAATTTGAGCATCAAAATGATAAACTGCAGTGAATTGCATCACATCAATTGCGTTAGAAGCATGAATGATAATGACACCTAACAACAACAGTTTTAAAACTGAAACCTCTTTGGGTCTCCTTGGAGAATATGAAGGATGCAACTCATTTTGGAAAATGGTAAATGAAAGAATGGAGTCAAGCATCCATCTGCCGTTACTGCACAAATTCTATCTCAGGGTAGCCAAATTGTTTACGAGGGAAATCTCTTTTGTATAGAAGAATTCCAGCTAATAAATGCAGCAGGAATAAAAAAACTAGATTAATGCCGTTTTGTAGCCCTAATGCATGGAGGCAAGTAGCTGCTAAAGCATTAGGTGAAAAGCTTAAGAGAGACCTTAGTAGTGGATGGGTATGGATAGCACCTAGGCCCATTGATCAGTCTTAACATCCAAAAAGGGACACCAGGATTTCCCTGGTGGTGCAATGGTTAAGAATCTGCCTGCCAATGCAGGTGACACAGGTTTGATCCCTGGTGCAGGAAAATCCCACATGCTGTAGAGCAGCTAAGTCTGTGCAACTAAGCCCGTGCGCCACAGCTACTGAGCCTGCACTCTAGAGCCCACACACCACAACTACTGAGACCACATGCTGCAACTACTGAAGCCTGCGTGCTCTAGGGCCTGTGTGCCACAACTACTGAGCCCGTGTGCTGCAACTACTGAAGCCTGCACTCCTAGAGCCTGTGCTCTGCAACAGGAGAAGCCACCGCAATGAGAAGCCCATGCACCGCAACTAAGAGTAGCCCCCGCTCGCTGCAACTAGAGAAAGCCCGTGCGCAGCAATGAAGACCCCACACAGCCAAAAAAAAAAAAACCAAAAAACAAAAAGGGACACCAGACATTTTGTGCTTCACGACATCATAACACCATTTGCCAGAAAACTAAACCTGATCTGATCCAGCCCCTATACCTAACTTCCAGTTTATAAGAAATTCAGGGGTGGGGCAATGTGTTAAATGACCCCATGGGAGTCCACAACAGAATCTGTGTTTTGGGAAACTACCAAACTGCCCAGTTTCTTTAACAAATAAGTTGCCAAGGGGCAGGGGAAGGGAGAGAACCCTGTAGATTAAAGGAGACTTGGAGACATATTGGAAATGTGTGATGTGTAGCTCTTGTTTGACCCTCATTTGAGCATGGCAATTTAAAAAAAAAAATTCATGCGACAAAATGGGGAAATTTGGATTCTAACTGGGTATTTCATAATATTTTAAAAAATTATTAATAAGATGTGATAATGGTATTGGGATTTTTTTTAAATCTTATTTTATAGAAATAAGCACTAAAATAATTATAGATTAAATGAAATGATGTCTAGGATTTGCTTCAAAATAACCCAGAGGTGGGTGAGGGAACAAGATTGGCCACATGTTGATAGTAGTTGAATCCAGTTGGTGGCACATTGAGTTTATTAGCCTTTATACTTTTCAATGTGTTTGAGATTTTCCACAATAAAAGTCTATTTAAAGCAGCAAAATGCTGGTGGTGGGGGGGATTTTTCTTTTATTTCTCAAACCAACTTAAAATACCTTTGGGAGTCATGGTAGGATTGCAGAGGAATCACAGGACATGAAATTATCCAGGAAAAGTAGGAATCTGAGACTTGCCATTGGAGTTGGCTTTGCTAACACCAGTGCTAGTACTCTGGAGAATAAACTGAGGTCTGAACTCTCATAGGAGATGAAAATGCCCTCCCGCCTTCCTATGGCAGCACTTGAAGCTGAGCCAGGTCTGAGATTTCTGGGGCTACCTTTGAATGTTCCTTCTTTGCAGTTGCAGAAGTGGTTATCAGGCTCCTTACCCCTCCCACCTTCCAACTAAGAGCCTCTCCTGATTCTTGTAGCATGAGTCTATATGTTTTCTTTCCTAGTGCGCTTCTAAGTAATGCTGGGAAAGAGTCTGAATCAATCAATCAAAGGAGATTGGCAGAATCTGTAAAACAAATCTTATAGACTTATGTCCTGTTCTCAGATATTGATACTTTATGGGAGGAATCTATAAGAGGCAGGTTGTGGTAGATCTAAAATGTTCTCTTTTCTTTGTAGATATGGGGTTTTTTTTTGTTTTCTTTTTAATTTTATTTTTGTCTGCATCATGTCTTAGTTGTGGCACGTGGGATCTTCGTTGTGGCATGAGGGATCTTTCGTTGTGGTGCACGGGCTTCTCTGTAGTTGTGGCATGCGGGTTTTCTCTTCTTTGGTTGTGGTGCATGGGCTCCAGGGTATGTGGGCTCTGTAGCTGTGGTGCAGGGTTCCAGGGCGCGAGGGTTCTGTAGTTCGCAGCTCGCGGGCTCTAGTTGAGGTGTGCAAGCTCAGTAGTTGTGGTGCGCAGGCTTAGTTGCATGGGCTTAGTTGCTCTGTGGCATGTGGGATCTTAGTTCCCTGACATGGGATTGAACCTGCGTCCCATGCATTGTAAGGGTGATTCTTTATCACTGGACCACCAGGGAAGTCCCTGTAGATGTGTTTTCAACTGCTTGATTTTTCACAATTTGCAGAGGGAAAACAATCCAGTGACATTGTCTCTTTTTGGCAGCTCCTTAGGTTTCCTTGCTGTCAGTGCTGATGTACACATATATTCGGAGATTTGCCATTTTTCTTCCTCCCCGTCAAAACAGGACAATTGGAACCACTAGAATACCACAGGAAGGAGTACTAGGCCTAAGTACACAGAGAAGAAATAAAGAGAAAGCCTAATACTTTTCATATGGGTATATATAAATCCCCTTCTGCTTTATGGTTTCTACATACTAAAAGGTAATTTAGATAAAACATCAGTTTTTCTTTTCAGGTGCGGTGTCTAAAAGACTACGGAGAATTTGAAGTTGATGATGGTACTTCAGTCCTATTAAAAAAAAATAGCCAGGTATTTATTGTCTTAAGATACTTTAAATTTTGTAAGAGTGTTGAATGACGAAAATGTTGGAATCAGTAACAAGGTAAGTATCACCTTGGGATGATCATTTGTATCGTAGGAATTACGTTTATTATAAAATACTCTTGTCCTTTTTCTAAATGTAAAGACGTGAAGCAAACGTTGCATATAGTAAGAAAGGGTTAATTACAGTTGACCCTTGAACAATGCACAGGGATTAGGGGTGCCTACAGACTCCCCTCCCCCCACACAGTCGGAAATCTGAGTACTTCTATCTCTGCCTCAAAAACAAAGGGATTGATAAATGACTCACCCAAAGGCTGGAAGCTAAAACAGTTTGAATAGGATTAGGACCCAAAGCCCTAGTTCTTTTGATCCCACCTGTTGTGATCTCTAATGGAACATAAACTTTTCCCCATACTTAGCCAATTTAAAGATCTGTAAAATGAAAATACAGGTTTTATATATGTGTGTGTGTGTGTGTGTGTATATATATATATATATATATATATATATATATATATATATATATGCATATTTGAGTGGAGTCATGCAGTTCAAACCCATGCTCAAGCATTAGCTATAATTTACTAGGGTATTGCTTGAATTTAATACTAAGCATTTCCCTGGGAAGTTGCCACAGTGGGTCTTACTCTAGTTAAGGGGGTATTAAGTTGTTGCATTTAGCTCCTTTCTTCAAATTATTATTTATTAAAAAGGTGCTAAGCACTAGTTTTCTGCCTATACTTCTTCACCTTGTAAATCTTAGTTCTTTAGCTAACAACTAGTGATATGGATCAAAAAATTTCTAAGTATTTAATATATAAACATAATAGAATTTAATAGGGAAAGACTGAAATTGTGAAATTGTAACTCACTAAATTTTTCCTTACGAAGAATCTCAATTTATGGTCTCCTTAGAAATCTTCAAGTTCACATTAGATGAATTCACATTAGCTGAATTTATTTTATCCTGTCTCTATTTTCTGTAGTCATATTAGCACAGGAGGAAAGGTGAACTAGTTAAAACCACTCTTTCCTTTGTTGCCTGCCATCTTGTTATGAGACGGTCGGTATTTAATGACCCTAGTCACTTTTGTTGACTTCTGTTTGTTCTGTTGAGCCAAAGGATGGTTCTGGTTATGTGGTTCTTAGCTCATTTCTCTAAGGGAGGGTGAGTTGGTCTCTTATTTTACTAGTACCCTTGGAGTTTTAAATAGTTTCCTGAAACCAAAGTTGAAATTATTAAAGACAGATTTTCAGGGTACCCTAAAATCTTTGGTCATTAAGGCAAAAGTTTCCCTTCCAAGGATACTAATGAATAGAAAATAGATGGTGAAGCTCTGGGTTCACAAGAACAAAGCTAGCCTTATAAAGCAATATCTGAGAAAATGCACTTCACCCCAAAATGTCCCTTGGTTGAATTTCTTTATCGAGCTTTGTGGCCAGTCTTCCCACCAGGTGTACTAAGACTCCTCAGCAGGGAGGGCCTGGGTGGGGCCAGGGCGGCCCAAAACCAGTCCCTCCTCTGTCTGCTGCTGTTAGACGATTGCTGTTTACTGTGTGGCGCATTCAGAAACCTTCTTCTTAATGAGACTTTGTCTCTCAGTATCACCCTATAAAAATGGGGAAACTTAAAAGCATAATCTACTCTAATTGATATTAAGGGGCTTCTAAAATGTCTGCACACATCTGAAACCAGTTTTCTATAAAATCTATAGTGTAGATCACCCACATAATGTAAAATGTTAATAGGGAAACATTTTCCTACTGTACATTCCTATATTATTGACTCTATGGCAGGCATGCTTCTCTGGTTGTCCAGAAATCAGAACGCCCTCTTTTTAGTAGATATTGGAATAATTGTTAAATGAACAACTCTATAGTTTTTTCTCTCTCTCTTTATTTTTTTTTTACATTTTATATTCTTAAGGCTTTTTAAAAATTCAGTTAAATTAAACAGTCCTTGGCCCATGGGTCTTCATGACTGGTTTGGAGGAGTTTCTTTGGTCATGGGTCTCACCGGAGGCCTTTGAGTTTGTGGAGGACTGTCAGGTGCACGGTGCCACTGAAGTGGCATCCGCTTCCTTGAATACTTTGCATACTCTCTCCTTCAGTTACTTTCTAGGGTTACCTACACTGCACTTTCTAATGTACTGTTTCTTGTTTTTACCCAAGTATCTCTGTCTCGTCTTTGAGATTTCTTTGGTCACTTGTGACCTTGGAAAGTCTTCCTGCCTCACTTCCAGCACCTCCCCGCTCCAGAGTTTACTAAATGTTCACTTTTGTTTTAAGCCCTGGTGTTCTGAGAGGGAATCAGACAAGGAGACTCCTTTCCACCTCAGAACGAGAGCAGTGTCCTCTCAGGAGACGTTGAGGATGAGCCTTAGCCAGGCACTGGCATCCTCACACACAGCGTGTGACCAGCACCCATGTCATAGGTTACAATGACTTTTAATCCTTAGAAAATATGGGAGAAGAGTTGCACTGTTAGTAGAAGAATGACTGTTCAGACTCAGATCCTAGAAAAGGTTTAATGGAGAAGACACTCCTTCCGTTTGCCTTCCTAATGAGCTGTTGCCTTACCACTTGTGATCCAGTGCCCCAAATCTCACCTACCTGGGTTTTCTGTGCATAAATTTTAAAATGCAATCATTAAGGAAAATACCTACTAGAATTCAAAACTCTTTAGTTAAATTTAACTTAAGCAAAACGTGAATTTGTTTATAAAATTCAGATTTCAGTACAGCTCTAGGTGACATCCATTTCAGTTGATTAAAAGAGCAAAAATACATAAGTTTAGCTTTTAACTACTTAGCTGGTGGAGTTTGAAATATATATATAATGCGCTGCTGCTTTTTAATGATGCGTCGTGCGATTTAACATTCTTTTCATTCCCTTTTCTTCCTCCCCCTCTTCCCCCAGCACTTTCTACCTCGGTGGAAGTGTGAGCAGCTGATTAGACAAGGCATCCTGGAGCACGTGCTATCGTGACCTCGCGCCAGGTGGCTGCCAAGGCTTCCCCCGTTCGAGGCTGGACCCAACCAAGGACACTTCTCCACCTCCCTCTCCACCTCCCCCAGGCCCACCACTTTTTGGTTTTAAAATTTAGACTTACTTTAACCAGGAATGCTTGGCCAAGGAGTATGGTTTGTTTTTCTTTTTCTTTTTTTTCATTTGAACCTTAGTTTCTCTTTCATTTAATTTCCAAATATAATTCTATAACCTTCCATGGTAAATATATTTTTGAATCTATGTTGTATGCTTGCATTTTGAAGCATCAGTTCTCAATAGAGTGTTTGAATTCTTGCCATACAGAGACTCCATATATCCAATCTGCTGTCCACAGTTCTAGAGGGAAGTCCAGGATCAAGGCTCTAGCAGATTCTGTGCCTAAAGAGAGTGCTTCCTAGTTCATACACCGCCATCTTCTCATTCTGTGCTCACAAGGTGGAAGTGGTTTATTTTTCTATTGTACAGGATTCTCCCCTTTGTGTGGTAAGTTGTATCTGTAATCACAACATTCCTACAATTCCCAAAATACTATATACAGTTCCCAAAATATTATAGTGTGTTTTTGTTTAATGAAAGTAAATTATCAATATTACATTTTAATCTCTTTTAAACAATGAGGAAGTTTCACCTGGCTGTATAGGGAGATAGGAGGTCCTTGTGCATCTTATGTTGCTGGAATTGTGCATTGTGCAAGCCGGGGAGCTGAATTTCTGCAATTCATGTTTCCAAATCACATGGGCAGGTGGAGCTGATGGCCTATAAAATTTTCAGCGTATTTAATGTTTAATAACATGTTAACTTATCACCTGGCTGTTAAGAAAGGAAGGACACAATGGATTTTGCCCATTTCCAGCAGTGGTGGCTGATCTGGCTCATGCCTGTCTGCAAACTTGTGAGGTGAGCACCAGGATCTCCCCTTTGGAAAGGGAAATTGAAATTGGGGCTAGGAAAGGAACTTTGTGCAGTTTCCCCCCAACAGTCACAGTGACCAGAAAGTCACGTGAAGAGCTGGTCAACTAAGTGGAGCGCAGTTTCTGTTGCCTGATAAACTGAAAATGGTAGACATTGGAGAGGCACAGAGTGGGCTTGCCTGATGGTCAGTGGCCTTTCCGCACCAGTCCCCTCCATGACCAGTGACTAGAGCCAGTCAACATAAATCAATAAAACCTACAAAATTTTAACTTTTCAACTAGTATACATTCACTTCAAATAAGGAATATACTTATTATTTTATTCTGGGAATTAAACAGAAAAGTACAACATATATCAATAATTTACATACAGGAATGATGCTGGGCTGTAATCTCAGAGGCATTCAGATTTAAAATCCAGATAAACACAGTACCTGACACACTCTGTGCAGTTTATGTCTTAAACAGGTGAATGTTTCTGGCCAAAATTATACTCAAGAAATCAAGCTATAGAGAGGCTCTACCTAGGGTGTGGATCTGCATATTTTCACAACACACGTACTTAGGTCAGTAGGCAGCCCTTGACAGACTGTTTGTTTTTGTTTATGTATTTTTATGGCCGCGCCACTCGGCTTGCGGGATCTTACTTTCCTGACCAGGGACTGAACCCATGCCCTCAGCAGTGAAAGCACAGAGTCCTAACCACTGTACTGCCAGGGAATTCCCTTATTTTAAAAAATAATTCCTCCCATAGGTTCGTAGCTGCATCAGATTTTCATCTGAATCCCTGGTAATAAACAATATGGAATATTTCCCTAGTGATTGGGATGGATGATGTTTTAACTGTCCATCAGTGGTCACTTCCTTCCCTTGCATTTTGCTCTTCCAAGCATGTGGAACCATGTGCAGGTGATCCTAGAGTCCGTGTGAATCAGCCGTGAGGACAGACAGCAGTGAAGGCCATTGCCCTGTTGCCAGCCCAGCATCATTCCTGTACGTAAATTATTGATATATGTTGTACTTTTCTGTTTAATTCCCAGAATAAAATAATAAATATATTCCTTATTTGAAGTGAATGTATGCTTGTTGAAAAGTTAAAATTTTGTAGGTTTTATTGATTTATGTTGACTGGCCCTAGAATTGTGGCTAGAATTTTAAAATTTATGTGTTTTTCTTATTATAGAGGTAATATATGCACAGTTAAAAAGGTTAAAAAAAATACAGTGTAAAAAATGAATACCACCATCCAGTGTGTCCACTGTTAACTGGTTACGGGTATAAGTGCAATCCCATTTCTTTTTAGTGTTTGCCCAATTACTTTCTAGTTTTTGTTTCTAATATGAATGGAATCTTCTATTATATTTTCTAATTGGTTTTGGCTGATACATATAAAAAGCTGTAAATTATGATTTGGCCACATTCCTATATAAACTCATTTCTTTTTCACATTGATTTTGTTGTCTAGAACTGTCAGGAAAATTGACTAGTGCTGGTAATAGCTAACAACTTATCTTTTTCCTGACTTGACTGGAATGCCACAGTCTTCTTAATCTCTCTATCCCATACTTCTCCAGGAAAACTACCAAAACGTGTGGCCAGTGCAACTTGAAACCTCAAAATAAATTTAATACCATAATAAAACAGTGGTAGTTAACAAACATGATTTTTCCAAGTACACTTTGGGAACTTAAGTGATGATCATATATGGTTTCTCACTTAACTCCCTAAAGTTTATGAATTATATATATAGAATTTTATTGTTGAACTATCTTGCATTCCATTTTTAACATTCTTCTTGGCTGTGGTGTGTTAACCATTCAGTGAACTGCAGGATTTGATTTGGTGTTATTTTATTGTGGAATTTTGCAGCTGTGAGTGATGCTGGTTTATAGTGTTTGGGAAGAGGGAAACGTGTGTGTCTTCACATATGTGTCTATACTTTGTGTTTTCAATAATCTGTTCCTATGAAACAGCCATCTGAACACAGTGGCTTTAAATGACACCATTTTATCAGTTCTCCCAGTTCTGTGGGTTGAGTGGGCTCAGCTGGGAGGTTCTGCAGATCTTGCTTGGGGTCCCTAATGCAGTTGCATTCAGGTGGTGGCCTGGATGGGATGGCTTGGCCTCTGGTCTCCATGTGGGCCTCTCCCGTGGTTCTCTCCAGCAAGCTGGCTGGGCTTCTCACCTGGCAGCTTAGGACTCCTGCAGGGTTAAGAGGGTGGATGTGGGTGCTGCTAGTTTTCTTTCTTTTTTTTTTTTTAATTTTTTAAATTGTTTAAAAAATTTTTTTATTTTTTTGGCCGTGTTGGATCTTCATTGCTGCGCGCGGCCTTTCTCTAGTTGCGGCGAGCAGGGGCTACTCTTCGTTGCGGTGTGCGGGCTTCTCATTGCGGTGGCTTCTCTTGTTGTGGAGCACGGGCTCTAGGCATGCGGGCTTCAGTAGTTGTGGCACGTGGGCTCAGTAGTTGTGGCCCGCAGGCTCTAGAGCGCAGGCTCAGTAGTTGTGGCACACAGGCTTATTTGCTCCACGGTATGTGGGATCTTCCCGCACCAGGGCTCAAACCTGTGTCCTCTGCTTTGGCAGGCGGATTGTTAACCACTGTGCCACGAGGGAAGTCCCGCTGCTAGTTTTCTGAAGGGCTAGGCCTAGTACTGAACTAGTACTATTTCTGCCAAATCCAGTCAATTAATACAGTCATAGGCGCCCAGATTCAGTGAAGAGGCCACGTGAACCACATGAAGGCAGAATGAGAGGCCCCACAGTCAGATGGGGTGTCAGTGTTCTGGTGTCTCTTTTTAGTGGTGCTTGTTACTTTATTTCTAATAGAAATGTACCTTTTAAAATAGCATTAATACCTACAGAACCATCTCAGTATGAGTCTTCTTTGGAGAGAGATGTTGATCTTTGATGAATTTTTTATTTTCTTTAGTTTATGGTCAAGTTTTCTACTTTTTCTTAAGTAAATTTCAGTTAATCATGTTTTTCTAAATATTTTATTCTATATTTCGAAATGTTTTGAGGAATTGTTTTCTTTTCTCTACATATGGTCATTCCTAATATGTATTTGTCTTCCCTTTTTTGTCTTAGTCATGTAACTAAAGAATTATCTGTAATGATAATGCATTAATCTTTTAGGATTTAGAGGAGGAAGATGTAGATTTCAGGTGATCTATTGCTTTTCACAATTGATAGTATTTTTGGATGAGTTGAATTTATTCTGTTTTGTAACTTAAGAAAAAACAATGTTTTCATATAGTACAAAATGTCATAGCAAAGAAAGCAGCCATCTGCAAGTCAAGGACAGAGGCCTCAGGAAAAACAAACTTGCTAATAACCTTGATCTTGGATTTCTAGCCTCCAGAACTGTAAGAAAATAAATTTCTTTTGTTTAAGACACCCAGTCTGTAATATTTTGTTTTGGCAGCCCCTGCAAACTAATAGAGGGTGTTAAATACCTTTTGAGAAAAAAATCTATTGCCTTATTGATGGACACTTGAACAGTTTCCATCCTTTTACTAATTTCTAATTTCTTCATTGCTTTGTGGGTAATTTCAGTTTCCAAATAGTTGGGATTTTCCAGATGTCATTCTGGTCTTGAATTCTAATTTAGAAGAACCTTTTTTTTTTTTTTTTTTCAATTTAGTGAAGTTGATTTACAACGTTGTGTTAGTTTCAGGTGTACAGCAAAGTGACTCAGTTATACATATACATGTATTCATTCTTTTTCAGATTCTTTACCCATATAGGTTATTACAGAATATTGAATAGAGTTCCCTCTGCTATACAGTAGGTCCTTGTTGGTTATCTATTTTATGTATAGTTGTGTGTGTATGTTAATCCCAATCTCCTAATTTATCTCTCCACCCCCCCCACATTTCCCCTTTGGTAACCATATGTTTGTTTTCAAAATCTGAGTCTGTTTTGTAAACAGAATTTGTATCATTTTTTAAATTAGATTCCACATATGAATGATATCATATAATGTTTGTGTTTCTGACTTACTTCACTTTGTATGATAATCTCTAGGTCCAACCTTGTTGCTGCAAACGGCATTATTTGTTCTTTTTTATGGCTAATATACCATTGTATATATGTACCACATCTTCTTTATCCATTCCTCTGTTGATGGACATTTAGGTTGCTTCCATGTCCTGGCTATTGTAAATAGTGCTGTGTTGGGGTGCATGTATCTTTTCAAATTATGGTTTTCTCTGGATATATGCCCAGGAGTGTGATTGCTAGATCACATGGTAGTTCTATTTTCAGTTTTTTAAGGAACCTCTGTACTATTCTCCATAGGCTTGTACCAATTTACAGTCCTACCAACAGTGTGGGAGGGTTCCTTTTTTTCCACACCTTCACCAGCATTTATCATTTGTGGACTTTTTGATGATGGCCATTCTGACTGGTGTGAGGTGATGCCTCACTGTAGTTTTGATTTGCATTTCTCTGATAATTAGTGATGTTAAACATCTTTTCATTTGCTTTTTGGCCATCTGTATATCTTCTTTGGAAAAATGTCTATTTAGATCTTTTGCCCATTTCTTGATTGGGTTGTGTTTTTTTTGACATAGAGCTGCCTGAGCTGTTTGTGTATTTTGGAGATTATCCCTTGTTGGTCGCTTTGTTTGCAAATATTTTCTCCCTTTCTGTGGGTTGTCTTTTTGTTTTAAAGTTTCCTTTGCTGTGCAAAAGCTTTTTAAGTTTAATTAGGTCCCATTTGTTTATTTTTGTTTTTATTTTCATTACTCTAGGAAGTGGATCAAAAAAGATATCGCTGCGATTTATGTCAAAGAGCGTTGTTTTGTTTTTTTAATTTATTTTTTGGCTGTGCTGTGCTGCTTGTGGGATCTTAGTTCCCTGACCAGGGATCGAGCCCAGGGCCCATGGCAGTGAAAGAGCTAAGTCTTAACCACTGGACCACCAGGGAATTCCCTAAGAGTGTTCTGCCTGTGTTTTCCTCTAAGAGTTTTTACTCTCTGGCCTTACATTTAGGTCTTTGATCCGTTTTGAGTTTATTTTTGTGTATGGTGTTAGAGAGCGTCCTAATTTCATTCTCTTACATGTAGCTGTCCAGTTTTCTCAGCACCACTTTTCCCCATTGTGTATCCTTGCCTCCTTTGTCATAGATTAATTGACCACAGGTGCGTGGACAGAAGAACCCACTTGATGGTGTTGAGTCCTCCTGTCCAGGATCTGATCTTCCCATCTTTTCCAGTGGTTTAAGGTTTTTCTCATTCAAGCATGTACAGTGACTGTACAGATAGATAGTGGGGAGGTGCAACAGCTTCAGGACAGCAGTTGCCTCCAGGAAGGTTGAATGCAATAGAACAGGGACTGTGCTTTTATCCAAAATGTTGTAACAATGTTGTTTTTTTTTTTTGCGGTACGCTGGCCTCTCACTGTTGTGGCCTCTCCCGTTGCGGAGCACAGGCTCCGGACGCGCAGGCTCAGCGGCCGTGGCTCACGGGCCCAGCCGCTCTGCAGCATGTGGGATCTTCCCGGACCGGGGCACGAACCCGTGTCCCCTGCATCGGCAGGTGGACTCTCAACCACTGCGCCACCAGGGAATCCCATAACAATGTTTTTAGTACATCTGAATATTTATGTAATACATATGAATGTTTCTTATGAAACTATTTTTCTATATCTTTGAAATATTTTATAGTTTAAAAAATACTTAGGGGCTTCCCTGGTGGCGCAGTGGTTAAGAATCTGCCTGCCAACGCAGAAGACACAGGTTCGAGCCCCGGTCTGGGAAGATCCCACGTGCCGCAGAGCAACTAAGCCCGTGCGCCACCACTACTGAGCCCGTGCGCCACCACTACTGAAGCCCGAGAGCCTAGAGCCCGTGCTCTGCAACAAGAGAAGCCACCACAGTGAGAAGCCCACTCACCACAATGAAGAGTAGCCCCTGCTCGACACAACTAGAGAAAGCCCAAGCGCAGCAATGAAGACCCAACGCAGCCAAAAATAAGTAACAATAAAAAAACACTTAGAAATCAATTTGAATAGAAAAGGACTTTTATTGCAAATACAGTGACTCTTCATGTTACAGTAGTTTATTCTGATAAACCAAAGGGCCATAATTTATGTATATTTTGGATATAAAACTATACTTTTTTTTTTTTTTACATATACTTTCCAGTGTGATGACACTTCAGTGAGGAAAAGATTGCATTCACAATAGAAACCATCCTCCCTGAGTCCACAGCCCTAAAATAACAAGCACTGTCCAAACATCCCTGCAGTGGAGCTGACCCCGACAAAGGGGCTTCCCCTCCTCTATCCCTCATCGCCAGTTGACAGTCACAGGCAGTGAAGCATTTCTGGAGTGTCTGTATCCACCCACTATGGAGAATGCCAGTGACTCAACCAGAGCAGCAACAGTGCAGCCCTGACTTTGCATTTTAGTCTCTGTAGCCAAGGTCAGAAGTAAAACATCAAAACTATTTTACCATTTACCTTGCTGAGAGCCCCCATAACCTGTTTCACTAGTAAGCAGCAAATTTAGGAATTTTACCTAGGGACCACTAAAAAAATATATAGTCTTTTCCAACATGTCTGTTTCCCCAGCATCTGGCACATAGTCGACCTTCATTAAATGCTTGTGGGGCGAACAGAGAGTCATAATCCTCATCTGTCCAGGGGTGTGCGGCCAATGAGCCATAGAAGTTATGGCATCACAGTGGTTTACTTTGAAAAGATGTTCTTTCAAAATGAACTCCAGGGAGAAAAGCAGTCTACACAGAGAGAGATGCTGAAGCGATCTTACTGAGTAGTTTGTTGAGAGCTCTAACTCTTTCTTCCAAGAATCGGGATTTTTTCTCAGCACCTCGTTGCTTCTCTTCAGTGACCTGAAGCGCTTTCGTTAGGTGAGCATTTTCCACGTAGAGCTCCTTGAGCAGCAAATCAGATCGTGTATTCTTTTCAAACTGGACAGGGGAGAAAGCCACACTGCACTGTGAATCTAATGCAGAAATGCCATGCTACCAGCTTGCCCCTCCCAGTCTTCCACGTTGTTCAAACCACAGTTTGGGGATTCTTAACAAATTGGAGACAAATATTGGATGTAATGACAATTTTTGTTATCCTGGCGGGAGAGAGGAAATTGAGAATCTGATGAACTATGTGGTAGGGAAAACTTAAGCAAATTTTGCACAAATTGATTTTTACCATAAAATGAAGACAAAGAGACCAAAATCTGTAGGCCTCAAAAAGAAAGGAAATTGTCAAGAGTACCCAAAATGTTTGGCTCATCTCAGTGTGCTCTGCAGGCCCATCCCGTCACCCAGGACACAATGAGGCACTGTGGTCACCACACACACAGCAGCTGTAGGGGCTTCAGTGATGGGGACACAGGCCACACTAGTCAGGTGCTAAGACACAGGGGTCCCAGATTTGCGCTTCGTGAGTCAGCACTAAATACATGCACTCAAGTAGTTAACTGAGCAGCTCCGTTGGCCAGGTGCTGCCCTGGCAACAGCCCTGCTCTCACAGGGCATGTATTCCAATGGAAGGAGACAGACCAGAACCAAGCACGCAGTGTTGGATGGTGGGACTGGTGGTGGACCAGTGTCGGGTGGTGGGACCTGCTAACAGAAAACCCAGGAGAGGACACACAGCTGAGACTGAGGTGAACAGAGAGGGCTTCTCTGTATGTTGACATTTGGACGGAGATCTGAATAAAGCACCGGGTAAGTCAGTGAGGCTGTCTGGCATGAACATTCCACGCAGAGCTGGCACGTGGGGATGACAGGAATGGCCAGGAGGCCTGTGAGGAAGTCAGAGCTGCCATGCTGGCTGGGCAGGGGCCCAAGGGGAGGGGAATAGGTCCTGCAGAACCTTGAAGGCCACTGTAAAAACTGCCTTTTACTCTGAGGGATGTGGACAGACTGGAGGTTTCTGAGCAGAGGAGGGCCAACACCTCCGTCCCATTTGAAGGTGACTGTTGCCACCGAAAGCACATCAAAGGAAACAAGGACACCAGCTGTTAGGACCCAAGAGCTGGGGGCTCTGTATCCAGGATGAGATGGGAAGGGGTCCGTCAGGACGCCACGGCTTTGGACTGGGGCGGGCAGGTGAGAGCACAGACAGCTCTGAAGGGACTGCCGTAAAGAGGAGCAGAGAGGTGGTAGGACCAGGGCTCTGGAGGGTGGTGTTGAGACAAGGCTGCAGAGGAGGGGGGCTGGGGCGGCGGGGAGGGGACACGGGCACATGCATTTCTGTGGGCACGTGTGGTCGTCCAGTGAAACAAGCGCAGAGCACAGCTGAGGGGAGAGGTGCTGGAGGTCAGAGACAGGAGGGAAGGGGCCCGCCGGAGAGGGCAGTGGGGGCGAGGGTGTCGTTGGGACAGCTCCCCGGCCACCCTGGCACCTCCACGTGCAGGAGCCTCAGGATTCACCTGGGGTTTGGGTTGAGGATTTGCCAGGAGTGACTGGGGGAGTCACCGAGTCTGACTGCTGGGAAGGAACGTGAGGACCAGGGACAGAGAGGGTGGGAGGATGGCAGTGCCGGCAGGGGAGGGGCTGCAGAGATGCGGGGGTGGTCAGGAGTGGGTGGCCTGCACAGAGCGACGCTGCCCGGGGACCTGCAGCTCCGGATGCCGCAGATGAGCCATACTTGACTGCTGTGTAAGAACAGTATTTCTACAGATTCTCATGCTTCACTTCCTGTAGCTCCAAGTAGAACTTTTAGGGCAGCAATGGCCTCTCTCTCTCTCCTCTCCCCCTCAGCGATTCCACAGGACATGGGGTTCTCTTGGGCTATGTCTCCCTGATCAGCCACTTGAACGCCCAGACGAGGCGGCATCACTTACCTGCTCCTTCAGCTCACACACTTTCTCTTGGAGGAGCGCTTCCACGTTCTTCAGAATCATTTCCACCTCCTCCACCCGCTCTTCTGCGGCTTTCAGCTGTTTTTCATGTGCTTCCTGCACAAAAGGAGGTTAGAGACGAACACTGTACATTTTAAAAAGAATCATCACGGGTTTATTTACTTTAGAATGGAAATGAGCTGAAGTGTGCAAATTTGAGCGTGTGGATAACCTTTCATTCGTAGAGGGATGGTTAGAGATGTCTCACAAGCCACAAAGCTGCATTCCTCATTGTAGTCTAAGCAGATCAGCAGACTGCTTTGTGCTAGGATTTGTCCTTTGAGTCCTAAATGACTCAAAGGTGAGTTTCCCCAAACACGTTAGTCTTTCTAAAGGATTTCTGACTAAATTTCTTTGTTGTGTCAATAATCTCTCACAGCTTAGCTGTCTCTCCAGCGTAACGTTTTTGCATAATGCTGAAAGGCTATTCTTCGTTAGAACTTGTTTTACAAACGTCGAATTTCACCCACCTTTGCAGGCTTGCGCCAGTTCCTCCCTCGTGAAGGTGCCTCACCCTCTGGCCCCCCCACCCCCACCTCACGATCTCTGAGGAACAAGATGTGCCCCGCAGGCTTACACTTTAAGGTGCTCACTCACTGGTGCCTGAGAGGCTGCTTTGAGGTGGGAACCGCTGCCACCAGAAGTTGACAGAAACGGAAGCACAGAGAGGTTAACTGGCCTGAGGTCACTCGGCTGGGGTGGTGCAGCCAGGGTCCAGATCCCTGCAGTGAGTGCTCTGAGCCACTGCCCTGCTGCCCTTTGAGGCTGCGACTCTGCTTCTACGTGTCTAGACGCCTAGGTCAGCACCTGGCACACAGCCGGGCTCCCCAAGTCTGTGCTGTCACTGCGCTGACGTCTTGTCCAACCGCCCCCCATGCCCTGGCTACCTTTAAACATGCCAAGCACAGCCCACCTCAGGACCTTTGCACCTGCCTGTACTCTCACAGGGCTACACAGGCAGGGACCCTGCCCATCGCCTCCCTCGCGGCCCCTCTATCACCATCTTTCAGGCCTGGAAGCAGGGACCGTGTGTGTGGCCGTGTGGCTGGCTGCAGACACGTGCAGCCCGGAAGACAGACTGGGGGGCCTTCTGGGTCAGCTACTCAACGCCCCCCAGTTCTCAGGGAAAGTTGGGTCCCATAGCTTCCATAAACCAGTCCTCACGTAGTGGGACATCTGCGGGGCCATCTTCCCCTGGGCACCTGGGCAGCTTTTGGCTAAGTCACCAGAGAGCCAACCTTACCCTCCCCGTCACCCTCGGCCGGCCCTCGGGCCCCTGTCCTCACTTACCCGTTCCTCCTCCTGGAGCTGCCGAGCCGCCTGCCGCTCCCCTTCCAGCAGCTGCTGCAGCTCAGCCACGCGGCCCCGAGGCACCAGCTGCTCCATCTGCTCCTGCAGCTGCTGGACCGCGTGGGCGTGCTGGGACTGGGCCAGCCTCAGCCTCATGGTGGCCCCATACAGCTGCCCGGGGAGAAGGCACCCAGTGTTGGGGTGACTGCCCAGAGCTACCGGGTCACTACCAGACACAGAAGACTGCATCCCTACCTTTAAGGTCACCCCACAAGGGAAGTGTCTGCAGCAAAACCCACGATTCCTAAAGAGCCCGTTCAGCTGAATTCTGACGCCCAAACTCCATTCAGCTGGCGCTTCTGCACAGCGAGAGCCAGGAAGGCCTGCCTGTAATCCTCCACGTGACCTCCCGCCGGATTACGTAACCTGTCATGTTTACCTTCCGGGTACATTACTGGGGTGTAATTCCTTTAATACTGTGACCCACGCCAGCTGTGTACGGCAGCCTTCCTCTAAGTGAAGAGTTCACGCTCCTGACACCTGGCTGCGGCCGGGGTCCCAGAGGTGGGTTACACAGTGATCAGCGAGGGGCTAGGAGCAGGTGTGGATGGACCTCAGCACCCGCTCCCTGGGCACAGAACCCACTGGGTCATTGGTACCAAGCTGTCCAGAGCCTGGCCACTTCCCCTGACGGACCACCTGGGAGGCCAGATCTCAACACCACTTATATCACTTGGACTCTGGCGGCTTCGCCTGGAACACACAGAACTTCCCTCTGAGACCCCACAGACAGGAGAGGCAACAGCTCTGCCAGGGCTCCTGCCGAGGGCAGGTTGGAGAGGAGGGCACCGGCCACGCCAGGCAGGAGCGAGGCTGTGAGCCCGCAGCCCCACGTCCCTCACTGTCCCGTGTCACTGCGTGTCTGAGGGGCCACCCCAGGCGGTTCTCCAGGATGGGTCCCCCCCAGAGACACACCCGTACACACGGGTCCAGCAGGGCAGCTACCATGCTCTTTGGGATGAAGAGAGGGGAGGACAGTTCTCACACACTCTCCACCAGATGTAGCCTCCTCCCGCCTTTCGAGATTCAGACGGTCACTCTGCAGTCACTCTGGCCCGTGTCTGAGGCCCCGCCCACCCGAAAGGGCTCTTCACGCCCCTGCCCAGGTTCTTCGCCGCCCGCTCTCCACTTGGCTGGGTGGTACATCAGCACCGCCCAACTGAGTGCCCCGAGCCCCCTCCTTGTGAAGTGAGGTGCGGGTGGAGGCTAGGCTGCCTCCGGAGAGCCCTGCTCAACTGCCACGTGAGAAGGGGGACGTCCCCAGGAGAGCAGTGGGGCCACTGCAGCCGAGAAGCCAGGGCCTCCGCGTTCTGGATGCCGGGGCGGGGCAGCGAGCCCCTCAGACAGCAGCCCCTCCTGCCCTGAATCCAAGCTGGACCGGCAGAATGTGGGGAAGTGATATTCAGAACTCCCGGGCACCGGCCTCAGAAGCCCAGCCACCTGTATGCTCTTCTGGGGGCGCCTGGTTGCTGCACCACGAGAAGCCCATGCCGTGGAGAGGCCGGTGCGGGTGCCCCAGTCCATGGCACCCCTGTAAGTGCCCTCTTGGACGCCTGGTTCCCCTGCTGGACCTCTGACCTTGAAACCACTCATGGTGCACCGGTGGCCACTCCCGCCTTCCCCCGTGGCTCTGTGTGCACCTCACCTCCGCACACCCAGAGGGTCCCTAGGTGCCCTGGAAGCTCCTTACTTCCCTTCTCCACACTTTCATCCAGGTGTGTTTCACGGGGGTCCTTGTCTAAATCACAAAAGGGGACGCCAGCTCATGTCACAGCAGCCTGCTTAAGTGCAGTATCTCCTGCCTGTGACGGCGGCTGAATGTTGGGCATCCCAGCGGGCACGGAAACCTCTGGCAGCCCAGCCCTCCTGCCAGCAGACGGATCTGACTCCTTAGCCTCGAAGGCTCAATCTAGTCCAGGCAATTTCTCAAGGTTCCTCTTGCACTAAAAACAGAGAAGGGAGCCCCCAGTACGTGGCGGCACCTCGGGGAAAGTGCCTGCTTACAGCGGGGGGCTGAGCCCACAGGAGCCTGACAGCACCTCGTAAGGCCCAGGTGGGGGGTCCCACACCCAGACTGACCCCTCTGCAGCCCCGGGCCATCTGAGAAATGACTGTTCACACCAGGTGACCACGGCCAAGTCCAGGAATCAGGCCAGGGGCCAGCTGGGGAACCTGGTACAAAGGCTGGGCAGAGGCGTGCGGGTTAGAGACCCTCTCCCACGGCCCTTTTCCCGCTGCCGTACCCTGGCCCTCCAAGCACACCCCAGGTCTGAGTCCACACTGGGCCCGTGGCCCTCAGGGCACCTCACCCCGTCACCTCGCTTCTCCTGCTCGAGCTCCTCAGAAGAACCAGCCCCGTGTCCCTGAACCTCACGCTGTCAGGCACCCGCCGTCCCTCCTGGGCCCACTCTGCTCACATCTGTGTGTCCCACACCGTGAACTCCCTGCCTCCCGAGCCTGGTGCGTGCTGGACAAATGCTGCGGCAGGAAAGCGGGTGGAACACCCACAGGTATGTGACACCTGGGCTCCACTGGGGGCGCGGAGCTGGGTCACCTCGGGGGCTGCTCTTCCCTGTTGGCCTGGACCTCAGAGGCCACCTGCCACGTTCCCTGGCCCCTCCATCTGTAGAGGGCACACCTGGAGGCACTGCTATGGCCTCCTCCCCTCGTGAGGAACAGGCACAGCTCTTCACGTGGCTCACTCGAGTTCAACCCGACCCTGGACTGAGCCTGACTCAGTCCTGGGCCTGGCAGGTGCCCAACTAGCCGGGTGATCTGACGCAGACCAACGATGCCCCTGGCTGGACTAGTCCCAGCCAGGCTGTCAGAGGCAAGGCTGACCCCTCCCGGGCCGGGACCACCGCGCACACCCACCTGGTCCCGACTCTCTTCGAGGGCCTCTCTCAGCTGTGACTGTGCCAGTCTCAGGCTCTGCCGTTCCTGAGTCACGTGTTCAAGTTCAAGTTCAAGTTTTTGGATTTGGTTATCCTGTTTTTTAAAAATCAATTTCACAAGCATAAGAAGTATCTTAGCAATGTGATACACGTTTAATGCAGAAACTTCAGAAAAGCAAAAATTACAAAATTCAACTCATCCATGATCCCAGCAGCCTGAGGACCGCACCCGACGTTCTGCTGTATCTCCTGGCCCTCCCTCCACACGCACGGGCTTCCGTCACTAAGACGTATGCTGTGCTTTCCCCCTCTTATTATATCTTGGCTGTTAAATACTTTTCAAAAACATGGTTTTTAATGGCTGCACCATCATTTACTGACTAATTCAATACTGTTGATGATTCAAAGCTGATTCCAATTCTGTTTTGCTATTATAAATACCACAGCAATGAAAATACTTCCACCTAAGTCCTTACACAATGCTCAGTAAAGTTCCCACTAGCAGAACCATGAAGCCAGAGTGCACGGACGTTCTTGATGCTCTTGATGTATATTTTGCCATATTGTCCTCCAGAGAGGTTGTACCAACTTACTCTCCTATCATCAGGATTTAATCCCTTTCTACTACTTTTTCTAGATACCAGGCTTTGTAAAAGCTGCTGAAGTCCACATATTTTCAGGGCTTGCTTGTTAAGTCCCTCCCTTTACCTCCAGGCACATCAGGGCTGTTCCGCATCTGTTTCAGGCCAGCCTGTCTGCCCCTCCCTGCCCTGCCGGCCACTCACCTGCAGCTCCTCCCGGCACGCCGCCTCCTCCAGTCTCTGTGTCAGCAGCTGAACAGTGATGTGATTCTTCTTGCTCTGGGCCTGGTGGGTAGAGGCCTCCTCTCCCAGCTGCAGGACCCTGTGGTTGAGCTGGGACAATTCATCCTTGCATTTCTGACTCTAGAACAAAAAGGGATAAAACACAGATGAAACAGTTATTGTTTTAAACCAACAGCATTCCCGTGGTTCTCAACCAGGGACACTCTTGCTCCCCGAGGGACTCTTGGCAATGTCTGGAGGCCATTTTGGTCATCACAGCTAGCGGGGCGGGGTTACTACTAGAAACTAGTGGGTGAGGAGCTCAGCGTCCCCAGAGTGATGGGCTCTCTGGCCACGGGGCAGAGGATGAATTCTGGTCCATCCAAGAAGCAGCAGCCTGGGCACCAGAGGGGCTCACAGCGCATCAACACCCAACCACTGCTCTGGAGAACTGGCATGGTTTTCTTGTTTCTCCCACGGTTATTTCTAACATTATCTTAAGCAATTTGAAGGGGAAAAAAAACTCTCGTTATACTTGAGGCACGTGATTCTCCTCAAATCATTGTCATTAAACACAAAAACCAAGGCTCCCGGTGCGGGGAGCACGCTGATAAAATCGCTCACTTTGCAGGCAGCGGATGCTGGACCCTGGGCGGTGCTGCCTGGGATGAAACAGCAGCCAGCAGGTGACACACGGAAGTTCGTTATTTCCAACCAGGTGTCACACACCTTCACACAAACCACGTTTCGCTCATCTGCTTTTCCCCAGCAGCCGCTCTGGAGGCCGAGGGTCTGCAGCCCTCCGTGCCTCAGGGCGGTGTCCACACACAGCTGGTGGGCGCGTCACTGTCACCCCAGGGCCGGGTGTTCCCACCACACCAGCCAGGCGCAGGAAGAAGCAGGCTGGGGCGAGAGCTATGGGTCTCTCCAGGGGACAGCAGAGGTCTGAGAAGCCAGAGGTGACAAAAACACTCCCAGAGGACTTCCCTGGTGGTGCAGTGGTTAAGAATCCACCTGCCAGGCTGCACTGAATCCATCTGGTTGTGCCTTCCACACACACACACACACACACACACACACACACACACACACACAGGCATAATGATCGATTGCTTAGAACGAGTTCCTCTAGGATTTCCTTTTTTTCTCTAAATTAGTTTTTTCTTTAAATTTAACCTTCAGTTTTGAGTCACTTAGTTGGCTGTTGCATCATATGATTCTCTGGTTGTCTCCCAGTGATGCCAGATGGGATCAGCACAGCCCCAGGTGCTAGTTGCTAATGCCTATAACATACCACCCACCCCCACAAAGGAGAATCATTTAAGAGTTCTTTGGACTTCATCTTCAAAAGCAGCCAAAGAATTCATGTGACAGGTTATCCCAGAAAATCTTTTGCAGTTAGTGAAATTAGGGTATAACTAAGAACATTCGGAATACTACACACACAGTTTAGGTGATCTTGGTACAGTGGTGGGACAGCAGTAAAGTAATTAACACATACGTGCTCTGCTGGGGGAGACTAAAGGGAAAGAGGTGTTCAGCCTAGAAAAACATTCCTCAGTGGATTTCCTATGAAGTCAATGTGTCTTGGGTTTAACTTTGAAACAAATTAAAACATTTAAGAACTGACTTACTAGCATTTGTGGATTTCAGATTGAGACCCATGTAAAAGCAGTGTTTTATTCTGTGAAAAAAAAAAGAATCCACCAGCCGACGCAGGGGACATGGGTTCGATCCCCGGTCCGGGAAGATCCCACATGCTGAGGAGCAACCAAGCCTGTGTGCAACAACTAATGAGCCTGCACTCTAGAGCCCGTGAGCCACAACTACTGAAGCCCGTGCACCCTAGAGCCCACGCGCTGCAACTACTGAAGCCCGTGTACTCAAGGGCCCGCGTGCCGCAACTACAGAGCCCACGGGCTGCAACTACTGAAGCCCGCGCACCTACAGCCCGTGTTCTGCAACAAGAGAAGCCACCGCAATGAGAAGCCCACACACGCAACGAAGAGTAGCTCCCGCTCACCACAACTAGAGAAAGCCCACGCGTAGCAACGAAGACCCACCGCAGCCAAAATAATAACAATAGTAATAAAAATTAAAAATAAATAAAAACACTCCCAGAAAGAGTAAGAGCTCAGCAAGGTGTCAGGACACAAGGTTGGCAGGTGAAAATCCACTCTACTTCTATGTCCTGACAGTGAACACGCAGAATCCCATGTGAAAAACAAAACACCATTTCTGGCTTCTGGTCTGGCCTGTAAAAAGCTTGGAAGTCGTCGCTCCCAACCTCCCAACAAGAAAAAGCTGAGTAACTGAAAACTCAACCACTCTTCTGAGACCCATCAGAGAACTGAGGTCACAGGGCAAATCAATGCCCTGAAAACTGGAGAGACGGGCAAAGAGAGTCACAGCTCACCAGGAGCTGATGGCTGGAGCCTGAAACAAAGTGGCTACTGTGGGCGGAACTGTGTCCACAAACTCTTGGCTGTGTCTGGAGACAGGGCTTGCAGCAGGTAATTAAGGTTACATGTGCTCACGAGGTGGGGTCCTAATCTGATAGGACAGTGACTTTATGAGAAGACACAGTGAGAGGGCATCGTCTGCAAACCCGGAAGAGCCTTACCAGAACCAAGTCAGCCTTGCCTTGATCTTAGACTTCCGGCCTCAAGAACCGTGAGGCAATAAACTCCTGTGGTTTAGGCCACCTGTCTGTGGCATTCTGTATGGAGCCTGAGCAGACTAAGACAGTGACCATTTTGAAGTACACAGAGCGTTCTGTTCTCCTGCCCTCAAGGGAAATGGCCTTTTCACCAGATCAGAACCAGCGTGGGGAAGGGGATAGCCAACTGCAGCCCCCTCTGACCTTTCTGACTCAGTACACACCTATCAGAGTGGCTAAAATAAAAGAGTGACAACACAAGTGTGGACAAGGATGTGGGGAAACTGGATCAAGCACACATTGCTGGCAGGAACGGAAACTGTTACAGACACTCTGGATGACAGTCGGGCAATTTCTTATAAAACTAAACACGTAACTACCATACAACTCAGCAACTGCTCTCCTGGGCATTTATCCCATGAAATGAAAACCTATAACCACACAAAGACCCGCCTGAGAATGTTCATGGCACCTCTGTGACAGCCCCAAACTGGAATCAGCCCAGCCGTCCTTTAAAAGGTGAGCGTTAGGCTTCCCTGGTGGCGCAGTGGTTGAGAGTCCACCTGCCGATGCAGGGGACACGGGTTCATGCCCCGGTCCGGGAAGATCCCACATGCCGCAGAGCGGCTGGGCCCATGAGCCATGGCCGCTGAGCCTGCGCATCCGGAGCCTGTGCTCCACAACGGGAGAGGCCACAATGGTGAGAGGCCCGCGTATCACAAAAAAATAAATAAATAAAAATAAAAGGTGAGCGTTAAAACAAGCTGTGGGTGACTTCCCTGGTGGTCCAGCGGTTAAGACTCCATGCTCCCAAGGACCCGGGTTCGATCCCTGGTCAGGGAACTAGATCCCGCAGGCCACAACGAAGATCCCACATGCCGCAGCTAAGACCAGGCACAGCCAAATAAAGAAATAAATATTAAGAAACAAAACAGAACAAGCTGTGGGACATCAATGCCTTGGAATAGTGTCCAGCGACAGGAAGAAGCTAACCGGGGACACACAGCCGGGAATTACGATATGCGAGAAAAGGCAACCCCAAACTTCGTATTCTGTATTCCTTTTGTATCACATTTTGAAATGACACAATTTTGCAAATGAAGGGCAATTAGAGGTTTTCAGGGGTTGGGGGCTGCGGTAGGTGGGCAGGAAGGCGGTGGGTGTGGCTATGAAAGAACAACGTGAAGGATCCTTGTGCAGCTGGAGCTGTTCAGTGTCTTGACTATGGTCGTGGATACACGAACGTACACAGGGGATAAAACTGCACAGAACATGACACACACACGAGTACACAAGTAAAACTGGGGAAGCCCGACTGAGGCACATGGAGTGTATCAATGTCGACATCTTGGTTGTTGATATTCATTATGGACTGATCCCTGCCAACTCACATGTGGAAGCCCAAACCCCCAATACCTCAGAGTGACTGTATTTGGAGATGGGGTCTTGAACGAGGTGATTAAGGTAAAATGAGGTCATATGAGTCCAATATGATGGTGTCCTAATAAGAGGTGAGGACACAGACACGTCCGAGGGACGACCACGTGAGGACACAGGGAGAGGACAGCTGTATACAAGCCAAGGAGAGAGGCCTCAGAAGAAACCAGCCCTGCCCTGATCTTGGACTTCTAACCTCGAGAACTATGAGGAAATAAACTTCTGTTATATAAGCCACTCACTCTGTGGTACTTTGTTATGGCAGCCCTAGCAAACTAACACAGATATATTATACTATAGTTCCATAAAATGTTACAACTGGAAGAAACTGGACAAAGTGTATTTCTCTGTAATATACTTTTTTTTTTTTTTTTTTTTTGCGGTACGCGGGCCTCTCACTGCCGTGGCCTCTCCCGTTGCGGCGCACAGGCTCCGGATGCGCAGGCTCAGCGGCCACGGCTCACGGGCCCAGCCACTCCGCGGCATGTGGGATCTTCGTGGACCAGGGCACGAACCCGTGTCCCCTGCATCGGCAGGCAGACTCTCAACCACTGCGCCACCAGGGAAGCCCTGTAATATACTTCTTATAACCACCTGGGAGTCTGCAATTATCAATACTAATTTCAATTAAAAAAAGAATTAAAAAACAAAAACAAGAATGACACATCCCAGCCTCTGTGCTTCAGTCCAAAAGCCAGTAAGTGAGACCAAGTACAGAAGGCATTTACTTATGGGGCAAAGGGAGACCAGTGTGGAGGTCAGTGCTGAGTGAGACAGGGCATTTACCTGCAGGGTAAAGGGATTAATCAAATAGTTAAGTAAATCTATTGAAGATGAGGAAACCAGGTTTTTCATTGCTAGAGGCAAGAGTTATGGAAAGGGAGAAAACTAGAATTATCCCTGTGATGTTGGAATTGCAGATAACAGTTTGAATTCATGGTTTTCAGTAGGGAGATATATAAATAAATATACCTGAAACCATGTGCATGTGAGCATGATAAATATACGTATACACTCCCTAGCTCTATGCACTAAATGCACCTGGACATAGCGATGCCCCATGAGCCGTGAGCACTCCTAGCGCCCAGATCTTGGTCTCTAAATACCATTCGGAACTAAAAGTCACCAAGGGCTCCTTGGAGAAATGACTGCTTCCAGGACTGGGGCAGGGAAGTAGTAGATGAACCTGGAATATCGTGGGGCACCAGAAAGTGAGGAAGTGCGCAAAGAATGGCCAGGACCTGTCAGGAGGACCCAGAAGTCACCCCGAGGGGGCTCTTATTGGCCAAATCTGGGACAAACTGAGCGTGAAAATAAATACTGATGGTAACATATTAATAACCCATTGAATAAAACAGGAATCTATGATAGTAACATAATGATGAATAAATAAATGGAGGGCTTCCCTGGTGGTGCAGTGGTTGAGAATCCGCCTGCCAATGCAGGGGACACAGGTTCGAGCCCTGGTCCGGGAAGATCCCACATGCCGTGGAGCAACTAAGCCCGTGCGCCACAACTACTGAGCCTGCAGTCTAGAGCCCGTGAGCCACAACTACTGAGCCCATGTGCCACAACTACTGAGCCTGTGCTCCTCCACAAGAGAAGCCACCGCAATGAGAAGCCCGCGCACCACAACGAAGAGTAGCCCCCGCTCGCCGCAACAAGAGAAAGCCCGTGCGCAGCAACAAAGACCCAATGCAGCCAAGAATAAATAAGTAAAATAAATAAATGAAAATAAATAAATAAATGGAGAGAAAAAGCTCTTCCTTACACTAGAACACCAATTAACAAATATAAAAGGAAGCTGGGATTAGTCACCAACTGGCCACCATCACAGTAATAACTGACTCCACCAAGAAACAGAGGATGGTAAAACAAGGGGGTGAGAGTTTGATGAAGAACAGGATATTCACATCATATCAAAGCATTTCCCCATAAAATATTCAGTAATTACCAAGGGGAAAGTAACTTTGTGGAGAAGCCTGACCAACACCACCTGACCAAGAATCTAAGTTGACGTCACTAATGCTTGTGTCCCCGGACTGGATGGGATGAGAAGGACACAGCATCACTTTGGGGATATTCACACATAATCTGAATCCAATCACAGGGAAGCACCAGATACACCGAAACAACCACTTGTAACCTTCAAAAGCGCCAGGTCCTAACAACAAGGACAGGTGGACTGAAGCCACACGAGGTCCTGGGCTGGCTGATGGGGCGGTTTCATAGTCACACTGAGGTCCTAATTTGGGGTGGGAGAGGGCTGATAGGTCAGCAACTCACGCTCAAATCTTTCCTAACAAAGCTCTGTGCTTCCTTGTTGTAAGCTGGAAATTATTTCAAAATAATGGAAAAGGGAGGGTGGCATCAGCTTCATGCCAGGTGTCAATACTTCACCTGTGTGCAGAGCTCTTCCATCTCAGAGCAGGCCTTTTCCTTCTCTCTCTTTAAAACCTCAACTTCCTTCCTGTTGAAGAAGCAAAGTTAACAGTATCACCGACCACTCATCGCTCACGGTCACCTTGGCGGCTTGGATTTGTACACCTGCTCCTGGTACCCTACAGCCACTGCTCCGTCACTGTCCTACACTATTGCTGCTGCTGGTCCAATCGGATCCCAGCTTCGGAACCAGAGGGACCCTGACAGCACTGTAAGAACAAACCCTCCATGATGCTCCTCAGTCACACACGTTAATCTCTCTCCAGCACACGCGACTGCTCTTCACACCCAGCAGCATAAACACCAACACAGGCTCACATTCACTGACATCTGAGGTCAAAGGGGTCCCAGCACCAAACTTAGGGAAAAATGGTTCCTGGAGGGGAAAATCTTGCAGATTTCAGAACTGCTGTAACGTAACAGTGATCGCTTATTGACCATCAACTTTGGATCCCAGGCTTTCATCATCAGGCACTTTAATCAAATCAACACCACATTCTTGGCAGTTTAGAGCCGAGCTCATCTTGAACGTCATTAAAAAAAAAAAAAAGCCAAACAAACCATCCTTGGATGAGGCTCTGACGGTCACTGACAGGCAATCCTGAGCCTGCACCGCAACACACACACACACACACACACACACCTTGGATGAGGCTCTGACGGTCACTGACAGGCAATCCTGAGCCTGCACCGCAACACACACACACACACACACACACACACACACACACACACACCTACCTTCCTGGCTCAGTGCTCAGGCCCCCGACCCCAAGAACAAACAGATTCTACTTGCAGAGAAAGGCTGCAATGAGCAGGGAGTATTTCTGCAGGGTGAGCAGTGCTTGCAGAGCAGCATCAGAGGCACACGGGCCTGTGCTGGAGCTGGTGGCGGTGGCGCTGACCTGGCACCTCCTACTTCTGCGAGCCAGGAACTCAGGAAGGAAGGTGGCTGCTGACATCTGCAAGGAGGCCCGAGCCCCGCTGGGCCTGGCAAGGCTGGTCAGAGGGCAGCACGGCTCTCCTGGAATGCGGGTTATCTGTGCATACGTCCCACTTTCTACAGCAACGCCTTCTAAGCTTCCTCTACGAAGAGCAAGCCCTGTCAGGGACCCGGGTCGGGGTGGGACCATGAGACGGCCCTTACCTCTGTGCAGCCTCTGTCCTTTCCGCAGCTTCAAGCTCTTGCTGGATCCTCACCAGCTCATTTTTCAAAAACGTGTTTTCTTCAGAAAGCCTATCCAACTTGATTCTGCATGAGAAATTTAAGAAAGGAAGAAGAGTGGGAACTCCAGAAGCTGGTCACCCCCACGCACTCCAGTCTTGCAGTGACCCTGCAGCCACGCTTCCCCTTCCCTAGATGAGGGCACAGGACACCACTTCCTTCGCTTGCCTGTATCCCGTGTTAACTTGCTCTGGTTTGCATCTCCCAAGAGATAAGCTATAGAAGACAAAGCTTTCTTAGCTGAAACGGCCACACAATCAACAACTTCTTGGTATATTCAGCACCTTGGTTCTTCGTGTTCACAGCTGGCCTGTTCCTGCATCTTATAACCGCCACTGAAATGTGAGTGTGCCCATGGCTGGCACCAGTGCAAGATGCTGGGTGAGTCCTCGCGAGGTCATTGCAAGGAGAGTGGCCACCCCCTCCGCCCAGGGGACTCCAGCACAAAGCTGAGGAACACAAGGACTGGGGAGGCCGGATCCCAAGGGAAGAGTGCTGCCATCCTACACCCTGAGGTCAGTACCAGGAGGAGCCTGGGACGATGCCCATGTCAGTGGACAGAGGGCGACCTGATGCAACATAGAGCCTTCAGGGGGAAAAGCAAGTACCGACAGTGGCTGCCGGGACCAAGTCTGCCCGGAGTCCCCCTGGCTTCCGATGCCCTTAGAGTCTCCCTGGGAAGGTAACCCCATCGATGTGTGACACACGAGCAACTGACCAGTAAAGATCACGGGGAGGCAGCCTGAAACCCACGCCTGCTGCCCAGAGAGTCTATCCTTAACGCATGTTGGTCTTGCGGACATTTATTCCCCTAAACAGGTCTCTACCTGGCATTAGCTTCTTTTCAATCTAAAACTACTCAAAGCCACATGACCTCATATGTTTATGTATTATTCTTATAATGTCAAGCATAAGTATCTCCTTCATAAGCATAAGTACCACTTCATTTTTCCTCATGAGGAACTAGAGAGAAAAATAAAGACATAGAAGTCAACAGAATTTTAAAAGCAGCAAAGGGTTTCAAGCAGGGGAGTGACACAAATGAGGTCTGTGTTTTGAACTGTCATTCCAGCTCCACGATGGAAAACAAACTGATTCAAGGCAGGTGTGTGTGTGTATGTGGTTGGCAGGGGATTCTGCCTCCAGCTTCCTGGACCTCAAATAAGATGGCAGTTGCTCCACCCCAGCTGCCCACACTCACCAAATAACCAGAGCAAAGCTGATCATCTAGTGTGTGATGTCCTCACAGAAGGTAATGGAAACCTCCAGGGGTCCCCAGACAAAAAAACCCCGGAAGCTGAAACCAAAGCCTTGAGTATTAAGCAACACAAAAAATGGGGTTACCCTGAGGCCAGCGCCTACACCAGTGTGGAGAAACCACACCGTGGATACATGCACTGGGCCAGTTCCCCGGAAGAGGTTAAAGTGGTCTCAGATTAAGAGGCTCCCAACTCTTGGCAAAAGCAAAACACATCCTTTCTGCAGGGAGCACCCTCTACTACAGCTCCCAGGATTCCCAGAGATAAACATCATGTAAGCATGAGCTCACAATTAAAGATCACCACAATTTATGTGGAAAAGGACCACCTATGAGAGTCAGAAGAAGCCAGAACAACAGAATTAGATCCTGTAGGAACCTCAGATACTGGAATTATCAGACACAAACTAAGGATAAATATTATGAAATGTTTACTTAACGAAAAGATGGAAATTTAAAAAAGGACAAGCAACAAGAAGCTATCAAAAATGATCAGACAGGACGAACTGAACAGAATTCTGGAAAATAAAAAGCCAATGTCAAAAGAAAAACTCACCGGCAGAATGTGCCATAGACAGAAAAGAAGTTGGAAGTAATGAAAGAGAAGTTAAGAAACGGAGGAGGAAGGATGCTCAACATCACTAATCATTAGAGAAATGCAAATCAAAACTACAATGAGGTATCACCTCACACCAGTCAGAATGGCCATCATCAAAAAAACTACAAACAATAAATGCTGGAGAGGGTGTGGAGAAAAGGGAACCCTCCTGCACTGTTGGTGGGAATGTAAATTGATACAGCCACTATGGCGAACAGTATGGAGGTTCCTTAAAAAACTAAAAATAGAACTACCATACGACCCAGCAATCCCACTACTGGGCATATACCCTGAGAAAACCGTAATTCAAGAAGAGTCATGTACCAAAATGTTCATTGCAGCTCTATTTACAATAGCCAGGACATGGAAGCAACCTAAGTGTCCACTGACAGATGAATGGATAAAGAAGATGTGTCACATATATATAATGGAATATTACTCAGCCATAAAAAGAAACAAAATTGAGTTATTTGTAGTGAGGTGGATGGACCTAGAGTCTGTCATACAGAGTGAAGTAAGTCAGAAAGAGAAAAACAAATACCGTATGCTAACACATATATATGGAATGTAAAAAAAAAATGGTTATGAAGAACCTAGGGGCAGGATGGGAAAAAAGACATAGACCTTCTAGAGAATGGACTTGAGGACACGGGGAGGGGGAAGGGTAAGCTCGGACAAAGTGAGAGAGTGGCGTGGACATATATACACTACCAAATGTAAAACCGATAGCTAGTGGGAAGCAGCCACATAGCACAGGGAGATCAGCTCGGTGCTTTGTGACCACCTAGAGGGGTGGGATAGGGAGGGTGGGAGGGAGGGAGATGCAAGAGGGAAGAGATATGGGGACATATGTATATGTATAACTGATTCACTTTGTTATAAAGCAGGAACCAACACACCATTGTAAAGCAATTATACTCCAATAAAGATGTTAAATAAATAAACAGATAGATAGAAAGAAATGGAGGAAAAGTGAAAAGACCTAACATCATACATCCAGTTGTAGAGGACAGTGAGGGGAGAAGCAATATTTTACAAATAGTGGCTGAGAGTTTTTCATAGGATACAAATCTATACATTCAATAGACAATGTTTTCTAAGTAGGATAAGTAAAAAGAAAACCACACCTATGTCCTACGACCCAACAATTCCATTCTTATGTACACCAGCACCCAGAACAAAAAATGGGGCTCTGCAAAGGCCCCAAGGGTTGCCACTATCCTGACTTGGAAAAGTGACCCCTGGGGGACTTGTGCTGGGGACACAGATGTGTCCAATTCATCAACAATTCTTCCAGCTGCACACACGTGTGTATTTTTCTTGTGCATATAACACTTTAATAAAAAGTTAAAGCGAAAGAATACACACCTAAACTTACCAAAGAGAAAGACCATAGAAGATGGAGAAGTTAATAGCAGCCAGAGGATACAACTCAGATCACCATTCTCAGGTTCTAGGGTTCAGTCCCTAGAACCTGAGAATGAGCTGTTTCACGGCAAAGGGGAATCAACGCAACAGAGTTAAGGCTGCTAATTCGCTGACCTTAGACGGGAAGAGTGTCCTGGCCTGTCCAGGTGGCCAAGGTGGGCACAAGGCTCCTCAGCTGCGGAAGAGGAGGCAGAAGAGTGGGCGTCAGGACAGTGGGAGGAGGACCAACCAGTCACTGCTGGTGTTAAAGAAGGAAGGGGCCGGACCGAGGAACGTAAGGCCTGCAGGTTCTCCTCCAGAGCCTCGGGCAAGGAAGGCAGCTGCCGACACCCAGATTTCTGCCCAGTCGTACCCACTTCTGACTTCTCGGCTCCGACACTGTGAAATTCTAAATCGCGATGCTTTAAGCCTCTGACTCTGTGGTAATTCATCACAGCAGCAATAGGAAACGGACGCTCACACAAGGCAGCCACGGTTGGATGGAGCAGACTGCCCAGGTCAAAGGGCAGAGGGCAGCCCTTTGACGGCTCATCTAAGTTCGTGCTCCTAGGAAGACCATCCTTCAGAAACGGGAGAATTTGAGACATTTTCAGATAAACAAAAAACGGAGGGAATTTCCTCCAAAGAGAGTTTCACTAAAGGCCACACATCAGAGGAAAGAAGATGGACCCATAAAGAGGGCATCTAACCAGGCATCCAAGCTGAGGGCCGTTCAGCAAAATGCCTCGTCTGGATTCTTCAAAAATGTCCATGTCCAAACTCCCAGAAACAATCTACCAAAACTGACTCAGGAAGGAACAGAAGAGTTGAACAGACCTGTAACTAGGGTTACAGGTGCCAGAGCATGGAGCCCCACCCCGAGCCCCACCTGGGCGGGGCGGGGCGGGGGGACGGGGCGGCTGAAAGCTCCAAACACCTGTCTCGCTCCCGGCTGCACCCCCGGCTGTGCTGGCACATGGCAGTGCCCAGGAAACGGTGTCCAATGATGCAGACCCCACTGAGACTCAGACTGTGACTTTAGCTATGGGGCCAACAGGTCAGGGCAGGCAGCGGGGCAGGGGGAGCAGAGAGGACCAGGACAGCCTGCTGGGCCTCGAGGCTGGGGATGGGGTAGAGAATTTGGACAGCACACGTCTGGGCTCACGTGTCTGTCCACCGGGAAGCACCCGAGACGGACAGCAGAGTGGGATTCTGGGCGCTGGGCTGCGTCTGTGCCGAAGGCCCCTGTGTGTGCCTAGAGCCTACTGTGAACTCGCGTGTGCGCTGGGTCTGAAACAAGCCTGTCAGCAGCAGCCAAGATAGTAGACATGTGCCCACACATTCACCTCGGGCTCTGTGTCACTTGTGTGGCCCGGCACCAGCTCTGCTTCATGGTGGAGGGAATTCAGAAGGCAGGCCACCACAACCAAGGTTCCACGTCATCTGGGACACCCATCTCTGAGGCAGGGGCACAGAGCAAGGTCTAGATGGTGGTAAACGGTCCAGATACGACCGGGAGGAGTGAGGGGGTCTGGGGACAGAGCCCGGGGCTTCTGGCTATGCTAATGTTTTCTTTCTCAAGCTGGGAGGTGCACTGACATTTATTCCTTTTGGTTTCTCATAAATCCCACATAACCCTTTTATTCACTGAAGCAGCCTGCCCTCGGTCACCCGGCGAGCAGGAGCTGGCACCTCAGCCGGACACACCCGCGTCTGTGGCGAGCCAGTGTCACCTGCCTGGACAAGTGGCACGACACCTCACGGAGCCACTGTCTCCACCGGACCTTGCAGGTGTGCTGTGCGGGGGTTAATGGGGCCAAAGACACTGCACGCAGAGCAGTAACCACATCACATGGCTGTGCATGGCCTGCAAGTGCCTGCATCACCTCTGCAGCACCTGGAAAAGCCCTTCTAGAATCCTGGACTCCTGAGATGGAGCGTGTGCCAGCCTGAGCCCCCGGGGGGCCGGGGAGGAGGCCCAAGCGGCACACCTGGGCGCTCCCCTCACCTGCCCACACACCATCTCCAGCCACCTCCCCACCCTGAGGCTCCCCTGAGGGATCTCGAGGCCCCCAGCCTCCCGGCAGAGCCCAGAGGACAGGCGTGTGGGCCTTTCTCCTGTAACACAGAAGACCATGTTCCGGTTTTCCAAACTATCCCTTTTTCTCCTTTGCTCACACATCTCAGCTTTTTCAAGAACCCCACTGACCCAGACTAATAGCCTTTCCTGTTATTTTGGGGCTTTTAGGCCTTTTATCCACCTCCCCAAGGACCATGAGACGACAGACGATGGAGACCATGTTGCCCTTGCTACCAGGCGAGTCAGAGGCAGGAGGTAAAGTGAGTCAAAATTCTACAGAGCAAAGGGCTTCAGGGCCTAAGCTCTAGTTAATACGTATTTTTGAAGTCAGAATCTTTGGGACTTCCCTGGTGGTCCAGTGATTAAGACTCCGTGCTTCCACCAGAGGGGCACGGGTTCGATCCCCGGTCAGGGAACTAAGATCCTGCATGCTGCATGCGCAAAAACCCGAAAAGTCAGTATCTTTGTAAAATAGCCTGTTCTTTCAGGGCTCACGTGTCTGCACCAACAAGAACCACTCAGGTAACAGCCATTGTGATTCTGAGTAGTTTGCCCAAATCCAATTTCAAATTCAGGTTCTGAGCAAGAAACCCTGGACGCGAAATCCCAAAAGGATGCAGCGCCGGACCTGACCCGCTGCAGCGCCTCCTCCAGCTGGTCCCTCTCCTGGGCCAGCTGCCGTGCGTGGTCCCGCTCCAGCTCCACGGCCCGCTGCAGCCGGTCCCGCAGGCCTTGGACAACCTCCTGCGACTCCTGGTGCAGCGTCACCAGCTCAGCCTTCTGACCCTGCAGCATGCCAACCTCGAGCTTGAAGGCCCGCTCCAGCTCCTTTCTCTCCTCCGCAAAGGCCCTTTTCATCACCTCCATCTCCCTTTCATAGTAATTCACCTGGGAAAAGAAGCGTGAGCGATGTCAGCCAGGGGCCCCCAAACATGACCTGCCTGACGATACAAGGCTGCCCGGCACAGCGTCCAAAGAGCGGGGGGCCCAGCCTCAACAGGGTGCTGGGGCCTGTGAAAGGCTCCCCAGGGCCCGTGTGGCCGCCTGCTCTGTCACGTCCCGTAACCTTCACTGAGGCCTAGGGGGCAGGCCTGGCAGGCACAGAAAGGCTGCTGGGGGCCGAGCTGGGCTGGGTGCCTGGCAGCAGCAGCAGGAGGGCAGAGGGGGGACAATGCCTACCGCGAGGCCGCAGTGGCTCTGAACCCCCTGGAGACCTGGCGGGCAAGGCCACAGCAGGGGCCCAGGGGCAGGACCGCAAGGAAGAGGTGGCCCCGCCTCGCTGGCAGTGACACCTGACGAGACGTGGGTACCGTCCCTCAACAAAACCCACCACAGTTGGGTCACGGAGCTGGAGACATGTTCACCCAAGAAGACAGGCCTGGCCAGGGTGGCCCGGGAGCCCCCCACGCAGGGCAGTCCCAGGGTGCTTCAGCTGGAACAGAGTTGGGAGCTGTGCCTCCCCAGCACAGAGCAAGCAGGGAGGTCTGGCCTCAGCGCAGCCCTCGTGACGCTGGGATACCACAACCCTCCCATTAGTAGTTATACCTTCTGTCCTGCCTGCTTCCAAAGCCGGTGTGAGGCACAACATCAATGTCATGCACAGTTCCCTGCAAACCTCCGTCCCCGAGCGCGCTCACTATGGGGCAGACGTGTGCGCAGAATCGTCCCAGCAGCAGGAAGCTCCCTGACCGCTCCGGCCTCCCTCAGCCCCCCTGACCTTGGTCTCCAGCTGGATCTCGAGGTCTTCGTAACGTTCCTTCACCTGCTCCAACATTATCTCCGTCTCTATACTCACTGGGATGGAATCACCCACAAACGTGACAATGCCTGCAACAAGAGGACACTTCCGTTTATGTCTTGCCCAGGACGCTGCGGGGTCTGATCCAACCTCCAAGCCGACATCTGGGCAAAGCACGGCCTTCTGTGGGCACTTTCTGCAAGAGGAATGTGATGCTGGCAGTAAGAGGACGTGGGCCATGGACCGTCCGCTGCGCCGAGTTCTCAAAGCTGGCATCTTTACAAATTTCGAGTCTTTGCCAGAACACAGATCACTCAGAGGTATGAATGGCGAGGAGGCTCCCTGCAGATTTGTCAGGTCCTTGAATTCCCTGAAAGATGCCACATGGGGTACATGTCCTGCCCCCTTGACTGTGGCAGGCACACACAGGGATGGGGACAATGGGAAAAAGTGACCACCGCACAGACGGTGCTTTAGGATGAGCCATGACGAAGCTCTGTCTTCATTCCTTATTTCGGCTTCCTCCTTTTCTCAGAGGCCCTCCCTACTTTCTATTACGTCACACAAATCATGGTGGGGGGGTCTCAACAAAAAAGTCAGGCAAACGAAGCACTTGTGGAAGCTCTGACAGATCGTAGGAAGAGGGTGTGAGCTACACCTGGTCCAGAAGATCCTCCCCACCGGCAACATCACCCGTCCTTACAGCTCGTCCCCAAAGGGCGCCTATGAACCCACAAGCGCGGCCAGCCCTCCTGGGCCCAGGGGTCCCCCACATTGTGCGTGTTGGGGGGCACACCCAGGGCTTGACTCAGAATGTGGGTGTGACCGCCGCTGCTGGTCCACGGGCCAGAAAGTGAAGGGAGCAGACACACCCTGACCTCTTGCCCCAATTGTTTTCCACAAAAAAGAGTGACAGGCTCAATGACCTCCTGAGAGAACTCAGAGTAAGTATCTCAGGAAAGAGAGCATCCCGTTGCCCTGACAACTGGAAGCCGCCACCTGGGTCTGGCCAAGTGGCCCCCGTCAGGAGTGACCCCAGCTGGATGCACTGCCGGCCCCGACCCCACGACCCGCACGGCCCCGGCCACCACAACCCTGCTGTCCTGACTGTCCCCTCCTCCTCTGAAGGGGCCGACAGAACCTCTACGGTCAGACGAGGGGGGAAAGTGTAAGAGAAAATGCTCCAGCTGGGAGAGCGCTCTGGTTGTATCAATGCCAACACGAAGCTTGCGGCTGCCTTCGGTGCCACACCTCAGAGACTTCTGGACACGGCACCCTGGGCACAGACCCCGTCTCCCCACTCCCTGTGTTACGGATCGTGGCTCTCAACAAGGGTCACATGCTCTGTGCAGCTCAGTCTCCTCCAGGGACAGAGGAGGTGACAATAACCCCCTTCCCCGTGGCCACACTGGCACCAGACACTCATCTGGGGATCAGATGATACCAGTGCACCAGCCACATGCCAACACCTCCTGGCTGAGGGCAGCAGGGCTGTGGGTCTCGGCAGCCATCAGCTCCACTAATGCAGCTGCAGGTGAGGGGCTCCCTCCGGGCCCAGGTGCACAGCAGACCCCACTCGGTTTCCCTTGGAGGCTCCCATGTTGACTTTCCTGTTTTAAGTAACAGCTTTAGGACAATACGGGAGCCCAATGCTCTCAGGGTTACGGATGAGAGCGACATGTCCTCTGGGGCTGCGCCTGCGTGACATGTGTCCACAGAGGCGGTTGGGCTGCTGGGCTGGGGCTGTCTCGGTGGTTCCCACAGCAGCAAGGGGCGTGGAGCCTGGAGCATGTGAACCTGTAGTGCCCACCCCGCCCAGCTGCCAGGGAGGGCGCAAGCAGCCAAACCCCGTCCTCCTCAAGGACAGCTGTGGCCTCAGAACCTCCAGCCCAGTCTCTAGAAGGAGCCAAGAACATTAACCCCTCGGTGCTTGCAGCCTGTCGAGACCTCCCGGCTGGGAGGCAGGAGCCTGGATTTTCCGAGTGACGCCTTTGGCATTGGCTCTGCACGCAGCAGGTGGAAGGGCCCTTCCCAGGCGCCACGGCCCCCCTCCATCTCAGACCCCTTCCACAGCGGCCCGCCGGCCTCGGTCCACACAGTTTAGCACCTGCCTTGTATGAGCCATCACAGACCCGAGACCAGCCTGTCCCCTGTCCCCCCAGCCTCCTCTCTCCTCCCCTCCCCCAGAGGACCGTCTGTGTGGAGCATCTCCTTTGATCACCAACTCCACCCACCTCCCCGGGACCCAGGAGGCTCCCTGGGACATGCCTGCCCTGAGGTCATGGCAAGGTCCTCATAACCTTCACCACTTCTACCCAAATGGTAGAACCCTCATCCTCCTCCATCTCCCTTGGGGCTCTGGGGATTGCACAGACCCCTGGCCTCAGGTAGGCCCTTTCTCCCACATAAGAGGTCAGAAGGGCTTGTGACCACCTGTGCAGCTGGCCAGCCCCACGCCCCCCGTCACGCCCCCCCTGGGAAGGAGCACACGACCCACCACCTCAGAACACGGGGCTCCTACCTGCCGGGCCATGTCCCGGGGGCAGCTGGCCGTGCCGACTCGGGGGCAGCTGTGCCCGCAGGCCTTCCAGTGCGGCCTGCAGCTCGTCGTTGCAGTCCTGCAGGTCCTGTGGGCAGAGCCAGACCGTTCCTCCAGCCGCTGTGGCCACTGGGCCCAGGAGTCAGCCCCCAGCTCAGCAGGGCGGACGGGGCACCGAAGCTGCACCCAGGCACCTAACTGCTCCGTGAGCAACACAGGAGCAGGGGTCATTTCCCGACATCTTATGCCTGGCACCACCTTCCATCACGGGATACAAGAAAGGGACTCAGGGGAAAAAAGTGCAGTGAAAGTGAGAAATGGAGAAAATATAGAGAAACCACAGGTGGTTGGGTAAGCACGCACATAAGGGGAAGAGGGCACTTGGGGGCGTGAAGGCTTAAGAGGAATTGTCTCTGGGAATTCCCTGGCGGTCCAGCGGTTAGGACTCGGCGCTCTCACTGCCGGGGCCCAGGTTCGATCCCTGGTCGGGGAACTAAGATCCCACAAGCTACACAGAGCAGAGGAAAAAAAAAAAAAGAGGAAGGGTCTCGTTTGTGACAAGCGTAATTTGTCCCCCCACGAATGAAATAAACCTGAACAAGCACATTTGGTTACCTGACTTTCAAAAGGCCAGAAAGGGTAGCGTTCACATCCCACCTTCCCAGGTGGCCCCAGAGCCGGCACCACGGCAACATGGCTTTGGGTCCACGTACTCTTCCCCCCAACCCCGGGTGGGCTGTGGCTGCCCCACCTGGAGGATGGCATGTGTGATGCAGTTTCCACCCAGCTTCTCCTCCCGGGAAACTGGCTCTGGAGGAAGCCAGACCAGCCAAGACCATGGCACGCCCTCAAGGCCCCACCTCCCTCCCTGATTTTTTTTCTTTTTTTTTTTTTTTTTGGCCGCACCCCATGGCATGCAGGATCTTAGTTCCCCGACCAGGGACTGAACCCCTGCCCCCTGCATTGAGAGCGCAGAGTCCTAACCACTGGACTGCCAGGGAAGTCCGCTCCTCTCTGATTTTTTAATTTATTTGAGTTTCTTCTCCAGGCAGCTCTTGTCAAATAAACCTCATCTTCCTGAACTCCCCGGGGGCCAGTGCCTGGCTTGTCTCTGCATCCGCCCTTGGAGAAGGAGCCTTTCATCAGCAGTTCTAGGCCGTGTGGGAGAAGGGAAAGGCCCTGCAGATCTCAGAAGCAGCACAGATTTACTAGGGTCACTGTACCTCCTTCAGAAACTCCTGGGCAAATACACAGTTTCCCCACAGAGGGAGCAGCTCCTTCCTGGGGGAAAGGGCAGGCCCGGGATGTGAGAGCCGCGGGGTAGACCTGCGGGGCGGCAGGTGTGGGCACCCCCGGCCCCTCTATCCCACAATGTCGCCACGCCAGCTACTGAGAATGTCAGGTGTGGTCAGTCTGGATTGAGGTGTGTGTAGCATAAACTCTACACCGATCTTAAACACCAGATTCCCAAAAAGGGATGTGAAATATCTCATTTAAAATGTGTTTAGGGCTTCCCTGGTGGCGCAGTGGTTGAGAGTCCGCCTGCCAATGCAGGGGACACGGGTTCGCGCCCCGGTCCGGGAAGATCCCACGTGCCACGGAGTGGCTGGGCCCGTGAGCCATGGCCGCTGAGCCTGTGCGTCCGGAGCCTGTGCTCCGCAACGGTAGAGGCCACAGCAGTGGGAGGCCCATGTACCGAAAAAAAAAAAAAAAAAAAGTGTTTATATTGATTATATGTTGAAATAATGACATTGTGGATGTAATACAGGAAATAAAATGTAATTAAAATGATTAATGTCACCTATTTCTTTTTACCTTTTTTAATGTGACGACTGGAAAACTTGAAATTACACATGTGACTGGTATTTTCACTGACAGTGCTGAGCTGCCAGGAAACACTGACAGAATCATTTCTACCCAATGTCCTCCCCTCTCGGTGGTTCTTTCTGTCCCTCAGATGGGTATTTGGTTTTTTTTTTTTACGGTACGCGGGCCTCAGAGCCGCTCCGCAGCATGTGGGATCTTCCTGGACCGGGACACGAACCCATGTCCCCTGCATCAGCAGGCGGACTCTCAACCACTGCGCCACCAGGGAAGCCCATCAGATGGGTATTTTAAGAGCATATGCACGTCCCACAAATTCAGCAGTGCCAGAAAACAGGTCCTTAGGTGCCACGCTGGGCACAGACTTCTCTGCTCTCAGGTACCACTGTCGGTTCTAACCAATGAGGATGACATGTGCCGTCCTGGGTCCCAGCCGGTCTACACAGCAGGTGTCCCAGGGCTGGGAGCCAGGGTGCCTGTTTTCATGTGGGCTGCATGTGAATTTGGGGGTGCCTGTGGATGCCCAGGGTAGTCACAGGGTCATAGGGTGTTACTGTGCTAGCCAGGAAAGGCAGCAGGTCCACTGCACACACTGTAGCGCTAAGGCTCTGAGGGCTCTGGACCTGTTGAGGCTTCTCTTCTCGTTAGTGGGAGAAGCGAGCTCAGCAAGGAAGCAGGGGAGGGTGGGATTTCAACAGCAGCTTGGAAAGCATCGAAAGCATCGGAGAGGAAGGCGGAGGCGGCAGACCAGCTGGGGAGCCGGGCTGTGCTGAGTCAGCACACACAGAGGGGCTGACCACCCAGGCACAGCCAGTGGGGGGGACGTCTGTCAGGGCTGGTGCGTGTCTCAGTCCATCCGGGCTATTGTAACAAAATTCCACAGATGGAGAGTTTATAAACAACAGAAATTTGCTTCTCACAATTCTGGAGGCTAGAAGTCCATGACTGAGGTGCCTGCAGATTCAGTGTCTGGTGGGAGCTTCCCGGTTCATAGATGGCCGTCTGTTCCCATGTCCTCACTTGGTGGAAGGGATGGGGGAGCTCCCTGGGGTCCCTTTATAAGGGCACTAATCCCCTTCATGGAGCTCCACCCTCATGACCTAACTGCCTCCCAAAGGTCCCACCTTTGAACACCACCACACTGAGGGAACAGGCTTCAACATATGGATTTATGGGGAAACACACATTCAGGATGTAACAGGGTAGAAATGGGTAAAGAGAAAATCTGTATCTGGCACTTCTGACCAAGGACAAGCTACTCCATTATGGTGTCCACCCGAGGGTGCAGTGAAAATATGAAACCACAGAGAACCCCTAAGGAGGAAGCGATTAACATTTTACACTTCCCCCAACTGTTTTAAATCTTTTTTTTTTTTTTTGGCTGCGCCTCGTGGCATGTGGATGGTAGTTCCCCAACCAGGGATGGAACCCATGCCCCCTGCATTGGAAGTGTGGAGTCTTAATCACCAGACCACCAGGGAAGTCCTTACACTCCCCTTTACCAAAGTCAGCCTTGCCCCAGAAAACTGAGGCTGACAGCTGAAAGAAAGAAGGAAAGAAAGAAAGAAAAAAAAAAGCTAAGACAATAGTTGAACAGGAAGGGAACTCAGCAACAAGGGAAAACATGGTTTCTGTGCTAGCAAATATCCTGCTTACAAGCACGGGGAAATGTCAAACAGTGACTTTGGAAAGATAGGTGACACACAGCAGGGAGGTTCAAGGTGTCTCTACTCTGGAGACTGAGGATAAGAAACACCCTAGGCCCGAGGGAGCGCCCCCAGGAGGCTGAGCACACGCAGCACGCAGATCTTGGTCTCTAAAGCCATTCTCTCCAGTTAGGAGCCAGGACTCATTGGAGAAATAGCTGATTCCAGCACAAGGGCAGGGGAAGCATAAGATGAGTCTGGAGCATCTCACTGTGCTAGAAAGTATGGAACAACTTAACAAAACAAAACATGACAGTGACAAGTCACAAGGTCATGGCTGCCGGCCGGAAGACACTCCCACTGGCCAAATCTCACATGACTTGAGCACCAAAGTAATTCGACATAGTAACGAATTATCAATACAAACCACTGATGAGAATGGCGATTCCTGAGCCCATACCAACCAGACACACAGATAGATAGATAGGACTTCTCTGCCTGACGGCAGATGCCAAGTGCCAACCGACAGATGTGGAGTGGATGATGGAAAACCATCCTTGTGCAACAACCACTGGGGCAAAGACGGGAGTTGGCAGGAATCACTAACTGATACTAAATCCAGTGAAACTTCTGATGAAGAGCAGGACATTTGCATGGTCTTAAAGTGTCACCCCACACTGTGACCAGGTGATCAAAATTAACGTCGCCTACACTGTACAGCTGAGAAGGCATAACCTCAATTTAATCCAAAGGAAGTATCACGAAAACACAAAATGAGAATGTTTCTATTGAAAAGGAAGGAGAGACTGTATTCTTCAAAAATATCCACGTGGAGGACAAAGAAAGGCTGTGGGAATGTGCTACAGACAATGTGTCTCCCCAAATTCATATGTTAAATCGTGATCCCCAGTGTGATGGTATTTGGAGGTGAGGCTTTTGGGAGGAGATCAGGTCAGGAGGATGGAGCCCCATGACGGGGTTTGTGCTCTAATAAAACAGCCCCCAGAGGGCTTCCCTGGTAGCGCAGTGGTTGAGAGTCCGCCTGCCGATGCAAGGGACACGGGTTCATGCCCCGGTCTGGGAGGATCCCACATGCCGCGGAGCGGCTGGGCCCGTGAGCCATGGTCGCTGAGCCTGCGCGTCCGGAGCCTGTGCTCCGCAACGGGAGAGGCCACAACAGTGAGAGGCCCGCGTACCGCAAAAAAACAAAAACAAACAAACAAAAAAAACAGCCCCCAGAGAACTCCCTCGCCCCTTCACAGAAGGACACAGTGAGAAGACAGCCGGCCACCTGCAACCCAGAACAGAGGCCTCACCAGACACCGAATCTGTCAGCACCTTGGTCTCAGACCTACCAGCCTCCAGAACAAAGGGACTAAATCTCCGTGGCTTATAAGCTCCCCAGTCTATGGTATCTTTGTTACAGCCACCTGAATGGACTAAGAATGTTCCAGATTAGAGGACATCAGACTCTGGCCCTGGTCCTAGACTGGGTCCTGCACTGGAGGAAGATGCTCTAAAGAACATTGTTAGGGGAATTCCCTGGCAGTCCAGTGGTTAGGTCTCCAAGCTTCCACTGCTGGGGACCCAAGTTTGATCCCTGGCCAGGGAACTATGATCCCACAAGCCAAGCAGCACAGCTAAAAAAAAACAAAGAACATTGTTAGGTTGACTAACAAAACTGAAACACAACAAGCAGGTTAAAGGACTGTATTGGTGGAAATTGTGAAGTTACTAAGTATCTACAGCTACCTAGGAGGTGTTGGGAAGCTGGCTCTCTAGGAAGAAAAGCCCAGCTTTGTAGCTTCTGCACATTTCTTGGTATAAATAACTCCCCCATCAAAGGTTTAACAAGAAGCCAGCAAAGTTCCTGAACATGTAACATCAACGTTGGGCACCTGAACAGCACTGCGAGGCTGAAGGGTCAGCCTGCTCTCAGGAAGTGCATGGACCAGTTCGGGGTGCAGGGTCATGATCGCCTGACCCACCTCCAATGTACACGTTCACGTCCACATGCGCACGGTGAAACGTACACAGCAGGTGGACTGGGGCAGAGGCATCCAGGTGTTCCCCAGGCTAGTTTCACTTTTGTAACTTCATGTATTAGAAATTACTTCCAAATAAAACACTTTTTGAATGCTCTGTTAGTTTGAAACAGCCAAAAATATCCCCCAAAATAGAGAGGGCAAATTTCTAAATAAGTAGCTTAGCACTAAAATGTAAAACATTTCTGCTGATATTTGAAAAAGTAAAATTTTGAGAACCAAAAGTGAAATCAGCAGCAGCAGTTAAGTGACAGAGTCATGTGAAAAAATGAAGGCAGTTACATTTGTTTGAAAAAATTCAGGTGCACTAAAGCAATGTATTCATTGATGGTTAGTTACAGGTGCTCAAAGTGAGAGAGAAAACACAGCAGGAAAGAGAGTTCCTTTCAGAAAGTCAAGCGGCACATTCCAGCTGCACCACATCCCCCAACCACAAACCACACACACCACTCGGGCACCCAAGGAGGGTAAGAGCTGACCACACGCAGGCGCACCCGGGATTCAGGATGTGGAGGGCAGGAGGTAAGGGTCACGTCACACTGCAGACCAGCACAGGCTCACCTTTATCCTCTGGTGTGGCCAAAGCATCGTGTGCAGAAAGACAGTTCTTAACATTAATTGGGAGGGAAATATTGAGAGGCAAATGGATACTAGACCCCTAACTCCAAACAATAATGTTCTATCTGCTGGAGTCCTCGGTAATCTCCAGAGAGTAACTGGTTATGATCTGTTTCCCCAGCACTGACATTGTTTACCACCTACGCCCTCTTCTGCATAGCAGCAGCGCCAGCCGAGTGGGCTCATGTTGGTAGATTTGGCCCAGGAAATGCAAACACTCAACCACGGGAGACAAGATGAAGCCCTACATGGTGTCCGGACACACAGAGGGGGCCTTAGGACAGGGGCCGTGTCACCACCTGGGCAGCCCGTGTGGGGCTGGGCACACACGCTGAGCAGGCAAGTCCCACCCGTCTCCTTTCAGAACATGCGGCTCGGAGGACCCCACTGGCAGAAGGCAGGCCGAGATCAGAGGCTCTGCCTGCTCTACTCATATAGGGATGCTCCTGTGGACCCGGGCTGGACCATCCTCCACGTGGAGGCCAGGGGGTGGGAGGGATCACCCGGGTCTGAGCGGACAGACCCTGACGACCCCGCGGGTAGGGGGGCCACATACCCGGCACTTGAGCTTGTACTCGTTCAGGACCTCTGAGAACCGCTCCTCCTGGGCCAGGGGCTCCGTGCTCTGTGGCTCCAGCTGAAAGCCAGATGCAGGCAGGAAAATGAGGGCCGGGACCTCAGGCCAGGTAGAGGGTGTGTTGTCACCCCCAGCCGCTGTCCCCACCAGGCTTATTAGCATCTGCAGGTACAGCTGCCCATCCCTCCTCTTCCTCCCCTCCCCTTGTCTAAAAGGTCTCAGGGCAGAAGGGTGTTTGGAATTTATGGAAGGCGGCCATGCTCCCACCTGGAGCCTGGGCTGCCTTCCTGCCTTGGCCACCTGGGAGGCCCCCTGCCTGGACCCTGCACCTCCCCTCCCCTCCTCCTCTGAAGGTGATGGTAAGGGCCAGCTGGGGTGCCTCTAACCTCTCCTCCGTGCCCCCCACCACCAAGACCCTGTCACTGGGGTCTGTGCAGAGGGTGCTGACTGCTCCAGGCTTTGTCACTAAAAGGCCAACGTGCAGGGCATCACCCGGGCGTCACCAGCACCCCTGCACTGCATGAAGGGAGGAAAACACAGGGAAAGTCGCCGTGATAATTTTCTCTCCATTACAGAATTTTAGTAGAAAAAACCTAAATTCCATCGCCTGTGTATTCTTCGTCAAGACCCTGATGGCCTTTACCCAGCGCCCACGGGCGCCTCTCTGGAGACTCAGAATCAGCAACAGGACCCACCTTGTCCCTCAACACAAACTCCAGATCATTCTGCAGCTTCAGGACCAGCTTCTCCGACTCTGCGAGCTTCTCCACGACTTCAATCATCTCCTTCTGCAGTCGACTGTTCTCCTACGAGACACAGGCCAGCGGTTGGCCGGCTTTGGGGGCGGAGGAGGGAGCTGTGTGGCAGGGCTGCCCCCTCGGAGCGAGAGGCACGGCTATGAGCAGGGAAGGTGGACCCCACGGAGCCCTTGGGGATACTCCCCCTTTCCCATTGCCTCGACTTCTCCCACCCACCCAAGCTCTCGGGCAACCCTTCCCGAGCCGTCTTCTAAAAAACAAATTGAAAGCTGTACCACGACGGCCCAGGTGTCCACCAGGAGGAAGGCAATGTCCTCAGACACGGGAACCGACAAGAAGGCATGCCCAGCCTCTCCTCCAGGGGGCCGGAGGCAAGAGACGCACGGCAGGTGCAGACAGAACCCGCAGCCCCAAGTTAGGGAAGGAGGAGGAAGGGGGGCCGGGGACACCTCACTGGAAGCCAGCGCAGGGTGGGTGCCGGTCGTGGGGCGCTCTCCACAGCCCAGAAGACTGCGTCTGCTCCAGGGCTGGGGGCGCAGGCTGATGCTTTTGTCTTTTGCTGACCCCACTGGTGCTGTGGTCCCAGGGGTGCAGCAGAGGTGGCTGCAGCCACTGACCCAGAGGCCCTTGGGTCCCCATCCTGCTGCCCACACAGCTGGAGATGAGGGACCATGTGTCTCCCAGAAAAGCCAGGACTCTTCCTGCTTTGGCTGAGAAATGGGCTCTTTCCATGGCTGCAGGAAATGTTTAGTGTAAAACCCCCAGCCCCACGGGGAGGGTTTAATCCTGGACCAGGAAGGTGTGGGTGTAGAGGATGGACCCTTAGGCAACCTCGCCTCCGTCTTTTTGAGAGGGAGGCCCTGGGGAGGCACCCCTCCGCCCCCCCAAACACCCCTACCTTCAGGGCCAGGCTCAGCTTCTGGCGGAGGCTGGCCTCCTCGGCCCGAAGGCGCTGCAGGTCCTCCTCCAGCGCAGCCCTCTGCCGCCGGGCCTGCTCCCAGAACAGCTCGCGCTCCACCTCCACCTCGGACCGCAGGAGACTCAGCCTCCCCCTGTACCCCTGCTCCAGGCGTCTGCAAGGCACATGGCACGTGGTTCGCTGGGCTCCTGAGGGGCGCCACCTGGGCCTCTCCCGCCCCGGGGTCTCTCGCCAGAGCACTCGGCCACAGCGTCTGGGACTCGTTTGTCCCCCCGGCAGATGAGAGAGCTGCAGATGCTGTGCCATTGAAGGATGCGGGGCCTCCTTAAACCCCTCCTCGGGGCTGGTGGAGGTGACCCCACACAGACAAGGTAAGCCAGTGGGTCCCTTGGCCTCTGGGGTGAGCTAGCGGTTGACCTCTGGGTAGGTCTCTGACACTCCTCGGCCATTCAACCTCCTCCACATCATCAAAAAATGAATCAATAAATAAAAGCAGCACCAAAGCCTTCGGTGACCAAATGCGCACAGAAGCCAGCCCCTGTCACGAGGACACAGGCATCAGAAAACCAGTACGTGGCGAATCCCAAAGCAGCCAGGGAAAGGTGCGGAGGCCCTTCCCCTCAGACGCTGCAGTGATCTTTTGCAATAACCATTTCTTTGTGTTTTTTTTTTGGCTGCACCTTGCAGCATGCAGGACTTCAGTTCCCCAACCAGGGATCGAACCTGTGCCCACTGCAGTGGAAGCACGGAGTCTTAACCACTGGACCGCCAGGGAAGTCCCCGCAATAACCATTTCTATCAGCAGGGAAAACAGTGCTAGATCTTAGCTTTATCGCTAAAACAGTTGCTTAACAGGATTCTCAGACCCAGTCTATCTAGATTGAAGATGAATGAAACTCTTCGGCAGAGCTTGGCCACGTCAACGATCGAGCATGAGAAACACTGGGCTCGGCCTCCCTCAGTCTCACCCCAGAGCTTCCAGGAGGGAGCATGAGGGGAAGGAGGGCAGGCATCACTTAGGGAAAAGGTTGGACGAGTGTGATGAATCTAACAGCCCGCAAATCCTGGGGCTAATTTTACAAATACAAATTTGATCATATCACTCCACTCTTTAAAGGGGGAAGGTGCAGTAAAATACGGCAGAACAGACCCACATCACGGGTGCTCTGTGGCCATCAGAAAGTATATGCAACACAACACCATTTTGTAAGTAATGACGTGCACGGAAAAGCGAGGGACTCACAAAAAATGTTAGGAGTGATAACCTCTGTGGACGCAAGACTTTTCCTTTTATTTTTCCTTTTACTTGTATTTTCTTTTATTTATTTATTTATTTATTTATTTATTTATTTATTTATTTATTTATTTATGGCTGCATCGGGTCTTAGTTGCGGTGTGTGGGCTCTTCGTTGCGGCACGAGGGCTTAGTTGCCCTGCGGCACGTGGGATCTTAGTTCCCTGACTAGGGATCGAACCTGCATCCCCTGCATTGGAAGGTGGATTCTTAACCCCTGAACCACTGGGGAAGTCCCTACTTGTATTTTTTAAGTTTTCTACAATGAACATGTATCATTTATTACTTTTGTAATAAAAACAACCTAACACAACCACAAAAACTATTTCTAAAAACGTACCAATGGGGCTTCCCTGGTGGCGCAGTGGTTGAGAGTCCGCCTGCCGATGCAGGGGACATGGGTTCGTGCCCCGGTCCGGGAAGATCCCACATGCTGTGCAGCGGCTGGGCCCGTGAGCCATGGCCGCTGAGCCTGCGCGTCCGGAGCCTGTGCTCCGCAACGGGAGAGGCCACAACAGTGAGAGGCCCGCGTACCGCAAAAAAACAAAAACAAAAACAATGTTGCCCCACTGCTCACTGGGCAAAATCCAAACACTTGCGTGGCCCTCAAGGCTTCGTGTGTTCCCCCACCAGATTCTTGGACTGAGATATGGCCTTCGAGTCTCTGGTTCTCCGACCCAGAGCGAACTTCCCTGAGTCCCTTCTGGGCGGTTGGGAGAGTCAGGCCGACCGGGCTGAGACCAGCACAAATCAGTTCTCAGCTCCGTGACAGATCGTCTAAAATCGTCCACACATAAGTTTGTGGGCGCTGGGGAGGGGGGCAGCACAGGCCACAGAGGAAGGACGTGTGCGGGTCAGGCTGCTCCAGACCAGGGAACCCCAAGGACCCCGCGTCCCCAGGCCTCGCCTCAGGACACAGCCCCACGTCCACCCACGTCAGGGATGCAGCAGAGCGCAGCCGCAGTAAAGAGCCACCGGGAGGCGGGTGGTGACTCAGGAGAGGTGGAAAGCCTTTCAAAAAGGTCAGAAATTCTTTCCTCTGGTTTGTCCACCACCATCCCGGCCAGCTCACCATGAGTCTGCTCAGGCCACCCGATGGGCGATGCCCGGTGTGCGGTTTTGGGCCCCGGGCTCCCTCCTGCGGAGCCAACAGGCTGCAAAGCCATTCCCTGGTCCTCTCAAAACGTCCGCCCATCTCGCTGATCACAGGCACGGACAGAAGGCTCGGCTTGAGTGGGACAGACCCCGACAGATGGAGCGGAGAGGGAGGCCCGCAGAGCACTTTTCCCTGCAGACGCTCGTCACAGGCACTCGGCCAGACACCACGCTCCCAAGCGAAGGGCAAGACTGCTTCTTAAAATGCACCGTCTTCCCTCAAGGAAGGACGTCAGCAGAGTGCTGGGCTCAGGTGAGACAGCAGGGCCTCAGCTGGCGGCCGCCCCGTCCACTGCCCACCCTCGGCCGGGGGCCCCGGGGGGACCTACCTGACCTTCTCCTCTGCGAGCTGCTCCAGGGCAGAGTGGAGGTCGTCCGTCTCCTTCACAAACTCCAGGTGCCTCTGCTCTGCCTTCTCCAGGTCCTGCCTCGCCTTGTCTCGCTCCCTGACCATCTGCTCCACCTGCCCCCTGCGTGAAGGAGGCGGGGTCAAAGGGGACACCGCTCTGGGCCCAGCAAGCCCGTCTGCAGGAACAAACACGGCTGGGCTAACGGCGCCGAGCAGTGGCCAGCGCTGGGCTCTGACCCACCTCCTCCCAGGGCCGTTTCTACAGTTACTGTGCCCAGTTTACAGAAGCACATACAGTGACAGGCCAACTGCCTGGCAAAGGGGTCTCTAGCAGGTTTCTGAACCAGGAGGTCTGAGCCTAGAACGTGCAGCGTGCCACCCCTCCAGATGGCCTCAGGACAGGCAGGAATTTATCTACGCTCCCTCTTGCCTGCAGCTGGGCCTCGGGCCCCAGGGATCCCTAGCACCTAACCTGGGACTGGATGCATAAAGGGGAGAAGGCTGGCCACCCATTATCCTGCCTGGCCACAGCCCTGCCACCTGCAGCCTGGCATCAGAGTGACTGTGCAGGGAGTTGCCCAGAACAGAGGAGATTCCTGTATGTGGCCCTGTCCCTGTCTGGTCACCCTGGGTCCCGCCCAAGGCTCTGTACAAACCATCTCTGGCACCAGCTATTCTGGTGCCCGTTTCTCCCACTGAAGAGGCATCCCTGTCCCAAAGCACAGTCTTTCTCTGGTCCCCTTTGCCGAACTGCCTGACAGAAGGCTCATCTGTTGGTACCTAATGAGATGCAAAGTCTTGAGGATCGAGATTGGGATTTCTGCCAGCCTTTTCTGTAGCTTCAGAAAATCAATAAACACACGAAAACCAATGTTTGTGCCGACCTGCTAAGCAGACAGACGGCCTGAAAAGCCAGCCAAACCCAGAGCCAAACCCAATTAAAATGGTTTGTGTTCTTGGCCCAACTGCCGTGCTGTGCTTTGTGACTGTGTTCGAAGCATCCTTCTTTCTCCTCCTGCCGGGTGCCCGAACCCGGGGGCAAGGAGGCCGGTCTAGCCAGGGGCACCCACACACCCTCCCCATCGGGGCTCTTACTGGCGGAAGCTCAGCTCCTGGCGGTAGCAGGCCAAGGCTGCCTGCTGAGTGGCACCGCCCACCATCATGAGCTCGTTCTCAAGGGCCCAGGCCAGCTCCAAAAGGTTCACCTTCTCGTCCACACTGAAGTCGAGGCTCTGAAAATAGCAAGGCCCATCAGCCAGGCAGGATGAGTGGGTCTCCAGACACTTCCTGGCTCCCTCAGGACAGTCAGGCCCAGACCACGTCGTCCCTGCACCTTCCTTTTCTCTCTGCAAAGTCTCTGCCTCTTGGGTGGAGCCCTTCCCCTGCCCCATCCCCGCTGACGGTCCCCCCATCCCTGTCAACCCCAGTGTCCCCCCATCCCCACTACGGTCCCCCCAACCCTGTCAACCCCAGTGTCCCCCCATCCCCACTACGGTCCCCCCATCCCTGTCAACCCCAGTGTCCCCCCATCCCCACTACGGTCCCCCCAACCCTGTCAACCCCAGTGTCCCCCCATGCCTCGAGGGTGGGCATGACCCAGGCTGGACAGAGTCCCCCTCCCTGGACAAAGTGACAGACACAGAAGGGGGCATGTCCCAAGCAGAGGACTTTGGGGATTGATAGGGAGGCCAGAGAAGGGCTTTTTCCCTGTGAAATCAAGTGTTGTATAAACCACGTGGGCCCTGGGGAGCTGCACAAGGGGACTGAACCTGAGGCCAAGGCCCCCAAGAGGCCAGCAGAGTCCAGACAACACCCGGGGCTGGGACCCCCGAGCCTAAGGTCCTTCCCCGACTGACCACGAAGGTCCCTAACATCCTCCTCCTGCCCAAGCTAGTTTGACTTGGGTTTTTGCCATTTCAGACTCAAAGAATCCTGACTTAAATGTCTCTGAACTATACAAACAGATACAGGAACAGATGGGGGTTCTATTGGTGGACACAGGACCTATCAGAGAGAGATGAGCCACAGCCCAGCATTCCAGAGAGTCACACTCATTCGCCCTCGGGATTCGGAAAAGTACAGTTAAAAGAATGGAAAAATTTTGTTTTATGTATTTTACCATAATAAGAGAGAAAGTAGGACAGGAACGCCCGTCCATCCTGCTGGCTGCCCAGTAAGAACACTTTTGCCACGTCTGCTCTTTCAGCGATAGGTGCGCTTGGCTACAAGGCCCAGACACACGGGCAGGGCAGGCACGTGGCAGGGCCCACGGGGAGGCCCTTCCTTTAACTTATGAGGTGGAGACTTGAATCTCCGTCCTTCCCTACGGCCGCGAGTGCTTCTGGAGAGAAATGACACTCAGCTGAAGCGTGTGCAGCAACTGGGAAGCTGAAGTCCTGACACAAGCGCACACTTCCCAGCAACGAAATCACGGGTGGGGGCAGAGGACAGAAAGTGGTCCCAGCAGCAGCTTCCCAATTAGAAAAACCACGTGGCACAACGTGGGCGCCTGCCTCCTGGTGTTCATGCCCGTGTACTCCTGCTGTGCTGACCGGGACGGACCTACGTAACCCCCAGGATGGTGCCTGGGTAGCAGTGTGTGGCTTCCCAGGCCAGGGCATGGGAGGCTGAGGCCCCTCTCCGCTCTCCTGGACGGGGCTCTGGGGAAGCCAGCGCCATGCTGGGAGGAGGCTCAGGCTGCCCTGGAGAGGAGCCCACGTGGCAGGGAGGGGTGGCCTCCAGCCTCCAACGAGGTCCACTCCCCATCCTGCTGGGCCTCGGGAAGACCGCAGGGCAGGCTCCTGGAGACCCCAGGCTAGGAACACCCGGCTGCGCGGCTCCCGATTCCTGAGGAGGTCAGGGATCCGCACAGAGCAGCCCTGGCGGTGGTCCCACAGACACTCGCGTGAGGTCCTGAGAAGCTGGGTGTGGGAGGCCAGCACGTCCAGGCCAGGGCTCGCCTAGCGGGCTTCCTCCCCCAGGGAACACACCTCTCTCAGGCAGGTGTGCTCAGGGCAGCTGGCGGTCCCGCCCAGTGTCACAGGTGACCAGTTATGGACCTGCTGAGCCAGGACACCCCGACTGCCTGCCAGCTCGCCCGAGAGCCACCCCGTGTCAGGGGGACAGATACGCCTGGGGGGCCACGTGGAGGGTCCTGCTGAGGGGAGTTCAGTAACATCGCTGCCTCTCAATTCAATGGAATCAAACCCTGAGCAACTGGAAAATCATCAGTTGCTAAAGGAATGGAAACATGCTGCGACAGCAAGAGATTAGTAAAAAGAATAAGTCCTGAAGTGTCGGGGGCAAGCGTGAGACTCGTCACTGGCCAGATCCTGACGGCAGCCAGCCCACCTCCACGTGCAGGGAATCAGGAGCAGCGTCTTAGGGAGAATCTCAAAACCATGAGCCTCTGGGACTTTCCTGGTGGTCCAGTGGTTAAGGGCTCTATGCTTCCACTGCAGGGGGCACAGGTTCAATCTCTGGTTGGGGAACTAAGATCCTACGTGCTGTGTGGCACAGCCAAAAACAAAAAAACAAAAAACCATGAGCCCCTCTGCTCTTGGCCCTCCCCGGGGGCCAATTTCAGTGGTCCGGCCTCAGCCTCTGGTTCTCAGAATAGTCCTGTGGGCCAGCTGTCCACGGATGGCCTTGTGTCGGGCTCCGCCCGGGCTGCTGGGCAGCGGAACCCAGCAACGGCTAAGCTTAGGTCCAGGAGAGTCTGGCCTGAGGAGTTGGGCAGATCGTCTTCAAGGCTGGATTTTTGCTCCTTCCTGTTCTATTGTTTTGTGCCAATATGGACATTTTTGGAGGCAATACAATAGAAGCTATTAAGAGGTAAAATGCGTACCTTCAGGAATCCGCCCTACCGAGAAATACCAGCATAGAGGCAGCAGGCTATACGTGCATTACAGATGACGAGATTCATAACAGGAAAAAAACGTATGTGTCCCACGACAGGGAAAGGGTAATGTAAATTAGCAAGGTATACGGTGTGACACCAATTTTGCAAAAGAAAATTTTTAAATGGGAATGTCTAAATATGCATTTCTTTCCTGTGCCAGGGAAGAGCTCGCAGAATGCCCACCAGACCTTTACCTGTCGCCATCCCTGGAGACCAGGAGCAGAGGGGGGCAGGCTTTATTATTCTATAGATTTCTGTAGAGCTGAAGCTTTTTTTCCAATGGAAAGTGAAATTTGGAAATGAAACTAACTCATCTAGTTCGCGACACCTGCCCCAGCACCCTTCCCTTGCTGTGCCCTCCCTGTGTGCACCTGACTTGCCACCCAGGGCAGAACTCCCTCCAAAGCCCCAGGGCTGCCCTGCGCCCCCACAGAGGGGACCTGACTGACCAGGGAGAGCACAGGCCTCCTCGTGTGCGACCACTGGAGGGAGGTCGGAGGGTGGGTACGGGGAGAAGAACTCCCCACAGAGCTCGTCCGGGGCGAGTAGAAACACTCGGACGTCTGTGACAGTGGTGTCCACTAAGACGTCCCTCCTCCAGGTCAGCAGATCAGCTCCAGGGCTGACACGCACCGGGGAGGAGAGTCTAAGATGCTGAAACCTACCTTCAAACAGATTTGTTTCAGGCTGTGGTTTTCTCTGTTTTTTACTTATTATGTTTTTAAGACTTCCTATATCTCAATATCAAAAAATAAAGAAAAAAGTATTACGATGGGCCTTCCCTACACAGGGCCTGTGTCTGCGGCGGGGGGGACGGGGAGCTCCGTCCAGCCTGCCCTGTGGGCAGCGGCCCCGACCGCCTAGACGCCTCTGCTGGAGCAGCCGTGCACGACCGGTCCAAACCTGCAAGACCTCCCTGCCGTTGCGCAGCCCCTCCTGGGCCCATAGGGTGACGATCTGCTCCGGGAACGCAAAGCCGGTACCGTCGTCCACGCTGCACAGGAGGCGCGGGCCCGAGCTCACGGACACAAGGGATGACGTGGTGGTCTGGCCACCACCCTCCTCTGGGACCTGCACGTGGGGACAAGTTCTGTGAGCCCCCGTGGCCTCCTCATGCACCCTCCCCGACCTCCCCGCCTGTGTGGCCTCCCCGAGGCCTGAGAACAGCGCTGATTCCTGCTCCAGGGAAGGGGGCGCCCGCAGGATCTGACTCGAAGCCCAGGGCTCAGCGCTGTCCACGCCAGGCCATGCAGGGGACGCCCAGCGCCTGCCAGGCCCCGAGGTAATTTCTCCCCAAACCACTAATGGCTTCCTGCTGAGGGAAACCTGGTCTGTGCAGAGAAACCCAAGACGGGCTTCAGAAGGAGGGCGGGGGTGGCCCAAGCAGAGGACGCGTGTCCTCAGGATTCAGGGTCAGGGAGTTTTAAGACAAGGACAAAAGAATCCCTCAGCCAGAAAGCTGACCTGTGAGGCCGAGGTGCTGCAAGAATCCAGCTGTGGGGCTTCCCTGGTGGCACAGTGGTTGAGAATCTGCCTGCTAATGCAGGGGACACGGGTTCGAGCCCTGGTCTGGGAGGATCCCACATGCCACGGAGCAACTAGGCCTGTGAGCCACAACTACTGAGCCTGAGCGTCTGGAGCCTGTGCTTCGCAACAAGGGAGGCCGCGATAGTGAGAGGCCCGCGCACCGCGATGAAGAGTGGTCCCCTCTTGCCACAACTAGAGAAAGCCTTTGCACAGAAATGAAGACCCAACACAGCAAAAATAAATTAATTAATTAATAAACTCCTACCCCCCCCAACATCTAAAAAACAAAGAATCCAGCTGTGCTTCCTGCCCCTTGGAGGGCAGGGCCCTTCACACACGCGTCTGCAGTCGGGGCCAGAACAAGGAGCAGCAGCTGGGGGCCCCCAGACCACCAGGCCCACCTGCTCCCCGATGGAGCAGGAGAATCTCCGTCTGGGCCCAGGTGCGAGGCCCCACGTCACCACTCCAGCCACGCTGGCATCCACATGCACAGGACGCAACCCCATGGCCACGTCAGCACTTCCCGGGCAGGAACGGGGGCCGCTGTACCTCAGAGGAGGCCCTCCCTCCCACAGGCTCTGGGCACGACTGCACTGTGGTCTCTGCCCTCAGGTGGCCTGGCACCATTCCTCATCTCTCCTGGTTCCTTCCCTGTCTCAGTGGCTTCAGGTGCAGAAACCTGATTCTCAGACGCGCCTGGCCTAGCAGAGAACAAGGTCACTGTTCCTGCAATGCCGCCCACAAACTGCGGGATCAGCCACGTCACCAAAGAAGCCTCAGCAAGACTCCCCAGGACAACCGTGCCCTGTGGTGGGAGACGGAGGCTGACTGTCCTGGGATTGAGCAAAACCAAATGCACCGAACATCACAATTTAAATAACCACCTAAAATCTGCTCTCCTCCAGCTGGCCTTGTACAGGATAAAATTCAGGAATACAGGATGGGGAGAGCACAGCTCCAGGAATGCTTGTTAAGGTTAATCCTGGGGAAGGCACGGACCCGTCAGTGACTCTGCCCTCCGGGGAGGAGGGAAAGGGGGTACCCTTGTTGGAACACAGTGTACCCCACATTGAGGCATAACAAGGCAACTGCCAGGGAATCCTCGTAAGACCCCTATGAGGTAGGTGTGTCCATTGTACAGACAAGGAACCTGAGGCTCAGAGAAGGCGAGTAGCTCACCAGTGACACACAGCTTGGCAGGAGCCATGCCAGGTCAGCCCAAGGTTGCACAGCCTCCCACAGCACACGTGTGTGTACACACCACGAGCAACTCCTGGGCACCCTCTGTGGAGACCAGGCGGAGAGGTCAGGCCTGCCGAAGATGCTGAAGGCCAGAGAGTGATGGCCGTCGCCCTGGGGTTCAAGAGTTAATCGTCCCATTTTACCTGGTAATGAGACCAGGACCCGCTCGGCTTGACAAGTGTGGAAGATTCCAGAAGTTGAGGGAATCCATGACTGAACAGGCCAAGCTGGAATTCCTCTAGACTCACTCTGCCGTCACCGTCTTGGTCCAGCTTGTTGAACAGGTCTTCAAGTTCCTAAATAAAAGCCCCCAGGCATCTGCTCAGAGGCTCTCCCACCGCAGTTGTGCCCACCCCACCCAGGCCTGGCCCCCACCCTCCCCAAGCAGGCGGCTCGCTGTCCAATCCAAACAGTGGTCTCCCCTCTCTGGCTTGTGAAATCCACACACCTGGTCAGTTTCCATCCTGCTGTGAATGGCCACCTGCGCTTCCCAAAACCCACAAACACCCATCCCGTGTCTGCCGTGCCAGGAGCTTGCTGGATGGAGGGACATGTACGTATGGAACATGGCCCGGGCGCCCAGCAGTTCAGGGTCAGCAAGGGCAGGGCTGAGGGCACTTCAGTAAGGAGGGGCCTGTCCCATCACACTGCCCTCCTCTTCCCCTGGCCCCCGCAGGAGGAAAGGGGTGAATACAGCTGCTGGGAGCGTAGCCAGACGCTGCGGGCACCACACTTGGGCTGGGTGGCAGATCTGGGCCGCTGAGGAGGCGGGGGGAGGAGTGCCCCCAGCAGAGGAGGATCCTGCGTGAAGGCGGCCAGAGACGGACCTTCGACACAAGCCCTGGGAGTCAGCACAGGATGTGAGACCAGAAGGTGACAACTGAATCAGTGTCTGACGGTGAAGGGGTTTTCCAGGCCCAGCACCAACCGTGACCACCACAAAGACCCAGCCCATCAGGGAGGTCCACCCCGCCCTCTCTCACCTCCTTCTCCAGGCCCTGGAGCCCGACGCTCTGGCAGAGCAGGGCCAGCTCCTGCTCGGTGAGGTGGCCGCTGCTGCCCACACCCAGCTCTTCCCAGAGGCCCCGGACCCGGCTCTCGGGGGTGTCGAAGGAGGAGCTGCAGGGCTTCCGGAGGCTCCCGAAGACCTCAGAACCCCAGGTTGGCAGCTGGCCTGAAGCAGGGGACACATACCAAGGCTGTAATTTACTCTGAAATCGGATGGAGTGATGACTGGGCGGAGGGACGGGCACATGGACACATGTGAGACACAAGCTTCACAGGAGGAATCCAGGTGGTGGGTACACAGTGCTCGCGGTACAATCCTTCCACTTTCAGTCTATGCACATTGTCACAATCAAATGGAGGAATCTGCTGCATGTGGGGAAAGCATTTTCTTTCTTCAAAAAAATATTTATTTATTTAGGTTGCTCCGGGTCTTAGGTGCAGCATGCAGGATCTAGTTCCCTGACCAGGGATCAAACCCGGGCCCTCTGCATGGGGGCCACGGAGTCTTGCCCACTGGACCACCAGGGAAGCCCCAGAAAGCATTTTCTGAAGGGAACCTGCGAAGCCACAGCACTGAGAGCACAGCTGCAAGGTTTGTACTTAGAACAAAAAGGCCAGGTTTAAAAAACGAATTTTTAGAAACTCTTCAAACCTACCCAAAGTAAAGAGCACAGTCCAGCAAAGGCCAGCGGTCCTGTTCCTTGGGCAGCCGGCCACCCCGGCTTCATCTACCCCGGTTTATTCTTTTTTTTTTTTTTTTTTTTGCGGTACGCGGGCCTCTCACTGCTGTGGCCTCTCCCGTTGCGGAGCACAGGCTCCGGACGCGCAGGCTCAGCGGCCATGGCTCACGGGCCCAGCCGCTCCGCGGCATGTGGGATCTTCCCAGACCGGGGCACGAACCCACGTCCCCTGCATCGGCAGGCGGACTCTCAACCACTGCGCCACCAGGGAAGCTCCCCCCCCCGTTTATTCTTGCCCAAGTTTTTGAAAGCAAATGCCAGCTGCTGTATTCTCACCCCTGTGTGCTTCGTGCGTACGGCTGATCCCAGTGCCACTATCACCCGACAAACCAACAACGATTTACCCAGCTCTCTCTCAAGAGTCTCCCGACAGTCGATTTCTTTGAATCAGTATCAACACAGAATCCTCCCCGTGCATGTGGTTATTCCTCTCGAGGCCTTGGATCACGAGCAACTCACTGCCTGCCCCACTCTGCTTCCTCGCATCCCTCCAGCACTAACATCGTCTATAAACCAGAAGTTAGCATCAAAGCCTAGTTTGGATTCAGGCTCAGTTTTATCTTTTCTCTTTTTCTTTCTGGCAAAAACGACCCAAGGTGGGCTGTGTTCTCCACGCCACCCCACCGCAGGAGGCACACGTGTCTTTGAGATGCAAAGACACCTCAGTGAGCCTGGATGACAGACGGCCAGGTTTCATAACTTTTATACTTTAGCCAGGTGGCTTACTGAGGTTTCTGAAGCTTTGCCGGAGAGACACCCTCTGGAAGAGGACAGACCTTGCGGGTGCCCACGAGGAGCTCTCCTCGGATGAGCGAGGCTTCAAAGCAGAGTTCCCTCCACACCCAGGCCACACCACCCAGCCCAACACAGGAAGAGGGCTGCCTGCACCTGACCAGACCTGGGCTCTCGGCCAGTGGTCTAGAGTTTTCAGGAGAGGAGCCACCTTGGCGTTACTTTGATAACCCAACTAACGATCAGAAAGCCACTTTGCCAAGGAAAGCTAGGGCCTGTGTGCTCACGAATGACGCTGTGGGTTGAGCTGAGGAAAACACAAGGAAAGGGCCACCTCCGAGATCCCTTCCAGCTTAAAACATCTGAAAGTTCTACGTAACAATGGAAAAGCAATTCTGACACCCGGGTGTATTCTCATGGTTGGCAGAGGAGAAAATAAGTCCTCTGAGGTCTGACATGACTGTTCACACACCAGAGTCAGTTCTAACCTGGAGGGAAAGAAGAACTCCAACCTGTCTCTGGGCAGAGTCCGAAATGACTCGCTGAATAACCTCCCCAGGAGCCCTTCCTCTCGTCCCCTAGATTTACAGAGTCCAGGGAATTTAGGACATGACTTGGCTGCTCTTCTGGACACAAAAGCGTCCATCTGCTTCGTCCAGTAGCACAGGCACTCCGGTCATTCCCCTGACGTCACCAAGCTCAATGCTGAGCCACCAAGAGCCTCAGCCCCCGAGGACCACAGTCTGGATAATGCTCAGTGCCAGTGCAGACTTCTCACTCAGGAGAAGCTCAAGGTCAGCTCGGGTCTCGCCCTCGAGCCATGTTCCTGCACGTTCTGCCCTGTGACACACTCCAGTGGGAGGTGTCCTTAAGGCACCTGCAGACCCATGTGCTGATGCACCCAGATTTGCTAAGCACGCCTGCGGCTGCCTTCCAGGTGCTCCGTCAGGCTCTCCAGGACCAGAACCACGTCTTACCCTTGACTCGGGGAAGACAGGGCCCCAGGCGGCAGGGAGGCTGCTGGCCCAGGCCGGGTGCTTCAGGAAGGAGTCCCCAGGCCCACGCCTGCCGGCTGGGGTCATGCTGATCCTCCCAGACCGTGAAGCTGCTCCCTTAGCCAGCGGCCCCCGCTCGAGGGTCTGACCTCAGGGGTCTCCCAGAGCTGGGACCCTGCCCCCAGGAGAAGGGCCCCCCAGGGACACCACCCACACCGGGCACTTCCCAGGAAATTGTCCTTGGCTGGTGGCCCGCTGCCTGGCAGCCTAGCACTGGCCAAAGGTGGCACCGACCACAAGGCCGGGCTTTACCTTGTGCTTCAAACAACTCATTCTGAGGGTCCTTCGCACTTTCGGCTTCTTCATCGGACTTGAGACTCTGGAAAAACAGAAAGAAAAGGACGTGTGAGTCCCCAAAGGAAAGGGCAGTGGATGGAGCACCGGGAACAAGCAGAACAGTCTGGTGGGGCTGGGGCGGGGGACACCTGAGGAAGGGGAGCCTCAGCCCACAGGGCAGCCCTGGTGGTCAGCCACGAGGCCCCGTGCACACCAGCTTCCTCTCTCGGACCGCCCACTGCGGCCTGCACTCGGCACCCTCTGCATCCCGCCCCTCATCACCCATGTCTGTTGGCAACAATCAAGGAAGAGCAGGTCTCTGACCCCCAGGGGCTCCGGCGACAGCAGGTGATCTGCTGAGACCTCGGTGGCCAAGGGGCTGGGCCACCAAGAAGTCCAGTAAAACCTCATGCTTCTGTGACCGAGTCTGCGGACCACAAAGTCAAAGTCTGCTTCTGATTTTGGAAGGAACACTGGCTTGACCAGGACTCAGCACTTAGAAACGGTGCTGAACTGAGGCTGGAGCTCTGGGGGCAGGTGGTATATCTCATTTTTCTAATGCATTCAACCTGCTGACAACCCTAAAGGCAGCAACCCTAGGGTCCTAGTTCTGGGGAGCAAAGATGGTTTTAAGAAGCAGAACGGCCACAGAGATGGTGTGGACACATGAAGCCTTCCATCCCTGGGGCCAAATTTAAGAGAGAGAATAAAGCAGCAAGGGCCTAGGATTTATTGGTGCCGCCCAAGTGCAGCACATCCCTCAGAGAAGCGACTCCAGGATCTAAATATATATTTATTTGCTTTTCTTTTTGGCCTCAACAAATGTTGAAAATATAAACAAATTAATATGGGGGCCCAGAGCTGTCTTATTACAGGGAAGCCCCCCTAGAGCCTCATCAGACAGATGTGGACATCATGGAGAGGAGACAGGAACCTTCTGGAACCCCGAAAACAGGTCCAACGGGCCACGATCAACCTGTGGGGTGTGGATCTTCCCCGTGGACGTCCTTCCTGACACAAAGCCCTCGAGGCTCCTGCAGTGGACAGCTCAGGGAGCCCGGGGTCCCCGGAGGCATCTGGCATGACGTGCCCGCCAAGTTGTGGAGGGTGAGCCTCGGTTGCGCCCGGTGCTGCTTTTTCTATCCTCGGCTGATTAACCTCCCTCTCCTCTGGCAGTGCCAGGGGAGGGGGGGTAGTGGTGAGCAGGGGATTCTCCATGGCCCCCATGTCTGAAGGAGGACGCTCTGTGGCCAGAGTTTCCCTGCAGACAGCGAGACCCAGAGACACCTTAAAACTAAATGTCACTCCCCATAGTGCTCTGGCGATGAGACAGATGCCCCTCCCATCTTCCCGTATCGTGTCACGTGAGCAGTGACTATGGGGAGGGGCGTGCGTACTTGGGGGAGGGCAAAGGTGGGGTCGACCCACCTCCACACTTTCCAGGGACGCGGAGCGTCGGAGCTGGCTTCTCACACTGGGCCTGGCAGGCTGCTCCGGTAAACACGGGGCTCCACCCGCAGCGTCGCAGGGCTCGGGGCAGCTCCGACGGCCATACCACTTAGAGCCGCTCACGTACTTTGGGGGGACGGCCCGGGGGGCACCTGGAATGAAAACGGGAGGTGTTCTCTCAAACAGCCTCTGGGCCCACATGTGCTGCCAAGATGCCCTTTACGAAGGTGCAGGTTCGGGCGCAAAGCGTGGCTCTCAGGGACACACACGGGAAACGTCTGGAAGAACACAGGGAATGGTCGACAGTGGGGCCGGGGCTGAGAGAGCCAGGCTGGGAGGCAGGGACTTTCCATCCTAAACTCTAGGTGCTGTTTAAATGTTTCCAAGCAAAATACGCTTTTATTATGCAATAAAAGACTAATACAAAAATCTAGCTTTTTACACAAGGAGAAAAGCCTCCAATAATCCAGCAACATACTGCTCTAGAGACCAGAAGGTCACGTCCCACCCACCCCCCTCACTACAGGACCCCCGCCTCGCTCCCCGGACGGGATGCCGTAGGCAAGGACCTCAGCATAGCTGGGGAGCCTGAGACTCCACATGGGTCTGAAGTCTGGGATAGAGGCAGGAGTGCAGTTTAGTTTGGGATTCATGAGAATCCCATAAGCCCCAATAAACCCCTTGCACTTTTCTTCCCTCCTTACCTGCCCACGTCTGCAGAGCAGTGGGGACCCCGCAGGCAGAGAAGAAATGATGCTGACTCTGTAGGGAATCTGGGCAGCCGGAGAGAGACTGGGGAGGGCGATGTGGGCCACGGCCAGGAGAGGACACAGGTTCAGAAGGAAGCAACCAGAACGGGCAGGTTGGGGGAGAGGATCCAAGGAAGTAAGGCCAGGTCAGGAAAACTGAGGACCGTTTCACACAGATGCGTCACGCTTCCTAAGGCCAAGTACCACCTCCCTTCTCTCCTCCGCACCAACGCTGCAGCCCCTGACCTTGGGACCATCAGCGGAGGAGGCTGGGTCCAACCTAGCCAGTGGTGCCAGTGACCAACAGAAACTGGGAACAAGGGAGGAGTTTGGGGAGGAAGCTGCTGAGTTCCACTTGACAGCAGACATGTAAGGCAGGCTGACCATGTCCCTGGGACACTCGGAGGTTATCACGGGCCCTGCCCGGGCCTGGAATCTCTCCCGTGTGGGAACTCCCGGGGCTGCTGGAGAGCAGGGAGCTGACGTCCTGGCAGGGAGGAAACAGGAGGCTCTGAGTGCCCCACGCCAGGGGGAGGGGCCAGCACACAGGCTCCGCACCTTCACTGCGGGGGGAGGTGCTGGAAGAGGAAAGTCACGGGAGGTGGGAGCAGGCAGCTGCAGCTCATTCTGGAAACCAGCTGCAGAAGACGAGGCGGGGCCTGATGCACGTAGGCCCTCCCCGGGCTCGCGGCTCACCTGGAGGTCGTGACCCAGCACCACGTCTGCCCCCTGTGGCTTGACCTTGCTCCTGCCCTTCCCCTCCCCAACCCGTCCATGTCCGGAGTCCCACCCACCCTGGACGTGGCCCCATTTCTTCATCATTTCAGCAGGTCAGCACTTTCCTCAGAGGAATGAGACGCCCAGAAAACACACAGCTGTTTCATAATGTTCCCCAAATGTGTCACTCTCCTCCCTCCAACAGAGAGAAACGCTCCTCTAGAAAAGAGTGTCCACGTGGCAAATCACAACAGGAAGCGGGCAGCTTCCCACCACCCACAGAACACAGAGCCGTGGCCTCTTGGCGGGAAGCACTGGGGGTCCCGGCCAGTCCCCACCTGCTGCCCAGACGGCCCGCAGAGCACAAGGCCAATGGTTCCCTGTGCTGGACACCTGGCTGTGCCTCCTGTGTGTGCGTATTTATTTATAGGAGTGGAATACCAAGGTCTACAAGTGAAAAGACATTGGTTATATGTTCTGTAGCGGCCTTTACTGAAAGGAGCAGAATGACGGGGAAGCGGGATGTTCTTCAAAACCCCGGGGCGTTTGGCCCCCTGATGACATGCTCATCCCTGAAGCATCAAGGCTCCAATCATTTTTCCAGTCATGGTGGGAGACGGTGGGAAGGACCGGCAGACAGATTAGAAAGCAGGAGAGAGCGACACTGTGGACAGGGCCAGGGAAGGAGGGATGAAGCCCCTGGACGGGGGAGGCTGGGAAGGTGGCTGCGGTGAGAAGCTGAAACGCGCACGGCCCTGGAGGACAGGGCAGGGCTCGCCCCAGCTCTCACAACCCGCGCCTGCAGGGCCACCCGGCGCCCTGCCTCTGTGAACAAGCCCCGTCCGAGCCACCTCAGGTGGGCTTACGACCGTGTAATTGAGGAAAGCACTGAAAATCGAAAGAAGAGAAAAACAACACAAAACAAAACCGGGGGGCTTCCCTGGCGGCTCAGTGGTTAAGAATCCGCCTGCCAATGCAGGGGTCACGGGTTCGATCCCCGGTCCAGGAAGATCCCACATGCTGTGGAGCAACTAAGCCCATGCGCCACAACTACTGAGCTTGCGAGCCGCAACTACTGAGCCCACATGCCACAAGTACTGAAGCCCATGTGCCTAGAGCCCGTGCTCTGCAACATGAGAAGCCACGGCAATGAGAAGCCTGCGCACCACAACGAAGAGTTAGCCCCTGCTTGCCACAACTACAGAAAGCCCACGAGCAGTAACAAAGACCCAATGCAGCCAAAAATTAAATAAATAAAAAAACTAAAAAAAAACCCAAAACGGGGGGGCTTCCCTGGTGGCGCAGTGGTTGAGAGTCCGCCTGCCGATGCAGGGGACACGGGTTCGTGCCCCGGTCTGGGAAGATCCCACATGCCGCAGAGCGGCTGGGCCCGTGAGCCATGGCTGCTGAGCCTGTGCTCCGGAGCCTGTGCTCCGCAAGGGGAGAGGCCACAGCAGTGAGAGGCCCGCCTATCGCAAAAAAAAAAAAAAAAAAAAACCCAAAACGGAACTGGTGTGGAAAAGCACCAGTCCTGAAACAGCTTCTTCCGTCTTTGGAGGAAGTGAGGACACCCCCACAGACGCACACGTGCTCCAGCATGGAGGGGGGGGCAGTGACATGGCCTTTCTTGGGCACATCCACGTCCACGGTCACACGATCACACTCCAAAACCCTGAGTTGAGAAAGGCAAGTGGGCTTCTTCCCATCTAAGAGGAGACAAGTGTGAGACAAAGCAGCCAATGACCTGAGCTGCAGGGCGATGGGGCTGCTGGCCGGCTGACTCCTCCCCTGCATCAGGGCTCTGGCGTGGCTCCAGCAGGAGGAGGTGGGGCAGCTGACTTCAGCCCCAGGGGCGGGGGCGGGGCCTGGCTCCAGGCTGCAAAACCCCACCTGAATAACAGGCAGGAGCAGCCACAGGACTTCTAGGATGGTTCACTGGAATCTACGTAAAACGTCCATCAGCTCCAAGCCTGGCACACAAAGCCTCCCTCACGGTACCCCTGGTGCCCAGATCATCGTGCACCTGCTCCCAACTGAGGACCTGCCCGGGCTCCAGGAGCAGACCAGGGGGCTGCTGCGGGGCAGACTCCTCAAACGCCTGCCCCACGTGGGAGGGAGGGACCCGCTGCCACTTCACTCTCCTTCCCAGCACTCGGCAAATGCAGCCTTGACCAGCCGGGGCACAGCAGCCGAGCCCGAGGGTCCAGCACGGCTTCGAATGAGCATGTCCGCCATCACCTTCCGACTGGAGCCCGCGGTCCACACATCAAGCGGGCCTCCCTCCAAAACCCTCCCTCCACCTCCTGACCAAAGCCACTACTTCCGTTTGTTCTGAAATATCACCTTTGTCCCACTGGCCCTGCTCAAAACCAGGATTCTCACAAATCCTAGAAGCACAGAGCACTACTGTCTGAGACAGAAGACAGGCTGAGGGCTGCCTCGGCTGGTGGCATCCTGCCTGCTCCGCCAGCCTCGAAGCCCTGGCTAACACCTCACACCTGCCTTGCGCTTTTGATTCTCCAGTGCTTCCACCCACGACACCCACTTTATCTTGTCAACACCCTATGCTGTAAGGACAGCACGTGGTATTAACTTGACATCTGTGATACTGAGATTTATAATAAATATGTATTTGGTCTTCCATCCCTGGCACAGCTCCTAAAACCCTTGGAATTTCCTAAGTGATGAGAGCAACCACACCTGAGTTTATGTTGATGCGGTGACTTTTGGAACCACACCTCAGGATGGGCTGGTTGCCAGGGAAACCAACTTTCAGCCCCACCCCCTGACCTCCAGGGATGTTGAGTTCAATCCCCGATGCCCAATCATTTGATCAGTCATGTCTGTAATGAAGCCTCCATAAAACCCAAAAGGACGGGGTTCTGAGAGCTTCCGAGTTGGTGAACATGTGGAGACTGGGGAAGAGTGCGGCCTGAAGGGGGCGTGGGCGCTCCAAGCCCCTTCCCACAAGCCCTCCCCACAAGCCTCTTATCCTGAGTCACATCATTTGTAATAAACCGGTGATCCAGTAAGTAAATGGGTTTCCCTGGGTTCTGCTCTAGCAAATTCATTGAACCCGAGGAGGTCGTGGGAGCCTCTGATCTATAACAGGTGGGTCAGAAGCACAGGTGACAACCTGGATTTGAGATGGCTGTCTGAAGAGGGTGCAGTTTTGGGGGACTGAGCCCTTGCCCTGTGGCGTCTGACGCCGTGTCCAGGTAGACGGTGTCAGAACAGAGTTGACTTGTAGGACACCCAGCTGGTGTTGCAAAACGGCCTGGTGTGGGAAAAACCACATATATCTAGTGACCAGAAGTGCCAGTATATTCAGAGGATTGTGTGTATTGTAGAGGAAAACAAAAGAGTCTTCCCCTTACAACACCATTTTACAAATAAGGAAGCAAAAGAAGAAAAAACCCGAACGTCAGTTCCAGTCTACGCAGCTTGGCAGAGACAGATCTGCTGCGTCGTTCGGTGAGAACATCATACCCCAGAAGTCACGGAATCACGGGAAGAGACGTAACAGAGACCGGGAAGGCCTCTTACCTGGCTCCAAAGAACTACTGTCTTCATCTGAGGAGCCGACACCAGCCTGTGATGACAAGACGGCCACGAAACCGTCCTTAAATTCCTCAAAGTTAACCTGTGGATTTGAGAAGAGAGGTCAACGCTACTTTTTACAGGTCACATACGTAACACCCTGGCCTTTTGGTTTTTCTCAGATGGAAGATCTTATGTTGCCTTCAGCACTGAGGACATTCATTTTTTCAAATATTGACTTAAGATTTAAAAGAATTGAAGATGTAATAAGGCAAGTAAAAGTGAACCATAACCCCATCACCAAAAAACACTATTAACAACTCCATAAAAGTAAATCAGACCACATAATTAGAAAGCAGTGTAGAAAAGAGGTGTCTGATGACCACAAACATTAACACATAAAGAAAAAGAAAAATCCACGTTCTCACCACCCACCAAGAAAGAGAAAACAGCAGCACCTGGGCGAGCCCTCCACCACGGTTCCTTTCCTGATTAAGTCCCCCGGCCCCTACTCTGACTCTAATAACATCGTTGCTTTTATACCTCATTTACATGCACCCCTAAACAATACAGTTTACTTCTGCCTCTTTTAAAATTTGATCTAAGGGCTTCCCTGGTGGCGCAGTGGTTGAGAGTCCGCCTGCCGATGCAGGGGACACGGGTTCGTGCCCCGGGCCGGGAAGATCCCACATGCCGTGGAGCGGCTGGGCCCGTGAGCCATGGTCGCTGAGCCTGTGCGTCTGGAGCCTGTGCTCCACAACGGAAGAGGCCACAGCAGTGAGAGGCCCGCGTACCACAAAAAAAAAAAAAAAAAAAAAAAAAAAATTTGATCTAAATGGAATCATGTGTATACACTATTTTGTGTCTTAGACTCAATATTACCTCTGTAATATTCATGTAACTTGCTGTGCATGATCCACCCATTTTCTCTGCTCTGTGGTGTAACTGAGCAATAATTTATTAATCTACCCTCCTGGGCTTCCCTGGTGGCGCAGTGGTTGAGAGTCCACCTGCCGATGCAGGGGACATGGGTTCGTGCCCCGGTCCGGGAAGATCCCACATGCCGTGGAGCGGCTGGGCCCGTGAGCCATGGCCGCTGAGCCTGCGCGTCTGGAGCCTGTGCTCCGCAACGGGAGAGGCCACAGCAGAGAGAGGCCCGCGTACTGACAAAAAAAAAAAAAAATCTACCCTCCTGCTGGTGGATATTCCCATTGTTTCCAGAGTTTAGTTATTTTTTAAAAACCAACAAAAAAACCCAGCTTTGAACAGTTACACATGTGTCCTTAGGCGTTTCTTTGGAGTATACGCCTAACAATGGGATTGCTGGGTCATAGAATATACATTTAAATCCTCTTGGTGAATTGAATCTTGTATTACTGTAAAATGCTGACCCTCTTTAGTTCAGTAATGATTTTACCACAAAGACTAGCTTTCTTATGGAGTATTTACCTGTTATATCTTTTTACCAAATTTTGTTTTTTTAACCAAACTTTTAATAATGTCAATTTTTTATATCCTTATGTTTTAGACATGTCTCTTATGAACGGTATATAGTTGGATTTTTTTCCCAAATCTGAAAATCTTTATCTTTTAACTGAAACATTTTACATTTAATGTCGTTACTGATATATTGGGTTGGCCAAAAAGTTCGCTTGGGTTTTTCCATAATATTTAGATTTAAATCTACTATTTTATTTGTGCTTTCAGTTTGACCTGCCTGCTTTTTCTCCTTTCTTTCCTCTCTTCGGATTTACTGATTTTCTTTTAGGACTTCATTCTTCCCCTTATTAATTGAGAAGTTATACAGTCTATTTCCATTCTCTTATTGTTTATCCTAAAAATGACAGTACACATCCTTAGCTTGAAAGTTTACTATCAATCAATGCTTTTTGTTTCAGCAAAAACATAATTTATTAAAAGACTAGTGGAAATGATCCAGATGTCCAAAAAGAGAATGGGTAAATAAACTGTGATTCAGTCAGACAATGAAAGATGACAATAGGGGAAAAAAAACCCAAATCACTGACAGAGACAATGTATCTACATTGTGTGAATGTAGCTCACAGACATAATACAGAGTAAAAGAACCAGAGAGTATACACTGAGCATATGCTGTGTATTTTCGCTTGTATAAAGTTCAGAAATAGGCAAACAAGTCTATGCTGTTGGCATCAGGACAGTGGTAACTGTCGGAGGCAGAGGGACCGCAAGGGCACCTGAGGAGGGATGCAGGATGCTGGCGGCCCAGGTGTGTTCAGGGCAGATGTTTACTGAGCTGCACTCTTCAGCTCTTTTCTCTACCTGTGCTTCTACTGAAGTCCCACAGAAGGAAATCAACACAAGAGCTTACTGTCACCAGTAAAACAGGCCTGGGCTGTAGGTCCAAGCATGCTTCCCACACCTGGCACAGCACTTGAATGAGCACATTCTGTTGCTGCCGATGGGCACTAAATGCAGCTGTTGGCTTGGGGGCACCTCTGCCTCAGTTACACACGTATCGGATCTGACACTGGATTACTTGTTTATTTTCTGTCTCCCCGACTAGCATGTGATCTCACAGTGACCCAGTGCAAATACTCAACAAATATCTAATGGATGTGTTTGCCTCTATATCGTCTCAAAACTGAGCAGAATTCACCTTCTCACAGGTGCATTCTTTCGCCTTTGCTCTTAAAGAGTATCTTTTTTTTTTTTGGCCGCTCCTCGCGGCACGCGAAATCTTAGTTCCCCGACCAGGGACTGAACCCTCGCCCCCTGCAGTGGAAGCTCAGAGTCGTAACCACTGGACCGCCAGGGAAGTCCCCTTAAAGGGTATTCTTGCCGAGTATGAGATTCAGGTTGCCACCAGTCCTCTTTTAGTACATTGGAGACACCTTTCCATTGGCTTCTGGCTTCTACGGTCACATCTGAGAAAGCAATAGTCAATCTAACTATGGCTGATTTTCAGGATATGTCTTTTTTCCCCTGGCTGCTATTTTAAAAATTATTAAATGTTTCATTTTGAGATAATTATAGATTCACATGCAGTTGTAGGGAAAAAATACAGAGAGATCATGTGTACCCATCTCTGGCTGCTTTTAAGATGTCTTTGTTTCCCTTCACTTTCACAATAATATGGCCAGATGTGGATTTCTTTTTATTTATGCTACTCAGAATTCCATGGGTTTTTGGAACCTTAAATCTGTTTTGGAAACTTTTTAGCTATTATCTGTTCACAAAATCTCTCCTCATTCACTCCTCTCCTCCTGGGATTCCAACCAAAGGGATGTTCCCCGGTCTTCACCTTCTCTTTATGACATCACGCTGCATCCTGGGTCAGTGCTCTTTTCAGCTGTGTCTAATCTGCTGTTAAACTCTTAAAAGTTGTATTTGGTTCTTTATTCAGATTTGTTATGTCACTTTTTAGAGTTACCTCTTTCCTGTGGATATTTTCAAGCTTGTTTTTTTTAATTTTTTAAAATTTTTTGGCTGCATTGGGTCTTTGTTGCTGCACGCGGGCTTTCTCTAGTTGCGGCAAGCAGGGGCTACTCTTCGTTGCGGTGCACGGGTTTCTCATGGCAGTGGCTTCTCTTGTTGCAGAGCATGGGCTCTACGTGTGCGGGCTCAGTAGTTGCAGCACGCAGACTCAGTAGTTGTGGCTCGTGGGCTCTAGGGAGCTTGGGCTTCAGTAGTTGTGGTGCACGGGCTTAGTTGCTCTGGGGCATGTGGGATCTTCCCGGACCAGGGATCGAACCCATGACCCCTGCACTGGCAGGTGGATTCTTAACCACTGCGCCACCAGGGGAGTCCCTCAAGCTTGTTTTTTGTTTAATCTCTCCTAACATAGTAACCATAGTTGGCTTATACTTTTTGCCCAGTAATTCCAATACTTCACATCTCTGTACTCTGCTTCTGTTGCCTGTTGTTTCTCTGGCTCTCGCTCATCTTGATTTTGTGCCTAGTTACCCTTGACTGTATGCTGGTTATTGTATATGACTATTACTTAGGAAGAATTACAGACCCAGGCTGAGGGAACTTTCTCAGGAGAGGACTTCTGTTTGCTTTTGCCATGTGCCTGAGGGCACCGCCTGTGCAGGACCACCTGATCTAAGTGCAAGGCCTGAGGTCATCTAGACCCCTGAGTGCACGCAAGCCCAGACAGCAAAGAGCACAACGGCTGATTCACTTACCCTATATCTTTACCCTACAGGTGCACCCTCAGGATCCTCCCTTAAACTGGGGGCTGGTTCACCAGTTTCTCCTTGGATGAGCCTGTGTTTAGACATGCATTTCCCTGGCCCTTTAAAACCCCCAAATGACGTATCAATTTCACAGTTGCTATTTAAGACCAGAAAATATTCTCAGGGCAAATGGGGTTTTGTGTGCTGAGCTTAACTTCTCTCGATACGTGACTTAGCATAGAGTTTTAGGTTGTAATTCCCCCTGACTTGTTTGCTCTTTACCATTTTCAAGATCTTTTGTTTTTTCTATTTTGTTCAGCCTTTTTAGTAGCACTAACTGGAAGGTAGGCCTGAGTTTGCTAACCTGCCACTAGGAGAATGTCTGAAGTCTCTTCCCTCTTTTTTAGGGATGAGGCATCAATTTCATCATTTGGATCTACCAGAATGTATTGAACTAATTTCATATTCAAAAGGCTGTTTCCAGTCTTCTGCCATGTGAATCAATACTAGAATGAATAACCTTGCATAGATTTCATTTCACAAAGAGAGACGTTGTATTGCTTTCATTTTTACATTCCTAGCTTCTAGATTTGCCTCGCACATAATAAGAGCTCAAAAGTACTTGTTGACTACATGGGAGCAGAATGAAATGGCCATTTTGCTTGATCCAATCTCAGATTTCTTTTGCATCTTTGATAATATTGATACTTATCAGCTGACTTTCTTCTGATCCATCAAACAGGAGGCAAGCTGATTGCCGAGTGTGCTGCTGTTTTATCTGATACCATTTTGACTGTGCTTGTGTGTGCTTCTGTGTCCTCTCCCCTCACAGCCCATAAAAGAAGGAAGGGCCAGCCCATGGCATCAGGTGTTTGACCCAACAGGATACACCATCATCCCTGCTTGGTCACGGACTCTCCTCACAAATGAAGAGGCTGGACCCTGTGATCAAGAATCACTCTCAACCTTAAAATTATTTTCAGTAACACTATGTTATCAATTTTTTTTGAGAGGAAAATTCTCTTTCTACCCAAATTTAACATACTCGAGGTAAGAGCCTCACCGCTGGTAAAGAAACATGAGAAATAACAAAACGCCCATGGAAATTGCTCAAGTCACAGGACTCTTAGGCCACGTCAACTTTCTGGCTTGAAACTAGACCTGATAATGTTTCTTTAATGGGAAAAAGGAATTATAAACAAGCATATTGGGACTTCCCTGGTGGTCCAGTGGTTAAGACTCCATGCTCCCAATGCAGGGGGCCTGGGTTTGATCCCTAGTCAGGGAACTAGATCCTGCATACCGCAACTAAGACCCGACGCAGCCAAATTAATTAATTAATTAATTTAAAAAAAAAACAAGCATAGCCTCATAGCATTAAAAATTACCTTATTAATTCAGATATTATAATATTGTTTCTTCATCGTTATAACTGGATTACTGTATCAATGACTAACATTTCTGTGGCGTCATATATGTTAGTTCCTGCAAGGAAACTGAATATGTGATATTTGAATTGAAAAGCCAATCCATTCTCCTGGACAAAGGATTTATCTTGTTTTTCTTCAAAACTCCCTGAAAGCTCCACCATTTGGTTTCTGTCACAGAAAATGATGACAACTACCTGGATACTTCTGGCTTGACACTGGTGTCCCTCAAACCTCTACAGAATGTTCCACCTAAACGCTGGCTGTGTGCGCTCCCCCGCCTGTGGATGAAGCAGGGGAACGGTAACAGCCCTTTTCCCTTTGCAGCTACTCCAACGCTGACCTTCCTCCAAGTGTAACTCAGGGTTTCAAGGTCACACTCCCCTTCTCACAGACAAAGCACAAAGTAGAGAAAGGCCGGGAATGATACATCCTACAATGAATCTGGGCCCAAAAGTGATTCTTTTGGTTTTGAATTTTCCAAACTGTCAAAAATCATCAAGGAAACCATCTGTTCATGCTGTTTTTTGTTTTGTTTTGTTTTGTTTTGTTTTTGTCACACACGGCATGCAGAATCTTAGTTCCCTGACTAGGGATTGAACCTGTGTCCCCTGTGGTGGAAGTGCAGAGTCCTAACCACTAGACCGCCAGGGAAGTCCCTGTATGTGCTGTTTTAACCAGAGTGTTGATTTTCACAAATGTGCCTTTTGCTTATCCAGCCTCCAAATACAATTCCAGGTGATATCAAGAGGCGCTAGGACATTTTCTATCAAAAACACACCTGATTCTTAAGTCCATAAAGAAAAAGCAGGAACAGAGTAAAGAGACAGAAAAGGGTGCAGTGGGTTTGTGAGGCTGAGTCCTCCACGCAGGGGGAGCAGCACTGCTGACAGCACTGGCCACACGGCCTTCGGGGAAGTGACAGGAGGTCAGATCCGCCTGGACCCTCCCCCAGGGCCAGCAGGGAGGGGTTTTTGGTTGTTCTTCTTCGTTTGTTTTTGCCCAAAAGCCAACTCAGAATATTTGCAGCTAGATTTTTTTCTCCTTCAAAATGAAAAGAGTTTTACTGAGTTCTATGGAAAAAATGCCCTTCCTTCAAAGGTAAGATTATAGCCACTGGGTTTTTTTTCTTTTTTGGGCTGCGTCATGTGGCCTGCGGGATCTTAGTTCCCTGACCGGGGATCGAACACAGGCCCCTGGCAGTGAAACCCCGGAGTCCTAACCGCTGGACCACCAGGGAATTCCAGGCACTGTTTCTAAAACAAACGTGTTAACATCTGGACACATTTAAGAAGCAGGAACACTAAGAAGCTTCTTAGTGTTTCAATCAGGAAAGCAAGTTGTGGTCCAGGCTCCAGATTACCGTTCTGGATGACCTTGAATTTCCTAGAGAAAAGACCTCTCTGAGTGCCTACTTCCTATCTGGGATAGATACACTCACAGAGATACACTCTGAACACAGGGAGCCTTGGTTCCTGCAACAGCAGTGGGCAATGTTCTGCCCAGCTGCTGGATGAATTTCACGCTGGGTAATTTTACAAGACAATGTGCCTTCGAGGTACTCTGCAGCTGCCTCTGAATGACCCAGTGTGTGAGCTGAGCACAGATCACTGTGTTTTGTGAACCACACGCACCATCCATACCAACCTTCCACTCCCCGGATGAATCACCCAAGCATCTTTCTGGAAAAAACAACAAAACAAATCTCTGGAAGTTACTATGCTTTAAAAAAGCAATCTTAAGGAACTTCTTTCTACAACATAGATGTTGCCCAGAAGGAAAAACAGCACCCCATTTCCTCCTAACTTTCCTTTGATGAGTATCTCCAGTCAGTTGGTATTTCTCAGATGCCAGCAGCTATAACCACACACCCTCTGTGCTTTGCTTTGTGAGAATGAAGTCAATGAAGTTACTCACCCTGGCAAAGTGGTCGTTTCCTAGAAGTGTTTGCAGAAGGACAGGCAGCTGCTTTTCCAGATGAAGCTTCAGGCAGAGTTGGGTCAGCTCCTCCCGGTCCAAGCAGCCTGTCCCTGTGGTGTCACAGCTGCTGTAGACATCCCTGAGCTGCGAGACATAGTGGCTCTCTTCCTCTTCGTCCATCCCATCGCAGGCTGCGTGCAGGGAGAAGAAGACAACGGTGCCCTCTGACTGCCACTCCCACCTCCCTCCACGGTCCCACCTCCCTCCACGGTCCCAACGCGCCAGGCAGTGTGGCCCAGGGCAGGGGAGGAGCTGGCGTGTGGGAAGGGGCACCAGGGCCGTCTCAGGACACGTGAGGCTGGAGGAAATCAGGAGAGGCCAGAAACGTGTTCCCAGGGGGCTCGTTCTCCCTCACTGGCTCAAAGAACCAGAATTACTTTGTTCTGTAAAAAAGTATCTATTACAGAATAATCAGAAAAAAAGAGGTATAAAGAGAAAGAAAACCATCCAAAATTTCACCACTTGAAAATCATTTTAATATTTTGGCAGATATACATTCTACTTTTTCTCTATACATATACACACAGGGCCTGCTGGATGCCTGGCACACTTGCCCGAACTTCTGCCCCAGGATTCTGGTCTTGGGCAGAACTCAGGCTGGAGGTCAGAGGGCACCGGGGGCCCTCCCAGGAGCAATGACAAGCCAGCCCCCTCCTGAGAGAACTTGCCGTCTGCCACGTGCCCCCAACCCCTGCCTCCATGCAAGGGCTGATTCAGGGGCGAGGACCCTGCACACTCAGCCCACATCCCCTTGGTCATGCCAGCTTTGCCCAACACACAGTTCAGCTCTGACCACTCAGAAACACTTCTTTTCCTCTCCTTTCCCTCATCCCCAGAAATCTGAGACACTGTCCCAAGACAGCAGGTGATTCGTCTCTGGCCATCCAGGCACAGGCTAGTGGTGTGCTCAGGCCCAGCATTCTACAGGTCAGGCAATAAGATCTTTCAGCCGCCATTTGCTATGACGCTTCCTAACCCCCATCCAAGATAAGGTCCATCCATGCTTTGCTTTCAAAGTCCTGGGAAAAACACTGGAAGAAAGGCGGCACTGCTTCTGGTCATGTGTGCCCTATGGAATTTGCCCTCCTCTTGCCCCAGGATTGGGGGGGTCTTTCTGTAGCTGAGATACCACATGACAAACCTTAGTGCTGAGATGGGCCAGGAAGGCTTGGAAAAACTCCAAGGGCACCTTCATCTGGGAAATACAGCCCGGGCTCAGGTCTGTACCATGACCACCGCATTGGAGTCACACTGATGCACGTGGATTCGCCGGGACTCTGGAGTCCCAGAAAAGGGCTCAAGTGACAAGTCACTGGACACTCTAAACACCCTGGAACTATGGAAGGCCTCAGGGGTCGTGTAGAAGTCTGAGTGGGGCTCAGAATCCTGATGTTCACACACCCCCATTCGCTGGAAGCTGAAGGCACTGATTTGGAGGGTGATACATGGGGGAGGCGAGAGGGGAGTAACCCAAGACACGCACGCAAGCACACACACACGGGGTGGGGGGGAGAGAGAGAGAGAGAGAGGAACTAATATCCCCAGAGAGGTGAAGGAAAAACATTAACATCATGCAACAAGATAGCCTACTAGACAATAGGGATGATTAGACACCAAGGGAGGTTTCCTGACATTGACATATGATAATCACAATAAAAAATTCAGTGGCAACACTGGAAGACAAGGACCAAATACATCTTCGATTAAGTGTACCCAAATAAAGAGACAAAAAATGAGACAGAGAAGAAAAGGAAATTAAAAATCAATAAAGTAACCAAAAAACATAAGGACAGACATAGACCAATGGAACACCCTTGAGAGCCCAGAAATAAACCCTTGCATATGTGGTCAAATGATTTTCCAAATGGCCAAGATCACACAATGAGGAAAAGACAATCTCTTCAATAAATGGTGCTTGGAAAACTGGATATCCACATGCAGAAGAATGAAGTTCAACCCTTACTTTAAACCATAATCAAAAATGAACTCACAGTGGATTCAAGATCTACACATAAGATCTAAACTATAAAATTCTTAAAAAAAAAAAACAGAGGAAAAGTTTCATGATGTTAGATTTGGCAACGATTTCTTAGATATGACACCAAAAGCATAGGCAACAAAAGTAAAAATAGACAAATGGTACTATATCAAACTTAAGAATCTGCACATCAAAGAAAACAATCAACAGTGTAAAAAGGCAACTTACATACAGAATGGGAGAAAATAATTTGCAAATCATACATCTGATAAGAGGTTAATGATCAGAACAAATAAAGAACTCCTATAACTCAACAACAAAAACCAGTAACCCGATTAAAAAATGGGCAAAGGACTTGAATAGACAATTCTCCAAAAAAGATACACAAAAGGCCACCAAATGGCCAAGCACGCGAAAAGTGCTCAACATCTCTAATTAGGTACACACAAAACAAAACCACAGTGAGATATTATCTAGCACCCATTAGGATGGCCACTATAAAAAAAAACAGAAAACAACAAGTGTTGGTGACGATGTTGAGAAATTGGAGCCCTTGGGCACTCTTGGTAGGAATGTAAAATGGTGTAGCTGCTGTGGAAAACAGTATGGAGGTTCCTCAAAAAACTAAAAATAGAATTACCATATGACCCAGCAAATTCCACTTCCAGGTATACAACCCAGAGAACTGAAAGCAGGATCTCAGAGTTATCTGCACTCCTATGTTCCCTGCAACATTATTCACAACAGCCAAGAGGTGGAAGCAACCCAAACGTCCATTGACAAAAGAATGGATAAAGAAAATATCAATAAAATGGAATATTATTCAGCCTTAAATGGAAGGAAATCCTGTCACCTCCCACAACATGGATGAACCTTATGTTGAGTGGAATATGCCAGTCACAAAACGACAAATACTGTATGACTTCACTTCCGTAAGATAACTAGTCAAAATCAAGGAGACAAAGTAGAGTGGTGGGTGACAGGGGCTTGGGTAGGGGGATAGGAAGGGTTGCTCAGCAGGTAAAGAGTTTCAGTTTTGCAAGATGAAAACGTCCTAGAGATCTGTTACACAGTAATGTGGATACCAGTTAACACTACTGAAGTGTATATTTAAAAATGATTAAGAGGGTAAATTTTTTTTAATTTATTTTATTATTTATTTTATTTTATTTTATTTTTGGCTGTGTTGGGTCTTAGCTGCGGCATGCAGGATCTTCACTGAGGCATGCGGGATATTAGTTCCCTGACCAGGGATCAAACCCACATCCCCTGCATTGGAAGGCAGATTCTTTCCCACTGGACCACCAGGGAAGTCCCAAGTGGGTAAAATTTATATCATTGTGTTTTTTACAATTAAAACTTTAAAAATAAGAAAAAACTTTTTTTAAGGAAAAAAAGTTCAATATTTGGTGGTTTGCTTTCTGAAATTGCCTGGTTCTGTTTGTGGCACTTTTACCTGGATTTTTTTTCCTTAAAAAAAAAATTCAAAATCAACACCCAAAGTCCAGGCATCCTCTAAAAGCCCAGGAAAGGCAACCAGCTGATGGGAAGGGGGGTTCTGGAAAAATACAAGACTTTTCCAAGCAGAGAGACGGCAAAGTCCCACCGTGAGGGCCAACAAATAAAAACATCCAGACCGAGTAAATCCTCAAGAAACTTCAGAGCAAACAAACAAGTCCTAAAAATGTCTAGAGAGAAAAGAGCATTCTGCACTCAGCGCCAGGCGTGACTCCCACAGCAAGAATGGGATTGGAGGCTGAAACACCTCCTGAGGAAAGGGCACTTTCCACCAACCTGGAAGCTAGCGGACGCATTACTTCAGCCAAGAAGGAGGAAGACGCAGGTTGTAGATCTGGGTCCCCTGCAAGCAGTGCACACCGTTCTGGGAGGGTGGCCTGGGGCAGGGCCACAGTGCAATCCACACAAACTGGCCACTAGGGACCCTAGGGTCCCGTATCGTGGGACCACGTGGAAAACAACATGGGTGGTTTCTTCTTCTTTTTTAAAAAATATTTATTTATTTACTTATTTGGCTCCGCCAGGTCTTCGTTGAGGCATGTGAGATCTTCGTTGCCGCATGTGAGATCTTCGTTGCCGCGTGAGGGATCTTTAGTTGTGGCATGCAAGCTCTTTTAGTTGCAGCAGGATCTAGTTCCCTGACCAGGGATCAAACCTGGGCCCCCTGCATTGGGAGTGCAGAGTCTTAACCACTGGACCACCAGGGAAGTCCCCAATGTGGGTGGTTTCTGACAGAGCTGATGGACCATTTGGAAAAGAATAAAGATGTTAAAAAGTAATTATGGAAAACCCAAGAAAGCCTCCATAAAGCCAAGCTGGGCACAAGAATGGAACTGTAACTGTGCCCCAGACAGCGTCCCTGTGGTAGGTGGACAGTGCATCTTCCGTGGGGGGTGGGAGAGACAGGGAAGCCTCGAGGTGAGGGTGATCCGAGGTACCAGCCTGCCCGCTTATGGCCCAGGGGATGTTTCTCAGGCCTCCATAAAGCAGCTCCAGACAGGAGTCCAACGGCACTTAGCACCTCCACGGCTGCTGTGCGCCCTCTCCCCACCCGGGGAACTGGCTCCACCTCCCGCCGGCCCCCCACAGTGGGACCCTGAAGCCCGCACAGAGCCCGAGTTGGGAGACTCGCCCTGGTCAGCGGTCGGGGTTGCTGACTTGAGCTCTGGCCCATCCAAACCCTCTCTACTGGGAGCACTGCAGCATCAACCAAACTGGGAGTGAAGGGCAAGGAGGGGACGGTGCCGCCTCCCAGATGGTCTGCTCAGCGGGATGATCTCGCTAAGCAAGGGACCACTGTGTCCTCACTTGGGCTCTTCCTCGAAGGAAGACACTAACCCTTGTGCAGCCCCCCCACCCCACCCCACCCTGCGTCTGCTCTTGCCTTGGGTTCTGAAGGCCTCCCTCCAGCAGGCCCCCCTCCTCGGCCCATCCACCTGCTGCTGGTCCACTGGGTGGGCCTGGGGCGGGCAGGGATGGGGGCCCAGCAGGCACCGCGCCTCAGACACAGCAGGAGGTGACGGAGGATGCTCTCGGGACACGCAGCTGCACAACCCTCCACACTGGTTTGCAAAGTTGGCTCTTGGTGTCCGGTGGGTACTTAAGACAAACCAACACTGAAATGGACTGGATTGGGGTCAACTCCCTTCAGGTCCCAGGATCTGACCCCCCAAGCCTCCAGGTGCCAGATCCCCCCCGTAAACCCTGCTGTCTGCACGTTAGTGGCATCACTGCAGGGTGGGGAGCCCAGAGGCCACCTTCCTGCTGTCGAGGTCAAAGGAGACCAGCCAAGGGCTCCCTGAGAACATTTTAAAGCACTAGAATCTTCCTGAACCGTGCAAAGGCCACCCTAAAAGACCCCAGACATGGGCAACGCTGCCTTCACAGCTGAGGTGACCCATCCCCTATCCCCATGCCTCTCTGCAAGGCTGCAGGGCCCCCAGCCAGGCTCAGCTCTGGGCCAGTCAGAGCTTCTGTCAAATTGGGTCTAAAACACCACCTTTGCTGGGCTGCTGAGGGGAGGGGAAGGTTCCAGGCCCTGGTACTCATCACACCACGAACGACAGTAGAATCACCATCCCGCACACCGGTCCCCAGGCTCCCAGCCTTCCAGCTGCTCAAATCCTATTTCCAGAAATGTGTCACTGGGAAACGCCTCTCCCTCCTGACTGGGAAAAGCAATCAACCTAAACCACAGGACACAACAGTGAGCAGGACAAGGGCCTTAACCCTGCCCCTCCCAGCAGGGAACCTGTAGCTCTGTTCAGACTCCCTGAGGCCTGTGTGTGAGGACAGAGAACGCCGTCCCCTAGAATCCTTGCAGAGAACCCAGGGAAGGAGAAGAGAAACAGGGGACCTCTCAGGCGGGGCCCCGCCTCCTGCACCACCCATCCTCGGCGCCCAGGCCTACTCACACGCGACGGGCAGGCCTCACAGCCAAGTGGCCGTTATAAATAATAAACATCCAAGGGCCTCTTCAGTTTCTTCTTCACCCAAGCTGAATTATTTAATCCTCTCCGGATTCCACAAATGCATAAATGTCCACACATCAAAACCACCAGAAAACCCCGCTGCGTTCAGTGCTGACTGCAGACAGGGGACAATGTTCCAGATAAAGAGGCGCCCTTGGCTTATTACGGTTTGTTTCTTTTGAAACTGGAATCAGTAGACTCTCAATAATTCTAATGCTATAAAGCTTAATTAAATATATGAGCATAAACTTTGCTACCAGGTGAAGCAAAACACTATTTTCATCCTGGGGAGAAAAACCTGCCCTCAAACAAACTGGATACGGGCCAAGAAACAGCTGCTGACCACCACCCTGCAGGACCACGCAGCCCTCTGGAGGAAAGGTGTAGGTTTGCATTTAACTGATGCACAGCGATGAGGGGATTTAATCTGTGGCCCTGGAAACCCGCTGGGTATCAAGGACAGGGAACCACAGAGACCTGTGGTCTCTCACAAGCAGCTGGGTGGGCCGATGTCTGTGGACCCAGAGCATCGCACCCAGAAACAACTCCAAACAAGCCCCTCCATAAAAACCTGTAAAAGCCTGCTGACCCAGAATGAACAGCACCAAGGTAGCTATTCTAGATGGCGCGTTCTGTATCTGCAAAGATGTTACGACCCAGATAAAACACTGAAGTCCAGCCCTGGGCTCCAGAAGAGCAGGTCTTGGCACCATGTCAAATAGCCTTGGGGTTTGTAATCAACCTCCATACCTCAGCAGTTCTGAGCTTGTAGGATTAATTTCTGCATTAACTGTTTTCATGGCTTCTTTCTTGTTTCTCAAAACTTATACTATTTATTTACTTTGCCAGCGTCGGCCCTAACTATCTCAGCAATAAGGCTTGAGAAGCTATCATTTTTATCCAAGGGATTTTCCAATCCCAACAATATAAAAATAAGCTGATGCGTCATTTAATTGGCAATCAATATAGTATTTGCTCTTCCTACAAAGTAAGATGTTTAGACTGAAAACTATAAGGATATCAAACTCTAAAATAGTCCTAGAAAACCTGCTTTCTAGGGTCTCCTCAAGAAAACGTTGTGGGACCCACTCCCCTCACATAAAAACTTTGTACCCTTTAGCCAATATCTTCTTGGTTCCTAAAGATTTTTATAACCACATGTACTTATATTTGTGCTAGGACTATAGCTATAGACCCAATAGTTATAAAACATCTACATAATTGTAGTTATACATATTATACATACATAATTAGTTATACATATACAAGGTTATCCACATAAGGTTCTACATACAAAAAAATGAGCTTTCTCTATATGTATCGTTACATATATGCAAATGTAGAAAACCTACTCTCAGTATCAATATCAACTTCAAACTTAAATTCAACTGGAAAATTCTACCATAAAGAAAGCAATAGTTTCTCTTCTTTACTAAAAATAGCCAATAACAGTGTAGAAGAAATGACAGAACTGGAAAATTACAATTTTGAATCCCCGTTTTAATAGGTGATAGGGTAAGGATCATTAATGTATGATTAAAAACAGTGGGGAGGGAAAAAAAACAGTGGGGAGGGAAAAAAAACAGTGGGGAGGGAATTCCCTGTGGTTAGGACTCTGTGCTTTCACTGCCGAGGGCCTGGGTTCAATTCCCTAGTCAGGGAACTAAGATTCCCACAAGCCACACGGTGCAGCCTAAAAAATAAATAAATAAAAATAAAAATAAAAACACTGGGGAGAGGTGATGTCATGCAAAGTGGCAGGGGACGACACTCCACCAAAGCAAAACTGAGCCATAAAGAGTGACTAGAAGGAACTATATTGAAACTCTGGAACCAGATCAGACACTTAGAGCAAGGTGATGAAAACAGGCTGCTGATGTTTGTAAGAGAGCAGCGAGCAGGAGCCATCTACCACCGTCAGTGCCTCAGGGACCAAAGCCGTAAGGACAGCGGTCCAAAGTCCTGGAGTGTCTGGCTGGAGCCAGAGTGGGCAGTGGGGACCATGTCCTCCATAATCTGGGGATGTGTGTTTTGGTTGGTCTGGTGATTGAGGGGCTAGGGCAGATTCTGGCCTTGGGGTCAGCCTCCTTGGGCTGCAGCAGCTTCCCTCAGAGTATCTAGGAGAAGACATTTGGGGGACCTTTGTCAGGTCACTGGCTGACCGCAGACATAGCAGAACGGAAAATTCAGTCACCATGCACAACAAAGAATACACTTTGCAAAAACAGCTAGGAAAAATCGCAAAGACAGCTGCAGCCCTCAACTAGTAAAAATCGTTAATCCCTGAGGTGTGGGAGAATCAGAATGTCCAGATTTAAACAAAAACTTACAAAGCATGCAAAGAAACACACACGCTGGAGTCTTTTCCACACTAGAATTTCTTTTTTATAAGGCAGTGTGGTCCGTTTTATTTTATTTAATTAATTTATGTTTGGCCACGCTGCACGGCTTGTGAGATCTTAGCTCCCTGACCAGGGATTGAACCCGTGCCCCCTGTAATGGAAGGACGGAGTCCTAACCGCTGGACCGTCAAGGAATTCCCTATACTAGAATTTATAAATTCAACTCTCTGCACTTTTACCAAAATATTAAATAGCATTTGCATAGAATACAAAGCAACAGTTTTTCCTCCTAAAGGAACCAAGGTGAGTGCAAGGCAAGGGCATTTGCTAAAAGAGACTTCTGATTCTCAAGCACCCCCAAAATAACTTTTATTCAGTTTAATCACTGCCGCCCAATCTCCCTCAACACGACTTTTTAAAATTAATTAATTATTAAAAAAATGTTTGGCTGTGTTGGGTCTTCATTGCTGCACGCACGCTTTCTCTGGTTGTGGTGAGCAGGTGCTACTCTTCGTTGCGTGAGCGGGCTTCTCACTGTGGTGGCTTCTCTTGTTGCGGAGCACGGGCTCTAGGCACAAGGGCTTCAGTAGTTGTGGCACACGGGCTCAGCTGTTGTGGCTCATGGGCTCTAGAGCGCAGGCTCAGTAGTTATGGCGCACAGGCTTAGTTGCTCCAGGGCATGTGGGATCTTCCTGGACCAGGGCTTGAACCCGTGTCCCCTGCATGGGTAGGTGGATTCTTAACCACTGTGCCACCAGGGAAGTCCAACACGATGAATTTTTAAACAAACCAGTCTGTCTTCAAGCTTCATTTGTTACAGCAGATGGACATTTAACCAAGGTGATGAGTAATAGCTCATTATCTCAATGAGTAGAAACTTGAATTTTCAACACTGAGCAGATCTGGCATCCATGGCCCACCCTCACTGTTTTCCTCATGTGGACTCTTATTGGATGTTTTACGAGTGATTCCTCTAACCTTGTTATTCAATCCAGATTTCCCCTGGATAAGCTGCTTTCTTACTTTGCCTGTGACTCTCAATCTGAGGATAATGTTACAGAACATCAGAGTCAGAAGAGGGGTCCCAAAGAGCACCATTCAATCACCCATTTCACAGATGAGGACCTGATATCCTGTAAGTAAGCACAGAGGTGGATTTCCTCAGTCAGCTGAAGAATGTGGACGGAGCATACAAGGGCACAGGCAGGGTGCAAAGGGAACGTTTCCCTGCCATTCCAAGTGTGTGGTGCTTCCCTTAATCTCCAGGTGAGACCTTTTATCCATGTAAATGCCTGCTGATGCTTATAACTGTACACAGTCACTGTATACAGCTCAGTAACCGAGGAGCATCCCCCATGGGTTCCCTGCTGTCCTCTTCTCCTGTCTTAGACTTTGATGGCTTTCAAGAGGTACCAAATGGGTAAAACCAGGAGGCTGGAGCTGCTCACACTGACTGTTCACAGCTCCATCCAATTCTGTCTCAATGGCATCATGTTGGTAGCTTAAAATCTGCTCTGGTGGGACTATTTACACACAGTCGTTGGAAAATGCTACAGTTCAGGGCTTGGGGGGCAGTTGTGAAAGCTTTATCAGTATACTACACCATGGCTAAAATATAAAAGACTGATCATATCAAGTACTGGTAGAGACATGGAGCAACTGGAACTCTCAGATCTTGTTAGTGGGGGTATCAATGGCACAAGAGCTCTAAAAACCTGCTCAGTTTTATCTACCAAAGTTAAATACATATCCACTCTACAACATGGCAATCCAACTCCTAGGTAACTATTCGACAGAAACCATGGATTTGTGTACCAAAAGACACACTTTCTTAGACAGCATTATTCATGGCACCCCAAACTAGAAGCAATCTAAATATCCATCAGTAGTAAAAATAAGTAGTTGGTGGCATATTCTGGGAAACTGTAAAGCCATGGAGAGGAATGAACTACATAATGACAACCTCAATCTTACAGACATGATGGAAGAAGCAGATATTGCATGATTCCACTTGCATTAAGTTCAGAAGCAGGAAAAATCAATCCATAGTGTTAGAAGTTAAGATAGTGGATGGCAGGGAGGGAATAATAAATAGGAGAACATATAAGGGGCTGTTCTGGGGTTCCTGAGATACTCTGCTTCTGACTGGGATGGTGGTTACACGGGTGTGTTCACTGCGACAGTTCATCATTATCTGTGCACTTTTCTGTGTGTGTGCGTGTGTGTGCGTGTGTGTGTGTGTGTGTGTGTGTGTATATATATATATATATATATATATATTTACTTATTTATGCATGCCGCACCTCCTGGCATGTGGGATCTTACTTCCCTGACCAGGGATTTAACCTGCGCCCCCTGCAGCGGAGTCCTAACCACTGGACTGCCAGGGAAGCCCCTCTGTGCATTTTTCTTCCGTACATTACACTCCAACTTCAAACAGTGAAGAGGGAGAGTATTAGAAGCGCTGACGGCACTTCCCTGGTGGTCCAGCAGTTAAGATTCCTCGCTCCCAATTGCAGGGGGTCCGGGTTCGATCCCTGGTCAAGGAACTAGATCTCACCTGCCACAACTAAGACCCACCACAGCCAAATAAATAAATAAATATTTGAAAAAAACGAAACGCTGACCTTCCACACCCACCTCCTGGAACAGTGGCAGGTACGACGGACTCCTGTTGCTTTGTCATGGCTAGAAGACAGACGTTCCCAAAAGGGCAAAGGAAACAAAGGGCCTGAATGAGAAACAAAAGGCCCAGGAAGCACTTAGGAAAATAAAGCAAAACAAAGCAAACCTGCAAACTGTTTCCCCAAAGCCACTCCTGTTGCCCCTCCCCCCAGGTGATTTCTAAAACTGTATGAGTATTTTCTGCAAGACTCTTCATAAGACCTGGCAGCTCTGGCTCCTTCACTCCACTGGTGTGACGGAACCAAAAACATGCAAAGCCATGGAGTCCATGCTGGGTAAACAGTTGCACATCATGTGGGCTAAACTGCTTCTCACAGATGCTACAAAGTCAGACACTGTCCAAGACAGGAAAAATAGGACACACTTGACAAACTGTCTAAAAGTGAATCATACTTTAGCTGTACTCTTCATGGAGCAATAAAAAGAATAAATAAAAAGAAATGAAAAGTGACTCTGACATACCCTCATTAAAGTCAACAAAATGCTATGGGCTTGTCCTTAAGAATCTTGGGGATATTAAAATAGCCTGCATGTAAGGAACAGGATATGGGGGACCATATCTCTCTTAGTCTGTTACGGCTACTATAACAAAATGCCATAGACGGTAGTTTATAAACAATAGAAACTTATGGCTCACAGTTCTGTGGGCTGGAAGTCCAAGATCAAGGCGCCAGCCTGGTCACGTACTGGTGGGGCCTGCTTCCTGAGTCTTACACTGGCACCTTCTTGCTGTGTCCTCACCTGGTGGAAGGGATGAGGGAACTCTGTGGGCCTCCATATAAGGGCACTAATCTCATTCGTGGGGCACCACCCTATTGACCTACCTCAGCACCTCCCAAAGACCCCACCTCCTGACACCATCACCTTTTGGGGTTAAGATTCCACATATGAACCTAGGGAACACACACATTCAGACCACAGGAGTATCTTCCAAGCTCAATTCTAGAACTTCCTAAACATTCCAAAGCTAACTTCTTCAGCCATCACCATATGTGAATTATACCAGGCACTCTTATTTAAGGGAAAAGAAAGCTTACAAGGTAAAGTGGCTAAGATATTATTATGAACCAAATGTTTGTGTCTCCTGAAATTCATATGTTGAAGGCCTAACCCCTCAGTGTGGCTGTATTTGGAGATGGGGCCTCTAAGGAAGTAATTAAGGTAAAATGAAGTCACAAGGGTGGGGCCCTGATCCAGTAAGATTCATGTCCTTACAAGGAGAGACACAAGAGAGCTCTCTCCCCACAGGTGAGCTAAGATGATTTATGTGAGCAGACAGCAAGAAGGCAGTCGTCTGCAAACAAGGGGAGAGTCCTCACCAGAACCAACCCTGCTGACACCTGCATCTCCGACTTGCAGGGTCCACAGCAATGAGAAATGAACTTGTGTTGTTTCAGCCATCCAGTCCGCGGTACTTGTTACGGCAGCCCAAACAGAATCATACAGATTTAATAGCTTTTGAGAATATGTATTTCATCTTTCACATATGGAAGGAAATAAAGTAAAAGACTTCTTATTCTTTTAATATTTATTTATTTATTTTGCTGTGCTGGGTCTTAGTGGTGGCACTTGGGATCCAGTTCCCTGACCAGGGATCGAACCCAGGCCCCCGGCGTTGGGAGCACAGAGTCTTAACCACTGGACCACCAGGGAAGTCCAAATGACTGATTAAGAAAGGTTCATGAACAGACATTTCCTAAGCCCCTTCTATATGCTAGACCCCAGATGCTGCTCTCATGAACTAATGTTAGGAGCAAGGATTTTGCTGCCATGATTCCAAGGCAGAAATCGATGGAAATGAAGAGACCACTGGAAAGGCCTCTAACTTGACAAAGGACTTGGCTGGAGACACCGCCACCAGCAGAGGGAGGTTCAACCATGTCCGGGTAGGAACTGGTCATGCAGATACATCCAGTTTGTGCAGCACCTGAGATGGGCTGGTTGGGTATGAAAACACAGCCGACCAAGAGGAAAACTGGCTTGTGAACAGGCACAGATGCTTGACTCAGTCCAGGTGAATCATTAATTTTAGAAATCCATGAAGATACAAAGATGGGAACTATCAGATGAGCAGAAACTCATGGAGGCTGCAGGGTCTACGCTATGCAGGCTGGGTGGCAACCTGTCAGCAGAGGGAGGGGAGGCCCTGCTCGGCACTGCCTGTGATGGGACCTCCTGTGGGGCTGGGAGACATCGAGTCTACACCAGGGCAGGAGGAAAAACGCAAGCCCCTGCCTGCCCCACAGATTTCGTCTTAAATTTCTGAAAGTCTCCATAATCAGACATGGACCTGCACTGCTAGATTCCCCAGAGCTTTTCAATTCATTGCTACATTTGTCACAAACATTTTTTTAAAGATTCAAATTTATTAGCAAATGCTTTATTATCTGAATGAAAACTATTCACTAATCTGACTAGTTCCAAAATTAGTAACAAAGAAATTAGTAACCTTCACTCCTATAGTCAAATAACAAGCAGTTAGTAGATATAATGAAGAAAAAGCCTATTTACATTAAAATAAATACACAGGATGGGCTTCCCTGGTGGCACAGTGGTTAAGAATCTGCCAATTCAGGGAACACTGGTTTGAGCCCTGGTCTGGGAAGATCCCATGCCACGGAGCAACTAAGCCCATGCGCCACAACTACTGAGCCTGCACTCTAGAGCCCACGAGCCACAACTACTGAGCCCCGTGCCACAACTACTGAAGCCCACAGGCCTAGAGCCCGTGCTCCACAACAAGAGAAGCCACTGCAATGAGAAGCCCGCACACCGCAACGAAGGGTAAGCTCCGCTCCCTGCAACTAGAGAAAGCCCGCACGCAGCAACAAAGCCTCAACACAGCCAAAAGTAAATAAATAAATAAAATAAATACACAGGAATAAGCTTAAGGAATGTGCAAGATCTGTATGAAGAAATGTTTTAATGTTCCTGAAAGGCACAGAGAAAAGACTTTAACAAATGCAAAGAGATACCACGTTCTTGCATAAGGAGGCTCATTATATAAATATCAAGTCTCCTTCATCTATACACTTAACGTGTCTGCAGTAAAAATATAATGGGGGGGGGCTTCCCTGGTGGCGCAGTGGTTGAGAGTCCGCCTGCCGATGCAGGGGACACGGGTTCGTGCCCCTGTCCGGGAAGATCCCACATGCCGTGGAGCGGCTGGGCCCGTGAGCCATGGCGGCTGAGCCTGCGCGTCCGGAGCCTGTGCTCCGCAACGGGAGAAGCCACAACAGTGAGAGGCCCACGTACCGAAAAAAAAAAAAAAAAAAATATATATATATATATATATATATATATATATATATATATATATATATATATATATATATATAAAATGGGGTATTTTGGGGATACAGACAAATTGTTTCCAAGGTTTGAATAAATAAGCAGAAAAGTCAGGGTTTTCTGAAAAGGAAGAAGAATAAGAGACGACCAACCCTATGAAATGTTAAAACAATTATAAAGCTGCAATAATTTAAACAAGGTAGTACTACCCAAAGAACTGATTAGCCATATGTCAAAAAAAATTTTTTTTTGGATACCTATCTCATTCTTTTCAGCAAAGTAAATTCCAGAAGAATCAGAAATTTAAACCAAAAAAAATTAATCTATAAAACAACTAGAATGAAATGCAGCTTTTGCATCATCCTTAAAAGAGTGGGAAGCTTGCCTTAAAAGTCAAAATTTCTATGAAAAGAATAACATCAGAAGATAAATGGCAAACAAAAAAACTTCTAATATAAATCACAACAAAAGGCTAATTTACTTAATAAAGAGCCCCTAAAATCAATAATGAAAAAGACTTACATCTTAAGTGATCTAGCAAAGGAACTACATTGCATACAAGGAAACACAAACGGCTCTTAAACATGTGAAGAGATGCTGACCTGTACTTACTCATCAGGAGAAATACAAACAAAGCACAATGACATATGACTTTCCACTTATCAGATTGTGGATTAGTTTGCCGGGGCTCCATAACAAGGTACTATACACTGGGTGACTTAAAACAACAGAAATGTATTTTCTCACAGTTCTGGAGGCTAGAAATCCCAGACCAAGGTGCCGGCAGAGTTGGTTTCTTCTGGAGTATCTCTCCTTCCTGCTGTGTCCTCAACATGGTCGTCCCTCTGTGTCTGCCTGGATCCTAATCTCTTTTTCTTGTAAGGACACCAGTCATACTGGACTAGAGCCACCTGTTGGGCTGCACCCCTGAAGGGCCTGCAAGCCTTGTAGTTGCCCCACCGCGAGACTGAAGAAAGACCCCAGATACAGCGACAGAGACGTCCACGGTTTATTGAACAGAGAATCTTACAAGTCTGAAGTAGAAGGTCCTCAAGAATTTTGCTGCAGCTCCTGGGATGGCCCAGCTGGTAGGTCTGGTCAGGAAGCAGCTGTGTGGCCTCCGTCAAGGTGCTTCAGCTCACAGGGCCTGGGCTTCCTGAGACACCAAATGAGGAGGCCAAACCTCATGGCCCAAGGCACCTTCCATGCTCTGACATCCTAGTTCTCTCCGGTCCAGCATGATGTCTTTGGGCTCCACTCACCACTGCACTCCGCAGGTGTCCAGGGGTGAGGCCGCAGAGACACCGGGCCTTTGGGTCCACGCCTCCCACAGCCGGAACTCCCAGAACCAAGTTTTGCCCAGACACTGTCTCCTGTCTCCCTCTGGCCTTTGCACGGATTCTGGATCAACGTCTGCTGAGTCTCACTTTCTCTCTCCCTCTGCTGCTCTGGGCTGGGGAAAAGGTGACATGAATTTTTCTTTGACATCCATGCAAAGACTGGCAGAAACTCATTATGCATCATTAGCAGAACACTAATTATGTAACCAGAGGTACTAGAGCACAGTGCATGGTGGCTAAACAGACCCCGTCTTAAACATCAATAGGGAAACGCCCTGATACTTTGGAGCTCCAGAATCGACATCCTGGAATGACACTCAGACACTCAGAATGACAACTACGTTTGTCATTCTTTCCAACTTCACAATGTCCTAAACACACTAAAATGTTTTTTAAAATGTGTCTACATAGAAAAACTTGAAAGTCAGGTCAGTCTCAGAACATGAAAGACGGTATTTACAAGGCTCTAGCACAACTCGCTGCACACGTGGCCATCCACAAATATGCAGCCAAAGATGAAAATAACATGGATCAGAAATGGACTCAAAGCTGACAGGACAGTGAAAAAGAACTTATAAATAAAATAACGGACGGCATTTGTCTCTCTTTTCCAGACACTTTGGATCACATCACATTTACTCAAAGGAAAAGGGACTGCCGAACAGACATAGAAAAGTGAATGTATTATGAAGCTATTTCCCTTAAGCCTTCTCTTGTTTTCTCCCTCCTCCACTCAAGTAAAAGATCTACTAAAATAACTGCAATACGTAATCCTCTGGGCTTGTGAGGCCAACTGCACCTTTACCCTATTAATCAAACACGGAAGTGGATTCCAGAGGTTTTGTTCCAAGCCAGGATGACACAATGCAGACAGACACCACCTCCCAATGATCTTCTGTGGGAATCAGGGAGGGCTCCACGCCTGGCCAAGGCCTTCGGGTAGAGTCAACTCATCCAGGTCTAGAAACGCCCCCTCGGGAGGCTGGAAAGATCCAGGTGCCAGGCTAGGCCCAGGAGAGAGAAACAGAGGGACGGAGCAGGTCCTGGGAAAAGGAAGGAGACACAGAGGAATTCAAATGAGCTCTCTGGTCAGTTCTCACAGCTTTGATGACAGGTTCTGGATGGGTCCCCCTGGTGCGCCATTAGCTCAGGGATCCAATAAATGAGCAACTTCACCTCTGACGAGAGCCCCCCTGAACCAGAGCAGCTGCACACTCACTTACCTCCCCACGGCTGCACGTGAGGACACAGGCCTCGGGGACCTGCAGTCCCTCCACCCCCTGCTGCCAGAAGTTATCTCTCATCCTTGCTTTATGCTAGAATCTTAACTGGCCCCAGAAGCACTTTGGGAAAAGAAGTGTGTGATCTAAGGCAAAGGCTGGAGGAATGGCACTTTAAATGGAGCCGTGCGCTGATGGGCCCTGGGTGTCCCGACTCCTCTGAGCAACTGCGTCCCTAACCGGTGGCCTGTGGGCAACATCAGGAAAAGCTTTTTCTCATTTCCTTTATGGTTAGAGACAACTTTGAGAAAAAGAATCATCATTGGGCTTCCCTGGTGGCGCAGTGGTTGAGAGTTCGCCTGCCGATGCAGGGGACACGGGTTCATGCCCCAGTCCGGGAGGATCCCACATGCCACGGAGCGGCTGGGCCCATAAGCCATGGCCGCTGAGCCTGCGCGTCCGGAGCCTGTGCTCCGCAACGGGAGAGGCCACAACAGTAAGAGGCCCACATACCACAAAAAAAAAAAAAAAAAAGAATCATCATTCCACAGTGAAGATACGTTCCTCTGGTTCAACGGCGGTGCAAACTGGCCTGAAGAAATTCCAGCTGGGTTAGTGGGGAAACACGGGTCACGAGGAAAACCTGAACAAGACCTCATTCCCTGAATGAAAAATACACACCGTGCACCCTGGATTGTGTGAGCCTGGGTTGAGAAGGACTGTCCTTCCCACGCCTTTCCCCACGGGGAAGACAATGGGGAAGGAAAGAGCATCCCAGTGACACACCTGCGACAGGTGAATGTGGGCTCGTGAAAGCAACCATGGTGCTTCGTAGACAGAATGACACTCCCTACACACCTGAATTTAAGGTTTGTAATTTATATGCAGTACAAAACTTGTGATCAACTCTGCAGCAGCATGGAAGGGAGACCAGTAGGGGAGGGGGTAGCTGGGGGAGCAGCTGGCAGGCTGGGGGTGTGGACGCCGATAATCCATTAGGTGGCATGGGCAGGAGGCGTCCTTCCTTGTTTTATAGCTTGTGGACGGAGGTCATGTGATCAACATTTCAGGTCACATTACTGTTACACGGTTTGAAACTCTTTAAATACAACCCTATTCCATTTTGCAGGTGAGAAACGACAGGTTTCACTATATTTGAAGGTGTATATTCCTTTGAGGCTCATAGGATTTGATCCATGATTTGAGACCTTTTGCCAGTTTTGGAAAATCCTCAGCCATTATATCTTCAAATATTGCTTCTGCTCCATTCCCTCTCCTCTCCTTCCAGGACTCCAAGGACAGGGGTGTCAGACCCTTTCATGCCATCCTCTGTGTCCCTAACACTCCTCTCTAGTCCACACTTTTGCTCCTTTTGTCTACATGCTTCCTTCTGGGTGTTTTCTGTCAGATCCTAACGTTTTCTTCATTGGTGCATATTCTAAACATATCCACTAAGTTAACGTTAGTTATTACAGTTTTTAATTTCTCTAATTAATTCTTTTATAAACTATTATGCCCTTTGGAATAGTTCAGCACTCTGATAACATCCTAAGTCAAGATCACAGGTTGAGATGAATACACATGAGGTTTGGTTCCCGAGAAGGCCAACCTGTTCCAGCTCACTCCTGCTGCTGGGAATGATCTTCCAGGTCCTAACCTGAACGCAAGCAGTTTGCCAGGTGCTCTACCACGGTGAGGTCTGTACACCAGTTTCTGTCCCCCCGACCCCGTGAGGCTGTCACAAGTGCTGCTCAGCCTTCTCGCGTCCTTCAGAATGTATGACAGTCCCACAACAATGCAGCCCCAAAGGCCAGACTCCCCTTCCTGGGCTTTCACCCCCTCCAGGGCTTGACCTGTTCATGTTTTACTGCCTCCTAGTTCTCCAGGGTCTTCGAGTGATGGTTAAAAACAGTCTGCCCAGATGTTTCCACTTGACTACAGCAGGAAATCTAAATGACCCAGCCCGACATGATTACATTCTTAGGTAGTTCCAAACCCTAGTTATAGTCAAGGCTCACTGCTTTACCCACATACTCACTAGTTTTTTTTTGCTTTCCCATTCTTCTTGCACTTTTAAAATTTTTTTTCCCTTAATTTTAATTTATTTATTTATTTATTTTTGGCTGTGTTGGGTCTTCGTTGCTGTGAGCAGGCTTTCTCTAGTTGCAGTGAGTGGGGGCTCCTCTTCATTGGGGTGCACGGGCTTCTCATTGAGGTGGCTTCTCTTGCTGCGGAGCATGGGCTCTAGGCACGAGAGCTTCAGTAGTTGTGGCACGCAGGCTCAGTAGTTGTGGCTCACGGACTCTAGAGCACAGGCTCAGTAGTTGTGGCACATGGGCTGAGTTGCACCGCGGCATGTGGGTTCTTCCCAGACCAGGGCTCAAACCCATGTCCCCTTCATTGGCAGGCAGATTCTTAACCACTGCGCCACCATGGAAGTCCCTCTTCTTGCATTTCTGACTTTCCATCTTGAACTATCTTTCTTTTGCCTAGAGTACAGCACTTAGAACTTCATTTTGGGTCTGCGGGTGGCAAACTGTTTTTGTCTGTTTAAACTTTCTTCCTTTCATCTTCATTCTTTTTCCTTAATTAATTAAGTTATGGCTGAGTTGGGTCTTCGTTGCTGCATGCGGGCTTTCTCTAGTTGTGGTGAGCGGGGGCTACTCTATGTTGCAGTGTGCGGGCTTCTCATTGTGGTGGCTTCTCTTGTTGTGGAGCACAGGCTCTAGGTGCATGGGCTTCAGTAGTTCTGGTGCGTGGGCTCAGTAGTTGTGGCACACAGGCTTAGTTGCTCCATGGCATGTGGGATCTTCCCAGACCAGGGCTCAAACCCGTGTCCCCTGCATTGACAGGTGGATTCTTAATCACTGTGCCACCAGGGAAGTCCTTCACCTTCATGCTTGAAGGATGTTTCCACTGGACATAGATTTCCTTTATCATGTTGAAAGTCATCCATCTTCTGTTCATTGTTACTGTTGAAAAGGCAGTTGTGGGCTATCTGTTGCCCCTAAAGTAATCTGTCTTTCTTCTCTGGCTGCTTTTAATAATCTCTATTTTAGTTTGTTTTGTCTCATTTCTATCAATACATTTACACTATGATGTACTTTTTAATTTATCCTGCCTGGGATTCACTAATTTCTTGACTCTGTGGGCTGATGTACCATTAGTTCTGGAAAATTCTCATTCATTATTTCTTCAATTATTGCCTCTGCACTGTTGTCTCTTTCCTGCTAAGCTCAAATCAAAATGTGTTAGAACTTTTCCAACAAGCCACTCTGTCACTGATTCCCATCACTTCTTTAGTTCTACATGCTGCATTCTGTATAATTTTTACTTACCCACCTTCCAGTTTACTAATTCTTTCTCCAGCTCCATCTAATCTACTGTGAAGCATGTCCATATCGATGGCTTAATTTTAGTCACTGTATCTTTAAGTTGTAGGATTTCAATTGTGTTCTTTTCTAATTTGCTGTGTTACTTTTTATTATTTTTTACTGAATAATTCCATGCTGAAATTTCCAAGCTTGGCTTTTACTTCTTTCGTTATGATTAGGATATTTGTTTTAAAGTCTCTGTCTGATCATTCTAATATCTCATGTCTTTGTGGCTCTGTTTCTGTTGTCTTTTGTTCCTGCTGGTCCTGGTTCATAGTATCTTGTTTGTTTCTTTGTGTGTCTGGTTATAATTGACTATCTGTGAACACTGTACATGAAGAATTACTTGGGATATTATTTTTTGATGCATGGGATAATTATATCTTCCTCTGGAGAAAATGTTCAATTTGCTTCTGCCAATAGATTTCTGGGGGCAATAACAATCTGAGACAAATCCTTTTTTAATAAATTTATTTATTTACTTTTGGCTGTGTTGGGTCTTCTGAGACAAATCTTAAACTACATTCAAGATTTCAAATTCTTTGAACCACAGAAGTTGTATTATACTACAAGCCACTGCAGGTAAATGGAATACTTCTACTACATTCCCCAGTCAAAATGAGGGATGGTTTGGTTAGTTAAATAACCTAGAAACAGAAGTTTTACCTGAAATTCTCTTTACTGAATAACCTATCTTGGATATTATTCCATATGTGTATGCACAAATACATTAAGATGCAAATGTAAATATCATTCAGTTATAGAAAGAGCTTCCTCATTCTTTGCTACACCTACATGTACCACATTTGCTTAACCAATTTCCTATCAATGAGAATACAATGATCAGATATATATATATGTATATATAATATATATATATATAATACATATATTTCTTTTTCATATTCTTTTCTATTGTGGTTTATTACAGGATACTGAATATAGTTCCCTGTGCTCTACAGTGGGTCCTTGTTGTTTCTTTCATATATAGTAATTTGTATCTGCTCATCCCAAAATCCTAATTTATCCCTCCCCCCATCTTTCCTCTTTGGTAACCATAAGGTTGTTTTCTATGTCTGTGAGTCTTTCTGTTTTGTAGATAAGTTCATTTGTATCATGTTTTAGATTCCACATATAAGTAATATCATATAATATTTGTCTTTCTCTGACTTAACTTCACTTAGTATGATGATCTCTAGGTCCATCCATTTTGCTGCAAATGGCATTATTTCATTCTTTTTTATGGCTGAACAGTATTCCATTGTATATATATACCACGTCTTCTTTATTCATTCATCTGTCGATGGACATTTAGGTTGCTTCCATGTTTTGGCAGTTGTAAATAGTGCTGCTAGCGTTGCTATGAACATTGGGGTGCATGTATCTTTTCAAAATAGAGTTTTCTCCAGATATATGCCCAGGAGTGGGATTTCTGAATCATACAGCAACTCTAGTTTTAGTTTTTTAAGGAACCTCCATACTGTTTTCCATAGTGGCTGCACCAATTTACATCCTTACCAACAGTGTAGGAGGGTTCCCTTCTCTCCACACCCTCTCCAGCATTTGTTATATGTAGACTTTTTAATGATGGCCATTCTGACCAGTGTGAGGTGATACCTCATTGTAGTTTCGATTTGCATTTGTCTAATAATTAGCAATGTTGAGCATATTTTCATGTGCCTATTGGTCATCTGTATGTCTTCTTTGGAGAAATGTCTATTTAGGTTTTCTGCCCATTTCTTTTTTTGTTTGTTTTTTTATTACTGAGTTGTATGACCTATTTGTATATTTTGGAAATTAAGTCCTTGTCAGTCGCAGTATTTGCAAATACTTTCTCCCAGTCCATAGGTTGTCTTTTTGCTTTGTTTATGGTTTCCTTTGCTGTGCAAAAGCTTATAAGTTTGATTAGGTCCCATTAGTTAATTTTTACTTTTACTTCTATTGCCTTGGGAGACTGACCTAAGAAAATATTGGTACAATTTATGTCAGAGAATATTTTACCCATGTTCTCTTCCAGGAGTTTTATGGTGTCATGTCTTATATTTAAGTCTTTAAGTCATTTTGAGATTATTTTTGTGTATGGTATGAAGGAGTGTTCTAACTTCATTAATTTGCATGCAGCTGTCAAACTTTCCCAACACCACTTGCTGAAGAGACTGTCTTTTCTCCATTGTATATTATTGCCTCCTTTGTCAAAGGTTAATTGACCGTAGCTGTGTGAGTTTATTTCTGGGTTCTCTATTCTGTTCCATTGATCTATATGTCTGTTTTTGTGCCAATACCAAGTTGTTTTGATTACTGTAGCTTTGTAGTATTGTATGAAGTCTGGAATGGTTATGCCTCCAGCTTTGTTGTTTTTCCTCAGGATTGCTTTGGCAATTCTAAGTCTTTTGTGATTCCATATAAATTTTAGGATTATTTGTTCTACTTCTGTGAAAAATGTCATGGGTAGTTTGATAGGAACTGCATTAAATCTGTAGATGGCTTTGGGTAGTATGGTCACTTTAACATGATTAATTCTTCCAATCCAAGAGCAAAGCATAGATTATTTCTAATATTTTGCTGTTATAAACAATACTACAGTGAATAATCTTATATATAGGTCATTGAGCACATGCATTAGCATATCTGAAAGATGTATTACTACAAATGATGAAAACACTGGGACAAAGGATCTGCACACTTACAATTTTGATAGATATGGCCAAATGCTCTGCATCGAATTTAAATGGGACACACCAGCAGTTTGTGTCCTCATACCCTCATCAACACAGTGTTACAAGTATTTTTATTTATACTTTTGGGTGTTTTTTTTTTCGGATTTTTAAAATTACAAGACAGAAGAATATAATATATATTACTGCAACTTTTTTTTTCAATTAACAATATATCATGAATAATTTTCCAGGTAGATAAACAGAACACTAACACACTTTTTCTAAGTAAAATTTATACTGAGGTATAAATATTCAGGACTTCCCTGGTGGTCCAGTGGTTAAGACTCCACGCTTCCACTGCAGGGGGCACAGGTTCGATACCTGGTTGGGAAAGATCTCACCTGCCATGTGGTGTGGCCAAAAAGAATAAAGAGTAAATATTCAAAGATAAAAGTACACAAATCATAAAAGTATGGCTCAAGGAATACTTACAAAGAGAACACACTCATGTAACTACCATCCAGAATAAGAAGAAGACACTGACAGAAGGCCCCATTAGTCACTATCCTCAAAAGTAATAAAATGATCCTAACACCCAATTCCAACGTGTGTGTGTGTTGTGTTGCTTGTGTGTGTGTGTGTGTGTGTGTGTGTGTTTTCCCACACCACCAAGCAATTCTCTGATACCAGCTGGGTGTCCTATAATTCTACTCAAATTTTTTAAAATTAATTAATTAATTTTATTTTTGGCTGCATTGGGTCTTCGTTGCTGCATGCTGGCTTTCTCTAGTTGTGGCGAGCGGGGGCTCTTTGTTGTGGTGCATGGGCTTCTTATTGCGGTGGCTTCTCTTGTTGCGGAGCACAGGCTTTAGGCACGCAGGCTTCAGTAGCTGTGACACGCAGGCTCAGTAGTTGTGGCTCCTGGGCTCTAGAGCACAGGCTCAGTTGTTGTGGCGCACAGGCTTAGTTGCTCTGCGGCATGTGGGATCTCCCTGGACCAGGGCTCAAACCCATGTCCCCTGCAATGGCAGGTGGATTCTTAACCACTGCGCCACCAAGGAAGTCCCTCTACTCAATTTTGACAGTATCCACCCAGAGACAGCATCAGACCCCACAGGTTAAGGGCTCAGTCCTATAATACTGGCCCCCCCACCTTCTTCAGGCACCAAATGCAAGTCCAGGTCATCATCTGTGCTTCTGACTGAGAGGCTATAGACTGGAGGTTTTAATGACACTTTCCTTGGGTTTATTTAATTTGCTAGAGCAACAAAGAGCAGGGAGATTCAGGAAGGGAGTGATAGACAGTGTCCATTTCCCATTTTCACAGCTTCTAGGCTGAGGGAAGCTCCAGCCCACACCATGTGAAGTAGCTAAAACTTTGATAGAAAAACACAGTTTTGATAGCTTACAGAGTTTGAGGCAACCACAGCAACTGAAAAATGAGCGAGGAATCCTGAAAAGGAGAACACCAAAGAGACAAAGCTCTGAATTCTGCAAATGTTACCTAACTCTCCAGAAAACCCATGGACTATGCATGTGTGGAGCAGCCTCCAAGCAGCTCAGACAAGAATAAAAGAACTGAAATGAAATCTGAGCTGCTTCAAGAGGCAGAGTTTTCAGTCTGAGCCCAATCTCACTGCCTACTAAAACCAACACAAATGAACACTCTTCAGAGAAATGTAACAGAACCTTCATTCTCCACAGCACAACTTCACAATGTCCAGGATACAATCCAAAATTATTCACAAAAATGAAGAACCAGGAAAGAGGAAGCCATTCTCAAGAGAAACCACAACCAGAGATTAACCTCAAGATGAATGAGATGTTGGAATTAGCTGCTTTAAAATCCTCTGCCAGCATGATTATACTCAAGGATGTGAAAGAAAAGATTCTCTTAATGAATGCACATATCGAAAGCCTCACCAGAGAAACAGAAACTATAAAACAGAGCTAAATGGAAATCTGAGAACTAAAAAACACAATACCTGAAATCTTAAAATTCCAATGAAGGGCTTAACAGCAGAATGGATATGACAGAGGAAAAAGACAGCAAACTTAAAGACAGATGAATAGAAATCATCTAATCTTAAGAAAAGAGAAAAGGGAATTTTTAAAAGATTAGCCTCAGGGATTAAAGAGACAATTGTCAAAGGTCTAGCATACATCCTAGAAGGAGAAGAGAGAGAATTAGGCAGAAAAACAGACTGAAGGACAAATGGCATAGATTATCCTAAGTTAGGTGAAAAACAAAAATTTACAGATTCAAGAAACTCAGTAAACCCCATTTAGGATGAATGTTAATAAAGTTATACCCAGGCACATCAGAGTCAAACTGATAAAAAACCAGCATAAGGAGAAAATCCTTGAAAACAGCCAAAGAAAAACAACACATCACATATAAGGGCACAACAATTCAAAATGACTGCTGAGTTCTCATCAGAAACAATCGGCTCCAGAAGACTGTGCAACTTCATCTTTAACATGCTTAAAAACAAAACAAAAGGAAAACTCTGTCCAACTATAATTTCATACACAAAAAAATCCATCAAGAGTGAAGATAGAATAAATACATTTTTGATTTAAAAAAAGCAACTAAGAGAAATGCCAGCAGGCCTGTTCTAAAATAAATGGTAAAGAAAGCTCTTTAACTGAAGAGAAATTATACCAGATGGAAACTTATATTTTCGGAAAGGAATAAACAGCATCCAGAAAAGTAAATATTGGAGTAAAATAAGAGAAAAAAGTCTTAAACTTGGAAAAAATACAAACAACTAAAGTAAAATAATCATAACGTTGTCTTGTCAAATTTATAACATATGCAGATGTAATACACATAAAATCTAAACTATCATAAAATGGGTGAGATGGATGTATACATTTGCAGGATTTCTATATTACATGTGAAAGTGGAAGAATATTAACTCCAAATAAATTATGAAAAGTTAAGTCCACAAAAAAACCTGCACACAAATGTTTACAGCAGCTTTATTTATAATTGCCAAAACTTGTTAATAACCAAAATGTCCTTCAAAGGGTAAATAGATAAACTGTGGTACATCCATACAATGGAATATTATTTGCCACCTTTAATTAATTAACTAATTATTTTTTGGCTGTGTTGAGTCTTTGACTGGGGAAGTCCCTATTCACCACTTTAAAAAAATGAAATATCAAACCATGAAAAGGCATGGAGGAACCTTAAATGCACATTACTAAGTAAAAGAAGACAATCTAAAAAGGCCGCATGCTGGGGCTTCCCTGGTGGCGCAGGGGTTAAGAATCAGCCTGCCAATGCAGGGGACACAGATTCGAGCCTTGGTCTGGGAAGACCCCACATGCCATGGAGCAACTAAGCCCGTGCGCCACAACTACTGAGCCTGCGCTCTAGAGCCCGCGAGCCACAACTACTAAGCCCACGTGCTACAACTACTGAAGCCCATGCACCTAGAGCCCGTGCTCTGCAACAAGAGAAGCCACTGCAATGAGAAGCCCACGCACCACAACAAAGAGTAGCCCCCACTCGCCGCAACTAGAGAAAGCCCGCGTGCAGCAACGAAGACCCAATGCAGCCAAAAATAAATAAATATAATAAATTTATTTTTAAAATAAATAAATAATAAAATAAAAAGGCCGCATGCTATATAATTCCAGGTATATGACATTCTGGAGAAAGTAAAACTGTGGAGACAGTAAAAAGATCAGTGGTTGCCAGGGGTGGTGATGGAGCATGGCTGAACAGACAGAGCACAGGGAATTTAGGGCAATGAAACTTCTCTGTATGACACTGTAAAGGTGGAAACGTTATTATGCGTTTAAAAAACCCACAGGATATAAAACACAGAGAGTGAACCATAATGTAAACTATGGACTCTGGGTGATAATGATGTCAATGTAGGTTCATCAACTGTAACCACAATGGTGAGGGATGCTGATGGTGGAGGAAGCTATGGGGTGGGAGAAGTATATGGGAACTCTCTGTACTGTTTATTCAATTTTGCTGTGAACCTAACAGTGCTCTAAAAAAATGTCTATTAAAATTTTTTTAAGAAAACAGAAAAAATGGTCAGATAAAATGCTGATTATGCTACAACACTTATGACCCTTGAGAACATTATACCTAATGAAAGAAGTGAGTCATAAAAGACCACATATAGTATGACTTCATGTATATGAAATGTTCAGAATAGGCAAATCTATAGAGATAGAAAATAAATTAGTGGTTGCCCTGGGCTAATGGGGGTGGGGTGTCAGAAAGAAATGGGGAGTGACTGCTAATGTGGAATTCTTTAGAAATGATGAAACTGTTCTAAAATGTGTTGTGGTCATGGTTGCACAACCCTGTGAATATACTGAAAACCACTGAATTATACATATTAAATGGGTGAATTGATGGTATGTGAATTATATCTCATTAAAGCCTGTCATTTTTTTAGAGTAAAGCTGCAATTTTTTAAAAGTAACTGGTTAGAACCCATACCATGCATACTTTAAACATTAGAATGCTGAAGAGGCCATATTAATAGACTTCTAGAGACAGAGTATTATCAAAGATAGACTTTTCATAGTGATAATTCAGCAGGAAGGCATGTCATAAGTATCCACATGCTTAACAATAGAGTCTCAAAATAAATAAAGCAAAAACTGAAAGAACCAAAGATAGAAATATTCAATTCCACAATTATAGTTGGAAATTTTAACACCAGTTTCTCAGCAGGTGAGAGAACTAGATTCCCCCCCCAAAAAAAAACAAATCAATAACGATACAGATGACCTACACAACACCACTGACTACCTTGCCTAAAAATAAATATGCTGGGACTTCCCTGGTGGTGCAGTGGTTAAGAATCCGCCTGCCAATGCAGGGGACACGGGTTCGAGCCCTGCTCCGGGAAGATCCCATGTGCCGCGGAGCACCTAAGCCTGTGCGCCAAAACTACTGAGCCTGCACTCTAGAGCCCGCGAGCCACAACTACTGAGCTTACGTGCCACAACTAATGAAGCCCTCACGCCTAGAGCCTGTGCTCCGCAACAAGAGAAGCCACCACAATGAGAGGCCCACACACCACAACAAAGACCTAATGTAGCCAAAAATACATACATACATACATAAAATAAATATGCTGAGTATGGTGAGCAGTGGTTAAGCAGTCATTCTCCTCAGAACATATAAGGATCTTTCAGCGGTCTGAAATCTTTCTTTAAGTCTTCGTAAAGAAGCTGACCAAGGTAATTTGCACTGATGCCTTCTTCCTTCTTAACATCCTTTTCCAAACACGAAGATTCATTCAAAACCATCCATTTCCCCCAAGGCACAGTCCCCTTATTCTTTCCTCTTAGACTTTTAAATTCTCTACTCCCCAGAACCCACGTGGTTTTGATAAGAAGCCCTTCTTCCCTTCAGAAATCTGTTGAGGGTCAATCACAAGCGGTCAGTCAGAGGTAGGGGGTATCCAGGCGGGTGGTTTTTGAGTGCTGCAAACACCACGCAGCAAAAAATGGACCTGGCCTGTATCCTCATTTCATCACACGGCAGCGGACACCTGGAAGGCATTTGTTCATTTCCTAACAGCAAGCAGCAGAGTCGAGGCACAAGCTGCAGTCTCCTGCTTTTCCCAGGAGGTTGTTTCACCGCCAACGCCTTGTGATGTTCTCCAGAGTCTTAGGTTCCATAACACTGTTGCTTTTCAGCAGCTATCCGCCAGGCTCTGCCTCAAGAGACCCGTACAACCGCCTTCCACATAAGTGACTATCACGTAATGACCTGCATATGGCCTGAAAAGACAGCCCCATGTCCAGAGCATCTGCACACCAGAGAGCCTCCATCACATGGACGAGGCCACACTGGGGGCTCCATCCTAAGGATCAAGGGCCCCAGGGCACGTCCTCTCCCTCAAACCACTCGCAGGTAATACAAGTTGCTCTGCATCTGTGGAACCAGGCTAGGACAGCAGGGAGAACATTAAAGAGGAGGTACCCGATGGGGCTACGTACACCATGGGAGGATGTCAGGGACAGCTTATTTTTAAAAAGGAAGAAAGAAAAGCAAGTTGCAAAACTGTATTCTTTCATTCAAGAAATATTTACTGAGGGAATTCCTTGGCAGTCCAGGGGTTAGGACTCCATGCTTTCACTGCTCAGGGCCCGGGTTCAACCCCTGACAAGGGAACCAGGGTCCCACAAGCTGCACGGCGAGGCCAGGAAAGAAAAAGAAAAAGAAGAAATATTTACTGAGCGTGTGCCATTCTAGGCACTTGGGACACTGCAACTAACGAAACAGACAAATGCTCTCAACTCGGCAAATAAGCAAATCCTATCTTAGATGGTGCTAAGTGGTACAAGAGAAACAAAGTAGGAGCCGGTGGGGAAGTTGGCTCACAGTTTTAAATGGGGGGACTGGGAAGGCCTCCCTGTAAGGTAGCCTTTCTGCATGCCTGAAGGTTCCCTCCCTCGGTCCGCATACATATGCTTCACAACCAGCCAGGTTGGCCTCAAATGATTTCAGGAGGTCCCTGAACCCCTGAGTATTCCCCTGCCTTCTTCTGAAGCCTGAAATTCCTTTAATGAGGGTGTAAAAAAACCTATTTAATTACATACTCTCAAAGAGGAATATCTGATGGTTTTGGAAAAGCTGGCAGGCAGTGCTCCCATGTCACCAGGCGACCATGGAAGCATATGGCTGATGGCTGGGCTTTGCTCTGTCATAGGAGAAGGGGGGCACCAATTCCAAGAAGACAGGGGGTCACTGAGTCAGGAGGAGCCAAGGGGGATATCAGACGGCACTCATCCAGGCTCAGCTACCTCTGCCTGGTTAGTGCAGGACAGAGCAGCTGTCTGCTGCATGGTGCTTAGCTTGTGCGGCTGACACCAGGCAATTCCAGGACACTAACCATGATGTTTACACAAGACAGTTTAGCAGTGGCTGAGCACCCTGGAGACTCACCGTTCGGCAGCACTGAGCTGAATCCTTACCTTCTGCACCATCTGCACTAAGGGGAGAGGAGAGCTCTCTAGCAGACCTGCTCGAAAGAAACGTTAAAGAAAATTCTTCAGATGGGAAGGAAATAATACCAGAGGGAAAACTCAAATTTCAGGAATAATGGAGGAGCAATAGAAATGGCAAATAACTATGTAAATATGAGACCATTTTGTATGTACATGTGACGGATGGATGTATGACAGCAAAAAGCAAAACTTCTAACACTGAAGCAGTTTCTGATGCATGAAGATGTAACACAAAGTGGTGGTGTGGTTTCTATGTTCCCCTTGAAGTGGCACAATCTTATTTTCAAGTAGACAGGGAAAAGCTAAATATGAGTACTGTAATCTCTAGAGCAACCAGTAAAATAGCTATACAAAGATACATGGTTAAAAACTTCAAGAGTAAAAAAACACTTCAAGAGTGATTAAAATGGGACACTAAGAATATAGTCAATAACATAGTCAATAATAATGTAGGGGAATATAGCCAATAATAATGTAATATCTTTTATGGTGACAGATGGTAACTAGACTTACGGTGATCATTTTGAAATGTACAGAAACAGCAAATCACTATGTTGTACACCAGGAACTAACATAGTGTTGTAGGTCAATTATACTTCAAAAACAAACAAACAAGCTCATAGGAAAAAGATATCAGATTTGTGGTTATTGGAGGGGTATGGGGAGGGGGAATTGGATGAAGGTGGCCAAAAGGTACAAACGTCCAGCTATAAGATAAATAATTACTAGGGATGTAATGTACAACATGATAAACACAATTAACAAACACTGCTGTATTTTTTTTTGTTTTTTTTTTAAGTAATTTTTTATTTTATTTATTTTTGGCTGCGTTGGGTCATTTGCTGCGTGCGGGCTTTCTCTAGTTGTGGCAAGCGGGGGCTACTCTGATGCGGTGCATGAGCTTCTCTTGTGGAGCATGGGTTCTAGGCTCACGGGCTTCAGCATGTGGGCTTCAGTAGTTGCAGCATATGGCTCAGTAGTCGTAGCTCACGGGCTCTAGAGCGCAGGCTCAGTAGTTGTGGCGCACAGGCTTAGTTGCTCTGCGGCATGTGGGATCTTCCCAAACCAGGGCTCGAACCCGTGTCCCCTGCATTGGCAGGCGGATTCTTAACCACTGCACCACCAGCGAAGCCCCACTGCTGTATGTTATATATGAAAATTGTTAAGAGAGTAAATCCTAACAGTTCTTATCACAAGGAAAACATATTATTTTTTCATTTTCTTTTATTTTGTATCTATATGAAATGATAGGTGTTCATTAAAACTTATTGTGGTAACTATTTCATGATGTATGTAAGTCAAATCATTCTGTACATCTTAAACTTACATAGTTTTGTATGTCAATTATATCTCAATAAAACTGGAAGAAAAAAATGAAATAATATAAAAAGAAGGAATACTAAGAAACATTCAAGTAATCCAGGAAAGGAAAAGAGAGAAATAAAAATATAGAGGACAGTTATATGTCAACTGTACCTCAAAAAGCATACACACACACACCGGGGACAAACAGAAAACAAATAATAAAATGATAGACCTATATCCAAACATATTAATGTTTACATTAAATGTAAATGGTCTAAACACACTGACTAAAAGAGAGGGACTATGAGACCCAAATACATGCTCCCTACAAGAAATCTACTTCATTTTTTAGTAGAAGGATGGGTAAAATAAGCCATACAAACAATATTTCTTTATGTGAAGTGGCTATATTAACACCAGAGGTAGACTTTGGAGCAAGGAAATTACCAGAGATATAGAGGGGCATTAAATGACTTCAAAATGTCCACTCACCAAGAAGACATAATAATCCTAAATGTAGATACACCCAAAACTAGACCAACAAAATACATGAAGCAAAAATGGACAGAACAAACTTCTTTTTCAGTTCCACAGCTTTCCTGGGGCAAAATTCTCTGCAGCCAGTAACTGATAGAAACACATAAACAGTAGGTGACAACTGCTGGAGGCTGAAGATGGAGAGATGGAGTTTAAAACTCCTGGGCTGGGGGAAGGGAGAAGAGATGACACACATTCATGAGTTTTACTTCCAGGATCCCCACCAGGTAGGTCTTCATGGTAAAGACTGGAGAAAAAAAAAATCTCATGATTTGGACAGGGAGGAGAGGAAAACTTACAGTTTTGAAATGCACCCAGAGAAAACTAACCTTTTTGAAAAACCACCCATAGCAAATGCCTTGCCTCAAAAGAAAACTACTTTATCAGAGCCTTATCAGACCTGTGGGGAAGGGCAACTTGACAACTGGAGCGTCTTCTAGCCTTCCTGTCTTACAACAGGGAGGAAAAACAACAAAAAAAAAAAAAAAAAGGAAAAACTAAGAGACTTCTGAAGGGCACAGTCCAGGACCTCAGGCCCACAAAAACAGTCTGACTCACAGGATTACAGAATGCTTTCCTCGCCTAGCAACTCATCACCACATGCACAGGGCTCCAGTAGAAAAACAGTTCATTACGCCAAGAGAGCTGCAAGACACAGATTCCATTTCAGATAGAGTTTCTGGGGAAACCTATAGACAGTAGGGAGACAACATAGGACACTTGAAGAATCTGAAGCCCCTACCACTTCAGCAAACGTCAAACACAGTAGGAGTTAGGATTTCTAGCCAGAAAAACACAAAACCTCACACTACACATCTACTTATTTCAGTTCCTATTACCCGATATGTCAAGTCCAGTTTTCAACAAATAGTTACAAGGTGAGCTAAAGGCAAGAAAAAGCAGAATTTGAGGAGATAAAGCAGGCATGAGAACCTGACTCAGATATGGCAAAGATTTTGCAATTATCAGACTTGAAGTTTAACTATGATTACTATGCTAGGACCTGTAATGGAAAAAAAGTGGACAACCTACAAAAACAGATGGATAATATAAGCAGAGAGATGGAAATTCTAAGAAAGAATCAAAAGGAAATGCTAGAAATCAAAAAGACAGTAACAGAAATGAAGAATGCCTTTGATAGGCTCATCAGTAGACTGGACACGGCTGAGGAAAAATCAGTGAGCTTTAATTTATGTCACTAGAAACTTCTCAAACTGAAAAACAAAGAGAAAAAATAATGGAGGGGGGGAAAGGAACAGAATATGCAAGAACTGTGAGACAATTACAAAAGATGTAACATATGCATAATTAAAATATGAGAAGGGACTTCCCTGGTGGTCCAGTGGTTAAGACTCCACACTTCCACTGCAGGGGGCATGGGTTCAATCCCTGGTTGGGGAAGTAAGATCCCACGTGCTGTGCAGCACAGCCAAGAAATAAAAAATAAGAATAAAAACAGGGGCTTCCCTGGTGGCGCAATGGTTAAGAATCGGCCTGCCAATGCAGGGGACACGGGTTTAAGCCCTGGTCTGGGAAGAACCCACATGCCGCGGAGCAACTAAGCCTGTGCGCCACAACTACTGAGCCTGCGCTCTAGAGCCCATGAGCCACAACTACTGAGCCCGCATGCCACAACTACTGAAGCCCGCGTGCCTAGAGCCTGTGCTCCGCAACAAGAGGAGCCACTACAATGAGAAGCCTGCACACCACAACGAAAGAGTAGCCCCTGCTCACCACAACTAGAGAAAGCCCATGTGCAGCAATGAAGACCCAATGCAGCCAAAAATAAATAAATAAATAAATAAATTTATTTTTAAAAATTAATTTTTTAAAACAATGAGAAGGAGAAGAAACACAGAAATAAGCAGAAGAAACATTTGAAATAATAATGGCTGAGGATTTTCCAAAATTAATGATAGATCCCAAAGTACAGATCCAGGAAGCTTGGAGAACACCAACGAGGATACATATCCAAAAAACTACACCTAGGCATATCATATTCAAACTGCAGAAAACCAAAGACAAATCCTCAAAGAAGCCAGAGGGAAAAAAAATCTCACCTGTAGAGGAGCAAAGTAAAGAATTACATCCGACTTCTCAGAAGCCATGAGCAAGAGAATGGAATAACACATCTGAAGCATTGAACGAATAAACCACCAACCTATAGTTGTATATCCAGAGAAATTATCCTTCAGAAGTGAAGAAGAAATACTTTCTCAGACAAACAAAAACTGAAGGAATGCACTGCCAGGAGACCTGCCTTGCAAAAACCGTTAAAAGTTCTTCCTAGAAAAGGAAAATATATATAGGTCAGAAACTCAGATCAACATTTAAAAAGGGAAAGCATAAGAGAAAGAATAAATGAAGGTAAAATAAAGTGTTTCACTTTTCTTTTTTTTTTCTTTTTTGGTCACACTGCATGGCTTGCGGGATCTTAGCTCCCCAACCAGGGCAGGGATTGAACCTGCACCCTTGGCAGTGAAAGCACGGAGTCCTAACCACCAGACTGCCAGGGAATTCCCTCATTTTTCTTATTGACTTAATAGATAACTGTTCAAAATAAAAAAAGCAACAATGTGCTGGGTGATCATAGCTTATGGATACGTGAAATGAATGACTGCAATGTTATAAGGAACGGGAAGGAGGACTCGGGAATACTCTGTTATGAGGTACCTGCACTATCTGTAAAGTGGTACAGAGTTACTTGAAAGGGTACATAGGGACTTTCCTGGTACCAGTGGCTAAGACTCTGCACTCCCAATGCAGGGGGCCCGGGTTCGATCTCTGGTGAGGGAACTAGATCCCACATGCTGCAACTAAGAATTCAAATGTTGCAACTAAAGATCCCACAGGCTGCAACTAAAGATCCTGCATGCTGCAACCATGTGCCACAAAGAAGAGCCCGCACGCAGCAATGACGATCCTGCGTGCCCCAACTAAGACCCAACACAGCCAAATAAATAAGTAAATAATAAAAAAACAAAAACCGGACATAGATTAGTTGCAAATATATATTACAAACTCCAGGGCAACCATTAAAATTTTTTTTCAAAAGAAGAATTGATATGCTAAGAGAAGAGAGAAAATGAAATCATATAAAATGCTCAATTAAAGCCAGAGAAGACAGGAAAAAGGGGGAATATATTTTAAAAAGGAAACAAAGAATAGTGCAATGAATGGAAAACAGTTACAAATATAGTAGATATTAATCCAACTATATCAGTAATCACTTTCAGTGTGAATGGTCTGAATACACCAATCAAAAGACAGAGCCTGGGGGCTTCCCTGGTGGTGCAGTGGTTAAGAATCTGCCTGCCAATGCAGGAGACATGGGCTGGAGCCTTGGTCTGGGAAGATCCCACATGCTGTGGAGCAAGTAAGCCCGTGCGCCACAACTACTGAGCCTGCGCTCTAGAGCCCGTGAGTCAAAACTACTGAGCCCGCACGTCACAACTACTGAAGCCCGTGCTCCTGGAGCCCATGCTCTCCAACAAGAGAAGCCACCACAATGAGAACCCCGTGCACTGCAACGAAGAGTAGCCCCTGTTCGCCACAACTAGAGAAAGCCTGCATGCAGCAACGAAGACCCAACATAGCCATAAATAAATAAATAAATAAATAAATAAATAAATAAATAAATAAATAAATAAATAAATAAAATTTAAAAAGAAGACAGAGCCTGTTAGAGTGGATAAAAAAACAAGACCCAATCATATGCAGTCTACAAGAAACCCATTTTAAATATAAAGACACACATAGATTGAAAGTAACGGGATAGGGACTTCCCTGGTGGCGAAGTGGTTAAGAATCTGCCTGCCAATGCAGGGGACGAGGGTTCGATCCCTGGCCCGGGAAGATCTCACATGCCATGGTGCAACTAAGCCCATGCACCACAACTACTGAGCCCGTGAGCCACAACTACTGAAACCCAAGCACCTAGAGCCCATGCTCCACAACAAGAGAAGCCACTGCAATGAGAAGCTCGCGCACTGCAACAAAGAGTGGCCCTTGCTCTCCGCAACTACAGAAAGCCCGTGAGCAGCAACGAAGACCCAGCACAGCCAAAAATAAATTTAAAAAAATAAATTTATTAAAAAAAAAGTAAAGGGATAGAGAAAGATTTACCATGCTAACACTAATCAAAAGAAAGCTGGAGTAGCTATGTGGATCTCAGACAAAGCAGACTCAGAACAAGGAAAATTATCAGGGATAAAGAGGGACATCACATAATGATAAAGGAGATAATTCTCCAAGAAGACATAACAATCCTTGAACATATGGACTAACCACAGAGTACAACATACAAGAGGCAAGATATGATAGAACTACAAGGAGAAATAGACACATCCACTATTACGGTTCAACACTTCAGCACACTTCTGTCCATAACTGACATATCCAGCAGGCACAGAATCATTAGGGATGTGATGTAGTTGAACTGAAGAGCATCATCAGTTATGTGGACCTAATGAACCTTTCTAGAATACTTCATCAGAATTCATCAATATTCAAAAAAAGAAAAGTGGCAGTCCCATGGTTAGGGTTTGGCACTTCCGCTGTGGCCCGGGTTCAATCCCTGGTCAGGGAACTAAGATCCCACAAGCCTCACAGTGCGGCCAAAAAACACCCCCAAAACACAAGGATTTTATTGTATAGCACAGGGAACTATATTCAATATCTTGGAATAAATTATAATGAAAAAGAATTTTAAAAAGAATATAGATATATACATACATATGTATAACCAAACTACTTTGCTCTACACCTGAAACTAACACAATATTATAAATCAACTATACTTCAATTAAAAAAAAAAGATTCATCAGTATTCATAGACTATAATAGCAGAATGCATCTTCTTCTCAAGCTCACATGGAACACTCACCAAGACAGACCTCATCCTGGGTCATAAAACATACATCAACAAATTTTTAAAAAACTGAAATCACACAAAGCATCCTATCTAACCACAATGGAATTAAACTAGAGGTAAGTAACAGAAGGAGGAAAATCTCCCAACACTTGGAAATTAAACAACATACTCTTAATAATCTATTGGTCAGGGAGGATATCTCATGGGAAGTTTTAAAATATATTAAACTGAATGGAAATGAAAGTGCAGCATATAAAAATCTATAGGGTGCAGCTAAAGTAGTTCTCAGAGGGCAATTTCTATCACTAAATACTTACATTAGAAAAGATGAAGAGTCTTGAATCAGTATTCTCAGCTTCCACCTTAAGAAACTAGAAAAAAAGAGCAAAACGAATGTAAGCAAGCAGAAGAGCGCAAATAATAAGAAGGAAAAATCGATGAAATTGAAAACAGAAAAGTAATAGAGAAAAATCAATAAAACTCAAAGCTGATTTTTGTTAGAGGTGATTGATAAACCTCTAGCAAGACTAACAGAGAAAAAAGAGAGAAGACACAAACTGTCATCATTAGAAATAAAAGAATATCTTTACAGATTCTGCAGACATTAAAAGCATAATAAGGAATACTACAAATACCTCTACACACATAACTTCAACAACTTAGATGAAATGGGCCAATTCCTTGAAAATCACAAAGTATCAGAACTTCCCCAAGATCAAATATGTAGATAATCTAAATGATAGTTCTAAAACTATTAAAGAAATTTAATCTGTAGTTTAAAAACTTCCAAAAAAGAAATTGCCAAGTGCAGATGGCTTTACTAGCAAATCCTACCAAACATTTAAGTTGGAAATAACACCAGTCCTATACAATATCTTCCAGAAAATAAAAGAAACAACCCTTCCCACCTCATTTTACAAGGCCAGCATTATCTCGATGCCAAAAGCAGGCAATGACAATACAAGAGAAAAAAACCTAGGTCAATATCTCTCATGAATATAGATGCAGAATTCCTCAACAAAATATTAGCAAATCAAACCCAGGAATACATAAGAATAATAATACACTTATGAAGTGGGTTTATATCAGAAATGCAAGGCTGATTTAATATTCAAAAATCAATCAAAGATAGTACCAAAACATCTACTTAACTTCTTTCATTTGTACCAATCCTTCGAATAAAGTAATTTGGTACCTCCCCACCTCCTTCCCCTCCCAACAACAATGATTGATCATTGCAACAACAGACTAAAAAGAAAAACCTACACGATCACATCAGTGGATGCAGAAAAAGCATTTCAAAAATTCAATATCCACTCATGCCAAAAACTCTCAGCAAACTATGAATAAAAGGGAACTTCCTTAAGCTGATGAAGAGCATCTATTAAAAAACCCATAGCTTAACCCACCATACTTAACAGTGAAACACTGAATGTTTTCTCTGTACGACTGGAAAAAGCAAGGACGTCCAGTCTCACCCTTCTTATTCTGCATCATACTGGAAGACATAGTACAATGAAGGAAAAGGAAACAAAAGCCATTCAGATTGGAAATGAAGAAACAAAACTCCCTATTCACAGATTACATGATTGTCTATGTAAAAAACCCCAAGAAATCTACAAAAAAAAACTCCTAAAGCTAATAAGTTTAGCAAAATCATAGAATACAAGTCAACATACAAAATCAATCATATTTCAGTGGAGTTGAAACTGAAATTTACAAAACAATACTACTTACAACACCTATGCAAAAAAAGTGAACATTTAAGTATAATTCTATAATGCAGATCTGTATGCTGAAAACTACAAAACACTAATGAAAGAAATCAAAGAAGATCTAAATAAATGAAGAGACATACCATTTTCATGCATTAGAAGACTCAATATAGTTAAGATGTCAATGCTCCCCAAACTGACCTGTAGATTTAACATAATTCCGAAAGAAATCCCAGCAGAGTTTTTTATTTGGACAGGCTGATTCTAAAATGCATATGGAAGGGCAAAGGAACTAGAATAGACAAAGTATTTTGAAAAAAAGGAATAACGGGAACTCCCTGGCAGTACAGTGGTTAGGGCTCTGTACTGAGGGCCCGGGGTTCAATCCCTCGTTGGATAAGATCCTACAAGCCACACAACTCGGCCGAAAAAAAAAAAAAAAAGGAATAAAGTTGGAGGATTCATATTACCTAATTTTATGACTTATTTCAAGTCTACAATAATCAAGACAGTGTGGTGTTCATGAAGGGATGAGCACAAACAGTCCTCTCTTGGTATCCGCAGGGGATTGGTTCCAGGACACCCTAGCAGACACCAAAATCCGCAGGTGCTCAAGTCCCTCATATAAAATGGCAGAGTCCAGTCGACCCTCCATGGCCTTCCACATCCCAGGGTTCTGCATCCGGGAGTTCAACCAACTGTGGATCAAACTGCGTGGATACAGAGGGACAACTGTGTACATACCTAAATCAATGGAACTGAATCCAGAAATAGACTCACAAATATTGCCATGTGATCTCTGATAAAGTTGCAAAACCGATTTGATAGAGTAACAATAGTGTTTGCAGCAAACGCTGTTGGAACAATGGAATATCCATATGCAGGAAAAAGAAACAACGAAAACCTCACACCTTATACAAAAATTAACTCAAAGTTTATCATTAATCTATACATAAAACATAATAGTACAACACTTTCAGAAGAAAACATGGGAGGAAATCTTTATCACTTGGAGTTAGATGAGTTCTTAAAAAGGACACAAAAAGTAAAATCCATTTAAGACACCGATAAATTGGATTTCAGCAAAATTAAAACTTTTTGATGTTAAAGGTACTGCTCAGATAATGAAAAGGCAAGCCACAGACTGGGAGAAAATCTCTGCAAATTACATATTCAACAAAGGACTAGCATAAATAATATAAAAAGAACTATTAAGGGGAATTCCCTGGCAGTCCAGTGGTTAGAACTTGGAGCTTTCACTGCCAAGTTCGATCCCTGGTAGGGAACTAAGATCCCGCAAGCCGCATGGCAAGGCCAGGAAAAAAAAAAAAAAAACCTATAACTGAACATTTAGAATACAACCCTTAAAAAAAACTTGCAAGGCACTGGAATGGACACACTTCCAAAGGAGATACATGGATGGCAGATAAGCACATGAAAAGATGCTCAAGGGACTTCCCTGGCGGTCCAATGGTTAAGACTCCTTGCTTCCACTACAGGGGGCACGGGTTCGATCCCTGGTCGGGGAACTAAGATCCCACATGCGGGGGATCTGCACCACAAGGTGCAGTGAAAAATTTTTTTAAAAAAACAGAAAAGAAAACATGCTCAACATCTTTCCCCAATAGGGAAATTCAAATTAAACTGCCATGAGATACCACCACACACACCTATTAGAATAGCTAAAATTTAAATGTTTAAGAAATTCCAATACCCAGAGCTGGCAAGGACAGCAAATGAAACTCACATTGGTGCTGAAAATGCAAAATGTGTAGCCACTCTGGGAAAGCAGTTTCTTATGAAATTAAACAAAGATTTACCATGAGACTCAGCAATCCCATACCTCAGTATTTACCCTAGGAAAACGAAATGTTTACAAATGCAAATGCTTACAATAGTTGCATTCATAATTGTCAAAAAGTGGAGACTATCCTAATGTCCTCCATCAGGTGAATGGATGGACCGGGTGTGGTAACCCTCACCTGGAACGCTGCTCTCAGTGAAAGGACAAGCATCCGTGCAGCCACACCGACGCTGAGAGAAAGAGCCAGGAAAGGCCACGTGCTGTAAGATTTCATTTATGTGACATTCTGGAAAAGGCAAGACTATGGGGTCAGCAAACACGGGCAGGGTTAGCGCTACCCAAGGGCAGCACGTGTTTTTGGTGATGGAGCTGTTGTGTTCTCATTGTGGTGACAGTTACACAAATCTGCACGTGTTAAAACTCTTGGAACTATACACATGCATGCACATATAAGTCAATTTTTGTGTAAGCAATTTTTTTTTTAAAGGGAGAGAGAGGTCATTTTCCAGAAACTTCTGCCTTCAGCCCTTTAACATAAGTCCCCTGGAGGCAAGGGAACACCAAGGTCTGGTACCATCTTGGAATGGGAAAAACAGATAAAACACATATTGTGGGTTTTTTGTTTGTTTGTTTGTTTTGGACACATGGCATGCAGGATCTTAGTTCCCCGACCACCAGGGATCGAACCCACGCCCCCTGCAGCGGAAGTGCGGAGTCTTAACCACTGGACCGCCAGGGAAGTCCCTAAAACACATATTGAATTTCAATAAATTATCCTACTACAGGCTTACAAACGCTAAGGCACATATAGCTAGCTTGACCAAACAAAATCACTTCAGTTTTCCTCTGAGGGTCTGTTATTAACTTCCCAACGGGTTTCAACCTCACTCCCGTTTGAGCAGCAAAGGTGTGGAATGTGAAGCTGCAATTCCCTCTCATCTCTCACCCAGTCTCAAACGCTGGGAACAGGACCAGCCCCAGTAAATGGAGGTGGGCAGGTCACCTTCTCCCTGGAGGCCACTGTGGAGGAGAGATGTGGGTGCAGATGCATTCTGAGAGACAAACGAGTAACCTACATTTCTCTGCCTGAAGTGAGAGGCGAGGGCACACTGGAGCCAGCAGGAAGGCGGGCAGAGCAGAGACTTTCCCAAATGGGATGGACAACTCACACCCAAGGCTGTGAGCCCCGTGACCCTTACCATCAGAGAAATGTTATTAGTGGTCACAGAACCACCTAGAGCTTTATCAGCAAGCCAGCTGGAGCATTTGATTTTCTATTGCTAGAAATTCTAGGAGAGAATTCACATAAACACTAACATTTTTTTCTTTTCCAAAATGTTTGAGATCCAAACTTTGAGGTGAGTGGATGTTACTGTGAAGGCTCTTTTTTCACGCATTAGTCAGAGAACAGATCAGAAGGTCAGCGCAAGGGGCACCTGCTGGCTTCAGGGTCCCACACCTGCCAGAACAATGCTGTCAAGATACCCAAGAACACAGGCTGAGTCCTAAGGGCATGATCTTGCTTTTCTTTATCAAAAATAAGCAAACATTTAACAGGCACAATCTTGCTAATCACTAAAGAAACCAAATTAAAACAACACAAGCAAGAGGTTTCCACCACAGGGTGCACGTGAGCTGACTGCAGCTGCCTGGCCCTCTGGGGTCAAGGGCTGACTCTCCCACACCCCTCGCAGGGAGGAGCTGGTGAGGATGTTCTGGTCAGAGACCCCGCTGCACACTCATCCCACCAGCCACATAAAGGAGCAGTGGCGGGGCTGGAGGAAAGAAGCGAGGAGTGTGCTTTCATATCCAAAGAGAGAGAAAATAGAAAGCCTGAAATTTTTCATTGAATGTTATCTGAAAGTCCCTAACTGCTCAGAAAAAAACAAGAAGCCTAACCAGAGGGAATAGCTCAGCACACCAGGTGAATGTTTTCAACAGCAGTGAAAATGGACAGACTTGTAAACTGCATGAACACACAAGGCTCATCTTTTACAAAACTACAGGGACTTCCCTGGAGGCCCAGTGGGTAACACTCCACGCTCCCAACGCAGGTGGTCTGGGTTCGACCCCTGGTCAGGGAACTAGATCCTGCATGCATCCCGCGACTGAGTCCACATGCTGAAACTAAAGATCCCACGTGCTGCAACTAAAGATCCCACAGGCCGCAACGAAGATCCTGTGTGCCATGCAACTAAGACCAGGGCAGCCAAAATAAATTAAAGATAAAACACTACAGAAATTAGCAGAAAAAGACAGAAGTCTAGCACACATTTCAACTCCACACAATACGTTCATCCACACGGGAGGAAATGAGGAAAGAACCTGCAAGGTAATGATAACGTCTTGGTGAACATATTCTTTTCCTTTAAGTTACCCATGTTTATCATTTTCTGAAATGTGTGTATATTTTGTTTGCCATTCTGAGTAGTTTCTTTTTGTGGGATAATTGTTGCAATTTATTTTTATTTCAGTCAAGTGACCTTAAAGGTTGAGAGAGAAAAATGAAAAGGGCTCTAGGAGTTTTTCTCAACACCCCACTCCCAGCTGTGCAAGCCCTGGAGTCTACTTTCTGTGGACAGTCAGAGCCACTGGAGATATGTCTCGACCTTTGACACCTCCATAGGATGCTTGCTTTTGCTAAATAATCTTGCGACAATATAAAACTAGTATTTCTTAAGCACTCATCCTGTAATGGGCACATTCCTAAACACTGAGGAATTTAGCTTTGTGAGGGAGGCACTATTATCAACCTTCTATTAAAAGCAAGGAAAATGAGGCACAGAGAGGTTAGGTAATTTGCCCAAGGTCACAGAGCTAGTAAGTGAACACACACTGAGGTCTAACCACACAGTTAGAGCTACCAACCTTAACCTACTACCTCATGCCTACTAATAACATGTAAACCCACAAAGCAGTTTTGAATAGTAAAAAAAAAAAAAAAGTTTTTCCATGAATAAGTGCAAGAATCTGAAATCCAGAATAGATAGGAAAATGTCTCTTCTAGCTCTAAACCAAACTAGAAAGTCCTAATGTTATGCAAGAATTTTGTATTAGGAAACCTAACTATAAGGAGAGAACATTAACTTGGATAGTCCCCCAAATTAAAAAGCAGTACTTCAACCAAACATTCCGTGCCCCAGTCCATTTCTATTCATCTGTTAGGAAACTTTCTCTGTGCCAGAACCTTTCTTGTGTTGTGTTGATGAAGTAACACGGTCCACAAAATCAATTCAGAAAACCCTGCGAACAAATTGCCCCCTGCTCACTGTTATCCTACCTTTCTTATCTTAAATTCCAGCCATGAAGTTAGGAGCCTAAAGGCACATCACACAAAACTGTTGATCTTGTTTGTTCTCTACACATATTTAAAAGTCCACAGAATCCAGCAGTGGCCTGAATACCCTGGGTTTCTCCTTCTAAAGAATGAGCCTGCTGTGAAGGTCACTATCAACACCAACAACTCAGTGGTCCCCAAAGCAGATTCAGAATCACCAAGAAGTAATCACCCAAAATGCAAATGAAATGTGGTAGTGGAGAAACTAGGCCACGGGGAAATCACAGTATTTTGCTACTGCAGTTGCTTTAAGTCCATGCCAAACAAAATAAAGGAAAATGTTACCATCCTGGGCTGACTCAAAGTTTCCCAAGTCAAATGGCACTACAAAGACTCAGATGGAGCCATTCCCACATCTGACACACAGGGGTTCAAGAACTAGTGAGATACTGTGGTGCAACAGAAGTTCCAACCACACTCACAGTGGCCCTAGCATGGAGATGAGCCCAGAAGCACCAGGCACGGCCAGTTCTATAAAACGCACCTGCTCCTGATGGAGCCTGCCAGCATCCGGTGTACAACCAGCCCCACCCGACTCACCCATGAACTGAACACTGTACCAGAAAGAAACCTGGGAGGAAGTGCTAGGAGTCAAGGAGCAGCAGGGTCGGCCATACACTTGCAGGAGCTCAGAGCAGGGTCTACCTAGCGGGAACTGGCCACTTGAATGATTCTAATTTAAAGTCTTCCTAAAATGCTCTCATCTTTTAAGTCACAGAATTGCAGAGTTTTATGGTAACTTAACTTGCCTTGTATATTATCTTGACAGACTTGGGAAAAATATCCTCATTTGACAAATGGGGAAAATAAGGCACAGACATTTGGAGCCCAAAGACACTTCTAGAAATAGGCAGTCTAGGACTTCCCTGGTGGCGCAATGGTGAAGAATCCACCTGTCAATTCAGGGGACATGGGTTCAATCCCAGGTCCAGAAAGATCCCACATGCCATGGAGCAACTAAGCCCGTGCGCCACAACTACTGGGCCTGTGCTCTAGAGCCCACGTGCCACAACTACTGAAGCCCACGCGTCTAGAGCCCGTGCTCTGCAATGAGAGAAGCCACAGCAATGAGGAGCCCGGGCACCGCAACAAAGAGTAACCCCCGCTCACTGCAACTAGAGAAAGCCCACGCACAGCAAGACCCAACACAGCCAAAAAAGAAAAAAGAAAAAAAAAAAAAAAGCAGCCTCTGTTCCAGGTGAGACTGGGACACACACACCCCATCTCCATAAGCACTGACAGGTCCCTGTGCTCCTCCCATGGGGCCATTCTGGAGCCAACTCTGGTTAAAAATCAGGTTTACACTCCCTGAGATAGGGAACTCAGAGGGAGAGCAGTTTGGGGTGGTAGAGGTGAAGACAGAAATCCAACCTGGAATGTGTTGAGTTTGAAATATCTACCAGGCACAGAGGTGGAAATGAGCAAATGTAGCTGGATATCTGGCCTGGAACAAAGACGCGAGCTGAGAGACTGAAAAAACTTTACACATGAAGCTACTCGAAGCACTGTCTTCTTTTTCCCACTTCTCAGACAAAGCCAGGGAGAATACCATATCTCATCAAATCCACGATGCCACCGATTCTAAGACAAATCACTAAGAAAGAAAAACTGATGTCCAAACCTGACACAATGAATTCTAAGAAAGCATTGATTATATATAAGATGCACCCCAAATTCAGAGATGTTATAAGATGAAAAAAAATGCATCTTAGAAAAGATGTAATATGGGACTTCCCTGGTGGTGCAGTGGTTAAAACTTCGCCTTCCAACGCAGGGGGTGTGGGTTCAGTCCCTGGTTGGGGAGCTAAGATCTCACATGCCTCACGGCCAGGAGACCAAAACATAAAACAGAGGCAATACTGTAACAAATTCGATAAAGACTTAAAAAAACAAACAGAAGAAAAGATGAAATACTGCCAACTTTTATTGGTGGAAGGTATTTAGATTGCAGTGAATCCAGGGTGGACATCTGTCTTTGTAACTTTTTATTCTGATATCATTTCAAGTGTATAGAGAAGTTGCAAGAACAGTACAAAGAATTCTCGAATACTCTTTACCCAGCTAGCTTCACCAATTGATTGTTTTTACTTTGCCTCATTTATCATGTCCATGTGATCATTTTTCTTTCCCACCCTCTCTCCCCTTCCCCCACTGAGTTTCAGACTCTGTGCCCTCTTATCCCTAAAGACTTCCATATGTATTTACAAACTCAAGGACATAGTCAGAGTATGATGATCAAACTCGGGAAATGTGACATGGCTAACATACTATTGGCCAATCTACCTTTACACTCATATTTTGTCCACTGTCCCAATAATATCCTTTATAGTCACTCCCTCCCCAATCCAGTCTACAGTGAAGCACTGTATACAGAGGACTTCCTTGGCAGCCCAGTGGTTAAGACTCCGTGCTTCCAATTCAGGGGGTGTGGGTTCAATCCCTGATGGCGGAACAAAGATCCCACATGCCACACTGTGCAGCCAAAAAAAAAAAAAAGAAAAAAAAATCACTGTATACAGAGGACTTCCTTGGCAGCCCAGTGGTTAAGACTCCGTGCTTCCAATTCAGGGGGTGTGGGTTCAATCCCTGATGGCGGAACAAAGATCCCACATGCCGCACTGTGCAGCCAAAAAGAAAAAAAAATCACTGTATACGGTTGTCAGATCCCTTTAGCACTTTTTCAACTGGAATGGTTCTTCAGTCTTTCTTTGTGTTTCTTGACCCTGAAATCATGAAAGTTTTGAAGAGTACAGAGGCCACTTACTTTACAGAATGTGGCTCAAATGTAGTTTGTCTCAGGTCTCTGCACAATGAGATTCAGGTTACGGCGGGAATACCCCAGGTAAGGTGGTGCCCTTCTCTGCACCTCTTTTTTTTTTTTTTGCGGTACGCGGGCCTCTCACTGCTGTGGCCTCTCCCGTTGCGGAGCACAGGCTCCGGACGCACAGGCTCAGCCGCCATGGCTCACGGGCCCAGCCGCTCCACGGTATGTGGGATCTTCCCGGACTGGGGCATGAACCCGTGTCCCCTGCATCGGCAGGCGGACTCTCAACCACTGCGCCACCAGGGAAGCCCTCTCTGTACCTCTTATCAGGAGGTTAACTGGGACCTTAACGTTGATTGCTTAGTTAAGGGGCGTCCACAGCAGGGCAGTCAAAGTCTTCTTTTATGTGTACAATTTGGAATAATGAAAATTCAAAAAGAATTTAAAATGTATCAAGAACTGCTTAATTTTAAAGCCACATTGCTGCATGAACTATCAGCTATTTTTTTACTCTTTTGCTACAAAGCAGGGCCGGCTAAGTCTGAATTACACAGGACCCTGCAAACATCCTGTTTGAAGAGGTTTTCTGAGGAGTGCTACCAGCAGCGAGAACGGGCCATTAATGTAGATTATGAGGTTTAGAAATTGGGCGTTCATGTTTCTGGCCCAGTCAGGGGGCAAACTCGCCCTGTCACTTTCTTCATCTAGATCCTCGGAGAGCGGAGACTTCACTGGAGCCAGACCACAGAATCGGTCACCTGGGCCCAGGGAGCTACCGGGTGGAGCTGCAGTCGGCACAGAGGAATCACCCCCGTGGGACAGAAGGCACCGCCCTCCCTGTTATCACGGGGTCACACATTCCCCAGTGTGAGGGGAGGAGTCTCATCTGTCCAAGGCTCAGCCGTCCCTCCCCAGCTGCAGAACTGATGATTCTGCCCACTTTTGCCTGGTTTTGTCCACTTCCACGAAGGCAGCCGGAAGCCAGGAAGCCACGTGGACGGACAGTGCCAGCACCTCCCTCCTCGGACCACCCGAGTGCGGGGCAGGTGGACATACTCTAGATCCGGTGAGCTCTCCCTGGGGTGTGACAGCCTGCTTGTCAAACTCTCCACTGAGCAGACTGCCTTGTTGGTTTTTAAAGAATTTACAACCATTTACAAAATTCCTGTGCCCTGAAACTAAACTCCAAGTCAGTGAATGTTTCATTACATTACTTGATGTTGGCTCTTATGTTCATGCCATCTTGTGACCCTGAGAGCGACCCCACGGCCCCGTGTGAACCGCGCTCCGACGGATCCGCCCTGGCAGGACCAGTCCACTGCCCTCCGCGGCGGGGCTGGCAGAGGCTCAGCCCGATCCTAGCATCAGACTCTTCTGTTGTTATTGTTAGTTGTCGTTGTTACTTCCGAGGGCACACACAGCCACGAGGCCCACAGGAGGCAAAGCCCAATTTATTAAGCCGTCCACACTCTTGCCCACAGGCGGAATTTGGGTGGACAGTTCCTCTCTTGCCCCGCACTTCACGTGTCTAGACAGATCACGTAAGTCACAGGTTTGTATCAACACTGAAAACTCCTCATTTTCTTTCTAATGTAAAGAAATGATGTTGTCACTGAGGCAGTGAGGTACAGTCTTCGAGATGGGGAAGACAGCACGCCCCAGCTCAGCGGACTGCTTGCTGTGAGCACCACCCAAAGGAATTTACCCAAAGCACTGAGAACAGAGCCTGGCACACAGTGTGCGCTCAGCCAAAATTTAAACACAGATCATCAAGAGATCGGGGCTCCATTTCCAACAGTAGCTTGGCCAGGGCACGAGCTCAGGTACTGGGGACATGCCACCTGTGTGGCGAGCCACACAAGCCCTCTGGTGACCAGGCACCCAAAGCCTGCCCCCCGCAGTCCCCACACACCCCGCTTCCAGGGAGTAGCGGCAGGGAAGTGGGGGGACCTGACGCAGATTGGGGAGGGGGTCCTCTCCCAGCCAGTGACCGGTTCAAATGGCCCGGAGGCCAAGAGGCGTTTTACTCCTCATTCTTTTTTTTTTTTTTTTAATTTAGGCTGTGCCGGGTTTTAGTTGTGGCATACGGGATCTTCATTGCGGCATGCAGACTTCTTAGTTGCAGCATACATGCAGGATCTAGTTCCCTGACCAGGGATCGAACCTGGGCCCCCCGCATTGGAAGCGCAGAGTCTTACCCACTGGACCACCAGGGAAGTCCCCACTCCTCATTCTTAAAGCGAGCCATGGAAGCCAAACTCCCTCTCCCTCCGATGTGAGTGAGACAGCCACCACCAACATGACACTGTGAGGAAGAGGGGCAACCTGGCCCCAGAGGCTGCTTCAGCCACCAGAACAACCCATCCTGAAGCCTGTACTTTCCTTTGGGACCTCTCTTTGTTTAAGCCAAGACTGAGTCAGGCTGTCTATCACAGGCAGCTAAAAACATAACTGATGTATACCTACAAATGTAAAATCCTTCACTGGAAACTTAAAAACCTAGAGATTGTGAAGACTGATTTCCCTTCAGATCTTTAACAATCACAGTAAATGATGACCATTCTGAGAAACTCCAACATACCAAAATCTTAACTTATTAAGCAAAGCAGATGCCCAAACAAGGTAACTGGGTTATAAGAGCATGTGTCACATCACAAGGATTTGCCAGTTTCCTCTCATGAAATACAAAATAACTGTCAACACATAAAAGCTGGTATGTGCCAGCACCTTCAGGGCTGTGGTTCATTTGAGACTATGCATCAGTCTTGAGAAATGAGAAGGCATCATCCCTTGAAGTCTAAGGAAGGACAATCCAGGGTCAAGGGAGACAGAAAAGTGCAACCACCAGCAGCAGATGCAAACTCCAACTTCCATCAAGAGGTTAAAAACACAGAATGCTCCAAAGGACTCCTTTGTCCCACGGTTCACAAACCAAAAGATGTCGACAGTCAGAATCCTTTGGTAGAGAGGTTTCACCAGGGGCTCAAGGTTACCTCAAGGATGGGGGAAGAAAAGACTTCTGCTGTCACCTCCCTCCAAATAGCTCCAGGTAGGGTCTGACCCAAAGTATTGGCCTCCTGCTTGTGATTAACCAAATTGCTGGCCTTGAGCCTGAATTCCTAATTCGTACTTGAAGCCAAGGACTAAGCTAAGCCCAAATCTAAAGTCCAGTTACAGCCACTGCTACTCAACTTTTTAGGGAATGACCACGGAATCGGAGAGCAAAGTGGCCACGGCACTGGAAACACCCTTCCAGGCCGGAAGGCACTACTCCTTCCAGTCAGGAGCCACACCACAGCCCTGACTCCACCTCTGAAACGTCCACTTCCAGGCCACGCCAGACACTGATTTGCCTCCTTCTTCTGGATCTATCTTGAGTCAGGAAAGGAGAGAGATGTTTAGCAACCACCTGTTTGTGGCAAGATCCAAAGCTAAGCATCCAAGGTGAAAAGAATGTGGTCAGAGGGCTCTCTCACATGCCCCAAGTCCCAAACGCCACGTGTGCCATCTTCCAAAAAAACACGAAACGAACTATCCAGTAACCGACACCTAAAGCTACTCATAATAAAAGGGCAGGATCTGAACACCCTGAATACTTACAGTTAGAACTTTGCAACTTTTTTGTTACTCTATTTCCCACCACCAGATGTTCACAAGGGCTAAGGACACAGAACCCAAGACACACTAACGCTAAGGGATTCACAGCACGGCATCAGCAATTGCACAGCTCGCCCACCTCCAAGCAGCCCTGCAAACCGCAATGTCTGGGGTAAACATGAGCTAAAGAAAAACAGCTTTCCATCAAAGTTTATATAAACTCCTCAGTTGAAGGGCATTCCCTGGCGGTCCAGTGGTTAGGACTCTGCGCTTCCATTGCAGGGGGCACGTGTTCGATCCCCGGTCAGGGAACTAAGATCCCGGCAAGCCCGGCGGCACGGCCAAAATAAAAAATAAAAACATAAACTTCTCAACTGAAAAAATGTTAAGACCCTAATTTTTCCATAAAATGTTCTCTTTCTAATTTGATGATGTAACGTTATCTGAAGTTCAGGTTCTTTGGAGATGGCTTGTTATTTTACCATTCTGCCATAACAGTTATCCTCTATTTTTTATTGAACCTGAGCTATATATGTCTGTTATTTGCCATATAGACCAGTTCAATCTGTAATAGCTTAAACCACTACGGATGATGTGGAAATCAAACAGAAAAGGGACAGCGCGGTGGTAGCCGCTTCCCTAACCGCCTTAGCTTTCTTTAATATACACTTACTCCTGCACTCGGTTCATAAAACTGAGAGGCTGCTGACTTAGCCTTCTGTTTAACCGACCAGTTTTAACTATCTTTTTTTTTTTTAATTTTCTGCTTTTAGAAGTATCCTAAGTCCGATGCGGAAAACCTGGAAATCACAGCAGCTGCCTCTAAGGAGCAGCTCACCGTCACTCAAGAGTCGCTCCGTCTTATCGACAGTGTTGGCTGTGGGAGTGCGAGCGTCACTCGACCCTCCCGGCGCTCCAGCTCCACAGTTCTTGCCCCCGACCCCTCCCTGTTCCACAGCGTGGCCTAAGTCTCCAGTTGCAGAAGGGAACCCAGCGACCTTCTTCACTTCCATCCTGTGCAAATACACGGAGCTCCCTACGCGGAGCTCCCAGTAATCAGCACGATTTATGGGTTCTGCGACTAAGCGCACTGGCGGGAGGAAAGCTGCGCTTCTGCAAACAACTCAAAACAGACAAAACTCGCAGCAGACTTTTCCGCCCCAGAGCGTGAGTCCCTATTTCTAACAATTTTTCCATGTGCAAACTCCTGATACACCAAAAGAAGCAGGTAGGTCCTAGAGCTTCGGCATAGTGAGAGGGTGTTATTCAGAGCTCATCCCGTGCAGTAACTGGACGCCAGCAGCCGCCCAGAGGACGGGCCCGGCAGCCTCGCGACCCCAGCTGGGTCGCCCGCCGGCCACCTGAGCCAAGGTCCCGGAGCGCCAAACTAGACGCGGCCCGCCGGAGGGCCTGGCTCTACGGGACCCGCCCCGCGCTCCAGGGTCTCAGGAGAAGCGGGGTCCCGCCGGACTTCCCGAGGGGCCCCCAGGCCCGGAGGCGGAGCGAGGCGCGGGCCCCCGGCACTTGGTCCCTACCAACCCACCCTTGTGCGCCCCCTGATGCGCTATCACGCCCCGCGGCCGGCTCACCTGGGCGTGGGGGCGTCTCCGGTTCCGCCTGCGCGTGTACAGGCCAAGGGAGCGGGCGGGCGCTCTTCTCCCACCCGCGTCCTGCAGCCGCTCTTTGTGTCTGAAGAGCCCCGCGCCGCGCTCCTCCCGGCCTTCAGGCGCCGAGGCTGCGGCAGGCGCGGGACGCGGAGCGCCGAGCCCGGGGCGGGGCCGAGGGGCGGGGCCAGAGGAGGCGGGGCCTGAACCAGGCGCGGGGCCGAACTCAGGGGCGGGGCCGAAGAGGAGAGGCGGTAGAGTGGGCGGGGCAAAGACGACGAGGGTACCCTCCGTTGCAGGGACAAAACCAGGCGCTAGGCAGGAGGGGCTGGGGCCGACAGAGGAGGGGGCATCTTAAGGGCGTCGGAGGGGCGTGGTCTGTGCTGAGTGGGTGGGGCCTGGTGGGCGGGTCCGGAGTGGTGGGGCCTCTTCGGAAATATGATGGGTAGGGATGCGAACGCTGGTTGGGGCTGCCCCGCCGCCCCGGGGGCATCTCGGAAAAGTTTAGAGCCTCAGGGAATGAACCCCGGGGACGTTAGTGATCTCTGTGAGCGATACACCGTTGTTCACAGGTCTCGGTCTAGCATCCTCTTTTGGAAACAAGCCGAGGAGGCCAGCCAGGCAACACCCCAAATCGCAGTTGAGGAAACCGGAAGACATAAAACTTTCGGTTATTGTTTTTCCATCATGTATTCAATCAATAAATATTTATTGAGCACCTACTAGTGCCAGGCATTGTCCTAGGGGCTGAGAATAGAGCAGTGACGATGCGGGGAGGACGTTGGCAAAAACAATCCCTGCCCCTCGTGGAGTTTACACGCTAGAAGACAATTGAAAAACTTAAGGGAAATATACAAAAACGTTAGATAGTTGTAAATGCTAAGGAGAAGCAAAGTAGGAGAGGAGCCTAAGGAGTGCAGGAGGTTGGCCAGCAAAGGTCAGCGGGAAGGTCAAAAGGCCAGAAGAAGTGAGGGAAGGAGACAACTCTGGGGGACCAGCTGGTTACACCTTCCTGGGTCTTTATAGTCTGTTACTCTGGTTTTCTCTCTTTCTCTCTTAAAGCCCCAAACATCCAACTGCCAACTGGATATTCTACTTACGTGCCCCACACACAATTGAAACGCAACCAGTCAACAGGTCTCAAACTGAAATATTTATCTTTGCCTTAAACATGCTTCTTCTTATGGGTTCCCCACGTTGATGAAGGTCACAGCCATTCACATTTACTCACATTTACTCGGTTGCCGGGTCCTATAGATTTCTGTGTCCTCTCTCTCAAATCCCAGCCACACCACCCGCTGTGTCAGGCCCTTGGATCCCCTCCCAGGACCACCGCAGGAGGATTGCTAAAGCTTTGAAGATCACTGTCTGCACTTTGTGCGTGCCACCTCCGTGCAGTGGCCAGATGTACTTTCTAAAACTTAACACCTGTGTTGTCCCTCTCCTGCCTAAAGCCCTGCAAGTTCTCCTGCTGAAATTCTTCTTCTAGACCTGGCCCTGTCACCTTTCCAGCATTACGCCCAGCTCACACAGTCTTCAGGCAGCGGGGCCTTCCCGGTTCTCTGTGAATGAGGCCGAACCTGGGCGTTGCCGACGCCCTGGGAACCTCTTGGCCAGTTTTCAGCATTCAACCCAGAAATTCCCGCACCTGTGTATGCCCCTTTCCTCGGTCCTCCCAGGACACCCATGCTCACTTCCAGACTTGTATCACTCTTTACTTCGATAATCTCTACAACAATTTGCTCTTTTGGCAGTTTCTGAGCTCCTGCGGGCAAGAGTCATCTTTTGTCTCTGCCTGCCACCGGTGCCTAGAATCCAGCAAGCGTTGTTTGCTTTGCTAAGTGATAGAGTGGGCTATGCTGACACCGTCCCTCTTTGACCTTGTTAGTGATGCTCCTCCGACTCTTTGCTCTTTCCTCCCACTGCTGATGTGGAAGGGGAAGACTTAGTAGCATAACAATACATCAGTATGATGAAATAAGCTGTAATCTAGCATGGGGAAGGGGTATGTACTTTGTAGGGACTCCACTTTAAAAGATGTGAAGATATAGGGCAAAATGGTTTGGGAAGGAGGTAGGAAGGAAGCTAGACGCTGGGGGAAAAGGGTAGGAAACTGTGGGCAAGGGACCAAGGGAAAGTAGCAAACTTCACACAGAGTGAACGGCAACCAGAGGGGGTTAGTGAAGATGTGCTCACACCACGCTCTGCTGCTCTGAGTGACGCTGGAGCCCTTCTGCTGTGCCTGTGAACTTCCTCAGCCAGGGAGGGGCACAGCGGCAGGCCACACCACGCAGAGGTGGTCAAGCTGCCAAGACCCTGATTGATTCTAGTTGATGGTATTAAATTCCCAGGGGTGCATGCTGCCAGAGTGAAGAATGTCTTTTCTCTAATGTTCCTTACTCTCTGCTTGGATTTTCACTCACCAGTTGGAGAATGAATTTGGGGTCAGATGATGCAAATCATAGTGCCATTTTACTGGCTGTTTGACTGTGGACCACCCAGTCATTTAACCTCTAGTATCTTCAGTTTCCTCATCTGTAAAGTGGAAATCTATTGATAAAAAATAACCACTGCACGGGGATTTCCCTGGTGGTCCAGTGGTTAAGACTCCGTGCTTCCACTGCAGGGGGCACGGGTTCGATTCCTGGTCGGGGAACTAAGATCCCACAAGCCGAGCAGAGCAGCCAAAAACAAACAAACAAACCACTGCACAAGCGTGTACTAAGTTTAAAGGAGCTAATCAAAAATATAAATGCCAGTGGGTAGGTCCTACCCACCAGAGATTCTGATTTCATTTGCTCAGGAAAGAAACTCTGAGTCACTCTTGACTACCTCTCTTCTACCCTATATTTAATACATCATCACATCCATGTGGCTCTCCTACTTTAAAACTTCTTTTAAATTTTGAATTAGCATTAAATTTATAGAAAACTTGCAAAAGTAGTATACAGAGTTTCCATATACTTCTCACCCAGGTTCCCCTACTATTAACATCTTACATAATCATGTTATAGTTATCAGAACCAGGAATTTAACATCAGTACATTACTATTAACTGAAGACCTTATTCAAAAAATCAGAAATGGACTTCCCTGGTGGTGCAGTGGTTAAGAATCCGCCTGCCAATGCAGGGGACATGGGTTCGAGCCCTGGTCCGGGAAGATCCCACATGCCACGGAGCAACTAAGCCTGTGTGCCACAACTACTGAGGCTGCGCTCTAGAGCCTGTGAGCCACAACTACTGAGCCTGCGTGCCACAACTACTGAAGCCTGCGCACCTAGAACCAGTGCTATGCAGCGAGAACCTACCTCAATGAGAGGCCTGTGCACTGCAGTGAAGATTAGCCCCTGCTTGCCGCAACTAGAAAAAGCCCGCGTGCAGCAACGAAGACCCAATGCAGCCAAATAAATAAATAAATACATTAAAAAAAATCAGAAATGTCTCCAAGGTGTCTTGCTTAGGTGGAAGATGAAGTTGCAGTGTTGCCCAACACTTTAGGGAGAAATTATGTGCTCTGTTCTCACCATGACTTGCTAGTGGAACATTGACTGTAATTGTTTTATAAACTGAGTATTGTTTAAATTTAACCAGAGATGAGTCTCAGGGGTAGAATCCAGTGCCTTCATTTAGAAGCCCATTATCTTGCCCATGGCCTGGATTTAGAAGAAAAACTGATGGCAGTAGGTCAGTAAATGAAGTTGGGAAAATTCTGTTGGGTAGTTTGTAAATCTTGTCCTATGAGAAATAGTTTTAGTCTGTCTCTAGAGCATACTTGACGTCTGGAGAGACTAACGAGGCAAGAGCAAGAACATTCAAGACATGGGGTGTGGGTGTCACCCCCCACTTGAGATGTGAAAGAGAGAAGCCAGGTTCTAGAGTTCTGAAGACCACTCACAACATAAGATATGTCTGGGGACTTCCCTGGTGGTCCAGTAGTTAAGAATACACCTTCCAACGCAGGGGCCGCGGGTTTGATCCCCGGCCGGAGAACTGGGATCCCACATGCCGCAGGGCAAATAAGCCCACGCGCTGCAAAGAAGAGCCCGCGTGCCGCAACTAACACCCGATGCAGCCAAAAATAAATAAATTTTTTTTTTTTTTTTTTTTTTTGCGGTACGCGGGCCTCTCACTCTTGTGGCCTCTCCCGTTGTGGAGCACAGGCTCCGGACGCGCAGGCTCAGCGGCCATGGCTCATGGGCCCAGCCACTCCGTGGCATGTGGGATCTTCCCGGACCGGGGCACGAACCCACGTCCCCTGCACCGGCAGGCGGACTCTCAACCACCGCACCACCAGGGAAGCCCCAATAAACATGTTTTTTATATATTAAAAAGAAAAACATAAGATATGCCTTACCAGGTTACACCCAAAGCCCCCACCTCCCAACTGTTTCTCCTCCCATCTCTCGATGTGCTGTGACAAAATGACTTTCGTCTTCCCCCAAACATCCCGTAACCATGTATTCCTTTCCTCAAGGCCTTTGGTGACTCCACATTTACTAGATAGGGAATCCAGATTCATGTCCCTTGTGCAGGATCATTCAGACATCGCAGCCCACCTTTCCAGCTTCCATCTCTTGCCTCATGAACCCCTGGCTCCAGCAAAGCCATGTACTGACTGCCCCCTGAGAGTGCCCTTGGCACTACTGCCTTCATGTTTGTGACATGCAAGTCTCCTTTCTATCTGCTTGAGTCTATTCATTGGTCAAGGTTGTACTCCAGCCTGGCCACTTCAGAGAAAAACCCCCAGCACCGCCTCTCTGTCCCAGCCATTGAGTAATAGTCCTATTCTGCTTTGTGCCAATTGTTCTGGTGTCCTATTTATGTCACTATCTGAAGTTCCACTGGTACGGCCTTCTTATTTGAGTCCCACGATATATATATATGGTTTTTATTTTATTTTTGGCAGCGCTATGTGGCTTGTGGGATCTTAGTTCCCAGACGAGGATCAAACCCGTGCCCCTTGCAGTGGAAGCACAGAGTCCTAACCACTGGACCACCAGGGAATTCCAAATCCCAGCTAGATTATAAACTCCTAGTCAGACACGATGATTTTTATGTCTTTACATCTCCCACAACACATTAGTAGAAAGCCTGGTAAGTGGTAGGGTTTATTATTTTATTGGATTCTCAGGTTGATTTTGTTTCTGGCAATTGTATCAATTAATGTTGAGTGGAAAAGCATAGTTTTTCTCTGTGATATAGATATCCTAATTTTTCTTAGATAACCTATCATGAAATTGCTATCTATGAATTCCAGTGTCATGCAGGAAGTTGAGAATGGCCAGCAAACCCTTGAATGGCTATGCTTTGGCAAACAGCCACAAGACACTGCATTTGTTTTTATAGCATTAACTCACATAGATTTTTCTTAGTTCAACTTAAAACAACAACAATCAGATGACTTAACAGAGAACTTTATCCTTTACTCCTTTTAAAGGATTTATCCTTGTAAAGGAAAGATTTGCCATATTCAGGTCCTTAGGACATTCCCTGGGAGTCATGGCTAAGTGCTGACCTCAGCACGTTTGGAAAATATATTCATTTGTGGATATTGTTGCTTCATTACCCTTTGATGAGCCTTGATAACTCACATACGCCCAGGTTAACTCAGTCTGATTATATCTAACCCTTGCAGTAAATTACACTTTCATTTTCTTTTAATAAGAACTTATTATTTTGGAATATTTTAGATTTATAGGGTAATTGCAGAGATGGTACAGAGAGTTCCCATATACCTCTCACGCAGTTTCCCTTAATATTAAGATCTTACCTAACCATGGTAAGGTAAGATGAGAATTAGGAAATTAACTACTAAAGACATGACTGTTAGCTAAACTACAGACTTCACTGGGATTTCAGCAGCGTTTCCATTAATGTACGTTTTCTCTTCCAAGCTCCCATTCAGGATCTCAGATGGCATTTAGTCATCACGTGTCCTTAGTTTCTTCAGTTTCTCACATTTTCCTTGTTTTTCATGACAGTTGTGAGAAGCTCTGGTCAGGCATTTCATAGAATGTCCCTCAATTTAGTTGTGTCTGCTGTTTTCTCATGATTATACTGGTAATGTGGCTTTTGGGAAGAACACACAGAGGTGAAGTAACCTTCTCACAGCATCATATCAGGGGTACCTGACATCCTCCGAACATTATTGGTATTGTTAATCTTGATCATTTTGTTCAGTTGGTGTCTGCCAGATCTTTCCACTGCAAAGTTTCAATTTCTCCTTTCCATACTCTGTTCTTTGGAAGCAAGTTACTAAGTCAATCCTACACTCAAGAAGGGGAGGATCAAACTCTACCTGCTGGAGAGGGAAGTATTTACGTATTTTATTTAGTTTTTGTTTTGTTTTTTTTTTGCGGTACGCGGACCTCTCACTGTCGTGGCCTCTCCCGTTGTGGAGCACAGGCTCCGGACGCGCAGGCTCAGCGGCCATGGCTCACGGGCCCAGCCGCTCCACAGCATGTGGGATATTCCCGAACTGGGGTACGAACCTGAGTCCCCTGCATCGGCAGGCGGACTCCCAACCACTGCGCCACCAGGGAAGCCCTATTTAGAATTCTTTATAAGGAAGATCTGTCATTTATTTATTTGATCATTTATTTATATCAGTATGGATTCATGTGTTATTTATTTTATACTCTTGGTTATAATCCAATGCTATGTTATTTATTTCATTGCTCAAATTTTTCCAGCTTTGGCCACTGGGAGCTCTTTCAGATTAACTTCTGTGTCCCTTTGACAGGCCCCCATCCTTTTGCTTTTGGAGCACTTCCTTAGCTTCTGGCACCATAAGATGTTCCAGACTCAGTTTATACTTTGCCTGCCCCAGCCCTAGTATCAGCCATGTCCCCAAGGAACCCTGGTTCTTTGCATTGAAAAATGGTATTTAGAAACCAAAATCTGGATGAGGGTATGCTCACTGCTATTGGAGCTGTCACTGCTTCTAGGCACTCTCAGGACACAGCTTCAGGTAATATATGTAAGTATAATGACCCGTGCATACTAACATAATTACAAATTATCTATCTATATCTATCTATCTATCTATCTATCATCTCAATTTACCTATTAAACTGAATATGAGTTCATACTGATGTCTCCTACTTAAAGGAAATTAAGGGACTTCCCTGGTGGTCCAGTGAGTAAGACTCTGCAATCCCAGTGCAGGGGCCCAGGGTTTGATCCCTGTTCAGGGAACTAGATTCCAAATGCCACAACTAAGAAGTCCACATGCTGCAACTAAGAAGTCTGAATGCTGCAACTAAGAAGTCCGCATGGCACAACTAAAGATCCTGCATGCCACAACAAAGATCCCACATGCTGCAACTAAGACGCAGCTCAATCAAAATAAATAATTTTTAAAAAGTAAATTAAATTTAAATTAAATATAAGTAAATAAACTGAGGTGGTTCTAATGCCTTAGCAGCCTATGTAAACAAACCAAAACCTAAGCCTGAAATGCCTCAAGGTTAAGAAATCAACACCTAAGGACAACCAATCACAAACAGCCAACCAGGCTTTCCCAAATAAGTCAACCACTTAACACTATAGCCGATCAAATAATTTTCTTGCTTTGCTTCCACATCTTCTCTATAAAAGTCTTTCCCCAGCTCTTGTCAGTGGAGCACTCCTACCACTTCCAGTTTGGTGATGCCTTATTTGAATCAATTTTTGCTCAAATAAACTTAAAATTTTTAATATACCTCAGTATATCTTTTAACCACAGTAAGTCAAAATATAGATACTTATCATCTTGAATCAAAATGCTGTTGACAGAAGAACATGTTTTAGAAATTACTCCAGTTTGAAGGCGTTAAAGTAACCAGATTAGGCCCAAGATGGAGTTGCTCATGCTAAGCCCCACATCAGCAAACCAAAACTTAGCTAAGGCTCAGCTCTCCCAGAAAAGGCAGGCCTGGGTCCACCAATCACACTTCCCTGCCTGGCACAAGTTACCTGAGCTGCTCCAAGACTGCCCTTTGCTCCACAGAAGGAAGGAACCCTACTTAGCCAATCAGCAAATGCCCAGGATAACTTCCTTGTTCCCACTCACTTTGGTCTATAAGAATCTCCCACCTTGTACAACACTTGGGAGCCCTTTTCTATCTGCTGGACTGGATGCTGCCCGATTTATGAATCACTTTAAAGCCAATAAAATCATTAAATTTACTCAATTGAATTTTAAAGATCTTTAATTTCTAGAGAAAAAGGTAAAGGAAGTAATTGAGAACTGAGGGAATCTAAGATGTTCTTGCTATGGGATGTTTTTCTTTTATTCCTGGAATTTTCTCATTTAGAATAAAGTTTCCCTTTAAAGGCATGTATGATTGCCTACAGTCAAGGCTCCTGAGGGCCCAGAACCCTGGGTTAGTTTTGGCTCCTGAAGAGTTTAGATTGCACCCCAAGCCCCAAGCATCCACTGGACAGAACACCCAGAACGCCCAGAAGTGGTCCAGGGCCTCTGGGCTGTTGTCTTGGCTGGGAATCACTGAGAGCCCGCAGTCCTGTTCACACACTGGGGCTTTCGTAACAGAGGGAATATACTGAAAGTTTCCATGAAGTATCCCACATGCTTCAAGCCTGTGAGCTCCACGAGAATAGAGCTGGGCTCCTTTGTTTCCCTGCTGTGGACTCAGTGCCCAGGGCACCCCACTGCACGCACACACACACCTGGTGTGTGTGTGTGTGTGTATGTGTGTGCACTGCTCAAATGTTCGCTGGCTGAACGATACAATAACCAAGTCTTGCAAGTCTAACAGCTATTACCTCCTGTATTAATCTGTCCAGGCTGCCGTTAACAAAATATCACAGACTGGGTGACTTAAATAACAGGAATTTATTGCCTCACAACTATGGGAGGCTGGAAGTACAAGATCAAGGTGTTGGCAGGGTTGGTGTCTCCTGAGGCCTCTCTCCTTGGCTTGTAGATGGCTGTCCTCTCCCTGTGTCCTCATGTGGCCTTTCCTCTGAGGGCATGCATGTCCCTGCCTCTTCTTATAAAGATACCAGTCCTATCGGATTAAGGGTGCACTCTTATGACCTCATTTAATCTGAATCACCTCTGTTTTATTTTTTTATTTTTATTTTTTTGTGATACGCGGGCCTCTCACTGTTGTGGCCTCTCCTGTCGTGGAGCACAGGCTCCGGATGCGCAGGCTCAGCGGCCACGGCTCACGGGCCCAGCCGCTCTGCGGCATATGGGATCCTCCCGGACCGGGGCACGAACCCGTATCCCCTGCATCGGCAGGCGGACTCTCAACCACTGCGCCACCAGGGAGGCCCTGTTTTATTTTTAATATTTATTTATTTGGCTGTGCCGGGTCTTAGTTGCAGCATGTGGGGGATCTTTGTTGCCGTGGGCAGGATCTTTAGTTGCAGCATGTGGGAGCCCGTTCCCTGACCAGGGACCGAACCCAGGCCCCTGCATCGGGAGCGCAGAGTCTTAGCCTCTGGAGCACCAGGGAAGTCCCCTGAATCACCTCTTTAAAGACCCTGTCTCCACATAGTCACATTAGGGGTTAGGGCTTCAACATATGAAATTTGGGGAAACACAATGCAGTGCGGACACCTCTCCTCACCTGCAGGTCCCTCACCCTCCTTCTCCTTACATACGTAATTCTTTCTCTTCTCTCTCCATGGACCCACTTTTTCTTTTTCTGTGGTTTTGCTTCATTCGCTCTTTTAAGCGTTCACTCAAGAGAGTGGAATGTGCTGAGTTCACAATCCTGGGGCCTGTGGTTTCGCCTCAGACCTGTTTTGCTTGGCTTGATGATCAGGGCCCTCCTGCGGGTCACCCCCTTCTGGGTTTGCTACAGTCCACACCACCTCTGTGCCCTCACCCCGGCCCCCCTGGCTCCTGCTCAGGCTGGCCTGGCTCCCATGGGCATTCATGAGTGGAACCCCCAAACTAGACCCTCTCAGTCCCAAATTGTAAGAAGAATCTGACCTTCACAGTTGGGCTCACTTGGTGGCTGCCGACTCCCCCCACCTCCCCAGCCAGAGAAGTTCAGAGAAGAAGCCAAGGACAGGAGTCCCTGTAAGAAGGAGCTTTGGAGGTTCAGAGGAAAAGACTGGCAAAGAAATAATTGGCATCCCTGGTCCACATCTTAAAGGAGATTCCCAGCCTTTCTCTCTCTGTGTCTGTCTCTCTCACCCAGGCATGTATTAACCCGGTAAAGGAACCATTTCTTTCTCACGTTGTTCTTGTTCGGCCACCACACACACACTGTTAACAATACAGCACGACACACACACACACCCCACTAGTCATACCCCACACCACCTACACACCCCACTACACACAAGCCCACTACACAGATACCCCACTAGGCAAACGCATACTCACTACTCACACCCCCACCTGCAACCTCTCTCCTCACACGACCCCAAAACATACACACCCCACCACTCACGTGATTCCACCCAGCACCTCCCACTACACGTACCTCACTACTCACACAACCCACTGATAAGCACTGCACTGCACATACGACTCACACACATATACTGCAGTACTCAGCACACACAGTGCTCACACACACTCCTACCCCAGTTACCAATGCTTACACACAGCCTACTACATACACACAAAAACCCCTGCACACACCCCCCACTACTCACATATACACACGAACACAGCCCACTGCACGCATACGCCTCACACACCCATGCACACTCACCCACTGTATTCACTCCCCACCACTCACACACACCCCACTACACACACACCTCACTATGCACACATATCTACACCCCTTCTACATATATGTACATACACTACATATATGCAACCCACTTCACATATATGCACCTCTACACACAGACACATACACTTTTACCCCACTAGTCATACCCCCATATCCACACACACTCATCTGTCCCATTACACACATGCACACAAACCCATAAACTCACACACACAAGTTTTACCCCTCCTTTTCTAAAACGTTGGTGACAATGCTCTCCCCACCCCTGAGCCTCACATCCAGCACTGTCCTTCCTACCTGTCCAAATTTCATTTGTAACCAATCCCGACTGAGGTCCCTTTCTTCAGCCAGGCTGATCACTTTCCTTCTTTGGAGACTGTGAACTCCTCCTGATTGCTTAGCGTTCAGTGCCTGGCACTCAGGAGGGGTCCAACAACTTGGTGTTGAACTGAATTCTCTCTGTAAATGTTCTCTCCTTTCTTTGCCCCAAATATTTACATCCTTCAAGGGGACTTCCCTGGCGGTCCAGTGGTTAAGACTCCATGCTTCCAATGCAGGGGGTGTGGGTTCGACCCTTGGTCAGGGAACTAAGATTCCACATGCTGCGCAGCACGGCCAAATATTTTACATCCTACAATACCCAGCTCGCATCATCAGTGAAGCCACTGCACGGTAGCTCCCTTATTTGGTATTCTGTTAGGAAGTGCTCATCTGGGAATTCCCTGTTGGTTAGGATGCTGCGCTCTCACTGCTGAGGGCCCGGGTTCAATCCCTGGTCGGGGAACTAAGATCCCGCAAGCTGCTCAGCCAAAAATATAAAAAACAAAGGAAGTGTTCATCTGTTTTGCGCTATACTCCCTCTTCCTTATGTTCCAGGATATTAAAGTTGAAACTGTGATCTAAGTCAGTAGATATTAGACACCAAAGTGAGCGTGAGACTCCCTGAAGAGTTTTCAAGGTAATTAGTCAAGAACTTGTTTCCTGACTTTTGAGCTCCCTCACCCATTTCACAAACATAAAAGTTGAGAAAGTAGAGATGGAGGTGGAAGGGAATTTATGGGGTTTCTTTGGAGAGAGCTACTGCAGCCCGTCCCATCACCTTGGGGAGTGGCAGAGGAACTATCTCCTTGACCTCAAACTTAGAGAGTGGGATCCAACGATAAAACTCAGAGAGACAGGTTGACATGCACTTACTGTGGAAAGCATGCAAGTTCAAGGGTCCTAGCAGGGTAGCCAGCACAGTGGAGGGATGTGGGTGGGAGTGTAACTCCACTCTCACTAATGCTGGGGCAAGGACATGGGAAAGAGGCTGATCTGGACCCACGTAGAGTCCTTCTCATCCCAGGAGGGCTGCCTGGGAGAGGAAGGGGATCCCACTGGTGAGAGCCAGTGGTGAAAAGGCCTGCCAGATAACCAGGGCCAGGGGGACAGCCCGCTGGAGAAGGGGCCCAGGAGCAGCAGCTGGAGGAGCCCAGCGGGGGCCTCCAGAGGCCCTGGCAGTGCCCACAAGGTAGTCACGTGAGAAAATCTGTGAGGCCTGCAGGCCTCGGAGCCAACTCAGGACGGTAGCAGGCTCCAGCTAAGCGACAACCACCCTGTCCTCACAGCATCCTCCTCCACCATCCTGCAGCCCCCAGCCTGCTCTTGACCAAACATGGCAGTGTGGACTAATCTGTTAGGCTGGACATTCTTCATGTCTGAGTTTCCATCTGGTCTTTGCCCACTGGCAGGGAGAAAGCTTCGCCCCTGAGTCGAGGCTAAAGGAACAATAGGTGACAGGGAAGTTTCGTTATGATTACATCCCAGTGTCCTCCTTGCTCAGCATGCTGGTTACATGCATGTTTCCTACTACGTTCTTTAGTTTTTATGTCTGACTACCAGGTGTTTCAAACGTGGCGCCTGCATTTTCTTTCAGCTGCCACGCTATCCGACACTTGACTGGGGGGTTAACACTGGGCAAGCAGGGGATCTGGCAGAGCTGGGGGAGGGGGACTGGATGTGGCCCCCCCTCATGCTGTGGTAGACGGGCTGTCTCACCAGCTGCGGTGTGTACCCAGTGTACCGACTGTTCTTACTTGGGCTCCATGTTGTTTATCATTCTTTAAGGGAGGAGTCAACCCACTGAATTTCCACAAACTTTGCTCATTCCAAGGAGTCAAATGTAACAGCGCTGTTTTCAGAGGAGCACTGTAAATATCTTATTTCAATGACATCTGCTGGACACTCAGTGAAGCACCGTATGTGTGATTTTCAAAGTGTATTTTGCCAACTATTATTTTATTTACTTTATTATGTTTTCAAGCACAGATTTCAAACTTGGGAGATGTACAAAAAGATTAAACACACATCTCTAATTATTAGGAACTCAGCAAGTATAATATGGGTGATATAAACCAACAAATAAACTGTCATAAAATTTAACTTTTAAATCATTTAAAATTGTACAATTTAGGGGCATTAGTACATTCACAATGCTGTGAAACCATCAGCACTATCTAGTTTTAGAAAAGTTTCATCATCCCAGAAAGAAACTCTGTATCCATAATGCAGTCGCTCTTCATTCCTGTTTCAGTAAATTATTTATCATGTCACTTTAAAAAAGCCTGGGTTGAGGATCTTTTCCATAGGTCAGGCTGATGCCCAGAAAAAAAAAAGCATAACATCTTCCAAGAAATCCATGGAAATAACTGTATTGTCAATGTCACGTATGTGAAGACTGGTTAAAAAAAATATGCTTTGACCCATCAAGGTCATGTGACTTTTCTGTACTTTTTTTTTTGGCCACATTGCGAGGCTTGCAGGATCTTTGTTCCCTGACCAGGGATTGAACCCAGGCCCCAGCCGTGAAAGCACCAAGTCCTAACCACTGGACTGCCAGGGAATCTCCTATACTGTTAAACTTCATTGTAAAAGTATAAATTGAATGTACTGCACTCAGAAGGATTTTATTATAAAGAAATCTGAGTTTACGTCTTAGACGTGATCATAGGAACAGAGTTGCCAGTCAAAATAAATATCTATGTACAAGCAATGTTGAAAATTCAGAAACATAGAACATAAGGAGACCCACCATGATGATGAAAGTCAGAGAAGGAATGCTGTATACAAGAATACAGAGAATAAGGAAGTTCGGGAAAAGATCTTAAGAAATAAGCTGCATATATAATTTAAAAAAAAAGTTGTGGGCATGCTGTAAATCTCCATTTCAAATGAGCAGCCTTTCTCAAGCTGTGGGTAGTGACTATGAGGCACAGGCACTTGACCTACATTGAACACAGACTAGAAAAGAACAGCTTCCACAATAAAGGCAAAAGAGGAAGTACCCATCTAATATTGCTTCTACCCCAAACCCAGTGGAAACTATCATAAAGGAATTTAAACACACACACCAGGAAAACAGGCGCTGACAACAAAACTGTGGAAGCCAGAAAGCACATGGACAAGTGGCAAAGGAGTTAGTAGATTCAAGAAAGCTGAGTCTAGACCAGCTTTTCTAAACGCTGAGAAATCATGAGGTGCACAGTGACTCCTCCAAAGATTCAGGCACTGATACCACCAGATGCCTCAGTCATGAAGGAGAAGAGGGAGCTGAGGTAAGGAGGATGGGGTAAAAGTGTTCCAAATACAAATGGAGGGAATTCCCTGGCGGCCCAGCAGTTAGGACTCGGTGCTCTCACTGCCAGGGCCCCGGGTTCGATCCCTGGGTAGGGAACTAAGATCCCGAAAGCCACGCGGTGTGGCCAAAAGAAAAAAGAAAACATGCAAATACAAATAGATCCCTAGACCCCTGCCCCCTCCAACCTGAAGTCCTCATTCAACAGAAGTCACAATGCTTCTATGGAAACAGTAAAACAGAGGGTCTCTAGACCGGGAGAGAGCACACACAACTGGGCTCAGGTACAACCAGGAACAGGGATTAAGTGACCATATGCCTCTCCCCCCACCACACACCTCCTTCCCACTCAGCTCCCAGGTGCTGACATCAGACCTCTACCCTCAGTCAGGAGTCAGAGATTCTTCACTAGGGAGCTAGACCAAGAGGAAAGACCTTCAGACACTGACCCCAGGGGTTCTTCATATAACTGCCTACCCAGATACTCTATAGAAAAGGAACCTCTGAGTTTACAAGACCCAGCCACTCGTGCAGAGCTTCCAATCAGCATTTCCATCCTTTCTCTTGTGATAAACACGGTTCACTGGGCATTTAAGGAAAGCCTCGAAGGTGAACAAATAGACCCAAATAAACAGATCAGAGCAACATGGAAGATACAGTGGATTCCGTGGATTCTTCAAAAACTTTAAAAAAGTTTTTGAGAGGTAATATTCCACTCAAAACAAAAATGAATGTTAATCAGGGCCCGCATACCACAGCTACTGAGCCCACGTGCTGCAACTACTGAAGCCCTCATGCCTAGAGCCCGTGCTCCGCAACAAGAAGCCGCCGCAATGAGAAGCCTGCGCACTGCAACGAAGAGTAGCCCCCGCTCGCCACAACTAGAGAAAGCCCGCGCGCAATGAAGACCCAACACAGCCAAAAAAATAAATAAATAAAAGACCGTTAAGAAGGAACATTTATGTAAATCAACTATACTCCAACACAAACTTTTTTTTAAAAAGGGAAGGAACATTTAGAAAATTGAAGAAACTTGGATATTGAAATACATGATGCCAGGCAGGAAAAAAAATTCAATGGGATTGAAAGGTAAAGTTGAAGAAACCTTCCAAAAAGCATTATAGAACTAAATAAGAGATGGAAAAATAGGAGAGAAAAGAAAAGAAAGTGAAAGGTCAGTAGAGGAGGTCCAACATCCGAATAGTAGGAGCTCCAGAAAAAGGAAGCGGGAAACACAGTGGCGAAGCAACTATCAATTAAGTAATTACATTTTTCCAGGACAAAGAACATACGGTTTTGTTTGGAAAGGTTCAAGAGTGCCAAGAGTAGAGCATGAAAGCATAACAAGATACATCATTATGGACCACAGGGGAAACACCAAAGTTCTAAGAGCTTCAAGAGAAAAAGAAAATTGTCACTTAAAGTGGCTGCTAGACCACAGAGCAATGCCTTTGAAATTCTGAATGATATCCAACTACATGCTGTTAAACTATCAATGATGGGAGAAGAGAATAAAGGCGTTTTCAGACACTTAAGATCTGAATATTTTTATCTCTCACATTTATAGGGAAACTACTCAAGGATGCATGCCACCAAAGGGGGAACAAATCAAAAAAGGGAATACACAGGGCACAGGACATCCAACCTAAGAGGCAAAGGGAATCTCCAGGGTGGTGATAGGTACCAGAAGAGGGCAATGAGACTGGGGCAGAAGCAAGGGCTTCACAGCTGCACTGACCTCAAAGTGAACAACTGGCCCAGTGAAAGCCAATGGAACCATCACCTGTATCAACAACAGTGGATGGCTGAGATCAAAGATGTACGCTCCTAACATGAATGACGCACAGAAGCTTCATAACTTTTTAAATCAGTTTCTTAGCAAGATCACTGCCTCCCAAAACTGAAAAGCAGGAATAAAAACCTGCCTGAATCAGAGGAATTCCATATACTCATACCTACCTATATATGCAGATACACAGGAAACTGCTGACAGCAGAGGCCTTTAGGGCAGGCGGGTTGCTGGAAAAGAGATGAGACGGACTTTTTGCTATTCACGTTTTCATTCTTTGACTTGTGTACCACATATACTTGTACAAGCACCACAAGTACTTGTTCAAAAATGAAAAAAATATATTCCCAAATTTAAAAAATGATGGAATGAAAAAAACCTGAGCATCATGCATAGCAAGGAAGTAGTTTTGTTTGTTAAATATATATTTAATATACACACACTGATATTAACTAAATGTTCACTATAAATGTGTTTAATGGATTGTGACAGAAAATGTTTCCTATTGTGGGTTGCAAAGAAATCTGAAAGTGCTAAACCAAGTACCTCTGTAACTAAGAAAACTGTCTTTCCTACAATATTCACACTTGCTGGGTCCTGGGCACCACCATATCTAAGATGTTCATGCACCAGTGGGTGGACATGTGTATGGAACCAGAAAACATCCATCATTGTGTCAGTGTTCCAGGGGCAGCGTCCACTCGTGTCTACTCTAGGCCTTCCTCTGTGATGAGTGTTTGGGAGAGCCTCTGGTCAATTGAGAATTTATGGCTTTCTAGGAGTATGGGAAACTATGAAAAACAAAATATTATTCTAAAACAAAAACATTATTAATAAAATAGGTCTATTCCAAGATTTCTTAATATCTTCTGTAACATTCCACTCAGAAGGCAGAAAACCACAAAGTTCTTCCCTAAGGAAAAGTGCAAATGGAATGTAATATTATATTACAAAAAACTCAATTATTTCATTCCCCGCCAGATCACTTTTGCTGACGAACTGCTCACATAACATCCTAGGAGATCTGCTGCCGTGATCTGGGAGCAATGAGCCTTCTCAGTGAGCACAGTGAATGTGCCATGTCTAGACCCATCCTGTGGGTGAGCTGAAAGGTCAAGCTCTCAGCATCACACTCAGCCCACTGGAGAAATCATGCACACAACTATTTTCCTGTCAACATCCTCCAACTTAACAATTTTCAAATAGCTACAATATAATTGAGGTCACATGGACACCGTACCTGGAAGAGCTATACACAAACATTCCCTGTCCACAAACGTTCAGCTTCAGAGCGAACAGTCAAGGGCACAATCACATTTTTAAAAATTAAGAGTGAGAAGTGCAACAGGCACATGCACAATGGCAGAGAATCCTGTTCTTCGTAGAATACTTGAAGGAGCCCTAGCTAAATATACCCCAACTAACGAACATCTTACACTAGTAGTTTCCTATACAAAAGTTAAAAAAAAAAACACCCTACCAAAAAACAACCCTAATCATTATTTCTTTTTTCCTTAATTAACCATTTTACTCTAAGTTTGGCTGGTGAAATCAAGAGACTTTCTAGCCTAATGGTCTTGAGAAATTTTTCTAGTTGTAAGATGCCTCCCTATGGAGTTTTAATTACTAAGCTCAAAGCAAACTCTGAAATGGATATAGAAATTTGTGAAACAATGACATAGTTCCCCAAATTTGAAAAACAGGAGACTTAAGGTAGATGGTAACACCAAAAAGAGCCAGTCAAGTATTAAAATGGCACTCTGGAAATGGTTCATAGCAAAACCTAATTTTCTATTAGTTTTCATCATATGGGTGAAACTATCCAGTCAGCAGGCAACAGATGCGGGCAGCATGATTAGGCCACACCAAGGCAACTTCCAGGAAAGTGACTTCTGGGGCCATGTGGCTTGCACTCATCCACAGCAAGACAGACTGGTCCCTCAACCTCACTGCGTACCTGGGAAAAGATAGTAAAAGTACTTCCATAAGAGGTAAAGACTAACAGGAACCTATAAGCTCACCCTGGAAAGATGTGAAAATGTAATGGAAAAGGAGCACCATATGCTGATTTTAACAGCTTTTTTACTGGAGGAATTTATTGGTCATGTACATACCATAGGAAAATTATCCCCCCCCACCCCAAAGGTAATGCAGAAAAATCAGACTCATAAGAGAAGTATACGTTCAAAGTAGGCAAAACTATGGTGCATGTTTTTGAAACAGAAAATATGAAAATAATTTCACTGTGAAATGCCTTGATTTGCGAGTTGGTACTTATATTAACCAGATCCAACTGCTCTAATAAATCTCTAGTATATATGTTTTAGAATAACTATTTTTTAAAAATACCTATTTTTAAGCCAAAACATAAAATCTGTATTTGTGCATCCATGTATAAGTTATCCTCCTTGGTATCTTCATAGACCCAAGATGCTAAGAGATTAACAAAATAATTTTTTTTTTAAATCTCAAGCCACAGATTGACAAATATACTTCCTCAAGTTTTCTGGGTTACACTACTAAAAATAACTTATAATAATGTACTCTGGATTTCCAGATATAAATACCAGTCAATGGTTGGTTGGCCATTACATGACAAGTGTAATTATCCTTAGAACTGGGTCATAGTATATAGAATGCCTTAACTTTTCTTAGTTCAAACCCGGTAATTTGACCCTAAAATTCGTAAGCATACCCTTTTCTGTGCTTTAAGCAGACACACTGACTTTGCAGTCTATACTTTGTAAGAGAGCAGGTAACTCTAGCACAGAAGAAACTATATAATGCGGCCTGGGGGATGACTTCAACGGCACCATTCCATTTTTATTTATCCAGACTGTTGCCTTCAGCCCTGCATTGAGGCCTCCTTGTATATCGGTTTCTAGCGTGTCACCAACCATCACACAGTCCCCAGGCTGCACTCCAAGGAGGTCACAGGAGTAATAAAATATGGAAGGTGCCGGTTTCTCCTCTTTCTGCTCTCCACCTACAACAATAGCGTCAAAATAGGACTGACAGGCACAAGCCTTGATCTTCTCCCTCTGGGTCTGTTGTTCTCCATTTGTTAATAAAAGTAGGCGGACCTCCTTTCGAAGTTCAGTGAGCATAGCTTTGACATCTTCTGCTAGTGTCATATGCTGTAAACGTGTAGATTTCCATAGGAAATAACATTCTTCAGCTAATTTCCTATTGGCCGCACCACCTTTTGTTTCCTGGATTGCTTCTTCCCAGTGTGAAGTCCTGAGGTCAGTAATGCAGCTTTTAGAAGGATGAAAACATTCCTTGCTGAGCTTAACTTGAACTTTGTTACAGATGATTTCAGCCTCTTCTTTGTAATGGTATTTTGATTGTAAGAGCTTTATCACCTAAATAAAGGAAAATAACTCCATCAACATACTTCATGTCTTTAATACTTACCCTGTGAGCCTATAAACCCAGAGCACAGACAGATTCTAACTCCACTCCTCTGTCTTAAGGAAGCTCTATTACCACACCATTTCTGCTGGGGATTGGTCTTATTTTTAAAGAACACAAGAGTGAAGATTTCCCAACCTTTCTAGACAACTCATTCATATTTTTTAACCAATTTTTTCTAAGAAGATTCTTTATATATATATATATATATATATATATATATATATATATATATATATATATATATATGGCTAATAAAAATCCCTCATTTGTCAGCTTAAGTCTAACACCTTTCATCTGGTCATGAAGACATGAAAATAAAACTGTGCTTATATTTAGTAAAACATAAAATTTCTAACAACTGATATTTAGACTCTTCCCAGAAATAACGCTAGTTCACATAACCTTTCCTCATCTTATCCATTTTACGTTCTGAAGGCCTAAATTAGGTCCTAAAGGGGACCTAATTCTGTACTTTTAAAAACAGGTATATGTAGCTCTAATGGAATCAGGCATGTTCTGTGACCTCAGCAGTTTAATGACGGTGCTTCTTCCAAACTTAGGATTCCAGATAAAAAAGTTCAAGTAGTTCTGAGTCTCCCTCTTTGTCACACTGGTTCTGAACCCCTTATCATAATCCTTCTTATGTTCCCACAGCTCTTTATCTTGACTTTTTATTAGATTAGGTTCTTATCCCTTTGGCCTATCTTCTTACCAAGATGCTAATGTGGCAAAGCATTATGCTCAGTACTCACATGTATTATTTCTAATCTTTCCTACAACTCTGCAAGGGAATTTCCTTTCTGAGATGAGGGAATGGAAGTTTAGAACTGATAAATAACTTGCCCCAGCTGAGATTTAAGCCCATAGTTGCCTAACTCCACAGGCCACATGCTTGCCTTTATAGTATGTATTCGGCACTGGAGACTGGACCCTTTGTCCTCATGAACTTATCTGGTGGGGAAAATTACCACCACAAATACTGGGTTGAGTGCCTTGACAGTCACACAAAAAACTGGAAATAAAATGTAAGGAGCAACCCCAGGGTTGCTGGGTAAGGAGGGCAGAGGAAGGAACATTTAAACCAAGGCTTACCAAGCCCAAAGGTGGGGACGGGAGGAGGATAAAATCATTCTAGACAGAAGGAACAGCACAAAGACACAGTACTTGGAATTCTGTGAACTGGGAAAGGCAAGAAGCTGAGTTCAGCCACAATGGAAGGCAAGTGAGGGCGAGTGCTAGAGATGAGGCTGGGTGGGCTGTAGCTACCGAAATTCCCTTGGCACACCTTATGCCCATACATGCCAAAGGCTTCATACTGCAAATGCTTGGGCTTCTCTGCCTGGGAGCTTTATCTCGCCATAGGGGCACCCATGCACATAGGCTGGAGCCAGAGTATAGCCCAAGGAGCAGGTCTCAACCAATAAGAAGCAGATATTGGTGGGCTGCCCCTTGGAAGGGACAAGTAAAGTATGTCTACGTGTGTCTCCCAGAGTCCCCAACCGTTCCCACAGTTCCCTGCTCATGAACACAGCCTGTATTAGATTCCTTCCCTTCCCTGTCTGACTCCACCACCCCCTACAGTGCTTCCTAGGGTCACCTTCCAAGTGAACTGCTTGCACTTGAAGCCGCCTGTCCCAGGGACATCTGGGAAAGTTGATCATGCCAAGGCAATTTTGGATCTCTGAGGATGAAGGCAATGCACACAGCTGGGGCTAAAGATTTTCTGTTGTTGAAGTGAAGCAGTCAAAGTCAAGTTAAATTGTTACCCTAAACTCTATAGGGAATAAATAATCTGCTACTCACACCAGACACTCAATTCACCTACTGAAAAGGGGAAAGAGCTGAAGAGACACACACATTCTTCCACACCAAAGGTAAAGGAAATATTTTTCAAGGTATTTGTGTTAATCACAAAACATAATAGTTAAGAAAATTCTTACTAGTCGGAGAAAAATAAACCATCCCTAAGAATTTTAGGTGAAGGGAAAACTTTGAAATTTCTTGCTTTATAAAGTTAAATTCCAATGAACAAATCAAGCCTTTTCAATCTCCATAGTTATGTCACCATCTTTTCTAGCAATGTCAACTGAATTACTCCTGAGCTATGAAGGTCACTGTACAGTTTTAGCAATGCTACTGCTACACAATAAAAGGACACAGGCCTCTAGGACCCCACAGTACTTGCGATTCAACAGGAACTGGCTCACAGTTCATAAATGAAAACTCCCAATAAAGATCCAGTTTCCTATAAACTGCAATTGGCAGTTTGTTAAGCACATTCTTGGGATCTGAAAAAGCAGATTAGCTCACCCTAAAGGGGAGATTCTTGTAGAGGTACATTGCTCCCAAGTTTCAAAACTGCCTCCCATTACATTCCCTGAATTAACTTTGCCATTTTGTCACAAACTATACATATTCATTTGGAACAACAAGTGGCATTTTAATAATATTAACAGCTTTGGGAAAGATGTTTATCAGTCATTCACATATTAATATTAGTTCAAACAGAAATAATACCTAAGGTGAATTAGTCCACATTACTGGTGCAAACTCTCCTAACACCTGCACTGAGAGAATGGGAGTCTAAATTTAATTGGGGATGGAGGGAAAAGATCTCTAATTTAGAGCTGTGACGACATTTTGCGTAAGGGTAAGTCAGGCCTGAAAAGGATTCTGAGTAGAATGAGCCCACTAGGCATGTACAGGCCTCAAGAAGGGAGAGCTAAGATAGTGAGAGAGGGGAGATCAGTTTCTAGACACAATATAAACTCAAATTCCATCTACTTCAAAACTCTATTTAAGGCTCTATCTCAACACAAACAAAAAGGAAACTCTGTTCTACTTCCTACTTTCTGGACCCAGACTTAAATACCATTAGTACTAGTGTTTAGCTGTGATTTAAAAAGACTTTTTGAGGGCCAGTGTGGGAACCATATTACACATATGATAAAGATATGAAGTGGCTGAATTCTAAATAAAACTACTTTATTTATTTATTTATTTATTTATCTATTTTTTTGCAGTACGCGGGCCTCTCACTGTTGTGGCCTCTCCCGTTGCGGAGCACAGGCTCCGGACGCTCAGGCTCAGCAGCCATGGCTCATGGGCCCAGCCGCTCCGCTGCATGTGGGATCTTCCCGGACCGGGGCACGAACCCGTGTCCCCTGCATCGGCAGGCGGACTCTCAACCACTGCGCCAGGGAAGCCCTAAATAAAACTATTTTAAAAAATACATGCTCACAAAACGTGATGGTTGCATACAGACTAACAATTCAAGCAGCCCTCCTGTTATTTTTAGCTCAAGTCTTTGTTCAAACATCATCTACTCTATGTGGCCTAATCTGAAGAACCTATTTTTTTTTTTTTTTTTTTTTTCCGGTACGTGGGCCTCTCACTCTTGTGGCCTCTCCCGTTGCGGAGCACAGGCTCCGGACGCGCAGGCTCAGCGGCCATGGCTCACGGGCCTAGCCGCTCCGCGGCATGTGGGATCTTCCCGGACCGGGGCACGAGACCGTGTCCCCTGCATCGGCAGGCGGACTCTCAACCACTGCGCCACCAGAGAAGCCCTGAAGAACCTATTTTAAAAATGCAATTCTTTCTCCCCTCCACTTTTTCTGACACACTTACAAATAAAAGCACATTTATTATGTTCACTGTAATACCCATTAGAAAGCAAACTCAAAAATGCAGAAATCTTTTTTGCTTTGTTCTCTGAGAAACCCCAGTTTTCTGGAGAAGGCTTCCTCTTGAGTAGTGACACTGAAAGAGGGTGGAAATAGCTTTCCCAGATGATTTAAAAATAAATTAAAGCTGATAGCCAATATTTTGTAATAACTGTAAATGGAAAGTAACCTTTAAAAATTGTATATAAAAAAAAAGAGGCTGAAAAAAGAAAAAAATTTAAAGCTGATATATAGTCAGTATATGACTCCTTTTCCTCAAGCCCAAGGCAATGGCTGGACCTTTCCCTCTTCCTCCTTTCATAAATCATTCAGAGTGATTCAGAAAGCTGGATGTTACTTTTGAATAGGCTAACATTTGTGGGTGTTGTATTCTTATGTGATAAAGCGATCCTAGATCCTCATATAGTTAATTCTGCACATTTCATAGGATATTTATAAAGCAAATGGTAAGAGAACCAAGTCTAGAGAACTGGACTTTTATCCATCCATTCAACATTCACCCTGTGTCAAACACAGGGTGATGAATAAGACAGTTTGTTCCCTCTTAGGAAGGTCACTATTTAGCTGTGGGCATGTGAGTTGGAATGTGGAGGATGAACTGGACATGGTAAGCCTGGCATCAAGACCATAGTAACAGTCTAGGTGAGAGACAAGTCCAGCTTTAACTAAGACAAGGACAGAGGGGATGTGCAGGAGAAGACAGACTTGGTGACAGAGTGGACGGTGGTATAATTCTGGAACACTGGACTGTATGTACTTCCCATGCATTACATTAAACCTAGCTGATAGGGTTTTTGAGAACTAATTTCACTATTCAACTATCACTATTTAAAGATTTGAGGCTTAGAGCAGTTAAGTAACTTGTTCGGGTGCTTTCACCTAGGTATTGGGAGAGCTGTGATTCAAACTCAACTGTCTAATTTTAAAGCCTAAACTCTTGGCCTATAGCAAGGATTGGAATAAAACAATAACTTAATGACAACACACTGGACTTGGCCTGCCAAAAACACACAGGTAAATATGTACAGTTTGCAGCTAGAGATACTGGAGACAATATAGCAGGGGATGGTGCCCCTGAGGTCAAGATCAAAGGCATGAAGGGACAGTCAACAGTGTATAATACTTCGGTAAAGTCATTAAGACAGACTTAAAATGTCCAGGATTCTGGCAATTTGGGAGGTGCCTATAGATGGTGAGTTTATTTCATCCTAGTGGCAAAAACAAAAAGAAACACACTACAGTGGTTTTGGGAATACACAGGAAGTAGAAACATGGAGATAATGGTACAGATTTCTCTTGAAAAACATGGCTGTCAAGAGAGGTAATATCTTGTGGAGAAAGAAGGGTCCAAGGGAAGCTTTCTTTTTAAAGTACTGGGCATTTTAAAAGATTCTGCATGAATTATTCACATTTGCTTATTTTTTTTTAAGCTCAAAAATTGACATAGGTTTGCTGCCCTTTTTTAATTTTTTGCAATAACTGTATAAAATAATCGTTAACATTTTTCCAATGCATATTTTGGAGAATCATTCTGCTAAACTGTTAAACACATTATCTCAATTAATTCCCCAAAACAGTCTTTTAAAGTTGGCCCTAGTGTCGTATTGTAATACAGATGAGAAACTGAGGCACTGAGTTGAATTATTTGCCCGAGATCTCAGAGAAAATTGTGGAGCCAAGATTCAAACCCAAGAAATGTACAAGCTGACTATATATGATTAAACATTGATTATATTGCTTATGGAGTATCATAAGAGAGTGTAAAGACATCTTTATCAAACAAATAAAAATAGAGTATTGGAGGGGCTTCCCTGGTGTCTCAGTGGTTGAGAGTCCGCCTGCCGATGCAGGGGACACGGGTTCGTGCCCCGGTCCGGGAAGATCCCACATGCTGCGGAGCGGCTAGGCCCGTGAGCCATGGCCGTTGAGCCTGCGCGTCCGGAGCCTGTGCTCTGCAACGGGTGAGGCCACAACAGTGAGAGGCCCGCGTACCGCAAAAAAAAAAAAAAAAAAAAAAAATAGAGTATTGGACAGATCCGAAAACGCAGCAGGAGTGGAATGCACCAAAAAAGAGGACGAAGAGGCTGAAGATCCAGGGAGACACAACCTAACTAATGAAGCATGAAGAGGACGGGGCACTCAGGGCTGGAAGGTTAGCTTCTGAAAGTGGGGTTTTCAGATATGGTAATCCTTAGTTTTCTCTTTAAAGCTGAATGCAGACGAAAGAAAGCAGGGGTCGCTTCGGGTCTTGAACAGCACGGGAAAGGTCTGAAAGAGCATCAGTAGGTACAGAAAGGGGAGGATGCGGCGGAGCAAGGCCTCGTGAAAGTAAACCTACTGAGGGTCACACCCACGGCAGGAACACCTGCGGTGAAAACTCCCTCGAGTCGATAAAGTCCAGGCTCAAAGGTCCAACGAAGAGCACGCGGTGGGAGACCATCCTCCCGCGGTCAGTCCCGAAGAGCCGGGTGCCCCCTCATCCCGGCGGGTCCAAACCTGTCCCGGCAGAAAGCCAGGCGCCTGGCGCGCGGCCGCCTTTCTGTGCGGAGGCGACTCTGCCCTCGTGGCAGTTTGGCGACATCCTTCCGGGAGCCCTAGCGCTGGGAGCGCCCTCAGGTTGCAGCCTCCCCGCTCTCTGAGCGGGGCCGCCGCCGCGGGCCACCACGAGGGGCCTCCGGGACCAGGGGCGCCGGCGCGGAGGGAGCCGACAGGGCAGTGGGCCGGGGGCCCAAGGGGGCGAGAGAGCGCGCGGGGCGGGGCGCTGGGCTCGCCGGAGGGAAGCGGTAGCCGGAACGTTACCTCCAACATGCCCTTCCGACTCGCCCCGGCCGTGTCGATGAGCGTGTTGTCCAAGTCGAAGAATACTGCCCGCACCCGGCTCAGCCCCATGCCGCCGCCGCCTGCGCGACGCGCCAACTCGCCGCCGCCGCGCGCGCCTGCGCGAAACGGGCCGGCGGACGGGAAATACCGGGGCGGAGCCGCGAGGCCCCCCGACCCTTGCGCACCGGCGGGGAACTCCCGCGAGATGTCCCCATACCTGAGCGGTGCGGAACAGCGACGTCCCGCGAGACTCCGGAATCGTGGTCCTAGGGAGGGCCGGGGACTCTCTCCCGTCACGGTGCGAGCGGTTGTCTGAGTCGCTGAAGTGTAGGGGTGGTCGGAAGCGCGGCTTCCTTCTTGGTGCCTCTCTGTGCTTATCTCTTTTCTCATTTTGCTCTCCTTGCGTGAGGAGGACGTCGTGACTGCCCGCGGGAGGTTTTCTGCGCCTTGAGGCGACCGAGAGGAGACGGAACAAGGGGCTTTTCCGGTCGCACCGGGTGTCCTGGCCCGCGTAGCGCCGGCGGCTTCCGAGCGTGGCCGGGTAGGGGGTGTGTGTGTGGTTACGAGTCTGCGGCCCCGCTGGATGGCAGGAGCCGGCTCAGATCTGGGGGACGTGTTGGAAAGGTGTAACCTGGATTTTGGAGCCGTTGTTTGACGGCTCTGCCTGAAGACCGAGGGCTCCGTAGTGTCTGCCCGATGTTTTGTCCACCTTGATTTGATGGCTTTTCCTGAAGCCTTGCATTTTCCGGTCGCTGGGTGTCTTTTTTACCTGGATGATTTTCAGGTATAGCCAGAGGCTGAGGTACCTAGAGAGTCTGTTAAACCTGCAGAAGGTCAGTAACAGTTGTTTGTTTGCTTTCTGCTGTTAGCAGAATAAGGATCGTGGACCTAATCTCTAATCTTCTATCTAAATTGTCTCTGTTGGCTAACCTTACCGAAATTTGGACATGTGGTCATCATCAGTGACCAGAAATTTTCTATCAGGTAGAAAAGGGCCACCGGCCAAATCTGGCCTGCCACCAGATTTTGTTGGATCTGTGAGCAGGGTGGTTGTTAACATTTTTTAAAATAATTGAGAAAATAATCAAAAGAAGTGTATGCATGACACGTAAAAATTATATGAAATTCAAATTTTAGTGTACATAAATAGTATTTATGTAGTGTCTTTTGCTGCTTTTGCCATAAAATAGCAGAGTTGCATAGTTACAAGTGAGACCATATGGCCTGCAAAGCCTAAAATATTTACTATCTGGCACTTCGTAGAAAGGCTCCAGGGCTGCCTAACTACACTCACTGCCTTGGAGAATCTCATTCATTCACTTGCATGACTTTGAATACCATCTATATATTATATGCTGATGACTCATAAAATGCCAGCTCCCCTGATCCCTTGAGAATTAGCTTGGCCAGAGAATAGAAAAGTGAAGCCAATAAACATTTGAGAGGTGGTTAATCACACTTGTATTTTAAGAAATGCAAATCCAAACTACAGTATGATGTCATTGTTACATATAGGATAAGCAAAAGTTAAATGTCTAGGGCCTCCCTGGTGGCGCAGTGGTTACGAATTTGCCTGCCAATGCAGGGGACACGGGTTCCAGCCCTGGTCTGGGAAGATCCCATGTGCTGCGGAACAACTAAGCCCGTGTGCCACAACTACTGAGCCTGCGCACCTAGAGCCTGTGCTCCACAACAAGAGAAGACACCACAGTGAGAAACCTGTGCAATGCAAGGAAGAGTAGCCCCCGCTTTTCACAACTAGAGAAAGCCTGCACACAGCAATGAAGACCCAACGCAGCCAAAAATAAAATAAACAAAATAAATAAATTTATTTTTAAAAAGTTAAATGTCTAAGTTATGTACCTCAGTATTATTAAAACAAAACAAAAACCAAAAACAGCTTGCTGTACAACCTGGTCTATCTGATCCCATATATGTTACATAAAGTAAAAATTATTCTAGGAATTCCCTGGTGGCACAATGGTTAAGAATCCACCTGCCAATGCTGGGGACACGGGTTCGACCCCTGGTCCGGGAAGATCCCATGTGCTGCGGAGCAATTAAGCCCGTGTGCCACAACTACTGAGCCCGTGTGCCACAAGTACTGAAGCCCATGCGCCTAAAACCCTGTGCTCTGCAACAAGAGAAGCCAATGCAATGAGAAGCCCGTGCACCACAATGAAGAGTAGCCCCTGCTCACCGCACCTAGGGAAAGGCTGCACACAGCAACGAAGACCCCACATAGCCAAAAATAAATAAATTTATTTAAAAAATTATTCTAACTCATTAACACATGATTTTTTCCTCTGCAAAATGGAGATTCCAATCCTAACTTGCAGGTTGGTTGAGAGGGTAAAACATGGCAACGATTACCTGGGTCAGGACAGTTGCTCTGTAAATGCTAACAATCATTTTCCACAAGACCCTGTCTATACCAGGAGTGCATCAGCCCGAATAAAGTGCTGAGAGAAGGAGTGCTGGGACAATGTTGGAAGTGTCCTGAAGGAGGGCATAAGATCTGGGGAATATTCCTTGTGAAGAGGCCTAGTTGACCGAGAACGAGCTGAGGCTCTGAGCCCCAGATGGGACCGTGCAGGTCACGAGATGTCAGACATGAGCAAAGGACACCCACCATTGTATTGAGTAGAGAAGGCACTGCAGGAAGGCAACAGGTTAGGAGTACCCACCAGAGGCTGGGCTGTCCTCCCTTTCCCTAGCAGAGAGTCCTCTCTTGGGTGGGCAAGGCATTGGAGGAAGTAGAACCAGAGGCTAAAAAAGGGTGTGATCCTGAGAATGTCCCTGGGAATTCCCAAGCCTGGGGAATGGCCTTCTCTTGTTTAAAAAAAAAAAAAGTATTAGTCCTGTCAGAGAAGAAAAGAACTATGGGCAGCTTCCTAAGAATAGACCCAGGATGTAGGTATCAGAACACAGCCGATCCTGACATGATACTGACTCTGAGCAGAAAGTTTGTCCTCTTTGTGCCTCTGGAATAATGAGGTTTTACTATTAGTAATACTTAACACTTACTGAGCATTTAATATACACCATAGATCGTTCCCAGTGTCGTACAAGATTTCCTCATTCAGTCCTCACAACGATCCTATTAAGTGGTTATTTTTTTACCCATCTTTTTCAGATGAGGAAACTGAGAGTTTAAATACGTTTCTCAAAGTGATGGAGCCTAGGTCTGAAGTCTCACTGTAAAGGCCATGCTCTTAACCAGTTGGCCCAGAGTTTCTGCCCAGCCCAATCTTTGAACTTTTGCAACTTGCCTCCCAGCCTGGGGGCTTGAGAGCACTTCCCCCTTCCACCTGTTGGTAAGGTGTTTCCAGCCTGGCACCTGTCGACTTAAAAAATATTCACAACACGGCTTCCCTGGTGGAGCAGTGGTTAAGAGTCCGCCCGCCAATGCAGGGGACACAGGTTCGTGCCCCGGTCCGGGAAGATCCCACATGCCGCGGAGCGGCTAGGCCCGTGAGCCATGGCCGCTGAGCCTGTGCGTCCGGAGCCTGTGCTCCGCAACGGGAGAGGCCACAACAGTGAGAGGCCCGCGTACCGCAAAAAAAAAAAAAAAAAAGAAGCAATTATGAACTTTCTTTTACATTAGCATTCTGTAGATTGGTGAACATAAATACCAGTGGTAATTTCTCAATACATTCATTTTCTTATAGAGGACATCTCAAGGTGGCACCAAACATTTTCATTAATAGTCCTAAATATCTTTAGTTTCTCTATTTAGTAATTGATATCTCAGTACCTTATTTTTTTGGAAATTATATAGCTATTCAGTAAACCTCTATCACTTAAATTAGCACAACTCTAGAACTTTAAGTTACCAAATATCTGTAAAGATCATCTTAAGTAGACATTTCTAAAATATAGTTTTAAAGAGTTTACCCAAAAGCTCTTGTCTCATTTACATATAAAGTCTCATCATATCAAGTTATTTTCCTTGCAACAGATATAAGGTCTTATTTGACATCTGTTAAACCTAGGTACAATAAATTATTATACTTAATGACTCTAAAGACGTCTATAATAAATAGATCAACAAACAAACTTTAATACCAGGTATCAAATTAATATTGAATATTTCCCAGTTCACGTGAACCTGAAAGTCATTTTGGCTGGTTTCTTTATATTTAATTTGTAAGCGCTTTCTTTTAAATTAAATAGAGCTCTTTATAAATTCAACTTTGATAATACCTTCCAGAGGTAGAGATATCTCATATGTATAATGTGCACACAGACATATAAACAGACAAAACTAGAGATCTCATGGCTTCACTTAAAAAAAAAAACAACTTAGTTATGAATCAGGTATTATAATATAAACTTACTAGTTTACAAAGAACAGTTGGAATACATTAAAGTTGCTTGCTCAGATGACCAAGGCTTTACTATTTGTAAAGTTTGGCTGAGGTAGCATTCCCAGCGGTTTGAATTTTAAAACTACCACTTTGTCATTTTTTTTTCTCTTGGTTTCAGGTCTTGCCCGACTGAGCTAATGAGGCTCAGTTCCAGGTCCTTGGGCCTGTATTTACATTTTTGGTTTGTAGAGATTTGCAAGAGAAAGACAGTTGCTTTTAGTTCCCCAAAGAACAGGTCTGTCACCGAAAGGATACGAAAAGATTGATTTGTCCAACTATATATTATATCAGTGAGAAGATTTCTACCTAAACTGAAGTTTACGATGTCAACTACAAATTGGCACTCGCCACCTACTTCTACAAGGATTAAATCATGTGCTGCTGCAGCTGATGACTTTCAACACCCCCTGAAAGGAGTTCAGGGTGGAGAGCAGAAAGGAGGCCCTCTGTGCTCTGGGAAAAACTGGCAGAACAGGTCTTCAGATAGTTAGATACTTTAAGGAGCTGATTTTATGAGCCCAATTCTTATATCTCCTCATATGTAGAAAAGCACTAAAATCTTTCATGGTGATGTCTGCTCCTCGTGACTAGCAGTAACCCTCAACAGACTAGCAGAAACCTTCGGCAAAAAATATGTGCTTGATTGCATGTACTCCCCCTTCACCAAAATCACATATATCCTGACCTTTCCCCCACCTGTTTGGAGCAGTTCCTCAGAGCTATCTGAGATACTGTCTTCCGGGCTATAGTCCTCATTTTGCCCCAAATAAAACTTAACTCACAACTCTCACGTTGTGCATTTTTTTAAGACCACAACGAGTTCTATGTTCTAGAACTTCAGAGTTTAATTTATCATGCCTTCAAAGGCTTGTATAAGGCATTCAGGAAAGACCTTTCTGAGCTTACAAGTTAAACCCAGAGCAAAATCACTGTTTTTTTTTTTATTAGCCCTTGAATGTTAGTTCCCAGTTTTTACTTATTTGTGTGGCTCAGGTAACCCTATTCGTTAGGGGAAACACTGACTGAAACCGCCCACCCTGGCCAGGCCCAATAGTAACCACTTGCATGAGTTATCTTAAGCAGGAGGTCCTGGTAAGGAATGCGGAACTAACAAGATACTATCAACCGGAAGAATTCGGGAAAGGTCAAAAGGAGAGGAGACGCCAGTCCATATGTGCTCGCAACCTCCCAGAATCCTTCTAGCTGGAATCCATCTTGGCTGAGCCATGCATGAGCCACCAGGAAGGACCCTGAGTCAGAATGATTGGCCAGAGGCAACCTGGAAAAGAATCCCATCACCATAAAACCCAAGACTGCGAGCCATGTGGTAGAGCAGTCCTTCTGGGTTCCCTTACCCTCCTGCTCTCTGCCCGGGCGCCCCTTCCCAATAAAGTCTCTTGCTTTGTCAGTACATGTGTCTCCTTGGACAATTCATATCCGAGTGTTAGACAAGAGCCCACTCTCGGGCCCTGGAAGGGGTCCCCCTTCCTGCAACAGTTGGAAGAGAAAGCCTCTCCATCACTGGCTGCTTCCTCCTTGTCCACTCATCACCTGACATATCTCTCCTGTTCCTTTTTCCTGCTCAGATCGTCCCAGGGAAGAGCAGCAGATTTGAAGCACGTCCAAACAAATAAAGGGGGAAAAATATCAATGAGGCAACAGAGTGGGGGAACGTAACGGCATTCTCCATGTAGGCTGAGAACCCCCTACTCTAGCTATTTTTCCTCCACCAATTCTTGTAGACCAATGCTGTCCAATAGAACTTTACACGATGCTGGAAATAATTCTACGTCTGTGCTGTCCAATGCAATAGTGCTAACTCCATGTGGCTATTGAGTACACGCAATATAGTTAGTGCACCTGAGGAGCTGAAGTTTTTAAATTGTATTTAATTTTAATTAATTTACATTTAAGTAGCTGCATGTGGCTAGTAGCTACCAGATTGTATAGCACAGTCACCCGGTAGGGGTGGGATGACCACTATCACATCAAGCTGGTTTAGCCACCTCTTATGTTCCTTTGAGGTGTGTCTGGTGACTCTTGTTAAATGGTCTTCAGACTTAGGGTTTGCATTTGTTTTATTTCATTTTTTTTTTTTTTTTTGGCAGCCCCGAGCAGCTTAAGGGGTCTTAGTTCCCTGACCAGGGATCAAACCCGGGCCCTCAGCAGCAAAATTGTGGAGTCTCAAACACTAGACAGCCAAGGAATTTCCTGTTTTTTTCAGAGGCAAGGGGAAAAAACCTCCAGTTACTATCCTGATATTGAACAGATGAACTGTCTATTCTTCAATCTCAGGCAATTCTCAACTTGCATACGGGTCTCCTTCCCCCTTGCAATGAATAAATACTCCTGAACTTCCCTCTTCCAATTATGCCCTCTTTTGTTCCTTCTTTGCTGAGTTACCTTTAGCATGCCAATGCTGCATTATCTTTCATCCTTTAAAACATCTTCTGGACTTCCCTGGCGGTCCAGGGGTTAACACTCCGTGCTTCCAATGCAGGGGGTGCGGGTTCGATCCCTGGTGGGGAACTAAGATCCCACGTGATGCTTGGTGTGGCCAAAAAACGCCCCCAAAATCAAAACAAACAAAAAAAAAACCAATAACGACAACAAAAAAGCGCAAACAAACATCTTCTCTTGACCTCACTTTTCCCTATTTCTCTGCTCCCTTTTATAGTAAAACTACTCCCAAAGAGTGGCCTAATTCTCTCCACTTCCTCAGCTTCTGTTTGTCCTTGAACCCACTCTAATTGGACTTTGACCCCCAGAATCCTACTAAAACCTCCAAGTTACCAAAGCCAGTGGTCAATTCTCAAGTCTCATCATACTCACAGCAGCATTTGCCACAGTTGATCACACTATTCTTCTTGAAATATGTTTTTCCTTTGTTTCTAGTTCACTATCCATTCATTGAACAACTATTTATTGAATATTACTTGAGAAAATTGGGAAAGACTTTGAAATGGGGGGTGGGGGGCTTCTAGAGTGTCCTTCCAGAGATTGCCTCTGAATTTTCTCTGCCTTTCACTGACTTTGAACTAGTTCATAATGCTATAATTTATAGAAAACTGATAACAAAGCAAATTATTCTTGGCCATACACATGCAAATGAATTATATTCTGTAGAATGCAATTAGTTATTGCCCAATAGGTATAGCAATTTTGCATTCATTTGGAAATTCGCTTTAAGTATTACTTACTGCCTATACATATATGATTCTTGGAATTCTCTTTTGAACAAATTGTAGCCTCTTACTCGTTTTCTTATTAACTAATGAGTTAAAATCTTAGACTCACTTTCATTTTATATTTCTTTGTGAGTCATGATTTTATCTTCATTAAATTTGTCCTTGAACAGCTTGGGCACCATTATTTTGTTTTTGTTTTTTTAATTGAAATATAGTTATGTTAGCTTCAGGAGTACTACAAGGTGACATTTGCATACATTATGAAATGACCACCACGATAAGTCTAATAATCATCTGTGATAAGTCTAATAATCATCTGTCACCATATAAAGTTAGTACAATATTATTGATCATATTCCTTATGCTGTATATTACATCCCTAGAGCTTATTTATTTTATAACTGGAGGTTTGTACCTCTTAATCCTCTTCACCTATTTCAACCCAACTCCCACCCCCCTTAGATTCTTTTTTTTTCCCACCATAATTTTCTTTGGGCCTAGAAGAGTGCCTGGCACACACAGTAGGTGCTCAGTCGGTATTGTTGAAAAAACCTTGGAGCCACTAACTTAATAAAGGGCATCAATTAAAAACTTGCAGCTAACGTCATGCTTAACGGTGAACAAAACTGAATGCTTTCCCCCTAAGATCAGAAAAAAGACAAAAATATCTACTCACCACTTCTATTTAACATTGTACTAGAAGTTCTAGTCAGGGCAATTAGGCAAGAAAAACAAATAAAAGGCATATCCAGATTAGAAAGAAAAAAGTAAAACGATCTCTTTTTGCAGAAGACATAATCTTATATAGAAAACAACTTAAAAAATTGTTTTAAAGTTTTTTTGATGTGGATCATTTTTAAAGTCTGTATTGAATTTGTTACAATGTTGCTTCTGCTTTATGTTTTATTTTTTTGGCCACAAGGCATGTGGGATCTTAGCTCCCCGACCAGGGATCAAACCCACACACCCTGCATTCGAAGGCGAAGTCTTAGCCACTGGACTGCCAGGGAAGTCCCAAATCACCTTTTTCTAAAAAAAAATTAATTTTTATTGGAGTATAGTTACTTTACAATGTTGTGTTAATTTCTACTGTACAGCAAAGTGAATCAGCTATACCTATATATATATATCCCCTCTTTTTTGGATTTCCTTCCCATAGAAAACACTTTTTAAAAATTCATGAAAAAATTATTTGAGCTAATAAATGAGTTTGGCAAGGTTGCAGGATACAAGATCAATATACAAAATCAATTGTATTTTTATTTACTTGCAATGAGCAAACCAAAATAAAATTATGAGAATAATTCCATTTATAGTAACATCAAAAAGAAAAAGATACTTAGGAATAAATTTAACCAAGGAATTGCAAGACCTTTACATTGAAACTACAAAATATTGTCTAAAGAAATTAAAGAAAAACTACATAAATGGGAAAAACTCATGGTCACGAATTGGAAAATTTCATATTCTTAAGATGGCAATTCTCCCAAAACTGATCTATAGGTTCAATTTAATTCCTATCAAAATTCCAACTGCCTTTTTTTGCAAAAATAGACAAGCTAATCCTAAATTTTATATGAAATTGTAAGGCAACCCAAATAGCTAAAATAATCTTGAAAAAAGAAGAACAAAATTGGAGGATTCACACTTCCTGATTTAAAAATTCACTGTAAAGACACTAATCAAAACTGTGTTACTGGCATAAAAGTAGACACACAGATCAATAGAATAAAATAGAGAGTTCAGAAATAAAACTCATACATCTATGGTCAATTGATTTCCAACAAAGGTGCCAAGATTATTCAATGGGGAAGGAATATTATTTTCAACAAATGTTCCCAGGGCAACTGAATACCCACTTGCAAAAGAATGAATTTGGTCTCCTACCTCACACTAAAACTTGTGGAAGGAAATTGTGTTAGGGAGCCCATAGCTGGTGTATTAAATTCAGAATACACAGATCGGGACTACCCTGGCAGTCCAGGGGTTAAG